>NC_046161.1:89475587-90146837 GCF_011064425.1 Rattus rattus | reverse complement strand
GATCCTCTTGTCCCAGCCTCACAAGCAGCTGGGACTACAGGTGTGCACCATCACACCTGGCTCATTTCCATTTTTGACTAATTAAAAATTTAATTGATGTAATAGATTTACATGTAGTTGCAAGAAATCTCAAGGATATTCGCTGTATACTTTGTAGTAGTATTTTGTAAAAACAAATTATAATATCAAGGGCTGGAGAGATGGCTCAGTGGTTAAGAGCACCGACTGCTCTTCCAGAGGTCCTGAGTTCAATTCCCAGCAACCACATGGTGGCTCACAACCATCTGTAATGGGATCTGATGCCCTCTTCTGGTGTGTCTGAAGACAGCTACAGTGTACTCACATACATAAAATGGGTAAATAAATCTTTTAAAAAATATAATATCAAAATAAAGACATTTACAATTATCCAGAACCACTCAAATTTCCTGGATACCCGGGTGTTGTTGAATTCATTTGTGTGTATATTGGTTATTGTTTGTATATATTTCTTGCTTAAAAATGATCCTCTGTGTGCCTATTTATTACCACAGCCACATTTTCTCCCTACCCCATGATTTTAAATCACACAAAGATTATATAGTTAACTTATTAAAGGATTATGCATTAACCTGATTGCCTAAGATGAGTTCTGACTCAGTGGTGATATGATACTACTATCATAATATATCATGCATGCCCATATACTCACATACATGTGTGTGCACTCACACACATGTATACATGTAGGAAGCAGTGTGGCATCATATAACATGTCCCATGCTGTTAGGTCTAGTAATAGTCAAATAAAAGAAATTTAAAAAGACACTAGATCTTGGAAAGACCTTCCATGCTTCTGGGTTGGCAGAACCATGAAGGTGGCTATACTACTGAGAGCAATATACATAGCTAATAAAATCCCTACGAAAATTCAACTGAGATTCTTCACAGAACTAGAAATGGCAATCCTGAAATTTATATAAAAACAAAACCAAAAGACCACAAATAGTTAAAGCAGTTGTAAGCAGAAAGAACACAGCAGGAGGTTCCATATTATTTGAGCTCAAACTATACCACAGAGCCATAGTGACATAGTGGTCCTGGCAAAGGAGACTTGTAGACCAATGGTACAGACCAGAAGACTCAGAGGTAAACACACACAGCTATGGACACCTTATTTTATTTTATTTTGTTTTGTTTTTGCAAAGATGCCACACTCACTGGAATAAAAGACAGCCTATTTTTAGAGTAGACAGATTCTTATAAAGACATAATATTTCAAAATGGATATAAGAAATAGATATTCCAGCAGTCATTTAATAATTAAAGGAAACTGGACCCCCAAACTGTTTCCACCACAAAAATATTACAGGCAAGCTAGCTTCTGCAGACTATATAAGAAAGTCTGGCATTCAAGACTGAACCCCTAGGGAATGGGATTGTTGGGGGGAGGGTGGTAATAGGGGGGAGGATGGGGAGGGGAACACCCATTTAAAAGGGGGGGGGAAGGGGCTAGGGGGGTGTTGGCTTGGAAACCGGGAAAGGGAGTAACAATTGAAATGTAAATAATAAATACCCAATTTAATGAAGATGGAGAAAAAAAATAAATGAATGAAAAAAAAAGAAAGTCTGGCATTAATCTTACTTACACAAATTCTGCCACAAGACAGAAAAACAGGGCACTGACAGAAGAAAGCAAAAAACAAAAACAAAACAAAAACCAATAACATGAAGTAAAATCAGGTTACTAAAACATGACGGGGATGACATATGAAGTGAAAAGGAGAGTCCAGGTTCACTCAAATACAGATTAAGATGTAGCTAAACAAAGTGAACCCAGTAACACATACCATGCACAGAACTCCTAATTTGAATTTAGCCTAAAATGTCAGACTAGCTTAACATTTTAAAAGCCATCAATATAATTCAGCAAATTAACAGAAAACAGAAAAAAAAAACCATATGGTATCTCAGTAGATAAAATATTTGATCGAATTTTATTTATTACTTAAAAAAAAACCCTCTTTCAAAAAACTAAAAACAGAAAGGCACCAGTAGGGTGAGGCACCCACACAGACTATATAGGCAGGAAGAGATGCTGGTTTTTTTCACCCTTCTCCACAGATTAGAAATAAAGCATCCATTCTCCCCACTTCTGTTAAGCATCGTCCTAAAGGTCCTAGCTAGAGCAATGTGGCAAAAGCAAAACAAAACAAAAATGAAGAAAAACAAAAACCCAAGCAAGACTTTATAAAGAGTGAAGACTCTCAGCTCAAAGGACCAGTAAATATCTTCAACAAAATCATAGAAGAAAACTTCCCTAACCTAAAAAAAGAGATACCCATAGGCATACAAGAAGCCTACAGAACTCCAAATAGATTGGACCAGAAAAGAAACACCTCCCGTCACATAATAGTCAAAACACTAAACGCTCAAAATAAAGAAAGAATATTAAAAGCAGTAAGGGAAAAAGGTCAAGTAACATATAAAGGCAGACCTATCAGAATCACACCAGACTTCTCGCCAGAAACTATGAAGGCCAGAAGATCCTGGACTGATGTCATACAGACCCTAAGAGAACACAAATGCCAGCCCAGGCTACTGTATCCTGCAAAACTCTCAATTAACATAGATGGAGAAACCAAGATATTCCATGACAAAACCAAATTTACACAATATCTTTCTACAAATCCAGCACTACAAAGGATAATAAATGGTAAAGCCCAACATAAGGAGGCAAGCTATACCCAAGAAGAGGCAAGAAACTAATCGTCTTGGCAACAAAACAAAGAGAAGAAAAGCACACAAACACAACCTCACATCCAAATATGAATATAACAGGAAGCAATAATCACTATTCCTTAATATCTCTCAACATCAATGGCCTCAACTCCCAATAAAAAGACATAGATTAACAAACTGGATGCAGAACGAGGACCCTGCATTCTGCTGCCTACAGGAAACACACCTCAGAGACAAAAGACAGACACTACCTCAGAGTGAAAGGCTGGGAAACAACTTTCCAAGCAAATGGTCTGAAGAAGCAAGCTGGAGTAGCCATTCTAATATCAAATAAAATCAATTTCCAACTAAAAGTCATCAAAAAAAGATAAGGAAGGACACTTTATATTCATCAAAGGAAAAATCCACCAAGATGAACTCTCAATCCTAAATATCTATGCCCCAAATACAAGGGCACCTACATACGTAAAAGAAACCTTACTAAAGCTCAAAACACACATTGCACCTCACACAATAATAGTAGGAGATTTCAACACCCCACTCTCATCAATGGACAGATCATGGAAACAGAAATTAAACAGAGACGTAGACAGACTAAGAGAAGTCATGAGCCAAATGGACTTAACGGATATTTATAGAAAGTACTACCCTAAAGCAAAAGGATATACCTTCTTCTCAGCTCCTCATGGTACTTTCTCCAAAATTGACCATATAATTGGTCAAAAACCAGGCCTCAACAGATACAGAAAGATAGAAATAATCCCATGCGTGCTATCGGACCACCACGGCCTAAAGCTGGTCTTCAATAACAATAAGGGAAGAATGCCCACATATACGTGGAAACTGAACAATGCTCTACTCAATGATAACCTGGTCAAGGAAGAAATAAAGAAAAGAAATTAAAAACTTTTTAGAATTTAATGAAAATGAAGGTACAACATACCCAAACTTATGGGACACAATGAAAGCTGTGCTAAGAGGAAAACTCATAGCGCTGAGTGCCTGCAGAAAGAAACAGGAAAGAGCATATGTCAGCAGCTTGACAGCACACCTAAAAGCTCTAGAACAAAAAGAAGCAAATACACCCAGGAGGAGTAGAAGGCAGGAAATAATCAAACTCAGAGCTGAAATCAACCAAGTAGAAACAAAAAGGACCATAGAAAGAATCAACAGAACCAAAAGTTGGTTCTTTGAGAAAATCAACAAGATAGATAAACCCCTAGCCAGACTAACGAGAGGACACAGAGAGTGTGTCCAAATTAACAAAATCAGAAATGAAAAGGGAGACATAACTACAGATTCAGAGGAAATTAAAAAAATCATCAGATCTTACTATAAAAGCCTATATTCAAAAAAACTTGAAAATCTACAGAAATGGACAATTTCCTAGACAGATACCAGTACCGAAGTTAAATCAGGAACAGATAAACCAGTTAAACAACCCCATAACTCCTAAGGAAATAGAAGCAGTCATTAAAGGTCTCCCAACCAAAAAGAGCCCAGGTCCAGACGGGTTTAGTGCAGAATTCTATCAGACCTTCATAGAAGACCCCATACCAATATTATCCAAACTATTCCACAAAATTGAAACAGATGGAGCACTACGAATTCCTTCTATGAAGCCACAATTACTCTTATACCTAAACCACACAAAGACCCAACAAAGAAAGAGAACTTCAGACCAATTTCCCTTATGAACATTGACGCTAAAAAATACTCAACAAAATTCTGGCAAACCGAATCCAAGAGCACATCAAAACAATCATCCACCATGATCAAGTAGGCTTCATCCCAGGCATGCAGGGATGGTTTAATATCGGAAAACCATCAACGTGATCCATTATATAAACAAACTGAAAGAACAAAACCACATGATCATTTCATTAGATGCTGAGAAAGCATTTGACAAAATTCAACACCCTTCATGATAAAAAGTCCTGGAAAGAATAGGAATACAAGGCCCATACCTAAACATAGTAAAAGCCATATACAGCAAACCAGTTGCTAACATTAAACTAAATGGAGAGAAACTTGAAGCAATCCCACTAAAATCAGGGACTAGACAAGGCTGCCCGCTCTCTCCCTACTTATTCAATATAGTTCTTGAAGTTCTAGCCAGAGCAATCAGACAACAAAAGGAGATCAAGGGGATACAGATCGGAAAAGAAGAAGTCAAAATATCACTATTTGCAGATGATATGATAGTATATTTAAGTGATGCCAAAAGTTCCACCAGAGAACTACTAAAGCTGATAAACAACTTCAGCAAAGTGGCTGGGTATAAAATTAACTCAAATAAATCAGTAGCCTTCCTCTACACAAAAGAGAAACAAGCCGAGAAAGAAATTAGGGAAACGACACCCTTCATAATAGACCCAAATAATATAAAATACCTCGGTGTGACTTTAACCAAGCAAGTAAAAGATCTGTACAATAAGAACTTCAAGACACTGAAGAAAGAAATTGAAGAAGACCTCAGAAGGTGGAAAGATCTCCCATGCTCATGGATTGGCAGGATTAATATAGTAAAAATGGCCATTTTACCAAAAGCGATCTACAGATTCAATGCAATCCCCATCAAAATACCAATCCAATTCTTCAAAGAGTTAGACAGAACAATTTGCAAATTCATCTGGAATAACAAAAACCCAGGATAGCTAAAACTATCCTCAACAATAAAAAAGGACTTCAGGGGAATCACTATCCCTGAACTCAAGCAGTATTACAGAGCAATAGTGATAAAAACTGCATGGTATTGGTACAGAGACAGACAGATAGACCAATGGAACAGAATTGAAGACCCAGAAATGAATCCACACACCTATGGTCACTTGATTTTTGACAAAGGAGCCAAATCCATCCAATGGAAAAAAAGATAGCATTTTCAGCAAATGGTGCTGGTTCAACTGGAGGTCAACATGTAGAAGAATGCAGATCGATCCATGCTTATCACCCTGTACAAAGCTTAAGTCCAAGTGGATCAAGGACCTCCACATCAAACCAGACACCTCAAACTAATAGAAGAAAAACTAGGAAGCATCTGGAACACATGGGCACTGGAAAAATTTCCTGAACAAAACACCAATGGCTTATGCTCTAAGATCAAGAATCGACAAATGGGATCTCATAAAACTGCAAAGCTTCTGTAAGGCAAAGGACACTGTGGTTAGGACAAAACGGCAACCAACAGATTGGGAAAAGATCTTTACCAATCCTACAACAGATAGAGGGCTTATATCCAAAATATACAAAGAACTGAAGAAGTTAGACAGCAAGGAGACAAATAACCCTATTAAAAAATGGGGTTCAGAGCTAAACAGAGAATTCACAGCTGAGGAATGCCGAATGGCTGAGAAACACCTAAAGAAATGTTCAACATCGTTAGTCATAAGGGAAATGCAAATCAAAACAACCCTGAGATTTCACCTCACACCAGTGAGAATGGCTAAGATCAAAAACTCAGGTGACAGCAAATGCTGGCGAGGATGTGGAGAAAGGGGAACACTCCTCCATTGTTGGTGGGGTTGCAGACTGCTACAACCATTCTGGAAATCAGTCTGGAGGTTCCTCAGAAAATTGGACATTGAACTGCCTGAGGATCCAGCTATACCTCTCCTGGGCATATACCCAAAAGATGCTCCAACATATAAAAACGACACGTGCTCCACTATGTTCATCGCAGCCTTATTTATAATAGCCAGAAGCTGGAAAGAACCCAGATGCCCTTCAACAGAGGAATGGATACAGAAAATGTGGTACATCTACACAATGGAATATTACTCAGCTATCAAAAACAATGACTTTTATGAAATTCGTAGGCAAATGGTTGGAACTGGAAAATATCATCCTGAGTGAGCTAACCTAATCACAGAAAGACATACATGGTATGTACTCATTGATAAGTGGCTATTAGCCCAAATGCTTGAGTTACCCTAGATGCCTAGAACAAATGAAACTCAAGACGGATGATCAAAATGTGAGTGCAGATCGCTCATGAGAGACACAGCCAGAATACAGCAAATACAGAGGCGTATGCCAGCAGGAAACCACTGAACTGAGAACGGGACCCCTGTTGAAGGAATCAGAGAAAGAACTGGAAGAGCTTGAAGGAGCTCGAGACCCCATATGTACAGCAATGCCAACCAACCAGAGCTTCCAGGGACTAAGCCACTACCCAAAGACTATACATGGACTGACCCTGGACTCTGACCTCGTGAGGTTGCAATGAATATCCTAGTAAGAGCACCAGTGGAAGGGAAGCCCTGGGTCCTGCTAAGACTGAACCCCTAGTGAACTAGACTGTTGGGGAGAGGGCAGCAATGGGGGAGGGTTGGGAGGGGGAACACCCATAAGGAAGGGGAGGGGGAGGGGATGTTTGCCCGAAACGGGAAAGGGAATAACATTGAAATGTATATAAGAAATACTCAAGTTAATAAAAAAAAATAGTTTAACTAGCAAGCTAAAAAAAAAAAAAAAAAGAGGTGAATAAACTCTATTTTAAAGGGAAGACCACACATATAGAATATCCAAAGGCATTTGCACATGAATTATTAGCTGTATTAAGAAAGGTTAGCTAGAATTGGAGACAGTTGCTATGGCTTGAAAGTATTCCTCAGTGTACCATATGCCGTGACTACAGGATGTAGAAAACCTGGAGGTGGAAGTGAACGGGGAACTCCCTTCTGGTCAGCCCTCAGAGCACTGGAAGGCCGGAGATTACAATCGACAGCGGTAGTCAGCTGTGCTATGGACCCTCTGTGCAGCGATACCGACGGGCCAGGCAGTCGCACACCATTGCAGGTGTGACAAGTCTATTATTGGTACCAGACTACAGAATTAGATTTGATGTCCACTGAACAGGTGGAATTCATGTGTACTGTAACTGGCTAAAAGCCTGTGGCTGGGCAGGCCATAGGGGAGTTACTGCTGTTTTTTTCTCCCCTAAATGGACATGATACGCCTGCTAAATGGTCCTGCAAGTCAATATGTCTATGTCTATAATGTTCCTGCTGTCAGTTCTGGTTAGAGCAGCTTCTTGGGAGTGTTTAGTGATATAACAACAAAAATGCTATAAATACATTAAGAAATATCAACACCTACAAACAGACTTAATAAAAACATCCATGCAGTCCATTTAAAGAAACTGCTGAATGCTACTGAGAGAAAATAAAGAAGCCCTAGCTGAATATAGAGACGGACATGTTCGTTGACCGGAGAGTGACTATGAAAAAGATAGCAGGCAGTTGAGTACACAGTGCTCCCTCAAAGCTTATACCAGGTTTACACTTAAGAATGTGTGGTGTTGACAAAGGGTAAACTGCTGAGTCGTCTCTCTAGCCCCTCTAGGTGTTTTTCTAATGGTCTCTCCTGGACTCTGTCCCTGTGACTAATCCCTCCCCCCACCGTGTGTGTGTGTGTGTGTGTGTGTGTGTGTGTGTGTGTGTGTGTGTCTGTGTCTGTGTCTGTGTCTGTGTCTGTGTCTGTGTCTGTGTCTGTCTGTCTCTGTCTCCACTTCTTTCCCCCCCTGACTGGGAGGAGGAAGTCCAGTTCTATTTTCTCCCCTGTTCAGTCACGGGTTCATCAACTAGCTTTATTGACCAGTCAGGGAATAATTGAGGAGCAATGTTTACATAACATTGAGACAGGAGATCTTCAGAATAAAGGATTGCAACCAGATATGGGGGCACAGAAACCAGCATTTGAATAATTCAAGGATAATCTTTACACAGTGCACAATAACACTGTGCTTACAGACATGTGAAGGACTTAGCTTGCATCTGAATGAAGTTTTGGAAAACTAAGCTAGCATGTATCTTTATGACTTGGGGAGGGACAGAAGTTCCTGTATGACTTACCGCAAACCCACTAAAATCATAAAATGGACTATGCTAAAAATAAGAACTTTAACTTATTAAATGATAACACAAGGACAGAGGTAGCATGAAGTGACAGGAGAGAGGGAGTTGCTTGACAATGACTCCCCTATTCTACATCAATAAAGGACTCCAACAGACTAATAAGAAAAAGCCAGCCAAGGGGTTTAACTCAGCAGCCCCTGATATCATATGAATGTATTAAAAGGTGGTTGGTCTCACTGATGTAAAATGGAATGAAAATTCAATCCACCATAGGATGCTATTTTGCTCATCAGAAAAACTGACTTTTGGAAACTGGCAATATCAAGTGTTGGTGATAGTGTAGAAAGGGAGGGGGAACTGTTCAGCACTGTGGTGGGAGTGCCACACTGGCATAACCATGTGGAGGTGTGGCTGTGGTGGGCATGAGGGCTAGTGCTATGCAAGTTTAATACAAGAGTCGTCTGGGAAGAGGAGCCCTCACTGAGAGATGCCCCCACTAGACTGGCCTATGAGCACACCTGTGGTGCATCTTCCTGATTGGTGACTGATATGAGAGGGCGTAGCTCACTTCAGGCAGGTGCTGTAAGAAAGTGGACTGAGGAAACCAGTAAGCAGCAACCCTCCATGGCCTCTGCGTTAGTTCCTGCCTCCATGTTCCTGCTCTGACTTCCCTCAGAGTGTGGCCTGAGAGTTGTAAGCAGAAATAAATATTTTCTTTCCCACTTGCTTTCGCTTATTGTGTTTTATCAATGCAAAAGAAATCCCAACCAAGTCAGCTGGGGGAGTTACTCTTAGAGTTGTAGAGACTCTGAACCTGTGATCCTGCAATTAATTTGCTAGATAAGTAACTTAAATAAGTATATATGTATATTCCAGAATAGACCACGCTTATTAAAAGCTTACAATGAATGATAGCATATCCATATGCTGGAATATTATACAATAATAGAAAATAATCTAATTAAGCATAACATCTATGAATAACAATGAACGTAATGAAAATGTATAAGATACATTTTAGGAGCCATCTATCTACATACAACTATACATTTATGCCTCTAGAGCAGCTCAGTCTTCCTCATGCTGTGGCCCTTTAGGATAGTTCCTTATGTTGTGGTGACCCCCAACCATAAAATTAATTTTGTTGCTATTTCAGAACTGCAATTTTGCTACTGTTATGAATCATAATGTAAACATTTTTGGAGATAGAAGTTTGCCAAAGGGGTCACAACCCACAACTTGAGAACTGTTGCACTAGAGTCTAAGGAAGGGCTGTGGTTGGAAACTTAGCGTGATGGCTCGTGTTAACTGTCAGCTTGATTGAATCTAGAATCAACTGGAAGATGGACCTATGGGCAAAAGTTGGAAGGCACACCCCCTAGTGGGCGGCTCCATTCCCTAACTTCATGATTAGAGAAAGGAGTTGAGTAGCTTCCTGACTGTGGATGCTATCTGACCAGCTACTCCTAGATCTGCTACCTTTGATTTCTCCTCCATGATAGGTTGGGCCCTTGAACTGTGAGCTAGAATCAACCCTGTCTCCTTGAAGTCACTTTTTGTCATAGTATTTTATCATACTGACAGGGAAAGAAACCAAGACAATTAATTAGATTGTCTTAGCAGTAGATTCTGGAGCCTATTTTTTTTAAACTTAGGGATCCCACAGGCATTAATTAATTTTATAGTATTCTTTGGGGTGTGTGTGTGTGTGTGTGTGTGTGTGTGTGTGTGTGTGTGTTTATGAGTGTATACATGTATGCTCAGGCGTGTATGTGTGTGTGTGAGGGCATGTGGAAGCCAGGATCTACCTGGAGTGTTACTCCTTGTCCTGAATCTCACCAGCCAGCAGCCCCCAGGCATCTGACCATCTTGCCCTTTACAGTGCTGGGATTACACGTTACCACATCCAGGTTTTAATTTTGTGTTATTGAGACACTGTGTCATCCTGGCTGGCCTGCAACTCTATATAGACCAGGCTGCTCTCGAACTCCTAGAGATCCACCTGCTTCTGCCTCACAAGTGTCGGTATTAAAGGTGTGGGCCAGCATGCCTGGCCCTGCTCAGTTTTTGTGCCAGTCCTGGGAATGAACTCAAATCTTCATGTTTACATGGTACATTAGTCAGGGCCCTCTAGAGTCACAGAACATATGGAATGTCTTTTCATATTGAGGGGATTTATTATGATGCCTTACAGTCTGAAGTCCAGCTCCCCAGTGATGGTCAGCTGTGAACTGGAAGTCCAAGCATCTAGAAGTTGCTCAGTCCCAGGAGGCTAGCTCGTGTTCTTCTGTAGAAGTAAATTCCAACGGATGTGCTGGTCAAGCAGTTTAAGAAGAGTGAATCTTCCTTCTTCCAATGCCCTTCTGTAGGCCTCCAGCAGAAGGTGTGGCCCAGATTAAAGCTGTGTACCACCACGCCTCGATCTGGGACTTGCTTTGTCCCAGGCTGACCTTGAACTCAGAGATCTCCTTGCCTCCTGGGATTAAAGGCATGCACTAGGCCCTTGACTGGGCCTAAGATTTTCATGGCCACTATGCCTCAAAATCTCCAGGTCAGAAGCCTGTGTCTTCCAGCCTCAAGATCTGGATCCCAGGTGAGCCCTCCAATTCTGGCTTGTAGTTCCTTTCAGATGTAGTCAAGTTGACAACCAGGAAGATCCATTACACAGGGCAAGCACTTTATTTACTGAGACCTCTGACTAGCCTACTGTGTTACATTTTATAGTACAAGCTGAAAACATGAAATCTAAAATGCTCTACGGTTGGAAGTCTTTTGAATGCTAACATGCTACCACAGTGGAAAATGTCATACCTGCTTCCCTGTGACAAGTCAGTTCACAAGTATGTGAGCCAATCCCCGACACTATTAACTGTACTCTGATACACTTGTAGACAGGAGTCTAGCATGGCTGTCCTCTGAGAGGCTCCACCCAGCAGCTGATGCAGACAGACGCAGACACCCACAGCCAAGCCGAGGATGGAGCTTGAGACTCTTCTGGAAGAACAGGAGGAAAGCGTGGGCTCTGTGGAGGCTCCGTTTGCTGTGCCTCTCAGCCCTGTGCCTGGCCACAGCTTCTGTGCTCTCTGCCTCTCCATGGGTTCCAAAAACAGTAAGGTGCTGCTGTATGATGCCCGGACATTTTCTGATTCTCCAGAGCCTCTGCTTCCCAGCCCCCTTGTTTTGGAAAGCTGACCCAGCCACGCCTTTACAGACAACCTGATAGGACAGTGGGACCTACCTGGTGAGAGCCGTTCTTGTATTCCAAGCAATGGTTCCCCTACCCAGCCAAGCCTTCCACACAAACCTTGCCCCTTGGCCCCTCTGTTTGTTTTGCTTTGCGCTGACCTGACTTGAATGCCTTCATGGGTTTCTGCAATGGGGCTGACATTGCAGGGACAATGGCTGTGCCCACCTGTAGGTCAAAGGTCAGGCTTGGTGGAACAGCCCTGTCAGTGCTTCAAAAGCTGAGGCGTCTGTCCTGCTAGGTCTCACCCACGGATTAGTGGCCACTAGTATACAGGTGTGCCTGGCTATTGATGTCCATGACCAGGACAAGGAGAGGTGCACGGTTATGGGCAGGCAGCTTACCTGGGGATTAAAGCATGGACACAGGTGTCCAGTCAATGCCAAGGAAAGAAGGCTGGGTTGTACTCACACGAAGTGGGAGGAGGGGTGGTGAGCTGGGTGCCTGGGGCTCCTCAGAAAACATCTGTTCCTGGCTGTCCTTGGGCTGCACTTTACAGGACTGCTTTCCGGCTCTTGGCTGACCTTTCCTCTTTCTCTCTTTCCTTCTTTCCTTCCTTCTTTCCTTCCTTCTTCCTTCCTTCCTTCCTTCCTTTTTTCTTTCTTTCTTTCTTTCTTTCTTTCTTTCTTTCTTTCTTTCTTTCTTTCTTTCTTTCCTTTTTGTAAAAAGAAGAACCTCTAGAAACATAAGGACTTTGAACATAATCATTTCTTTCCTCTTCTCTTTTCTTCTTTCTGTAGTTCAGGTTAGTCTGTAACTTGAAATCCTGGCAGCTTCCCAAGTGCTGGGATTATGGTCCACAGTCTCACTGTGCCATGCCTCTGCGACATGGCCCTAGAGACAGAGCTGTCTTGCCACTCTTTTGCTTATTCATTCCTTCAGCTGATGGGCGCTGTTCCTAAACGACTATTCTGTCCCGTATTCTGGGATGAACGCTGGACACACAGAAATCATTTCCAAAAACCCAGGCAGTTCCAGACCCCAAGGCTTGTCCATCCTGAAATAGAGACAAAAATATGAGCAAATAACTGGGTATGAAATGGATTTGTTAAGCCGTAGCAGGATGTCTGGGAGGTGTACCTCATAGGAAGCCATTGTTTAAGCAGAACTGACAGGATTCTGAGCTGGTTTCTGAGGGCAGAGGAAGGAGAATGAGTCACAGTAGGGCTGGATCTGGGGCCTGGGCAGCAGACTGGCCACTAAGTGTGCCTGAGGCTGTTCTTGGAGAGGGGGGCAGCAGTGTTAAAGACTCCACATTAAATCTGAGGATGATGAGAACTAGGCTGGGACTGAAACTCAGATATGGCCCGAGAAATTCAAAGTGAAGGGTGCCCTCAGATAGAACCCAGGGTGATGGGCTAGAGGGCTCAAGGGGTTGAGAACTGGCTGTTCTAAATACAGAGGACAGACAGCAGAAGTTCTTGGGACTGACATGTTTCTAGATCCCTGGCAAATGGTGTCCTGCCACTTTAGAGAGGGGGATTGTCCTAGGTTCAGACAAAGGCCGTGCCCTGCTGCGGATGCCCCAAGGTAAATAATCAGATGATCCTGAATCCTGGAGCCAGCCATGCTGGGTCACTTCCATAGGGACAGTGACCTTTGGGCCTCCAAGAGCATGGGATGCTGGTGTTAGCAGATGCTGGTGTTACCAGAGGGTGGGCACACCAAGCTTATCAGTTTTCTTGTTCATCAGATCCTGATTATCTACTTTGTCGGCTAAAAACTGGGATAGCAGGATAGGGAAGAAAAAAAGTCTCCTGCCCTGGCAGACCGGCAGTCCGGTAAAACATTGATTAAATTAATTAAAGATAATTAAAGGAGCGATGCTGTCAATGCTCTCTGCACCAGGCACAGTTCTGAAAATATTATAACAATTAACTCACGTTGACTGGATGTGGTGGCACATAGCAGAATCTTCAGTACTTAAGAGTACTGAGGCAGGAGAATGGAAAGTTTGAGGCTACTCTACCTGGCTATATAGAGAAACCTGAAGTGGAAACTTAAGGGTTCTTTGGGAAGTCAGTTGTGTTGGATGGCGGTTTGCTAAAGCAAACAGGTGAAACGTTTTGCTGAAGCAGTCGTAGGTGAAAGGATGTTTTGCTAAAGCAAGCACTGGAAAGGACGAGTAATGAAGGATTCTTCGCCAAAACATGCATGTATTGGTTTGCCTTACATGCGTTGTTGAGCTACATTTGTATTGACTCCATAGAGAGAAATGCACCAAAACACACACACACACACACACACACACACACACACACACACACACACACACACACAACTTCTTAAGAAGTTTTTGTGGCTTCTTGCTGCTTCTGTGGACTCAGGCCGATCGGCAGAGTGATGTCAGCTGATACAGACTCACATGGAGTTTTGCTAAGTCAGACTCATGTGCTCAGGAAAGACACGTGATGGGTGAGACTAGATCCCTGGAGAGCACGTGGTGTTTGGAGGGAGTATAATAGGGCTCAGTGGACAGTGACGGTGGCTTGGCTTGCTCGTAGAGCTAGCTGTGCAATGCTTGGTCTTCAGTGATCTTTGTTTTGTTGAAAGAGGCATAGCGGAGGACTTCTCCTGCTGGTCCTAATTCCTCCTGCTGACTCGAGCTGATTTGGCTGAGGCCTGGCTGTTCCTTGCTAGGTCATGTGACCTCTGTTGCTATCCCAACACTACTGAACTGAACTGCTGGTGGATCCGTGAAGTGTTTGTGAGTGGATCGAGCAGCTGCTGCTGACCTGTGAACTGAACTGCTGATTTCCTGATAACACAGAGGGATTTGCTCCAAAAGACCCTTAAGTTTCTGCTTCAGAAACCCATTTTAAATAACTTTAAGAAGGGGAAGTTACATTTTTCAGGAAAATAGATCGGAGCTAGAAATCCTTGTGTTAAGTGAAGGAAGCCAGACTCAGAAAGGCAAAGATCCTGTGCCTTCTCTCACACGATGAAGCTCGGAATAAAAGAGAAAAGAGGAGCTGAGAGAGCCTCAGTGGTTAAGAGCACCTGATGCTCTTTCAGAGACTGGAGTTCAGTTCCCAGCATGCACGCGGAGAAGCTCAGAACTGCCTGAGATTCCAGCTCCCAGGGACCCAACACCCTCTCTGGGCTTCTTCCAGTATTTGCACATAGATGTCCATACACACAAGCGTACAAATCCATGTACACCTAGAGAGGCATGCATGTGACCTACAACACATACGTGCAAACAAAACATCTATACACTTAGGAGAATAACAAGACCAATAAGTACTTAAACAGAAGTTGAAAAGTGGAATGAACCTACTGGGGAGATAATTTTGCTCTTGGCAGTCTGACGCGGGCTGAGGGATGAAGGATTCCTTTCAGTACAACAGAGTTGCCATAATCTCACACCACGATTCATTGTCTTAGGATTTCTGTTGCTGTGAAGAGACACTGTGACCACAAAGCAAGTTGGGGAGCACAGGGTTATTCAGCTTACTCGTCCACATGGCTGTCCATCACCAAAGGAAGTCAGGACAGGAACTCAAGCAGGTCAGGAAGCAGGAGCTGATGCAGGGGCCGTGGAGGGGTGCTGCTCACTGGCTATTGCTTCCCCTGGCTTGCCCGACCTGCTCTATTTTAGAACCCAAGACAAACAATGGGCTAGGCTCGCTCCCTACCAGTCACTTATTGAGAAAATGCCCTAAAGCTGGATCTCGTGGAAGCATTTTTCTCAACTGAGGCTCCTCCTCTCTGACGAGTCTAGCTTGTGTCACGTTGACACACAAACACAGCCAGTACACGGATGCCGATCTTTAAGTCTGATAAGATATGCCACCACAGTCCAGGGTGTTTTAGTGGGATGCCCTGCCATTTCTCTGGGTGTAGTTGGGATGGAGCACCGGCCTTTACAGTACTTAATAAGTCTCATGGAGGAAGATCAAGATCAGCAACATATCTCTCATGAGCAATGTGCCTCGTGGTTCTACTGAGTTAGCCCAAGTGGCGTCATATTTCCCCTGGTAACTCGCTTGCTTATGCTAGAAAACTACTACTTTAAACCGCTGATGCATGTTCCAAGTTGAAAACACAATTTAAAAAATTATGATGCTGCGAAAATAAGAATGGGAATTAAAAATAGTTCCAAACCTCAGACCTTCTGTTTTCTTTTTGTTTGGGGATAATTCGTTGTGGTGGGGAGTGGCCAGGAGCCCAGTGACTTGTAAGCCAAACATGGCCTCCAGAAACACCAGCAGCAGCTGAAGAGAGTAGGGAGGCCCACTGACGTAGTCTGTAGTAAAAGTAAAAAGAAAACTGGTTTTCTTGTTGGCCAGCTCCTTTTTTTCCCCTCGGATCATTGCAGGGAAAAGCTGAGCAAACACAGACTGGCCCTGCCTGAGTGTCTTAGTGGCCGAGGCTCCACCCAGATGTGATTTTGCTGTTCATTCAGTTTCCTTCAGCTGGCACGGGTAGCCTGCAGGAGGACCCAGGGCTGAAATGTTCCGTGTCTCGCTGCATCTGACACCTTCCAGACCATGGAAAGTGACCATCTGTGGAGGTCAGGGGACTCATTTATTGATGCATGTATGGTGTGAACCCTTTCGATTTGGGAAGTTTTGTAGAACTCATTTTAAAAATTATGAAAACAATGCTAGTTTCTATTGAAACCCAAGCAGCACAGAATGCTACAGAGCAAACAATGGCAGGAAGATATTCCTGAGCTCACCCTCTCCTCACCACCCCCCACGGCTTCTCCATTCTGCCTCAAGGACTGAGCACAGAAGTTTGCATTTTAGTTTCCAAAGCTTTCTTCTTCTAAATGGAACGTACAAGCGTTCACCAACACCTCATTTCAACTGTAAGACTAAACACTAGGTCGTATTTTTGTAATTTGCTTTATTTCACTCAGCAACAGGCCTTAAACCATTTTTTAAAATTTTTTTCCCTTCAATAGACCACAGTTTAACTGTCCTTTGATCGCAGTTACCAAACTTGTTGAAGACTGAACACTGTTTAGACGCACTTCCTGCGAGCTCTTGTACCCCGTTCTGTGGGTCAGATAACTGCTGAGTCAGGGAGAAGGCACATATAGAGAACAGCCCAATGCCACCAGGTCCTCCTCTAGGATTGTCATCTCTGTGTTTGTTTCCACAGATGAAAAGCACAAACATTCTCTAGCAAACCCTCAGCACCTTGACAGAGTGACATTGCTATTTTAATTTGTAATTACCCATTCCTTCATATGACTACGCATATTTTTATGGTATAAACTAGGATTGATTTTTGCTTTTAAGGGACATTTGGCAGTGTCTGGTGACATAGTGAATCTCTCAGGCAGCAACAGGGCTGATGGTGGTGATGGTGAAGGTGGTGGTGGTGGTGGCAGAGGTGGTGGTGGTGGTGGTGGCAGAGGTGGTGGTGGTGGTGGTGGTGGTGGTGGTGGAATAAGTGCTGAGTTAGCATCCCTGGCCACAATGGCAAAGACGTAAAGGTTGAGAGTCCTGGCGGCTCAGCCTTGTGTTTATTATGTTGCGTTGCATGTGTGAAATTCTTTATCTGGGACTCTTCATATTTTGGAGCATTTCATTATTGGGTCATCGTTGGGTCATCATTGGGAATCATTGGTCATCATTGGGTCATCACTGGTTATCATTGGTCATCATTGGGTCATCACTGGTTATCATTGGTCATCATTGGGTCATCATTGGGGGTCATCATCGGGTCATCATTGGATCATCATCAGATCATCATTGGTCATCATCAGGTCATCATTGGTCATCATCAGGTCATCATCGGTCATCATCAGGTCATCATTGGGTCATCATTGGTCATCATCGGGTCATCATCAGGTCATCATCAGGTCATCATTGGTCATCATCGGGTCATCATTGGGTCATCATTGGGGGTCATCATCGGGTCATCATTGGATCATCATCAGATCATCATTGGTCATCATCAGGTCATCATTGGTCATCATCAGGTCATCATCGGGTCATCATCAGGTCATCATCGGGTCATCATCAGGTCATCATTGGGTCATCATCAGGTCATCATTGGGTCATCATTGGTCATCATTGGGTCATCATTGGTCATCATTGGGTCATCATTGGATCATCATCAGGTCATCATTGGTCATCATCGGGTCATCATCGGGTTATCATATGTATTACAGAAGCTTTGCCACCTGTTTATGTTTGTCTTTGACGGACTAGAAAATTAAAAACGTTTAAGTTGAAACACATAGTTGTTTACACTGATATTATTGCTTTAGTCCAGATTCTGGGAGCAATACACGGTTGTACTGGTTCAGCTTTCCACTGCTGTGACAAAATTCTCGAGGACATTGATCCAATGCAAGTAGAGATTTGCTTGGAATCTTCATTCGAGAGGATTCAGTCTGTGGTTGCTGGAACCTATCACTTTGGACATGTGGTGAAGCAGAACACCATGTGATTCACTTCATGACATCTGGAATGCAAAAGAGAGAAAGGGGGAGGGACCCGAGTCTCATAATCTCAGGGACATTCAGAGGAATGTGCCCCATGATCTAATATCATCGACTCAGCCCAACCTCTCAAAGTACCAGCACTTCCCAGCACCGCTACAAGCTGGTGACTGAAAGTGTCAAGTGTAAAGAGTCATTTATAGCTCTTCCTCATAGTTTTATCCCTAGCAATGTTGAAGTATAATTGATGGTTAAAATTGACACTTGTTAAAAGCATGTGCACGTGCATGTGCATGTGCATGTGCGTATACAAGTAGGTATTCAAATCATAATTTATTCTCATCTGTTAACCATGCAACATAGTGGGCTTCCGTACGACAGTCTGCATGCATGTGGAACACTTCACACATGTGGATCCCCCTTACCGTGTTTCATTCCTCATCCCCATTCTGGCTGGTCCCCACCTCTTCCATGATTGTTCCCATTCTAAGTAGAATGTCTTTTTCTACAATTCTGTGTGAAAAGAAGCATGCAGTGCTTGTCTTTCTGAGCCCAGCTGGTCTGTTTAACCTCACAATCTGCAGTTCTATCTATCCATTGTTCTGAAAATAACATGATTTTAGGTTTTACTTTATGGTGGGGAAATACTCTGTTGAGAATACCTACCATGTTTTCTTTCTTTTTTTTTTTTTTTTAAAAATTATTTGTTTGGAGCTGGAGAGATGGCTCAGCGGTTAGAGCACTGGCTGCTCTTCCAGAGGTTCTGAGTTCAATTCCCAGCAACCACATGGGGGCTCACAACCGTCTGTGATGATCTGATGCCCTCTTCTGGTGTGTCTGAAGACAGAGACAGTGTACTCATTCATAAAATAAACAAATTTTAAAAATTTATGTGTTTTTTATGTGTAAATGTGTGTGCTTACATTGAGTTCATGGGTACCATGTGCACACACCAGCTCACGGTTGCCAGAAGAGGGCGCTAGAACCTCTGGGACTGGAGTTACAGATGGTCGTGAGCTTCCATATCGGTGCTTGGAATCGAACCCAGGTCCTCTGGACGAGCAGCCGATCCTCTTAAGCACTGAGCAGTTTTTCTCCATATCCCTGTAACTTTTTTTAAATGCTTTTTCTTCAACCCTCACAAACATGTTTCTTTTGTCTTTCCCAGATTGTCCGTGATGAAGGGCACGAGGAGCATGAGGTGCTATCTCATCGCGACTGTGAGCTTTCCTCCTCTGATCACTGCAGATGTGCTGTGCCTTTCTGTGTGACTCTGGGTGGCCACTATGTTTGCTATGCTGCCCAAGCTGATGAAGGACATGTGGTAATTCTCCTGCCTCGGCATCTTAGATGCTGAGATTGTGGGGATGGAGTAGCAGCAGAGGTCATCTCATTCCCTCCGACACTTGGTCTCAGCCAGAAGTGGAATGGCCATCCCTGTGGTCCATGATCAGCTTGTTTCTGACTCAATATGGAGGGGCAGGGACCTTTTATCTTTTGAGTGTGTGACGGTTTGTATACGCTTGGTCCAGGGAGTGGCACTATTGGGAGGTGTGGCTTTGTTGGAATAGGTGTGTCACTGTGAGGGTGGGCTTTAATAGCTGCCTGGAAGCCAGTATTCTGCTAGCAGCCTTCAGATGAAGATGTAGAACTCTCAGCTCCTCCTGCACCATGCCTGCCTGGATGCTGCCATGCTCCCACCTTGATGATAATGGACTGAACTTCTGAACCTGTATGACAGCCCCAATTAAATGTTGTCCTTTATAAGAGCCGCCTTGGTCATTTGTCTGTTCACAGCACTAAAACCCTAACTAAGACAGCAGGCTAGCTACTCCTTTGTCAGGAGCATACATGGTTTATGCTTAATCTCACTGTGTGGGTTGTGTCTTTGTTCCATGGAGAAATCCATTTGATGTGCAGAAGTTTTTTTTTTTTTTTTTTTTTTTTTTTTTTTTAGTTTGATGTGATCTCATTTGTCTTTTGGGTTTTAGGGGTCATATCTTTAAAAAATCATTTTAGGAGATTTTACTCTTTTATTAATTTTTATACAATATATTGTGATCGTGCTTTTTCCCTCTCCTACCTCCTCCCAGGTCCTCCCCACCTCCCAACTTTATATCATCTCTTCCTCAAAAGCAAAAAATTAAGGGAAAACCCCCAGAAACAAGAAATAAGAAACCCCCCAATACAAAAAAGAAAATCAAAGCAAACAGAAAAAAGACCAATAAAACAAAACAAAACAAAAAAACCAAAAAAACAAACAAACAAAAAAAAAAAAGGAAAAAAGAAAAGAAAAGAAAAGAAAAAAGAAAAAAAACCAGAGCAGCATGTTGGAGACTTGCACAAGTTCAAGCCAGATGGGGTCCAGTTCTGAGAGGGAGACAGTAGCACAGGAGTCCACCACAAATCAAGAAACTATCTGCAGTGGATATTCACGGGAAAGGGAAAAGTCAGTTTTCTCCAGTCAGTTTTCTGCCATCGGACGTAGCAACACCACTGCAGGGAGCCCCGTGCCTGGGAGCAGTTGCCCAACACAAACAGATGCTAAGTTTTATCCTGTTTCACCTCAACGAGGAATAGTTTCAGGTCTTATATGTAACTGTGTATTTTAATCCATTATGGATGAATGCTTTTGTATGTATGAGACATAAAGATTTTGCATTTATATTCATCAGGGATATCGGCCAATAATTTTCTCTTCTTGAGATGTTTTAATCTGACTTTAGTAGCAGGATGGCGTTGACATCAGAATCAGAAGAAGACTTTGGGCATCTTCCGTTTTTAATGCAACTTTTAAAAATAATTTGAGAAGGATTGTTGGTCATATTCATTCCTTGTAATATATTTTATTTTTAAATTATAATTACATCATTCCCCTTCCCTGTCCTCCTTCTACCCCTCCATGCATCCCCCTGCTCGTTTACAAAACCAGAGCCTCTTTTTCTTCTATTGTTCATATGTATTTCTCTCCCTAACTATATATTAATACAACCTGCTTGGTCCATATAATGTTGTTTGTATGTATATGATTCTCTCCCCCTTTCTGTGTCAGTCTTGGAGGTAGTGTTGTTCCTTAGGAATTAGAATCTTTCAGATGATTCCATGAGAAAACAATTCAGTGTTTTGGTGTTAGCCTTAGAGTCTTATGGTCCTTGGGATTTCTCCAGTGCCAGTTGTATTGTGTTAGGATTTTATTCCAGTGTCTCCTTTTGTTTTCTTTTTAAGTTTGTCCATCGAGCTAAGGGTTTTCTATTTTATCTTGTCAACAAAACAAACAAACAAGAAGACCAACGAAAGCCCTCCACTTCTTAAAGCTGTTGACCACTTGTGTTTTTTCCTAGTCTTCATTTTATTTCTGTCCTAATTATTGTTCTTTACTCTCTTCTGCTATGTTTTTGTTTACGTTTTCTTCCTTTGCTGGTTTCTTGATGAGCAATGCTAAGTTGTTTGCTTGGGGTCTTTATTCCATTTTATTTAGACATTTGTTACTGCAAACTTCCTTCTCAGGGCTGCGTTTACTGCGTCCAATAAATTGTAGAGTATTCCATTTTTAGGTTTGTTTCTTTTAATGGTAAAAGATTTACATTTGTTTATGTGTGTGACACACACACACACACACACACACACACACACACACACACACACACACCTACATGCATTTGGCGGCCAGAGGATGACTTGTAGGAGTTAGCTCTGTTTCATTATGTGGGTCCCAGGGATTGAACTCAGGTCACCCGGCTTGGCAGCAAGCACCTTTACTCTCTGAGCCATCTTGCTGGCTGCTTTCTCCATATATCTTTAAATTTCCTTTTTGAGTTCTTTTAACTATTTGGTTGCTTTGGAGCATGTTGTTAATGTCAATGTATTTGTGAAAATTTCAGGACTTTTTCTGCCCTTGTTTTCTAATTTTATGCCACCGTGACCAGAAAGGGTAGTCACGGCTCAGAATCATTTCAGTCTTCTTAAAAAATTGGGAGACTTTTTCTTGGCCAGACATAGGATGTACGCTGGATCTTCTCTGTGCCCTTGGAAGGGAAGTTCGCTGTGGCACTATTGTGTTAGATGTTCTGTAAAGGTTATATGGCCCACAGAGTAGTTCAAGCCCAGTGTTTCCGCACTGATATTCTGTCTGGGTTATTGTATAATTTGTAAACTGGATATAGAAGTCCTTCTTATCATTATATTGTTATTTCTGTTACCATTTGGTTTATATGTTGGATACCCCTGTGTTTGGTGTGTGTGCAGTTGTTATATTCTCTTAATAAATTGACCCCTTCATCATGTATAATTACCTTCTTGGCCTTTGTTACAGTTTTTGACTTGAAGTTTGACCCAAATACAGCCACACCCAGGCTGGCTTATACTTACCATTTACATGGGACTTTTTTTGTCTCTTTTAATCTTAATCTTAATTTAAGGTTCTTAAATTTTTTATTTCCTTATTTAAGATTTATTATTATTATTTTTAAATTATGGTATGGATGTTTGCCTGAACGCATGTCTGTGCATCATGCTCATGCCTGATGCCCACAGAGGCCAGAAGAGGGTGTCATGAGCCAACCAGCTAATAGGACCAATCCTAGAAGAAAGACTGTAAGCCAGGTTAAAGCAATGGTACCCCAGAGAATACCTCCAGGCAGACAAGCAAGAACCAGAGGACAAGGTGAAACTGCCTACTGGTTCCCTGAGACCACTGTCCTAACTTGTCTTTCCTTGCAGTCCCTCCCTGCTCTGTTGGCTAGGCTGCCTCTCGCTTTAATCACGCAGCACATGGATAAAGCGTGCTTCCTGTCTCCCTAGTTGTTTCCTTTCATTGTTTTTAGTTATTATTACTTTACTAAGTTTCGGGTGGGGGGGACTAGACCATTTGTTTTATTTTTATGTAGAGGGGTGTTTTACCTGAATGTATGTAGGAGCACCGCAGGCATGCCTCGTGGCCGTGGAGCTCGGAGGAGGGCATGCCTCGTGGCCGTGGAGCTCGGAGGAGGGCATGCCTCGTGGCCGTGGAGCTCGGAGGAGGGCATGCCTCGTGGCCGTGGAGCTCGGAGGAGGGCATGCCTCGTGGCCGTGGAGCTCGGAGGAGGGCATGCCTCGTGGCTGTGGAGCTCGGAGGAGGGCATCAAATACTTTGGAACTGGAGTTATGGATGGTCGTGAACCTTAACAGGGGAGCCACTTCTCCAGTCTGCCTTATTGTTATTGTGTTGTTATAATATTATTATTGTATTTATATTTTGGCCTCTCCACCTCACCAGTGGGCCAACTCTGGGGATGGGTTTTATGTGTCTGCTCCATTCCATAGTCCCCAAGCACAATAGGGGTCTAAAAGCATTCTTTCAAGAAGAACGAGCCTGTGCTGTCATCCGCAGAGGGTGAGATGGGTGCAGAAGACAGAAGAGCATTCGTGTGTTGGGGGGAGCAGGAGGATGGGATGTGGAGTGCTAGCATTCGTTTGTTGAGTCTTGGAGGAAACAGATGGGCCAGTGAAGGAACTTTCTCCAACATTGCCGCTGACTCTCAATATGGCTTTTGGAAACTGTCTCCTGTGGCATTTTCATCCTCTCTAAGAGACAAGGACCCCCAGAGATGGTGAATGTAGGCTTCACGCACGCAGGCAGGCACTGTCGCTTTTTCTTCACACATTCTTCCCAAGCTCTCTGCATGTCAGACTAATTATTTGCCGGACAGAAGGATAGGTGAATGGCAGGCATTTCCCCGGGTATCACATCCTGCCCATCGTGCCTGGCAGGGACTGTTAATGGGGTGAGGCACTTTAAAAGCCCTCTCAGTTTAGACAGTTTTATCTCAGCGAGGCTACAGTGGACACTGGCAGTTACTTGCTGTGGGCTGCCTCTGGGATAGGATAGTCTGAACTCTCTGGGGGAGCCATAACAGTGCTTGACTGATGAACTCTGGTTTCAGAGGAGGCTCTGAGCTATCATGCCCAGGAACAGAGTGGTAGGCTGGTCACACACTCTCTCCTGCAGGTAAATGTAGCTCTGTCCACCAATGGCCCAGTTTTCCTTCATGATCTTGTATTTATCATAAAATCAGTTCACTACGAGGGGCCTCAAGGCCTGGGCTTTTTGTAAGGAAATGGGAACAATTAATGGGCTTATCTGATGAAAAGGAATGCCGCTAACGATTTATTAATTATCATGTGACTTATCTTTCCGCTTCTTATTAATCAAAGATGTCGTGTAACTCTGGAACCCCACATGAGGGGGGACAGACTACACGCAGCCCTGTGTGTGGAGATGTGGGCTGGAGCCAGGTGTCCATAGCTTTTCCTGAACCTGCTCCAGCCTGCTGCAGCCTGTGGGGTAAGTCTCCTTGGATTGTGGACAGGGAGAAGAGCGAGGCAAAAGAGACACCACAGTGAGATGTACACCCTGTGCCAGGAATTGTTCAGTGTATTCCATGGCCTCCTATGAGAACTACAGGAGAGATATTACATTTAAAAAAATTTTTTTGTGAGGAAATTGAGTTCTAGAGATGTGAGGGGAGGTTGCCCAAGGCATGCAGTTAGAAGGGCTGGGATTTGTGCTTGGGTATATCTGAGGCAAGAGTGGATGCCTTCTAATTGGGAAGGCTTCAATGCAAACAGAAGTAGCCTGGGTAGAGATGGACTTTGGGTCCAGTAGGGATTATTAAAGCTGCGAGAGAAGGGGAGAGAGTCACAGTTCTGTCCTTGATCCTCGAGACTTTTGATATCTCAAAAATGACTCAAGAGTGATCCTGAGGACACAGGGTATACCTGCATGGATAACCACTCTTCTCAGGACCCAAGTTTGTTCCCAGGCCGGTGCTTCTCAGTGTCAGGGGCTACCCCATTGGTGGCAGGGACTTAGAGACGGGATATGATTCTACAGATGGGATACTGGAGTCCTAGCTAGTTTTATGTCAACTTGACTCAACCTAAAGTCATATGGAAGGAGGGAACCTCAACTGAGAAATGCCTCCATAGGATCCAGCTGTGGGGCATTTTCCTTCTTTTAAAAAAATTTATTTATTTTTATGTCTGTGAGCACACTGTTGCTGTCCTCATACCAGAAGACGGCATCAGATCCCATTACAGATGGTTGTGAGCCACCATGTGGTTGCTGGGAATTGAACTCAGGACTTTTCTTAATTAGTGATTGGTGGGGGAGGGCCAAGCCCATTGTGGATGGGGTCATGTCTGGGCTGGTTCTGTGAGGAAGCAGTCTGAGCAAGCTATGGGAAGCAAACCAGTGAGCAGCACCCCTCCATGGCTTCTGCATCAGCTCCTGCCTCCAGGTTCCTGCCCTGCTTGAGTTCTTGTCCTGACTTCCTTCAGTGGTGGACTACGATGTGGAAGTGTAACCCAAAAAAACCCTTTCTCCCCAGCTTGCTGTGGGGCATGGCATTTCATCATAGCAATAGAAACCCTAAGACAATTTGGTATCAGGATATCAGGGTGTTGCTGAGAGGAGGACTGTGGAAGGATGTTGGAAATTTGGGCTAGAGATGACATTGAGTTGAATTCAGTTGGCTGTTCTGTAGGAGTTTGGAAGATAAGAATGTTAATAGCAGAGTAGACAGTGAAGGCCTAGTTTGCGAAATTTCAGGGGGAAGCAGAGACTCTTTTGGGGGCTTTTATGTGAAGAATCTATGGTTTCTGGTCAGTTGGAACTGAAGAATTGACTGCAATTAACAAGAGACCAGAAAGACTAAAGTAAAAAAAAAAATCTCTCTTGGGACAGCTAGATCTGAAGAATGGGCTGTAATTAACAGGAGACCAGTATCACTGAGGTGAAATCCTTTGGGAAATATTTCCTATGGGTCAGCATACAGAAGATGTGTTCTAGAACTGGCCAGGGTTGTACCTTGTGCTGGAAGCTGAGCTCAGTGACACGAGTCACCCAGGTGGTACTGGTTTGGAAGGCATGAGGAGCAGCTGAGGCTTGGCGCTGTGTGGCAGAACTGGAGCTTCTGAAGAGAGCCCAGGAGAGGCTAATGATGAAAGTGCAGCCCAGGTACAGCAGAAGACGCCCACGTTTTGGAGAAGTCAGAGTACTGTGGGGTGACTGCCAGGAACAGGAACAGGGAAGAGGGGCCAGCCTGAGCCTAGAGGCTAAGTTGTGCTACAGAGGGTTGAGCCAGCGAAGCCAGGTCCTCGGAGGGTCCCAGAGGATTATGAGTTCTCACCGAGATCCTCTCTCAGCAGCTCCTCCCGCTCCTTCTTCCCCACTGGCCAAGATCTCAGACTGTCCATAGCCCCACAGTACACATAAGCACAATCTTCACACAGGCCAAAGACCAGCAGACATCCCCAGGGCCACATATTCTTCCTCATGTGCATTCACAGAGCGGAAGTGGGTTCCAGGTTATTGGATGTTGAGTTATTTACATGTTTGGAGTTTGGTCTTGTTTTATTCAGATTGTGACTGCGCCTGGTTCTTCCCTTTTGAAGTAAGAAAGTCTTTACCTTAACTTTGATTTTACAGGAGCCCGCAGTGGAGAAACTTGATATTTAAAGAAACTTTAGCTTATAAAAGTTAGTTTGGATTTTTTTTTTAAACAGAATTTTAAAGTGCTTGAATTTGTAAGGACTGTGGGACCTTTAAAGTTTATAAAATGGTTTTACGCATTGTGATGTTGATGTTAATGTGTGATCTTAGGGATGAACAAGAGAGGCAGGGTTCTAGCTTCTCAGTGATATTTGTGTGTGATGTAGGCGAGGGGTCAGTTGTCCTGGCTAGTTTTATGTCAACGTGACACAAGCTAGAGTCATCGAAAGGAGGGACCTCAGTTGAGAAAATGCGTCCATAAGACCCAGCTGTGGGGCATTTTCCTAGTTAGTGGCTAACTGAGTGGATTGTGAGTGCGGTCATGCCTGGGCTGGTGGTCCTGGGTTCTATGAGGAAGCAGGCTGAGCAAGTAGGGGAAGCAAGCCAGTGAGCAGCGCCCCTCCATGGCCTGTGCACCAGCTCCTGCCTCCAGGTTCCTGCCCTAACTGACTCTTCCCATCCTGACTTCCTTCAGTGGCGGACTGTGATGTGGAAGTGTAAGCCAAATAAACTCTTTCCTCTCGAGCTTGCTTTTGGTCACTGCAGAGGTAACAAGGCTAACAGCTGGCTCAGGTGAAAGTGTCAGGGATGTCTATGATTTACAAAGCTGTGTGGCAAAGGACAGATCAGATAATGTGTCTTGAGGGACAGCGCTTCTGGAAGAGGCTGTGGTAGGCTGTAGAGAGGGTCTCCTAAGGAATTGGGCCTGGAGTTAGGTGTTCTGCCCTTGCTGAGATTACTGATAAGATGCCAATATATAAGAATGTTCATGAGGGAGAGGACAGTATGGGAATGCACACACATAGGAGTGCATATACATGTGTGAGAATGCACACACTTAGGAGTGCACACATGCATGTATACTGTGTATTTAAAGTCTTGAGTCTGCTCAGATATGAAATTCTTTTTCTTCCTTTTTTTTTTTTTAAAGATAAGTTCTATGCAATCATTTGAAAACCTGGATTGGGAACTTCTTATGTGGATGTGTAAGAGTGTGCAACATCTGTGTGTCTGCTGAGTACGTGTGTGTGTGTGTGTGTGTGTGTGTGTGTGTGTGTGAAATGAGTGTGCTTGAGCAAGACACAACAGGTCTGTGAGTGTGCATGAGGAAGAATATGTGGCCCTGGGGATGTCTGCTGGTCTTTGGCCCGTGTGAACGTTGTGTTCGTGTGTACTGTGTGGCTATGGACAGTCTGAGATCTTGGCCAATGGGGCAGAGGATCAGAAGAAGCTGTGGGTAGGCAGAAAAGAGGGTGAGATGCCTTACTGAGACCACAAGAGGGTCTGAGGGAGAACTGTCTTTCATGCTTGTTAGCAGAAGTGTGCCACCCTAGATGAGGCTTGGGAGTCCTCTTATATCTTACTGAATATGGAGCCCCCTAGCCTTTGTCTTTTTTGGTGATTTGTGGATACCCCGGTGAGACCCTATGAAGGGACATAAGGCAGCCTAAAACTCAGCCCCACCATCTTTGACTTGAGGTCCATCTTCCCTATGTCCCTCCCTCTGAACCCCAGTGGTTTTGAAGCTAAACTCCTCTGTTTCCTGGGTATGCCATGATTGAGGGCAAGGCTGGCTTTTGGGGCAGAGGGAGGCATGCAGGATTGATGGGGTCTCTGGTGTCAGGGCTGTGGACGAGGAGGGAAACAGTGCTTTCTGTGCTATGTCCTCCACAGTGCTGTATCAGACCCTCTGAGTTGGGGATGCCCTTGATCCCTGAGTTCACATGTGCCACCACATTCTATCTCAGGTGGAAATCAACTGGACCAGAGACCTACACTGCTTCTCCTTCTGCCTAACTAAGGTGTCTTCTAGTGTAGCAATCTCCTTCCACTCAGCATAGTGGTTGAAAGCTTCACAGGAAGTCAGTCATCTTGTAAAGAAATAGGACAGGCTTGCCTTAGTGTAGCCCTTCTTGTAGAGGAAGCACCAAATGGCAGTTACTGTAGCCCCTCCTCTAGAGGGAGGGCCCTCTGAGTGGCTGTTCTTTCCTATTCCCTGTGCCCTCTCTGCTACCCATGAAACTGGTCCACCCACTTTCTGCGTCCTGGTCATGGCCACCCTTACTGATACAGGATCTATGGTTTCCCACGGGGTTTCCTGACTGGTGGTCTAATATGTTGCAGGTCCAGCTCAGACCAGGTAACCTTCTCCTCAAGATGCTTGTTTAGCAGACCTCTGCTCATGACTGGGTCCAGAGGTGGGGGTGGGAAGGCCTGCAGGCCGCCTGCATCCGGGTGGGCCTGGCTCTCTTCAAGCACTCACTCTCCAGCTGCAAACTCCCAAACACATACTTTGGGAGGTCAGCCTGGCCTGAGGCTAGGGCACTCCATTATTCCGGTGACATATCTTTGAACATGCTACAATCCTTCCACTCCTGGCTCAGCCTTGTCTCCACCACAGTGCTGCCTTCCTCACCCCTCCTGAAGGACGGCTTAGCCCCAGACTGGTTCCTAGGTAGAAACAGCAGTACTCTTGGCTGCCGCTGCCTGGAACCCCTCCTTTGTGGCCATCTGGCCTATACTGGAGGAGGATGCTTGGCTCTGCTTTTTAGATGCGAATTCTCTTGAAGAGTAACATATGAGAGTCTTAAGACCCTAGCGCGGGAGACTTTTTCTATCTTTATCTCCAGCACGGGGCTCTGAGATGGAGCCTGGAGAGGGTTGATGAATGTTCTACTTTGGCTCCGTTGTTTCTTCCTCTGCCATGATCTAGCCTTAAGCCACTTCTGAATGCAACAACCCTGTCTACAGCAGCCCCTTCCACATGGTTTCCCCCATGGACAGCAGGATTTCCAACTACAGATGCGGGGGCTGGGTGCAGCAGCATAGGCCGTGTGTGGGGAAACGCATGCTACCTCACGTGTGTGATGCAGCAGAGTGAGAACGACCTCGAGTCCCAGCCATGAGCTCTTGTCCGGACTGATACTCTTGGATCCAAGGAGTGTTCAGAGCCGAGGCGGGCTGACTCTATCGGCATGGCTAGTGGGCACGGTCCACCTAGGGAAGTAGATCTTTCTCCCAAGCTCACCTGTTAGAGAAGAAGCAGAGCTGTAAAAATGATCCAAAAGATGGTTACTGTGTTTCCTTTTATGCAACGTGAGGGAACCCACTTGGATCTTCACAAGGTCATCTTATCTTCATGACAAAGCAGATATCTTTAGGTTCATAAGGTAGGAAGCAAAACCTCTGATTAAATATTTGCCCCATAGGAGCCCAGGAGGATGTGGCTGGAATAGGGTCCCCAGCCAGGACTGCCTCATTTCGGTGTGTCTTCAGGCTCGTCTGTAACACGACGACTGGGTGTCCACTCAGAGACCCTCTTTCTTCGCACCAGCGCTTCAGTGCCCATTGTAGTGTATCCCCGACCACACTCAGGATTCCTGGGGTTGACTACCTTCTTCTCATGATGGCGTTAGGGGTTCAGGATGTCACCGTGGCCAGGAAGTAAATGAATTTTAAAACGTAAAGTCTGGAAAGGGCGATTTTTAATCTGATGAAGTTACTCTGTGGAATATTAGAGGCTGATTTGTCCACAGTGACCTCCCCAGGCTCTCAGATGACACCAAAGTCTTCCATTCCGCCTGCACCCCAGCTTTCTTCTTCCCAACTTACCTAGGCTTATTATCCACATGCAATAGCTACATAGTCAGTCTTAACAAAGGAAAGGGACAGCGAAAGGCTGGAAAATGCAAACGTGCTCCTTTATGTGGTGTTGAGTCTTTACAGGCTCCTGGAGGCCATGAGCAGTGCTTGTTCTCTGTCTGGGTTTTGGCATTTTCACACACGGAACTCCTAGTTGGACCAGCCAGGATCATCCCACTGGCAGATGACTGGAGTCTAGACTGGCTGGGGAGAGACAGGGATTGTATTGTGTGAGCTCTGACTGTCTGACTTCAGAGAAGATGGACCTAGCCCTACCTTCCCTCTGTGATCAGAACCCCATCTCCATCCCAGGTTCCTTCTTTCTTAGAAGCCTTAAAAAATAGATAGCACTGGCCTCCCCAAAGACTCGAGAGAAGCTCCGATTGGCTCTATTTTAGGCACCATCTGTCTTTGAACCTATCACTGTGGCCAGAGGAGGAATGCCTGTGGTCTAGGTCCTGTGACCTCTGTGGGTCGGGAGTGGGGTTTATGCTTCATTCAAATGCAGCAGGGGATATAAAGGAAAGGACTCTTCATGGAGAATGGCTGCTGCCCCAGTCCCTGCCATGTCACCTGTCACTGCTAAGGTAGGGATTTTAATCCCTGCTGTAGAGACTCCAGACCTCTAAGGAGGAACCTCAGGGATACATAGTGAAGTATTTTCCAAATCTCAGCAAAGGTTTAAATGGACTGGGGAACTGGGTTTCTCTTTTGGCTGCTTCACTATTGGGATTTCACATAAGTTTTCATTTTGATCAATCTTTTTGATTTTGCTGATAAGGAAAAGGCCTGGAAACCATTGCGATTGATGATATCTGAGGCTTGCACTTAGAGTATCCTTGTTAGATGCCAAAGTGAATAATTTTCTCCAATTGAGGGCACATGTTAAAGAGTAAATCTTTAGCCCCACCCTGCCCACGCTCTTCGGTGTCTGCTCTGTTCCAAATGACCCTGCTGGCTTTATTACCATCTCTGTCAAGCTATGGCCAAGTCTGCCAGCCCCCACCTCCAAGGACCCACCTGCTTCCTGCTTTGCAAATATCTTGCAGATGCAAAAGGAAGCCAGTTTTAGTGCAGGAGGAGGACACTTTTAGTGTAACCAAGTGCTGATTCCTGCTTTCCACAGGCAGAGTGCTGAGTTACTTAGAGATGGATAAAGGCCATGTTGTATTCTGCACTGCATGGACCAAAAGAAAATAGCTCTCAGGGATATGCTGATCCCTGCACTGGGGGTTCTAGGACAGGATACAAACAAGGGCCTTCAGAACATGTACATAGCTATCTTCCCTCTCCCTCCTTCCTCCTCTCTCTTTCCTTCCCCTCCTCTCTCTCTCTCTCTCTCTCTCTCTCTCTCTCTCTCTCTCCCTCTCCTCCTTCTTCCTCTCTCTCCTCCCTCTCTACCTCCTTCTCTCTCCCCTGTCCCTCTCCCTGTCCATCTGTCCATCCATTGTCCATCTCCTCCCTCTCTCCCTCTCTTTCCTTCCTCCCTCCTCCTCCTTTTTACTCTCTCTTGCTTTTCCCCTCTCTACCTACTTCTTTTCTCTCTCCATCATCTCTCTCTCTCTCTCTCTCTCTCTCTCTCTCTCTCCTTCCCCCTCTCTACCTCCTTCTCTCTCTCCCCCCCTCTCCCCTGTCCATCCATTTGTCTGTCTGTCTCCCTCACTCCCTCTCTCCCTCTCTTTCCTTCCCTCCCTCCTCATCCTTTTTACTCTCTCTCTCTTGCTTTCTCCCACTCTCTACCTACTTCTTTCTCTCTCCATCATCATCTCTCTCTCTCTCTCTCTCTCTCTCTCTCTCTCTCTCTCACACACACACACACACACACACACACACACACATGATCACAAAGTAAAATGTATTTCTTTCCTCCTACTTTGACAAACACACATTTGCGATCACCTAGAAGGTAGAGCTTAAAGTCAGGCTTCTCAGACTTGTCAGAACTGTCCACTGCAGTGTGGCAGCACAGTGTAACTCAATATGCAGGCCACCCTGTTCGCCCACGCTGCTCCATGAGGGTGCTGCATGCAAGAACGTGGACACTTCAGCTCTGCAGACAAATATCCTTGGCCATATCACAGGCCTAAAGCCATACACAACAATGGCTACTTTTTGACACTGGAGGATAGCATCATGGAAGATATCCATTCCTTACAGAGATTCATAAAATCCAGTTTAGACACCCAGAACATGCCAGCCATGCCCTGCTGGGCATGTGAAATCCCCATTTGGGAGCTGTGGTACAGTTAGTGAAGAGTTTAAGACTCTGGGCTTTCGGTACAGAAGCAGAGGCTGTGGTATCGGGTGGTAATTTATTACCATTCAGGGTTACTAGTTGCATCCAGGGTCTGGATCGTGTGTTCTCAACTATTCACAGGAACTGGCTCTTGCCCAGTTGTTAGGAGGAGCAGCAGAACAGGATGATAGATTAGAGGTTTTGACTGAACTGCCAAGATAAAATAGAGATTGGATACTGAAGTGAGACGTGAGGTAGTTCAAGGTGTGTGCTTCCTCAGAGGGAATCCTAGAGAGCCTGCCTTAGTGACTTTGATAAACCTCATTTTTGGAGGGAATTAGAGAAAGAAAAGTTTTGGTTGGGAAGATTTTTGGGAAAAGATCCTGGAATGCAGAGGTAGAATGTATACGCTCTCACCTCAGACTTCTGAGAAGGGCTGGGAGGCTTGCTGAGAGCCCTGAAAGACCATATGGCCTCCTGAGAAAGCATGCCACTGTGTTCTGTACCTTTAAGATCTGTGAGATCTTCCTGGGGATGAGGTTGGGCCAAGTACATGAGAATCTGCCTGGAGCCATTTCTACTGCAGCCCAGGAGTTCTGCTCGGGAATGGTCTTCAACGTCTCCACCACCTGGGTAGCCTTAAAGAATCATCTCTCTCTCCTTAAATATCTCCTCCTTCTATTCAGCCAGGACCCTGGTTATAATCCTCTCAGCAAGCCTGTGCTCCAGATGACCTCCTTGTCACCTAGAGTCTACTTTATTCTTATTCCATAGCAATATTTTTGGCACCTGGTTATATACCAGGGACACTGTGTTCCTTAGCTTACCTACTGAACTGTTAAGTAAGATTTCACCAATGGATTGTGGGAGCAAGAGCTGTATAAAGGATGCACTGGTAATTGCTTAACAACAAGATGTTGTTTTTGCCCATTTCCATGGTGCAACTATCTTGACCATGGTGACTTTTTTTTTTTTTGTATTTCATATATGACAGCAAATACCTCTGCTGTGGTCAGAAGGGGACAGCAGGTTAATGCCACAGAGGAGAAAAGAAAATGTAGGCTTTCATCTCACTCACTCAGGTTGCCTGTGTTGCTTGTGGTTCTTTTTCTGAGTTTGTACAGAGATTCCGATGACCAGAAACTGTATCTGGTCATGACCAGAAATCAGCAGTTGGGTCATGGTTCGGTATGAATTTGCTTCATGGATAGAAAGGATTCTACATTTTGTTTGTGCTAACCAAGTTCATCTGGTCTTTCTGTTTTCTGCCTTATCTCTGTCTCGGCGACTTCCTTTCAGGTATGCTGTCCCACACATGTTATTCTTGACCCCCCTCCCCCGAAAACCTGGAAGTTCTGTGACTAAGGACTGTTCTTGCCATGTGACAGAGGAGTAAACCAAAGCCCAGGTAATCCACCCTGGTCTCATAATCTCTTGCTTAATAGTCCGACCTCCTCAACTGCCTGTAGGCCCTGGGAGGCAGAGATCTTATCTGATATATTCCTTCTAGCAGCATCCTGCTTGCTGCCCGCCGTGGAGTTATGAATGTTCCTCAGTTTAAGAAAAATGCCCTTCTCACAGAGGGGCTTGCAACACTCAAGCTGCAGCTGTGCTCTTCACATATTTATAGATGTGAGACCTGTTGGCATCACATTTAAGACGTGGGAGCATCAACAACATCTCAAAGCCAGAAGGAATTCCCATCTGTCACTTCGGGGTGTCCTGGTGTTTTTGTGAGCTCTCCAGTGTGGACTGCTTCTGACAACTTGTGGACAGCCTCACTTTACAGGTGTTCTCAATGCCCCCCACCCCGGGGAGGGGCCCTTTGTCTCAGTTGTCAAGGGTGTCAGTGGATGTGCCGTCTTTCTTTGATACCAGCCCCTGTGGGAAGGAAGTCATCAGTGTCCTGTTCTCCTTTGGGCCATGTGACTGACTAACCATCGTCTTCAGTCCTTTTGGAATTGTGCTGTTTCTTATGACAATTGCTTCTGAACTGGAGCTGGTCTTGTTACTTCCCCCTAGGGAACACGTGGCAACATCCTTCAACATTTTAAGTGTAACCGGGGAGAGATTTCCTACTGTGCTCCAGTGGTTAGGCCCCTGGATTACTGCTAAACATCTTAGTATGTGCAGGATATCTCCTATCGTAAAGAAGTGTACATCCCAAGTGCTGGTTGTGTGGTAGTTGGGAGAGCTTGGGCTAGACTGTAGCCCTGAGAACAAGTTGCTCCTGGCAGAAACTACAGAGACAGGAGCAGCCTCAGCTCCTTCTCCTTCACCTGCTGCTTTCCCTCCTCAGATTTTCTGCAAATTTCAGATCGCACGCATCCTTCCATGTGGGCTCATCCTAGATGTGGTCATTCTTCATGGGCCACTGAGATCCCGAAGTGGCCTGTAAGCTATCCTAACTCATCTGTGGCTGCTTCGACACACCTGCATGCTGTGAATGACAGACACATAAAGAGCTAAAAAGGCAAAACAGCAACACCCCCTCCCCCATAATCCTCTCCCATAAGCCTACCATAATCCCACCTTCACTTTGACTCATACAAAGTAAGTGGAGAAATAAATTGAAAGTCATTGGAAATACACATTTTGTTACCCTTGTATATATACATTTAGCATGCCTTCAGTGAGGGACTGTGAGAACAGTAGTTTTATCAGATAGTTTATTATCGGTAACACAAGTTCAGAGCAAGCAGTTCAAGTCTGATGTAGCAACCTTGCAACATCCTCAAGAACTCAGCCTCCATCTAATTTCTTCTCTCTTCCTTTAGGTCTCAAGATGGCCGCTGCTCCTCCAGCCATGACGTCATCATTCAAAAGGAAGAAAGCAGAACCCTCAAAAAGACATGAATAAATCTATTACTTTTTATAACTTTTCTTGGAGGAGTGCGCCCAGTGATTCATCTGTTGGCTTCATCTATTGGCTACAATGTACCACATGACTTCCTAGCTACAAAGGAATCTGGGAAGGTAAGAATGTGTCTTGTATGGAAATTAAGGGAGTAAGAGGTCATGAAACCAAATGACCGTTGAGTAGCCAATCTGCTGTGTTAACCACAACAAATCCAATTTTAGAAACTGCTTAGTGATGTGAAAAAAGATCTATCTCTCTCTCTCTCTCTCTCTCTCTCTCTCTCTCTCTTCCACCTCTCTCTCTCTCTCTCTCTCTCTCTCTCTCTCTCTCTCTCTCTCTCTCTCTCTCTTCCACCCCTCTCTCTCTCGTAAGCACTAATGCAGCTCAACCATGCTTAGCCCTGAGGTCAGATGAGATTGAGCATGTCCAGTCTGTCAGGTCCAAAGGAAGCTCATCCCCCAAACTCCAAAAGGCAGTCCAAAACTCCAGGAGTGAGCTCAGCCTGGGCTAGAGGAGGGTTTCTGGTGGTTAGATAAAAGCCAGCATTCCTCAGGAACTTGGGAAGCTGGTTCCCATATGTCAAATGGAGTCATTTCCCTTACCTCTGGCAGAAGGGACATAAGGCACAGGTGCCAGCTATCAGCATATCAGAGCATGTGCTGGCCTCCAGGCTCCCTGAGTGTCACTCATGGGCTTCCTTCCTCCAGCTACTCATTTCTCCTTATAACTCTGCTATTCTCTCTCTCTCTCTCTCTCTCTCTCTCTCTCTCTCTCTCTCTCTCTCTCTCTCTCTCTCTCTCTCTCCCCCTCCCTCCCTCTCTCTTTTTCCCTCTCCCTCTCCTCCTCTGTCTGTCTGTCTCTTTCTCTGTGTGTTTGTGTCTGTCTGTCTCCCCCCCATGCATTCCTCTCACTCTTTTCTCTATTCTCTAATCCCCTGCCATTCTCCCTTCTCCCACAGATAGCCCCGGCCAGGTCCAATCCACTGTCCATGTTCAGTCTACTTTTTTCCCTCTCTGCTCTAGATTCTTCAATGCTTCTGGCTGCCTCCTCCCCCCATATCTATAATACAAACCTTCCCTTTAACCACACCATGGAGTGGCCATGTCCTTAGTCTATACCCAGTCTTGTTTGCATTCACCTCTCATCTCCACAGCTGCCTCCCTGTCCCACCCAGGGGCGGTGGCACATGGCCTACAGATTCCATGCCTTGGGAGTGTCTGTACTCACAGGCCCCCAGTATGCTCCCCAAGCAATAGGCTCTCAAGATGGTGCCCAGCCGCAGCCCTCTGACACACAAAGAGCAACAACAAGCCACTATGTAAATCAGTATGGGAATTCCTCAAAAACACCGAAAATGAGATGTCGTAAGATCATCCTGTAACCATCCTGGGTACACTCAGGCTCCACACTCTCTGAGAGAGGAACCTGCACAACATGGTGACTGCAGCTCCAGTCATGATGGCTAGGGAGTGGAACCAGCCTAAACTCCTGTCAACAGACGGGTGGATAATGAAATGTGGTGCATATACACAGTGGAATTTTATTCGGCTATAAAAGTGAAATTATTATAATTTGAAGAAAATGATAGATCTGGAAAAAATTATACTGAGTGAGTTAAGCCAGACCCAGAAAGACAAAGGATGCCTATTTTCTTCCATATCTGTAGATCCTAGCTTCAAATGTATAGATTTCTATATTTAAATCAGAGTGTCTATATAGGCCAGGAGGTCAGGAAAGGAATCCTGCCGGGGGAAGGGGGAACTCCTAAACTCAGGATATGATAAAGTGGGGTATGCTGGGCATGTAAAGGTTTAAATGGTGTTGGGATATGGAAGTACAAAAGTCAGGGGAGATTAATTAAAAAGCTATATAGACGTTTCATAAATGGATATATAAGCTACAATAAAACGACCTGAAAATTAAATAATAACGAAATATCTTGGAATGGAGGTACCTTCCATGAGCTGATAGTACTTCCAGAAATTATAGCCTTGTAACCAAATCTCTACTGACGGGAGTGAGATACCCCCCTCTGAATTGTTGGTGGAGAGGGTCTATGGTCCCCAAGAGAATACTGGCCATCTTTGCCACTCTTTATTGTCTAGAGAACTAGATAGTAAGACCGTGTTGCTGAAGACATCACATGCTTTGGTCATGGGACATAGAGAAATCAAGTTGGAATAGTTCTGGAAATTCTCACCTCTGCAGGGAGCATTTATAGTGGCAGAAGGTGTGCTGTAGGTGTGCTGTAGATGTGCTGTAGGTGTGCTGTAGGTTTGCCGTAGGTGTGATATAGGCGTGCTGTAGGTGTGCTGTAGGTGTGATGTAGGTGTGTGCTATAGGTGTGCTATAGGTATGATATAGGCATGCTGTAGGTGTGCTGTAGATGTGCTGTAGGTGTGCTATAGGTGTGCTGTAGGTGTGCTGTAGGTGTGATATAGGTGTGCTGTGGGTGTGCGTGGGTATGATGTGGGTGTGATATAGGCGTGCTGTGGGTGTGCTGTGGGTGTGTGCTATGGGTGTGCTATGGGTATGATATGGGCGTGCTGTGGGTGTGCTGTGGGTGTGCTGTAGATGAGCTGTGGGTGTGCTATGGGTGTGCTGTGGGTGTGCTGTGGGTGTGCTGTGTGTGTGCTGTGGGTGTGCTATAGGTGTGCTGTAGGTGTGATATAGGTGTGCTGTAGGTGTGCTGTAGGTGTGTGCTGTAGGTGTGCTATAGGTGTGCTATAGGTGTGCTGTAGGTGTGCTATAGGTGTGCCGTAGGTGTGCTGTATGCGTGATATAGGCGTGCTATAGGTGTGCTGTAGGTGTGATGTAGGTGTGTGCTATAGGTATGATATAGGCGTGCTGTAGGTGTGCTGTAGGTGTGACATAGGTGTGATATAGGTGTGATGTAGAATGCTGAGGGAGAAAACTCAGCAACAGCCTCATCTGTAGACCATGCTTGGTATGATATGGACCTGCCAGGCAGGAAATGCCTATCTGTGCGATGGTGGCATGGCTATTGGTGTAACCAACAGATTTGTTATTGGGTTGCATCCTAACTCATGGAAGGAAATGTGTCTATATTACTGTAAACCAGGTCAGAAGTCTTATCATAGGAGTGGGGTTAAGGGTTCAAGGAGTGGGGAGGGGATGGTATACAACCATTGTTTCTTTAAATGGACACATTCTCAAACTTCTATCTAAATATTTATTTTTATACCCAGAAACTAGTGACATTGACAGCCTGGAGTGATGGTTAATATAGCTAATATGGAGATTTGTCAGAACGACGAGAATAAGTGACTGGAGAGTACTTAGCTCTATAGGATATTAATATCAACCCCTCGAGGCCCAGGGGAATCATGGAAGAAGGAGTTTAAAGAAACAAAGAGCTGAGGCTTGAGCAATCTCATAGTCCACTGTGGGGCCTGGGCTTCAGGGTTCACCATGGGACTGGAATTCTGACTTTAGTGGTCCAGAATTTGTCAGAGGGTGGGGATTTTAGTACCAGAAGCCCTAAAGTTCACTAGGACCAGAGCATTTGCTCCAATGGCTCCAGAATCATTGTGATGCTGAGTTCTGACTCATTCTGGGGATTCTACAGTTCACTACAGGACCCTCAGAGCTTGGCTCTAGTGGCCCCAGAGTTCACCATGGTTCTGAGATTCTGACTTCAGGGGGACCAGAATTCACTGCAGGCTGGAGTTCTGAAACTACAGCCCCAAGTCCGTTTATAGAATTCAAAAAATTTGATGTTTTGTTTGGAGGCCCCAGAGTGTTTACAGAATTCAACATGTAGCCAAGATTCGGAATCCATCTCCTCATATTGGTAATCACTGTGGGAACCTGCTCTTGATCCTGCTGGTACTTAGTTAAAACTAGATCACACAGTGACACTACCAGGAAATGAGCTCCAAGGTTCTTCATTCTCTATAGCTTAACTTCATGAAGAAATCCCTCTAGGAAGACTTACAGAAAACAGAACAACCAAACTGAGTTGTAAGAAAGGGGGAGTTAAAACTAGAAGACAAGTCCATTCGAGTATTTGTACAAAATATGACAAAGATACACCAAGACCAGAGCTCACCCACCAACCATCAGCCATCCTCAACCTGCCAACTCAGAGACAACCGAAATGCTTGAGAAAGAATTCAGAGTCTTACTCTTTGGGAGAATTAATGACTACATGGAAGACTCAAGCAGATGCACGAACTAAAGAAATCTATTCAAGACTTGACAAGACAGTATGCAACATGAAGGTTAATATATTGGAAGAGATAGCCAAAAAGGTAGAGGAAAAAATTTCATCAAGGAAACTCAAACATTGAAAATGAACTGAATAAAAACACCCTGAATGAAATGGTCATTCAAATAAAGTTAAAACCATCGAAAAGTATCACAAACAGACAAGACCATGCGGAACAAATCCCAGGGACAGAGGACAAAGTAGAGACACCAGTACAAACAGAAGTCTTCTGGGATCCACTGCCACATCCAGCCAAAGCTCTCAGAATGAGGGTGCTCTAGGCATCGCCTCACTGCCTAGTTGACTAGAGTTTGGGAAAAGGCAAGGACTCAAGACTGTTTGGTCAAGATTTTTACCTTTGGTATTGAAAACAAACAAAACGCCCTTTGCTTTAAAAGGTCACAACGCACATACATACATAAACTCGTATATGTATACATATGTGTATGTATATGGGATCCCAAGAGACTTCCTTCTCCCCCCACCCCAGGCTTACTGCGGGGAACCCACTGGTAGCACCTCTTCCCTATGTCTGTCAGTGGGACTTAAAGCTCCCACTGTCATATGGCGCCTTGATAGCCATTCTGTTGAGATGGAGCTGAGACTCCCATGTGTCTCCTAGGGGTGGAAGCTTTGGCACTGGGAGAAGGGAAGAGTCTGAGGGACCCCCCAAGGTGAAAGCAGAGAAATTTGAAGATGAAGATAGGCATCAACAGGCTGCCTTTCTGGTCTTGGTTAGGGATGCTTCAACTTGAATGAATCAGAAGATCAGGGCCAAGTGAGGCGAGAAGGCACTGTTGTCAAGATCTGGAGAACTTTCATCCCCAGGCGCCACTAAATGACAAAACCTTCAAATCCCATTCAGTTAGCTCCCCATACCCATTTGAGGAGGGCTCTTTAAACCCACAGGCAAAGATCTCCAAAGACTCTGCTGGTTCTGGGCTGACCTTTGGGGTCAAGGTCATTACTCTCTAGTCTATGGTTGATAAAATAATGGAGTGCTTTGTGCCCCACTTTCTATGAAGTGGATGTGAGAGCAGGGTCTAAATTCTAGGGCTGTTGGGAGAAGGCAAACTAATGTTCACGGAAAGCCCCACACAGGTTCTGGCAATGCACAAACCCTCAGTAATTTGTCAGGTTTTGGTAACGTTAGATTTTTGTGCAGAATAGAAGGAGGAGGATTGGGCATTCAAGGCCACACCATGAGTTTAGCACTAGTCTGGGCAAGTTAACGAGATCTTGTTTTGAAAAGCAGAGAGAAGGATGGGAACATAGTCCAGGGGTCGATTGTTTGTCTGGATGGAGCAAGGTCTAGGTGAATCCCCAACCACACGGAAACCCAAACTAAACAAACCCGAAAGCCAAAATTCACCAAAGACACGCTCGGGAAATGCCCTGGAAACTTAAATCAGACTTCTTTTTTGGTATTAGTCAGGCTTTAGGTCACTGTGACAAACTGTCCAACATGAAACAACTTAAGGGGGAATTGTTTTAGCTCAAAGTTTGTAGGTTTCAGCCTGTCGTTGGCAGCTCTGATTCCACTCTGCAGTGAGGGAGACCTTCATGGAGAAGCCCTTGGTCCTGCCAAGGTTGGACCCCCAGTGTAAGGGAATGTTGGCGGTGGGGGGGACGCAGGAAGGGAGAGTGGATGGGGAGGGGAACACCCTTATAGAAGAAGAGGAGAGGGAGGGAACAGGGGGCTTATGGAAAGGAAACCGGGAAAGGGAATAACATTTGAAGTGTAAATAAAGAAATATGCAACTTAAAAAAAAAAAAAAAGGAAGACCTTCATGGAGCTGAGAGTGTGGACAGGAAGCAGAAGGAGGGGAAGGGACTGAGGACCAGCTCCAACATGCAAAGGCTCACCTCCTGGGATCTAGTTCCTCAGTCTATTCCCCACCTCCTAAAATAGTGCCAGCCACTGGGGCCCAAGCATTCAACATCCGACTCCATAAAGAATATCTAGGATTCAAACCACAACACATATAAAAAGAGGAGTTGATGAATCACCTGAGGACAGGGTCCCAGGCCACCCCAAGGTGAGAGATGGACTTCAGGAAAGGCCGAGAAGGTATTTGCTACCACATAGAACTCTCTCCAGATGATTGCTTCTAGGGAAAAGCCACATGATGTTTATCCTCTCAGCCTCTGGGAGCCCTTTCTGGGGGACAAACAGGTGTCTTTGAGTCATCTTGACCTGGCCTCTCCTGGAACAGAAGGAATTCCCATCGCTACACTCAGTCCCTGAGCAATCACTGACAGCCCTCCTTCACACACATCTACATCCAGCCCTTCACCATGCATAGTCTCAGATGACTGATAGTCCTAGAGACCATACTGTTCGGCCTTCCTTCAGTATCCTGTTCAGGAAAGCAGACAGAGTGAAATTGAGCGGCCATTGGCATAAAAAGCACCAATGTGATATCACAGCTCCTGGACCACTGGGAGCCATTTACTGACAGAACATACAGTGGGGAGAGATCTCTGAGGGAGTCCAAGTCTGCGTCTGGCCCGTAGCCTCACCCGGGAATGAGGGCTACGAGATCATCCTGCTCTTTGTGGCATGTAGCCACATGATGGGTGGTTGCAAGACACTGCTCCAGAATTGCAGGTCATCCTTGAGGTTGGGTAGACCTGACCCAAGATGATTTGATGATGATGAATAAAAATGAGTGTGATGAGAAACTTCTCTGAACATGTTGCAAAGCTGAAGAGAAAAGCCAACACTAACCAGAATGAAGAACTCTAGGTTCCGTCTAAAGCAGTTTGAGACTGCGTGTATCCTGGATGGTTCTAGAAGTCAGTCCATCTCGTGTCCAACGGTCATGTTCATGGTCTTTCATGACATCCTGAGACCTCATTGATTACAGGGGTGCAGAAGAGGTTTTTTTGTGAGGAAGAAGGTGATGATCTCCAAGTAGAGTGAGAGCCCATGTGCTAGGGTTCACATGAGAATCTGTTCGTTATTCCAGCATCGAAACTAGTCCCAGGGCTGTGGAGACAGCTCAGTTGTTAAAGGGCTTGCTTGGTGTTCATGAGGCCTTGGATTTAGTTGTCACCACGTCACAAACTGGGTGCAGTGGTGCATGAGTGAGCTCTTACCACTGGGGGCGGGGTAGAGCAGGAGGATCAGACAACCAAGGTCATCCTCTGCTGTGCGGCATATTTGAAGCCATCCCGGGACACGTGAAACATTAACTTAGCCCCCAAACCCATCCCTTGCCCAAACAAAACCCCAGGCCCAGAGAACTTGGTCCTGAGTGCTGGCTGGTTCAAGCTGAGGCACCCACACAAGCATGAGGACTGGGAAAACCAGAGGCTGATATCACTCACCCGCACTGTCTTCCATACCTAGAGACAGCTGGATGAGAAATAGTTTGGATGAATATTGTTTCCATGATGTTCTGAATATTTTGCTGTCCACATTGGCTCTGAGGTTTAATCTTCCTTTTCTCTTCTTTTGGACAGTGAGATCCATTTTCCCAAGGGAATTTGGAGTCTGAGTCTCCCAATAGGAGACTCCAGGCTCTACTCAGGTTATGCTGTGCTGTCAGCAAATGCCAGAACTGTTTGTCCCATCTTCTGTCCCTGCCCCAGGACTGTATTTTAACTGCCATGCCTACACGGAGGAGAGGTCGAGGGCAGGGGTTGAAAAAGATTGGCCATCCCTAGGTATGGACTTGTGTCCATACTGTTGCCAGCCTGGGAGAGCACACTTTGTTAGTGTTAGCTTCTGAATCCTTACAGCTATGGCAAAAGCTAGGAAACCTTAGAATAGGCTTGGGTAAGGAATGAACTCTTGCTTCTGCCACTCCCGAGGCACACAAGACTCTGCCAAAGGGCCTCAGGTTACAGTATTGAGGTATGTCCCAGCTCCCCTCCCGCACCTTAGCCATAGCAGATGGAAGCTAACAGGAAGCCTAAAATCACACAGCAGCTTGATGCCCTGGCAATTTTCAAGGCATCCGTGGGTGAGCATTTCCTCCAGAGGTGGAGGAGAGGGTAAGAGCAGCAGCGTTTCTGTGTGTGGCACATTTAGTGAAGTGTGTGTTCAGGCAAGTCACGTCAGTGGATTTTTAATATCTATGAACTCATATCTGCAAGGATAGGAACAGCCTTGCGCCAAGACCCCAGGCTTCACAATTGTTCTGGACAGAGGAGGAAGTGGTTGGTGAGTACACGGGCAGCAGCTTTTGCTGGCCGGGTTGCCCTAGAATACTGAGAGCTAAATTCAATGTCCATGCCACACGCCCCTGTAGGGTCTTGTAAACACTTGGTTCTGATCCTTATGAGCTAGGCAAAGCCCTTGTCTGAACAGTCAATCTTGATGTTTGGTTCAGAGGACATGCTTTTCTAGGGGCAAAGTTGTCTGTGGCTTAGAGGCAGGCTGCTAGCTTTAAACTGCTTGATGGTAAATGTGATGCGTGGCCCAGCTATTAGGAAGATAATCTGGCTCCAGAAAGAACCAGAGTAGACAAGGAGATGGAGATGGTGGGGGAGGGCAGTCAAAGGTCCCTGCTATGTGATGGTGCTGAGTAGCCTCAGTGCTGCCCCACAGGAGATTCTGGGTATAGCAAAGGCCACAGGAATGACCCCAGAGGCAGCAGTTAGCCAATCGATCTTTCCACAACGTTCCCAGAAAGTTCAAGGAGAGCAGGCTCCTTCCAAGAACAGAGATCTCGGTTCCTGATTTCAAGGAGCTGCTTACGAAAATAAAGGAGAAAGCAAACACAGTCACCAGAGGAATAGTTAGGGTGTGTGATGAGGACAGTGTTTCCCTGGATGTCAGGGAATAAGCTGTCACTCTCTGGAGCTTTTCAGAGAAGGCTCTGTGGATGGGGTCAAGATGGAGGTGCAAGGTTCAGTTGCTGCGAATAGGCAGCAAATGGTGGAGCCCTTGTCCTGGTCTGGGCCTGGGGTTTGGATCTGGAATAATGAACAGTGATAAGAGGGGAGGGGACTTCCATTCCTATAGCCCTGGCGTGCAGAAATGCAGACCGCACCCACCGGTTAGTGCAGAATGAGCCCTGTGCTTGTCTGCCTGGGCTCCGTTTAGATCCAGATTCTTTCCTACAACAGCTGGGTAGGATCCATGTGAGCCAGGCATCATATTTACCAGGGTTTGGAGGAGAAGCTCTTTTAGTGAAGACATTACAAAGACTGCACGTGGGGAGGAGGGGGATCATTTCCATTGGCTCAGAGGACCCCCCAAACAGCTCAGCGTCCCATACAGTCAGGAGCACCAGTATTGGCCATGATGGTGCTTACATAGTAACAGCAAAATACTAAGAATGTTCGAAAACTGTGGACTGGAAAAGGATACGTCTTTCTTATCCTTGGGTTACTACTGGCTCTTCATTGGCCCCTGAAATCAGCAACCCTATTTTATAGCCATCTCAAGAAAGTGATAGCAGGCCCCACCCCCCTCCCCCAAATTTACCATTATGTGAGTCACGGTGGTGCTTGTGCTCAGTACCTCTGATGGGTGTAGAAGTGAATCACTGTGGTGCTTGTGCTCAGTACCTCTGATGGGTATAGAAGTGAATCACTGTGGTGCTTGTGCTCAGTACCTCTGAGATGTATAGAAATAAATCATGGAGATGCTTGTGTTCAGTACCTCTGGTGGGTATAGACAAGGTAGCTGGTGAAATTCAGCATCCATTCATGATGAAGCCCTCAGATAACCAGAAAACAGAGCTGACGAAACAGCACATAGATTTGGAGAAATTTCAGGTGTTGGGGTTATCTTAGTTTCCTTCATCCTCTCAGCCCTGTCTGTCACTTGGGTCCCTTGTTCAGGAACAAGGGGGGCACAGCCTCAATAAATCTGCCTTCCTCTTTCACTCTTCCACTGCAGCCCTGCTGGGAGAAAGGGATGGGTACTACTGGCAGTATGGGGAGTTTTTGTTTTGCTTTGCTTGTTTACATTCAATTTGGATAAATGAGTAAGTAAATTGAATTTGTAATCAGAAGGTTGTGGATTCTGGCAGGTCCCTGGTCTAACCCGTGTTTGCCACAGCCATTCCCTTCACAAGCATCATTTATATGGGCGATGGCTGGCTCTTCCATGCCTGTGTTCCTTCCCAAACTCCTTTAGGGGTGTAGAGAAGAGGGAAGGGGACCAACTCCATTCTCAGGCATGCAAGGGGGCTGACCTCATAGATTTCACTCTTTCTTCTTGGCTACACATGAAACTACAAGTTTAACAAGAAATGACAAGCCACAGCCTGGGAGAAAACATAACTATTCTGTTTAGTATGGGGTCACCTTGACACAGCGAGGGTTTTCTGAGAAGACAGACTCTCATTCACAATATCCTGAGCAAAAGAGACTGGACTTAAAGTCACTGTGGTTTGATTTATATTACAACTAAAAACAACTGAAATGGCTACAGTGAGAAAAATGAAAGGCTGTTGGCTGAGGACTGCTAAGTGGGGCAGGTGCAGGAGAAACTGCAGGATGGGGACTGCTAACAGGTGCAGGTGATGCTGCAGGACGGGGATTGCTAACAGGTGCAGGTGATGCTGCAGGACGGGGACTGCTAACAGGTTCAGGTGATGCTGCAGGACGGGGATTGCTAACAGGTGCAGGCGATGCTGCAGGACGGGGATTGCTAACAGGTGCAGGCGATGCTGCAGGACGGGGATTGCTAACAGGTGCAGGCGATGCTGCAGGACGGGGACTGCTAACAGGTGCAGGTGATGCTGCAGGACGGGGATTGCTAACAGGTGCAGGTGATGCTGCAGGACGGGGACTGCTAACAGGTGCAGGCGATGCTGCAGGATGGGGACTGCTGCAGGACAGGACGGGGATTGCTAACAGGTGCAGGTGATGCTGCAGGATGGGGATTGCTAACAGGTGCAGGTGATGCTGCAGGATGGGGATTGCTAACAGGTGCAGGTGATGCTGCAGGATGGGGATTGCTAACAGGTGCAGGCGATGCTGCAGGATGGGGATTGCTAACAGGTGCAGGAGAGCTATTCATTGGCTCCAAGGTATGGGTAAGAGTAAAACTTCGCTGAACTGAGGGCTTCTGTTTGTTTTGACAAATGCGCCCCAATTAAATGAGTTTCACTTTTTAAAAATGCATTTTTTTTTTTTTGGTTCTTTTTTTCGGAGCTGGGGACCGAACCCAGGGCCTTGCGCTTCCTAGGCAAGCGCTCTACCGCTGAGCTAAATCCCTAACCCTAAAAATGCATTTTTAAGAAGAGAAAAAAAAAATAGATGGACTGTAACAAAAAGTCCAAATGTAGCCTTATCTTCAAGAGTTTTGTATGTGTTTTGTTTTTCTGTTTGTTTTGAAAAACTGCTCTTTTCTCTTTGGATGATTGTGGACCCTGGTCAAGGTGCACTTGTGTGCCCCAGGCTTTCTTTCTGGGCTCTTTCTTTCACACCTGTGGTCTATATGCTTCTTTTTACTGCAGCATCACACTGTTCTGTCTCTACCATGGTAGCTTGGTGGCATATTTTGAAATCAGGGAACATGATGATACCTTCTGCTCTATCCCTCAAGGCCATTTTGGTTCTTTGAGGGCCTTTGAGATTATATATGTCTTATTCAGTGATCTATCGCTGGAAGAGACACCATGACCACAGCAATGCTTATAAAAGAAACCACTTAATTGGGGCTGGCTTACTGTTTCAGAGGCTTAGTGCATTATTATCCTGGTGGGGAGCATGGCGGCATCCAGGCAGGCATAGGGTTGGAGACGTAGCTGAGAGTTCTACATCTGGATCCACAGGAGCAGGAAGAGAGAGACTCTGGGCTTGGCATGAACTTCTGAAACTCTGAAGCCCTCCCCCGGTGGGACACTTCCTCCACCAAGACCACACCCCCTAACCATTTCAAATAGTGTCATTCCCTTGTAACCAAGCATTCAAATATAGGAACCTACTAGGGCCATTTTATTCAAACTACCACACTATGTGTATTTTAGAATGCAGCTTTTAAGTTTCTGGAAAACAGTATTTGAGTTTTTAATAAAATTTGCATTAGACCATAGATTGTTTTGGGGCCAGTATTGACATATTAACAATATTAATTTTTCTAATACATGAACATGGAATGGTTTTGTGCTTGTATCTTTTTAAAATTCTCTCTACAGTGTTGTATAGTTTAAATTTCTAAGCTATCCCAATTTTAGTTACAGTTTTGTTAACTATTTTATTACTTTTTATTTGAATATTTGTTTTAGTATACATCTGTTATACTAAATAACAAGTCTCGGTGATGTTTTCTGATATGCACACAACATATTTTGACTGTTTACCTCCTGGTTACCCTCCTTTATCTTCTATTGTATAACAGTTTATTCTGATACTGGTCTTCCCTTCTGCAGGGAGGATCTTTAAGCAGGCAGGAGGGGGTAAATAGCCCAGAAGTAGATTCACTGGAGGCCCCCATGCCAGAGTGATAATAAAATCTGATTGCTGAGAACCAGTCTCAGACCAGCCACGCTGCACAGAAGACTCAGATAGACCAGCTGGCTGGAAGAGATACAGACCAATGGAATCGCCTGTATGCCTTATAATTCTTCACTATCCGTCTCCACTCTCTGAGACCTACATAGAAGGGAGGAGCCTCAGGCTCCAGCACAGGAAGCACTTGTGTGGGAATCCACTAATCCTCACCAGAGAAGTAACAGGGAAACTGTACTGAAAATCAAAATAGAAACATAGCCAACATTTCACAATAGTCCAGTGTCCCTGCACACATCAACAGCAGGCTGTTCCTTAAGAGCTCTCTCAGAAGAGTAAGAAATCTTTTTTTTAAAAATTATATTAAGTCCTTGAGGGTATTGTGCTGTAATTTGATCACGTTCAGCCCTCTCCTCTGGCGTCTACTGGATCCACCACCCCATCCCTAACCACCCAACTTGGTGTCCTCCTGTTTTCATAAACCCATCGGTATATTTTGCGCTTCATACATACTCTGGGGTGTGAGGTCATCCACTGGAGCACAGGCAGCCAAGAGGAGCCACACCCTTAAAGAAAGCCAGCTCTCCTTCTCCCAGAATCTATCAGCTACCAACAGCTCCTCACGGGGAGTGTCTACATCCCCACTCCATGCTGTGATTTTGTCTGGCTTACACTTGTGCAGGTCTTGTGCATAATTTCTGCACGTCCAGATGTTCATCTGCCCTGTCGTGCCTGGAAAACACCGTTGTCGTCGTCATCCATCTCCTCTGGCCCTTTCAATACTTCTGCCCCGCTCTTCCTCAATGACCCCGAGACTTGTAGGATGTATGACGTAGACATCTCTTACTGCCTGCACCTTGACCAGGGATGGGTCTCCGTGTTAACCATCATCTATAATCTATTGCAAAAAGCTCCTCTGATAAAAGTGGAGAGACACACACATTGGGTATAATGATAAGTCATTAGGAATCATTTTAATGCTGTATCCACTTGGCGGAATAATAACAGCAGGGTTTTCCCTTAGGACCTCTGATCTGTCTAGCCACAGGTTTTTGGTCTTGGATTCTTTCTTGTGGAGTGAACCTTAAATCCACTCAAAAAAAAAAGTGCTTGGTTACTGTCTTAAGTACTGTTCTATCGCTGTGATGAAACCCCAAACCAAGGACACTTTTAAAAGGAAGCATTTAACTGGGGGCTTACAATAGTTTCAGAGTTTTAATCATGACCATCATGGCAGGGAGTGTGTCAATCAGGCAGGCAGGCACTGGAGCACTTTGTCTCAAAAAGTAAGATGAAGAATAGTAGAGGAAGATACTCAACACTGACCTCTGGGCTTTCCATGTACAGGTGCGCACACACAGGTATACACACATGAATACATATGCACACAGCTACAGCACAAGGCAAGGACTCATGCAATGATAATATTGATTACTATGGACAGAACATGGACCACCTCTGAAACCCAATTAAAAACCAAACTCAGAAACTTTTCATATAGGAGATACTATTATGGTATAGGCTAAAGACATAAGAGAAAAATCTGTGTGCTGTCAGTTTTAATTGTCAACTTGATACAATCTAGAATGACCTGAATGGAGAGTCTCAGGGATGGAAGTTGTAGATCAGATCGGCCTGTGGGAGCGTCTTGATTATTAATGTTGGTGTCTTGGATCTTAATGTCAATGTGAGAAGACCTAACCCGATGTGGGCTCACCATTCCTACAGCAAAGGATCCTGGACTGTGTAATGCAGAAAGGAGCTGAGCATGGGTCAGTGATACATGCATTCATTTCTCTTACCTCCTGGCTATGAATATGGTATGACCACTTGTCTCAAGTGCCTGCCACTGTGATTTCCTTGCACCAATGGACTATAACTTGGGATTGTAAACTAAAACAAAGTCTTTCATTCCTAAGTGTCTTTCTATTAAGATATTTTTATCATGGTAACAGGAATGAAACCAGAACAACCTATTTATGGGGACAATTGCAAAAACAAGAACAACAAGAACAAATCCAACCCAAATCTTAAAGATGATGTGAACATCCATATGTCAGAGGTATTAAGAATTCCAAAGTATTTTTCACCAGAAAAAAAAACCCACCTCCATAATCAAGAGTACAACAAAAGGAAGGATATTAAAAAGTGAAGATGTTCCGAGTCAGTAATACAAGCAAACTCATCAAATGAGTTCACATCTGGGTTCACATTAGAAATACTAAAGCCAAAGGATTTGGAGATGCAGTTCAAGTCTTGAAAGTTGGGGGACTTTATGACCAATAAGCCAGTATGGCAAAAGATTCTTAAAGGAATGGAGGAGGAATGCGAGCACAGCACAGCCATGAGAACTCAGGAAAAAACAAACAAACGGACAAACAACCAACCCAGGAGAAGAGGATATAAACAAAGGAGAATAAGGAAAGATTCAAACACTAAGAAAAAAAGCACATTGGCAATGATTAGTGAATAATTTTCAATTATAACTCTAAATACGAACGATATAAATCCAATTAAAAGACACAGACTGGCTAGTTGCATTAAAAAATCACAATCCATCTGCTTGTTTCCTGCAAGAAATACATCTTAACAAAACATAAATAGACTGAAAGAGGAATGGGAAATAATACCCCAAGAAAAATACAGTCTTGGGAGCAAGAATAAGTAGTTATACTCATATTTGACAAAGAAGGATTCAAGTCACATCTAGGCATATGATAAAGAGGAACGTGAATCAAGAAGATTGAGTATATATATATATATATATATATATATATATACATATATATGTATATATATTTTTTTTTCTCAAAATGTTGGAGTACCAGCTTTACAAAACAAATACTACTAGATACAACAGGCCACATTACAATAATAATAGGTGACTTCAACATGTTCTCACTAATATATGGGTCATTCAGACCAAAAAAGTTGAACATAGAAATATCATAACAGTTAAATTACACTGTATATCAAATGTATGAGATATCTACAGAACGTTCCATTTAGCAGCTATCAAACACTCTCTTTAGCAGATCATGGGACTTTTCTACAAATAGTTTATCATAAACTAGTGTTGTCTGAGATGGAAATAATGTTATGCTCTTGCTCTTGTTCTCTGTTGCTCCTGCTCTTTCCCTCTTCCCCCTTTGTTCCTTCTCTCTCTATTCCCCTCCCCCCTTCTCTCCATGTGCTCATGGCCAGCCTCTACTCCTCTCCTCTTCTCCTCTTCTTCTCTCTCTCATCCCTCTCCTTGTCTCGTCCTTTCATTAAACCTCTCCATGTGGAAAAAAAAGAAATAATTTCATGTATAATGCCAGATCATAATAGAATAAAATTAAAAATCAACATAAAGAAAAAACACAGAATGTATAAATACAGGGAGATTGAACAACACACTTTCCAACGAGTCATTGAAAACCAGGGGTAAATTAAAAAAAATGTTTAGAATCAAATGCCAATCGAAATAGTTGTTTTTTTTTTTTCAACTTATCACAAACAAGACCCACCTAGAAACTTCAGTTGAGGCATTGATCCTATCAGATTTGTCTGTGGGCATGTCTATGAGGTAATTTCTTGATTAATGATTGATGTCTGGTAGCGAATGGGAATGTAGTCCTGGGTTGTATAAGAAAGCAGGCTGAGTGAGCCTTAGGGAGCAAGCCAGTAAGCAGCACCCGTCTGCTTCAGCTCCTACCTCCAGATTCCTGTCTTTAGTTCCTGGCCTAGCCTCCCTCAGATGTGAACTGTGACCTTGGAGTTATAAGATAAAATAAACCTTTTCTTCCCCAAGGTGGTTTTGGCTGTAAAAGCTATGTCCTGGCTCTTCTTCCCATCCCCATGCTCCCAGAAATAAAACTCAGACTCAAAATATATTTACAAATACCTTATCCATATAGCTAGGCTCTACTCTGACTAGATCAAAATGAAGCCCAGTCATTTTAACCTACATTCTGCCGTGTAGTTGGTTACCTGTGCTCAGGCACCATGCATCTGTCTTCTCACATCTTCCTGGGTGAATCTCCTGCACCTGGCTCTATCCCAGAATTCTTTCTGCCTCCCAGATGTCCCACCTTCTATTTCCTGCCTAAGCCGTAGGCTTTTTAATTGACAGGTGATGCGTCCACATGATACATGAGATATTTTCTCTCCATTTGATCAATGTTTATCACAGAAACAGAGAAGCAATCCAGAACAATGGCCAAATTTTGGAATCAGCTACATGCCCATCAGTGAGCTACTGGATAAAGAAAGTGTGATATGCATACAGAGTGAATGCCACAGAGAGGAATTCGTTTATGTTGTTTGCAAAGGAACTAAAGATTATCGTGGTATAAGAAATAAATAACTCAGAAAGACATGTTCCACATGTGTTCTTACTTCTGAGGAATGTCATAAAGAAAAGGCATGAAAGTACAGAGCGGGGGTGGCTATTAGTAAAGAGAAGGCATAAGAGTAGTATGACAAAGCTTTTCATGGGGACACACAACACACACGTCTACTCACCCCAGATAGAGACCCACTGGCAGTATGGATTATCACCAACGTGGTGATCCAATGAGTTCTATTGGGGTTACTTACCAGAATATGGGTGAGGTTACTTACAGGAGCAGAAATGACTCGAAGGCAGCTCCAATTTAATCCTCTTGTCAACATTGTTGGGCACGGAAAGTTATGGAATAAGCTATGCTGTGTCCCCCAGAGGTGTGGATCTTACATCCTTTGTGAGTTTTTTTCCTTCTGATCCTGCCCATGTAGGTGACATGGAGTAGGCCTTCAGGCCTCTCTAGCTGTTTCTAATTAGAGCCTGGTCACTGATTGGTTTAAGAGTTTAGTCTCCCCTCTTCTTTGCGCTAAGCTGTCTTGTGAAGCTTAATTGGGTATCCATCACACGCACAGCAGGATGTGCGGCCTCTTAGGTGGCCTGAGGGTATGGCTCAATGGCAGAGTCGGTGTGTTCCACCTCCAGCACCACGTGGCAAGGAGGAATTAAGTGTCAGCAATAGCAGCTAACAGTAGGGACCAGAAACAGAAGTAAAAACCATGCACGCCACCTGTGACACCCACAACCGCAACTACAGAGATGGCAGGGGAAGAAGTGACATCAACTAGAAAATCATGAAAGATAGTAAACAAAGAGAGACAAGGTAAGGAAGGGGGAAGGCGATGAGAGATGGAAAATAAAATAAAGGTGAGGAGATCCAGAAGGTGGAAAGGGATAAAGCAAGTGAAAGGCAAAGGTATGGTTACAAAACTGAAAAGGAAAAGAAAGACACCTGAAAGACATTGTTACATGAGAAAGACAAAGAATAGAGAGAAGCAGATCTAAGAAGTAAGGAAAACACGTTTCAAGAAAAAAAGAAAAAAGCACGAACACATACAATAGACACATAAAAAAATGCACACACATTTAAACACACACACACACACACACACACACAGCATATGAAAAAAGAAAAGAAGTACTGGTTGAGGGTGTAGGCAGGAGTAGAAGCTACTAGCTCCTGTCATCTGCATTCCGCCTGTTCTTTCTGAGCTGTGTGTCCGTGGAGAGAGCAAACACTTGAACAGTCACCCCTTCTGTTGCTCTCTAATTCAGTGGGGGGCAGTGTGGAATGCTGCTGGAGCTGGTTAGACTAGCTGTCTTTATGCCCCTGCTCACCAGGGTTTGTTTACGCCACACAGATTAGCTCAGCGTGCCTTCAGGGCTGGAACCACAGTCTGATGCTCATCTGGCTCCCAGGGACCCGATGAAGCCCACAGCAGATGAGCAGTAGGCTGCTGGGTGAGGTGGGACAGCCTGCTACATATACTTTTTTACTGCCTGTGACTATGGTTCTAAGAGGCCAGTCTGTGTTCACAACTGCAAGTTCTTGATCAGTCCTAACAGTCTAGCTGGCTGCCCAAGCCACCAGAATCAAGAAGAAAGTGAACTCCACACCATTCCATGTTATTAACCTGAAGCCAACACATGCAAGTTGTTGTTGTTGTTGTTGTTGTTGTTGTTGTTGTTGTTGTTGTTGTGTTAGCTTTGTTTTGTTTTCAATGAGCTTGCTGCAGTGGTTCTGCCAGGATCATTCTGGGTCACTAAGAGACAGTATGACCATACTGCTGTGCACCAGGAGAGAGGGAACTGTAGGGACAGTTCCTAAAGCAGCAGGCTTGGTTGGGATCTTTTGAATCCCTGTCACTACATACTTAGCAGAGCATTGGCCACCCACCTATGCAGCTTCCAGACCCACTGAACTCACTCTGCCTTTCCCTTCTACATCAGCTTCTGGATCACGTGTTCTCCAGTGAGTTTGTCCCCACCCCCAGCCCCACGCCACCCTGCCCCCTTCTTGCATTTCCCTCTGCTGCACAGGCTCAGAGCTGCTGTGCTCTCTCAGTCCCTGTTTCAGTAGCCAGCATCTGTCTCTCCTAGTCTCTGTCCAGTACTGAACTTCATCCCCACCCCGCTCCTGTAGCTACCTCACTGATGAACTGTTTTCTGGATGCTGTGACTCCAACCTCAGGAAGCTTGAGGCCATTGTGTCCTTCTCAGGTGCCGCCCTACTTCGAAACTTTCATTAACTTTTGATGCTCTCATAGAGGAGACATTTTCCTAATTTACTTCCCATATATTCTGTTTTTAGTGTGTAGTGACACAGCAGTTTTGTGTGTTATATGTATGCATCTTGCAACATTACTGGGCTTATTTTATTAGTTGTTACCATTTTATTGAGTATTCTGCCTGCCATCTGCAAATAGGGTTAGTCCCACTTCTTGTTTGGACACTTTGTTCTTCTTGCCTCTTTGCTTTGACTTGGACTGACAGTGTTAGAAATGGCAGGGTGGGTATCAGAGCCTTGTTTCTTTTAAGAGTTCTTTTCACTATGGATTATGATGCCACCAGCAGGAACTTCATATATAATCTTTTTTTTTTTTTTTGGTTCTTTTTTTTTGAACTGGGGACTGAACCCAGGGCCTTATGCTTCCTAGGCAAGCGCTCTACCACTGAGCTAAATCCCCCAACCCCATATATAATCTTTTTTTATCTTGTGACATTTAAAAAGCACATTACTAATATTTTTTAACCAAAGCAGAATTGCACTGGCATACAGAAAGACATAAAGACCAGTGGGGCGGAATGGAGAATCCAGAGTTATATGTGCAGATATATACAGTCAACGTTAAGAACACACATACAAAATTAGCCTCCACAAATGGTGTTGGGGAAACTGGCTTCTGAAATGCAAAACAGCAAAATCAGGCTCTTATAGCAAATAAAAAGATAAATATCAAAATACCTCTTACAGAATTCTCAAGGAACTAATAATAATTGTAAAATAGCAAATAAATACTTTAGGTGAAGGCTTAGAAAGAAAGACCTGCCATTGTAAACATTACAGAAGAAAACATAGTAAAAACATCTATAACACTGGCCATATGCAAATTATTTCACACATACACACATGACATCAAAATCACAAGTAGCTAAAAAAGTCACGTGAGATTATATCAACTCTAAATGATTCACAGTGAAGGGGAAAACAGTGAAAAGCAGCTGAGGGAATGGGAGGATATTTGTGAACCATGTATCTGGCAGAGGGTCAGTCTCCAAAGTACACAAGGCATTCATTCCTGTAGCTCTATAGCAAGATACTCTGTTGTCTCATAGGAAAATCAGGTGAGGCCTGAACAGCTGTCTCTGAAGAAGGCTCGCAGGTGGCCACCAGACACATGAAAACAGTCTCAGCTTCACTCATCACCTGAAAAATGCAAATCAAGCCCACAGTGAGATCCCCTCCCCCCATGCCTGTCAGCACAGCCATTATCAACTGAACGACAGACAGGACACTCAGCAGAGAAACTGGATCCCTCATACACGGTTGGTGGGAATGGGCAGCAGTTGGAGAAGATTGGTACAGTGTAGGGGTTCCTTGAAAAATTAAAACTACAACTACATCTGATATATGGTGGCCCCACTCTGAATGTCCACAATAACTGAAGACAGGCTACTGAAGGGCTAGCACTACCGTGTTCATTTCAGGACTACTCACGGTAGCTAAGATGTATAATGGCCCAAATGACAGAGGGTAAGTAAATAAGGAAAATATGCTACACACACACACACACACACACACACACACACACACACACACACACACAGAGGAGTACTATTGAGCCTTAAACAGGAAGTGAACTTTGAGGTGTGCTAGAACATGAATGAGCCTTCAGCACGTTATGCTAAGTGAAAAATACCAGTAAGGAAAAGACAAATGTTGTGTGATTTCACTTTCATGATGTCTTCTTGTTGCTACACTTAAGTGCCATAGACTAGATGCCTGCAGTCAGAATTGAGGTCAGGTGGGCTAATGGTTCTGGAGCCTGAGAACTCAAGGCATGACCTGGCATCTGGTGAGGAGTTTCTTCCTGCACCAAGACATAGAGAATCACATGGCAAGACAGGCCAAGATGCTTAATAGGGACTCTGCTCCTTTTCCTCTTCCTCTTCTCCACCACCACCACCACCATCATCACCATCATCACCACCACCACCACCCCCACCACCACCACCACCACCACCACCACCACCACCACCATCACCACCACCACCACCACCACCACCACCATCACCATCACCACCACCACCACCACCACCCATCATCACCACCACCACCATCATCATCACCATCATTATCATCATCACCAGCAGCAGCAGCAGCAAATCATTAAGTCTGTGCTTGTTAGTTTTATGTCAGCTTTATACAAGCTAGAGTTATTTGGAAAGAGGAATCCTCAACTGAGAAAATGCCTCCACCAGACTGGCCTTGTGTGCAAGTTTTCTGGACACTTCCTTGATTGATGATTGATGTGTGTGGTGCCACCCCTGGGCTGGTGATCCTGGGTGCTATAAGAAAGCAGGCTGGGCAAGCCATGATGAGCAAGCCAGCAAGCAGTGTACTCCACGGCCCGTTTCAGCTCCTGCCTCCAGGTTCTTGCCCTGCTTGAGTTCCTGTTTTAAGGTCCTCAGCAATGGAGTGTGACCCTAGAGTTGTAAGCGGAAACAGATCCTTTCTTCCCCAAGTTGTTTCCGGTCATGGGGTTTTTAATCACAGCAATAGAACCCCTAATAGAACCTCATGAACTCAGGAACTCTAATTCTCTCTGAGACCCACCCCTAAAGACCATTGACATGTTATAATCATACATGATGAGTCCTGCTCCTGGTAAGCACAAAGTAAGGACAGCCAAGGAGAAAGAGTAGCGACCTGGGTGGGTAAGGACAGATGGGAGCTATTTCCAAGACATTGCTCTCCCAGCAGAGAAATATAGATATTTTCCACAGAACAAGTGGCTCACATAGGAAAGCTTTTAGGTCCCAACACATTTCTGAGCATGCTCAGTTAATAAGGGTGATTCCAATCATGTTTGTCTTAAGGATATAGTTGAAGAAGGAAAGACAATAGTCACATTCAGGCCTGCTTAGCTGTGTTGTGGAGCATGTCTGAAAGATTACGCTTATGGACATGAACACGTCTGGACAGGCTTAACTTGAATCATAGATGGGGGACAGGAGCACCTATAGGCACGCTCAGCTTTCTTCAAGTTTTAGCTGAAAAAAAGAGGAAAAAGTGCCATTTGAATATCATTGATAATAGTTTTCCTGGAAGGCTTCCTGCCTCACACTGAATTAAGGTTTCAATATATGAAATTTGGGAGACACGGGGCTTAGCAGTTGAGAGCACTGGCTGCTCTTCCTGAGGTCCTGAGTTCAATTCCCAGCAAACCACATGGTGGCTCTTGACCATCTGTAATGGGGATCCGATGCCTGCTTCTGGCACGCAGGTGTGCATGCAGATAGAGCCCTCATACAAAAATAAATACATCTGAAAAAGAAAAAAGAAAGGAAAATAAATAAGTTAATTAATTAATTAACTAATTAATAGAAAAAGAAATTGGGGACACATGAAACCAGAGCGTGTGAACTGCTTAGGTTGTCAGAGGCCAGGATAGAACAGTGCTTTCAGGAGGCCCCGGAAGCTGGCTGAGTATAGCGTTGAAGGAAGAAAGATGGGTCCTACAGCTCTGCCGTGTTGCATCTAGTTCACACTCGGATGCCCTGCTTTGTGCATTCTTTTACTGTTGTGAGGACAAGTCTCACGTTAAATGGTAAATCATAATGAAATTTAAAATAACAAAATAGGCTGCCATGGGAACTGCCGAGAAAAATAGCCTTTGATGGTCTCTGCTTCCTTGCTCTGAGCCCTCTAGGCGAGGAGATTCTGGGCCAATGGCGTCTGATTTTTGAATGTCCAGTTGGGTGATGACTCCCGGCTACTGCCCCTACCATCCTCCCAGCTCCAAGGGGAAAATAAGAACCAGAGGTCCCAGGACTCCAGGGAGGTCTGTTCTGACAGCTTCCTTCCCAACAATGAGCTGACACTGGATATCTGCAATCACCAGCCCGTTTCTCTTCCTGTAGGGGCTCAATCAGCTTGTCAGATCCCCGGGAATGAGGTGGGCTCTCTGGATAGGCAGGTTCCGGTTGGACAACCTCAGAGACTTTAAATGCATTCCAGCTCTCAGGTTCTAAAGCGACTGCTTTGCCTGCCTTCAGAAGGATTTTTTTTTTTTTTAAAAAAGAAAAGCTGCCAACCAGGCTAGTTGGTTTCAATTTCCTTTGCCTAGATGGTGTTTTATGTTGGCGGTTGGAGAGCTTCTTCAGACAGTCACAGCAGTCGGTCTTGTTGGGAGAGGAGAGGTGAACATTAGAGGATGTTTTCTTGGATCACAGCTGTGTCCTGTCTTCCCATGGCTGACTTCTATTTTACAGCAAGCTTTTGGCTCTAGAGAATCATGCTCGAAGCTCCGAGAGCTCATTCGCTGATAGAAATGGACATTCCTCAATCACAAGCAAAAGAGGGGGTGTTGGATAATGGGATGGCATGGGGCAGGTGGAAAGGACGGGTGGTGATGCCTGCATGATTAGAGGAATGGAAATCCAAGTGGGAAAGAGGACTTTGTGTTGTAGGCATGCACCTCCCATTACTGCCCATCACTGTGTATACTAAAGTCATGCCTTCTTGTCTGGAGGGCGGGACTTACCCATGTAAAGGGGAAGAGAAGAAATATATCTTAGCAATCCCACAGAAGGCTCATGGGGTAGATGTCAGCTATGTTGTGACCAGTGGCAGGCAGCAAGGTGTTGGTGCTTATCAGAGTCCTGTATGCTATTGCCAGTGAGCCAAGTACTACTACTGCCTGGCGTTGGTCTTACAGAACCAGATCTCGGACGTTCCGTTTTTCTGCATAATGCCAGAGCCTCAACACTGAAGATGCCTCTCCAGCAGCCAATGCTTCCTCTTGCACTTGAAGACGAAGGTGAGGCAGCGTTGGCTGTTGGGGTTACCATCCAGACAGAGCGTTTCCAGGCTGGGGTACAGATCCTACTGCAGGTTTAGACCCCAGGACACTCACAGTGTGGAAACTGTGATCTGGACTGAAAAGGGCTATGCAGTTGTGTACACGCATTCTGACTGGTAACTACACTAGTGCCCAGTTGACTGAGTGCTGTGTTTCCTTGTGCCTTGCCCAGACTCAGCAACGTTAGAGGAAGCTGGAGTCTTTAGGATCCCTAGAGTTTCCCAGTCCTCTCACTCCAAGATCCAGTAGCAGAAGTGCTTCAGTACAAGGACAGTTAGGACGGCTCTAAAGTCCCTGACTGCTGATTCCGACATCTCCACTGGCTGCTTTTCCTTTGGAAATTTGTCATCTTTCACATTCTTTGCATAGTGAATAATTTTTGGTGCCCCGGACAATGAAGGAATAATAAGGAGGTGAAGACTATGTTATTTAATTATGTAGAGTGTTCATGTTTCGTTTTTCTTCGGCAAATTAAACTGTTGGATTTAGTCTGCAAAGAGTGTCTCAGGGTTGCAATCCAAAGCTCAGCTGGTTTCTTCAGTCACTATCTGGACGGTTTGGAGCCTGCCCTGTGAGTACATTGGTTCACTGATATCCAGGGGCTCATAGCTTGTGCCAAGAGCCCACAGCTCCAGTCTCTGACTTCTCTAGAATTGCTCATTTTTTCCCCAGCTCGGAGGTTTTCCTGAGTTTTGTTCTTTGTTTTATTTCGAATGAGACAAACTCTGGGTTTTCTGCAAGAGATTTAGCTAGCCCCCATGATGCCTGTTGCTCTGTGCCTACGCAAGATGACTGTGAACTACTGTACAGAAAGATGCAGTCACTCAAGTCCCTTCCCTCCTTCCAAATGTCACCTTTCTCTCCTTCCAAATACGCCCTCCACTTTTTGTTTTCCAGTGTCTTGAGATTGTTGTAGCTTTTATTTTATCTACGGTCAACAGATAGACATGGTGAGAGGCTTGGGCCAAGAGCTTATGTCACCACCTCAGAAGTGGATCTCTCTCTAGTTTTTAAAAGTGACCATTGTAGGTCTGCTGATCTTCGGAAGACTGTCTCACAGTTGAAGATGACTAGGGTGCTCCTATCCACCATGTTAACATTTCAGGCTGGAGGAATGACGGAGCATAAAATCTGCTTTCTAGGTGCAACAGTCATCATGTAAAGAGGGTTCTTGTGGTCTCCCTCACGAGCTCCCACTAGTCAGCGTGTACTTGTGGAGTATGTTATTGATGAGCTGGGCACATTGCTAGCCGAAAAGGCGTTAGTTATGTGATCACAAAGGAGGAAGAATGACTCAAAGCAGCTACAGATGTATCATAGGAGAGTCAGAGACTGAACCCATTACACAAGCACGGTTTAGTGGCACATGCCTGTAGTCCCACCACTTAGAAGTCACAATCAAGTCTGAGGACAGGTTTAGCTACACAGTGAGACCCTGTCTCAAAGCAAGCAAAGGTAATAGAAGGTACCCGCTTAGTACTAATCCTGAAAGACTGGAGGCATGCTGTAATGGCTTGATAATTGCTGTAAGGTCCACAATACACATAACTTGAGTGACGGAAATCTCAAAGAGAAACAGCTAGCCCAGCTTAGAATGTAGGACTGTCAAGGAAAACTTCACAGAGGCAATGACTCTCAAGCTTAATCCAGAAGACAAATGACTGTTGACCAGGACAGACAGGGCAGGAGTCCCAGATATTTGGGACCACACTGAATAAGGTTAAGGAAGTAAGAAGCAGCTTGTTGTGGGCAGGGCTATATTAATCTTCTAATAAAATATGGACCACCAGGCACAGGTGTGAGAAGGAATGGGTAAGGAACAAGGTGTAGAAAAGAAGTGATTATTTTTCAGCATTCAAAAATGTGCTCAGAATCTAGTGCGAGGCAGTTTTTGTGTGGGAGGGGAGTAGTCTTGTTGGAGAAAGAGAATAAATGTATGCACACACTGTGGTGGTCTGAATGAGAATGTCCCTCATAGGCTGACATATTTGAATACTTGGTCTCCAGTTGATGGAACTGTTTGGGAAGGATTAGAAGGTGTGGGCTTATTGGAAGGGTTTCGAAGTTGCATTTTTAGTTAGTGCCTTCTCTTTCTGTCTGATTGTGGATCAGGTATGATCTCTCAACTACTACTTCTCCAGAGCCATGCCTGTTGTCCTATTGCCATGTTTCCTGCATGGTAGCCATGGACTCTATCTAACCTTGTAACCATGAGCCCCAAGTTATTTATTTTTTCTTTAAGACAAGGTTTCTTTTTGTAGTCCTAGCTGTCCTGGAACTCATTCTGTAGATCAAGCTGGCCCTGAATTCAGAGATCTTCCTGCCCCTGCCTTCTGAATACTGGGATTAAAGATGGCCAGTGAGCCTCAAATTAAATGTTTTCTTTTTTTGGGGGGGGGTTCTTTTTTTCGGAGCTGGGGACCGAACCCAGGGCCTTGCGCTTCCTAGGCAAGCGCTCTACCACTGAGCTAAATCCCCAACCCACTAAATGTTTTCTTTTATAAGTTGCCTTGGTCATGATGTTTTGTTATGGGAATAGAAAAGTAACTAAGACATGCGTGTGCATACACACACACACACACACACACACACACACACACACACACACAAAAAACATTCCTTTCTAGGAATCCAGGGCAGAGATGGAGAGCTGCCTGGTCACTATGGTCCTCTGGGTGATCCAGGCTCCTTGTCCTCCATAACTCTTCTCAAAGATAGGAGCTTTTAAAACATGCTTGACAAGTTTTGTCAGGCAGGAAGTAGAGAGCTGATAACTGGGGGAAGGAGATGAGGGAGAGGACAGCTTGGCTGGCCTTCTCTCACCTCGGTTTTGTGATTTGCCATCTCAAGTCTGGTCATAAACTCCCAGGTTTCTGGGTATGCAGGAATGAAGGAGGGTGTACACTTACGTCTCATGCGATGGGGGCCAGGCTAGTGTCCTTTCATCTTGCTGTGTGGATGGAACATCTCTAAGGGTCAGTTTCTTCTCTTAGCTTCTTTTTCTAAAAGAAATGTCTACATCTGTTCTGTTGCAGCTTCTCTGGGGTAGTTTGCTTCTTTCAATTCAGTTCATTTACATACAGAGTACACTTTGAAATGCCAGGGCCTTGTTCTGGGCTTGAAAGAACTCTTCCTTGGTGTGTGTGTGTGTGTGTGTGTGTGTGTGTGTGTGTGTGTGTGTGTATAGATGTGTGAGTATAAATGAGTATCTGTGTGGGTATAGGTGTATACATTTGTGCATGTGTGTGTGCGTGTATGCACACTCATGTGTGTGTGTGCATGTGTGAGTGTATGCATATGTTTGTGCATGTATATGTCTCTGTGTGTGTGTACAGGTGTGTGTGTATGTGTGTGTGCATTTGTACGTGTGTGAGTGTGTGAGTGTGTATGTGTGTCTTTGTGTGTGTGCAGGTATGTGTATGTGTGTATGAGTGTGTGTGTGTGTGTGTGAGTGTGTGCATGTGTGTGTTTGTACATGTGTGTGAGTGTGTGAAAGTATATGTGTGTCTTTGTGTGTGTGCAGGTATGTGTATGTATGTATGAGTGTGTGCATGTGTGTGTGAGGGTGTGCATGTGTGCATATGTGTGTTGCAGGTGTTGAGTAATAGACAATGGAACACAGTGGATTGATTTCTTCTGGCCTGCTTTGTACTACGCAGAAACATCCATTCCCCCAACCATTTCTCTATTACTGGGCATTCAAGACGCTTCTGAAGATAAGTGCCCATAATGAAAGAGGAAGGCCAGGTAGCCAATGGCAAGGTGTCCTCTGGAGCAACCGGAGTAACGGGACGACACACTTCCCACCATTTTCACGGAACCCTGACCTTTGTGTTCACTAAAAGTGCCAGCAGGAGAGTCTGCCCTGGCAGAATTCCTGCCTCTTGCACAGACTCAGATCCTCAAGGTCAGCTTTGAGTCAGATTTCTGAAATTCCGTTTGCTTCCTTTAATCGACTTAGACAGTTCACTCTCATTTTCCTGATTCCTCCTCGAGATTTAGAAGGAGCTTTTAATAAGTAAAGGCAGACACCCTCCCCCAACCATTCTGTCTCTCTTGCTTTCACTGACCATGAATTCCATTCCAAATTAATTTTTATCCCAACATGAGCCATTGTTGTTAGCATTTTCTTTGTTTTCAATTCCCTCTCATGAGCCTGGCGTGTGTTATCATCTCAACCCTTGGGAGGTGGAGGCAGAAGGATGGTGAATTCAAGGCCAAGCTGGGCTATGCAACAGGAGGCTATCTTAAAAGCAAAACAAGAAATGCCTCTCGTTCCCTCGCTCGTCTTTCTGGAACTATTTGCCTTTTTTCTTTTTTTGTCCTTTAGTGAAGCATGTATTTAGTCTGAGCAGATTCTTATGCTCTTGGTCCTGAGTGAGTTAGGCCTGGGTTAGGATTCTGCACAGGCCATCAGTATGCCAAAGCTGCTACCTCACTGCCCCTCACATCGGTGTTGTGGTACAGAGGCCTCCCTAGTACCCAGCATCCTCAGCGCCCTGAAGATCTTTCTTGTCCTCTGTACTTTCACCATGGTGTGTCTGCTCACGAGTCCCTTTCCCTCTTCAGAGATTTCTGAATCAAGAGATTTCATGTGTCTTGGAAATGCTAGCCATCAGAGATGGACCGCTTCCGAATCTCCTCTTCAGACGGTTCCGTTAGCACCTGTCAGGCTTCCCAGCCTTGCCTCTTGTTATGTGTGTGGCTTTCTGGCATTTCCTGTTTTTTTTTTTCTTTTTTTTCCAGACATAAGCCCCTTCTCCTTTCCTCTCCCCTTCTTCTATAAGGGTGTCCCCCTGCCCATCCACTCCCCCAAAATATGTATGTATGTATGTATTTATTTATTAGATATATTTTTTTTTCTTTTTTTTAGGAGCTGGGGACCGAACCCAGGGCCTTGCGCTTGCTAGGCAAGCGCTCTACCATAGATATATTTTTTTACTTACATTTTAAATGTTATTCCTTTTCCCAGTTTCCTGTCCATAAGTCCCCATCCCTCCCCCTCCCCCATATGGGTATTCCCCATCCATCCCCTTACTGACCCCCCATATTCCCCTGCACTGGGGGGTCCAACCTTGGCAGGACCAAGGGCTTCCCCTTCCACTGGTGCCTAGGCTGCAGTGTTACTGCTTCAGCTGCAGCCACCCCTGCCCCACCCCCACTCACCAGTCTCTGCTCAGTTGTTTCATCGTCTCTTCAGACTTACATTTGAGTAATTTGCTTCTATTTGAAGAGGTTTTGTTTATTTCCTAAATGGTTGCGTTTAAGTCGCTGTGTCTGGATTGAGTTTTCAATTCTCGGTTTTACTTCATTAAATGTTTCAAACTTAGAAATCTCACCTGTTTTTTGACCAGTCCAGAGTCTTGGGTCCTTCCCGGGGCTCTCTCAGCAGCTCATCTTGCTGTTCTCTGGTGTCTTACTTAGTTTTCTTTGAGCTCTACTTGCCCAACTCTGACTCTACAGGGAGCCTGCGAGGCCCACAGGATGGCTTGTGACTTCCAGACAGCTACTTGCTTGGGACTGCCTGTTTTCCTGGATGAGCAGGTGGGTAAATTTAAATCCCAGACTCATGGAGTGCAGGCTGTGATTAGGTCTGTGTGTCAGCACACCTCTCATTTTACTTTTTCACTTCTCTACTTGGACATGAGCCAACATATTTGCGTCGTCTTGTCTCCCTTTGCTGGTGGCAGACATTTTGTTCTCCAACTCTATGTTTTTTGCTGAGGGTGTAGGCTTTCAAGGAGCCCAGCTTTCATGCTGGGCTGGTGGCTTGTTTTTTCTGTTGCCTCAGCCCTGAGACCTCACCGTGTTGGTGTCAGCCTACTGCCAGAAGCTGCCACGGCACAACGCTGCCTCTTCAGACTGAGATGCTGTCCCCTCATCGTGTCTGACATCAGCAGTCCTACTACTCCCAATTCCCCTCTGCATTTAAAAAGACACTTGGCCTTTTTAATGCTTAAAGAATATCAAATCCACAGTACCCTCAGGAGTAAAAGTCCTCATCAGAATGTTCAAGTACAATTAGGAGTCAACGCCATGTCCCGCTCCAGCCGTTTGGTTCAGTGTCTTTGTTTTGTGTTTTGACTCTTAGCTTATGTTAGTTCTTCAGAAGCTTCTAGCTTTGGCCACTGGTTCTAGGCCAAGTGTAGCTCCTGAGTGCCTGCTTCACGGTTCATACCACTGGCACCCCTGCCTCTGTACCGTGGTGTCAGAAGAAGCCCGGACCTTCCTCTACGTACTGGTGGACACCTTAGCTCAGCACAGATGTGGCATACAGTATTGGCAAGACTGTGCCCTGTCTCAGCACCTCCTGTCACCTTGGAGACATGACCTTGGTCTTATGCCTTCGTCTCCATGCTGGGAAGCTTGCCCTATCTCCTTCCCATGCAGGGACCCATGGTGAGGATTATGGGAGCCTCAGAGAAATTTGTTTTCCGTGACTTAGAAGATGACTTAGCATGCTTCTGGAAGGGGCCCATCCACTTTTTTTATTTGCTCTTGAGAGCTTACTGCAGATGAGAACACCTGACAACAGAACCATAGTGGCTGTCACCAGCTCCTGACTTCCTACAGCACTGTGAATGGTTTCCACTGAGACCTGTACTTCTGAGGACACTCCAGTTGGCTCCAACTGTCCTGGCTACTTGAAGTGGAGCTGAACCTAGAAAAGAAGAAGAGCAGGGAGGTGTAGATCATGTATTCAATCAACCCCTTGAGTACTTTTAAGCGCCAGACATTTGTTCCTGGCTGCTTTGGCCATAGGTAAGAATAAGGTCCAGTTTTTATCCCCAGGGATCTAGGAAGAGCCTGGCATACACAAACCCCTGTATGTCACGTAGCATCACCTGGCCTAGTCTCTCACGGCACAGATGAAGTATCTAAGGCCCAGAGAGGGAAAAGAGTCAGCTCAGGGCTACATAGCAAATGCTTATATCACAAAGAGAGCAACTTTGACAGTGAAGGATGGGGAGGACTTGCATCTTGTGTTCCCTGGAAGTCACCTGCCTATCAGGTGACCTGCACTGCCATGTACATACCCGAGGCCAACAGTAGACTCTTTAGAAGTTAATGCACTCTGCACCTCTGGGGCAGGCTTGGCATGACCCCCACCCCTGCGCTTGAGCAGTAGCTTTGCTGCCGTCTAGGTCATGGGAGGGGGTGGCCTTCTCTTCCCAGCCTGTCAGAGTCCACACCACACAGCCGTGGTTATCAGGCTCCAGCTGGGACTACCCCGGGGTGTGCCGGGAGGTGCTGGGGCTTGGAGCACAGCTCAGGACAGGCTGACACGGCTGGAAGGAGATAATTTCAATCTGCATCTCCAGACAGAGGGAGAACTGTAAACACAGGCTGCTGGGCCAGCAGACCTGGCCATGGGCAGGGTGGCCAGTGGGCATCTTGCTGCTCCCGTGTCCACAGAGCCCACTGTGGGGGTGGGTGTCCCCGTGTCCTGTGGACAAGCTGCTTTGACTGCGGACATCTCTAAAGGCCAGCTTCATCCACAGAGGATCTGAGTGGTGAACTTGGCTAGTGTGTGTGTGTTTGGGGGGGGGAGAGTTATGAGGAGGGCCATGACCACTGGCAAAGCTTGGTCCCAAGCCCCTCTGTGCATAAGTCTACATGGGGCCTCCTTCCATGACTCACTTGATTTCTCCGTGCCTCAGTTTCCTTCTCTGTAAAATGGAGATTATTTTTTGACCAAACTTCATAGCGGTATTTGAGCTTTATTGGTTCTACAAACCATTGTCACGACCTCTTAGGGTCTAGAACAGCAGTTCCCAACACACAGGCTGTGGCCTCTTTGTGGGCGGAAAAACCCTTTCATAGGGGGCTCATATATCAGATATCCTGTATATCAGATATTTGCGTTACAACTCATAACAGCAGCAAAATTACAGTTGTGAGGTAGCAACAAAAAGAATCTTACAGTTGGGGTCACCACAGCACGAGGAACTATATTGAAGGGTCGCAGCAGTAGGAAGGCTGAGAAGCCCTGGTCTAGAGAATCCCACTGTAAAGAGAACCCGCCCGGCCTCCCTCTCTCCTGGAGATAACATGTCGGGCGTGGGCCTGAGGCAGGGCAAGCACTCAGGGGTGGCGGTTAGCGTGTGTGGTGGTTGGTATAATCAGCTCTGATAACACACAGCACCACAGCCCGGTCTGCCTCCCAGTCTCCTCACCCTGTATGACTGACTTGGAACTCAACTGCTGATACTTCATTGCGCTCTCCTCCAAGAAGCCTTCCCGGATTTCCTACAGCTAAATGACTACTCCCCTCGCTGCCTCACCCTGCCCGGCTTACTACAGCACTTGCCATTGACCTCCATCATGTCAATCACCCTTTCTGTATCCAAACTTGGCTGTGCGTGCAAGACAGTGCAGGGTCCTGCCCCACCCTGCTTCCCTAGGGCCTGGCACATTATAGGTACCCATTACATGATTGCTGACTGAAGATGAGTCACGTTTTCTCTCTGGGCATCTCTAAGTTATGAGAGCCCATGACCGAGAATCACCAAGGATCGAGAGTGGGGTTACACACGGGGCACAGAGTAATGACTACTGGCATTCATTAGCATCCTTACAATGGCTAAACACCATTAGGTGGCTTTAATCTTTAGCCCACTCCTATGAGGTTTGAAGGATTATTTCCCTATCAATTTTGGATGAGAAAATAGAGACACGAGTGGTTAAGTACCTTGCCCAAGGTCCCCCCACTTGGAAATATGCATGAAGTCAGGACTCACGCCCACATAGGATATATCTAAAGCCAATACATACAACAGCATGTATGTGCATGTGTGTGCATGCCTGTATATGTGTGTCTATATATGTGTGTGAGCACATGTGTGAGTATGTGTGTGAGTGTGTGTATGTGTATTTGTATATGTGTGTGTGAGTATGTGTGTATATGAGTGTGTATTTGTGTGTGTGTGTGTGTGTGTGTGTGCGCGCGCTTGCTTGCTTGTGTGTGTTGTTGGTTGGTGGACAGATAGGCACATCTGCTTAGGGCTGGTATATTCTGGGCAGCTCCTGATGTGCTTGTTGGACAGGCTCTGGCCCTGGACAGACTCTAGGCCTGGAGGTAAAAGAAGTGGCTGTTGCTGTGAATAGTAATTCATGGGATCCAAAAGGCCATCAGCCTGGCCAGAAGTGATGAGTGGGGTGGCAAGCAGGAACTCCTGCAGGCCTGGGAGGCCATTGCCTGTGCACAATAACTCACTAACTCGTTTTATCATCTTTCAGCACATGCATCTCCAGGGACTCTGTGCTGAGTGGTACAGGGTGTCCGCCATTGTGGTCTCCAAACTCTTGATTCTGTTTGCCCCCTCGGCAAGCAACAATGGACAAAATGACTGCTAGAAAATTAGTGAGAACCTTTGGGGGTGGGGAGAGCACCCGTTAGGGTATACATTTATGTCACAGGTTCTCATCCATGTCGCCAGGCTTCATTCATTCCTGCATGGGGATCTGGCCTCCTTAGGCATTGGGGAAAGGTTTCTGATGTCAACCGGGCCCTACCCTCAAGGATCTGTCAGGCCAAGGGACGAGACAAGACAGTGAGGATGCTTAGCATAGCTAGGAACTCTCTGGAAGAGTGCACATGTACCAGTACCGCCAGAGCAGGGTGGGCGGGTGTGGGAAAACTTGGAGGATGTCATAGTTGGAGTGAAATCTGAAGGATGAATTTAAGACAGCTAAATAAATAAAATGGGGGATGTTTAAGTGGCCTACAGGTAGCATAACTGGCTGGTGGGAAGAAAAGGTTTCAAGAAATACTCAGTAGTCTGGGTAGGATGGGGAACCATGTCTTCACGTCCCCACACACATTGAAACATTGACAGAGGCGGTGACTGGAAGCCTATATTGAAAATTTCTATATACATGTTTTCTATGAAGTGTAATTTACCAGGAACATTTAGTTATTCACATTTTAATGTGAATAAGGTTCTTTCCCTTTTCCCTTGAAAAGGGGCTTTAGCTCTGTGCATGGAGATGGATGGTGAATGATGAAGCAGGTCACCTTGTTCAAAGTCTGACATGCTGCCTCTCGTGTCACATTCCATGCAGCTCTCAAGCCCCCTGGAACCTGTTGACACACTCTCTTATAGCCCCTCTGAGACCAAACAGTCTCATTTGCCCTGCCCTGTAGGAAGCTGAGAAACCCGATATCTGCCCCATGTTCACCTCTTGCTAGCCCTCAGGGAGGAAGAGGCCCTTCTGGCCTTCTGGTGCAGGAGCATGGCTTGACTCAGGTCCCAGACTCTAGGGCAATGATGGGTGGCCCTCTGGCCAGACTGCCTGCTCATACCGGCTCACTGTTCCTACGACCTGCCCTGCCTTGTTCCCAGACGTGGTACCCTCTTTGTGATAGATTGAAAACTGCAGGCAACATGGCTTTGACCCTACGAATTCTGAGAGCAGAAGACTCAAGAAAGAGCCAGTCTCAGTTGCTTATGTTCCTGTTGGGGTCCTGAAGAGGGTGTTGGATCTCCTGGATCTAGAGTTACAGTGGCAGTGGCAGCGAGAGACCATGTGGCTGCTGAGAATCAAACTTCTATGAGGGCAGCAAGTGGTATTAACCACTGGGCCATCTCTTCAGTTCTCTCTCTCTCTCTCTCTCTCTCTCTCTCTCTCTCTCTCTCTCTCTCTCTCTCTCTCAATAAGATTTTAGCTAGGCCAAGCTGGCCTTGAATTTGCTGAGCAGCCCATGATGAGTTTGAATTTCTGATCCTCCTGTCTCTACTTCCCAAATGCTGGATTATAGCCATGTATAGTTCATTTGTGTGTATGTTGTGTGTGTGTGTGTGTGTGTGTGTGTGTTTAATGAAGCTGTAGTGTGAAGCCCAGGGCTTTGTGTGTGTTAGGTAAGCATTCTATACACTGAACTACATTCCTCACCCATCTCTAACATTGCTGTGGATGGTTAATGTGGTCTTAGACCTACACATTCCATGGATAGCTGAAAAAAAACCCCTCATTGTGCACGTTGTCCCAGAGTAACTATGAGCCCCTTTCAATGTCCCATAATTGCCCTTGTTTGTGCTGTGATTGATAATTTACATGATCACCCGGGTCTGAGTTGTGGGCTAGGCTTCATCCATCAGTGCTTACTTATTACCTACGTGCGATGGTGTGTTGGAGAATATCCCTTCTTCCCTGGCCAAGCTTACTAACAGACAACAGAGATCCAGTACCAGTGTGAGTGGGCCCAGTTCAAAAGCATTCAGGAATGGCCATATAGCACTTGGGAGCTTGGTCAACAAAAATCCTGACTCTGGAGTTTGGAGAGTGAAGTATCCCAGAGCTCAATGGAGCTGACTTCGTGGAGGCCTGTGCCTGCAGAACACAGGCCTGGAGAAATTATAGATCAAAGAAATATGAACTATTGGTCTGGATTAACTTCTTTTGCGTTTTCCTGATGGTAATAATAGCAATAGTAATTATGTAATTATCACTATCTTTAATTAAGCCTTAATTTACAGGTTTTAGATACTTGTATCTGCAAAGTAGGCATAAAATATATATATAATACATGCATCTTTGTGTATTAAATATATATGAGAAATAGCGTGCATATACACCTACACATACACACACACACATGAGCATACGCATCTACACATGCCCACACACACCCACACACACAAACACACACACTCCTTAAATTAGTCCACAGTTGCTGGGGAAGGGGACAAAGATATGAAGGGACAGTCATGTCACATCATTGGTAAATGGCTCAGTTCTGTGTGACCTTGGGGTCTGTGCTCCTTGTTGTCATCCCTTCGTCCTTTATCCTTTCTGTCAGAATCCAGTGTGCCACTCGCATAACCCCGCCAGTCCAGGCTGGGACGGAACGATTAGGAAGAAGGGGAGGACGGGCCTGCTGGGGACCTTTCTGTCCCAGCTTGTCCCTTGCCCTCCCTGGGCCAGCCCTGCCCTGGAAAGGCCAAGCTCGGGGCCACATGAGTTGGCGCTAAGCTGTCTTTCATCCGCTCCTCGGTGATTTGTTCAGCGTGCAGTGCAAATTTCCCTGTCTCAAGACACGGAATCTGGTACAGCTTTGCCTGGATCAATGTCCAACCCCTTTCAAGTTCTGGAGAAAGTTACTTCTCTCCAAAGTTCAGACCTGCCAGACTCAATAACTCTACAAAAATGCTTGGATGAAAATTGCTCCAAGCAATCCCAGCGGAAAGCCAGCACCTCACCCCTCGTTTAAAGTTATGATCCTTATCATAATTAATTCAATAAAGAAGTAATGTGCGTCAACCTAGGCAGAGAGAATAATTTTCTGTCCTGACTGGTATAAACTTTCAACGAGGGACATTTAAACTCTGGGTCTGAGCTCTCGAAGCAAGTAATAAATTGCAGACCCCAGCCGGGCTGCAGAACCCTAGCTTAAACTGTAGTAAATAGGCCGGCTCTTGGAGAGGGGAAGATTTGGATTCGGGTGGGCAGTTCCAATAAATAGCGGAGTGTTGTTTATAAACCCTGCAGTCCTGGCTGGCCTCCGATTCGAGACAGGCAGTAGCATTTGCTTGTTGAAAGCACCAGAGTGTTTGATCTTCCGCTTGGAGGGCCCACCTTGAGTCTTGCCTCTAAAATCCGTTTCCTTCTGTAATTGAGAGGTAGGATTAGCCTAGCTTGCAAACAGGCTCACACATTCTCAGGAGACTCAGGCTGGGAGATCACGCAGGTCCCTCTCCAAGCTGCTTCCCTACTCCTCCTCAGAGGTCATAGTGATTAAAGTCATCCTAGAGTCCTTTCTCACACCCTGAGAGCGAAGAGTCTCCCGTGTTATCCCAGAAGTCTATTAGGCTCACAGCCACTATAACTTTAGCATAGTAAAGTATCTGGAAACAAGTTAAAATAGAAAGTGAATTTCTATCAAAACAACTTTCGGATTGCATACTGTGGGAAAAGATGAATTCAATGACCGTTGTGTTCTGAAGGTAACTCTGGGCATCGAGGGGGTGGAGTTCCTTAAAGCCATTCAATCTGGGAACGTCAGGGCCACTGTCAGACTTGCGTTCTTTCAATCCTGGCTTAAGGCTTTGCAAGTTCTTAGTGAGCAAGCAGACGGCCATTCCAGAACTTGAGAGTCCTGCTCTTCATTCCACGGGAGCGAAGGCAGTTGGGTTACCAGCAGCGCACACTGGAGTTCACACAGGGAGGTACGGTGATGGGGCTTCCTGCCTCCAAACCCTGCCAGACTAGCGCGGCACCCACACCCAAGACTGTAGCCAGCTTTGGAGAATCAACTGAGAATATTTATGAATGGTATTCATCGAAACACATAAACTACACACATGAGGCAGCCTCTGGCCCTTTTTGTAACAATGCAAATACAAAAGGCTGGCCCGGACAGAGGAAGAGTTGTCTCCTGAAAGTAGGATGTCAGGGAGAACCCAGGAGACCAGGCAGGCCAGAGGATGGATAAGCCAAGCCAGGTACCACCCCACATGTCCTTTGGAGCATGGAGAAATAGCACGACTGTGTGGAGAAATAATAACAGGTATCACATATGTCAACCTTTTTTCCCCTGCAGATTTGTGAGGGAAACTAGGATTTTCCATGTTTGTCTTAGCTGCGTTGGTATTGGCCCCCCCTTGAGTGTCCTTTAGTTTGTGGCACAGTCAAATAACACGCAGTGTTGGTGTTTCCTCTTGGCCTTTATAGTTGTCTTTTCTGTGTGAGAGAAAAACTCCCACTTTATGAATTGTTATGCTGGAGACCCAATTTATAAAAAAAAAACAAAAAACAAAAAAAAAACCTCTCATTGAGCTACTGGCAGCTGGATCAGCTCCTAAGCTCGCTGCTCCCACTGCATCCGTCTGACCCTTTTCTGGGCCCTTCCTTTTGGGGTGAAGGGGCTAGAGAGACAGTTTTCCTGGGTCTCCTCACTGGCTTAGGTGTCCTCGTTGTCTGTGAGGTAGACTTCCCTGACCTTGTCCTCAGAGGGAGAAATGGCCTTTTTAAGGCTTTCTGGGGTTTAGGCCAGCCCTGCTCAGTGTCTTCAAATAAACCCAATCACGCGCTGAAACGGCAGGGCACAGGAAGCCCTGGGACAAGGGTACACAGTGAAAGCAGCAGCCCAGAGCCAGAGAGCCGGGCTCCATCTACTTCATGACACAAGCATTTGAGCCAGCACGTCTGACCAACGCTCTGAACCCCCGCTCATGCCCCCTTCCACCCCCGATCCCTCTTGGATTGATTAAATTGGCTCAAGATGACACCAATAATTGGCTCAAGATGGGGCTTCGACAGGCCCAGTGATCCATATCTTCACATTCCCTAAAATCAGCCCTTTCAGCTCTGTGTTGGATTTAGGATGGTTTACATTGGCTCCGTCACAAACATTTTAATAAAGTCCCAGAGAAACCGCAAACGGGTGACATCATTGGATGGTGTTAAAAAAAAAAAAAAAAAAAGAGTCCCGTTTTGTAAGAGAGAGGCTGGGTCTCCTGAGTACGGTCTGGGTCTGCCCGCCCCAACCCCCGGTTCCGTCATTCTATAATCCTCTGCTGTAATTAGGACCATAATAGTTAAAACGAGGTGATGCAGGGGGGTGACTGACAAAAGACATTAGCTAATAAGTCGAAAACAAATATGAATATTTTGACATAAAGTAGCCAAGAGGATGAGAGGCTATAGGTCGGATGTGCAGGCCCCAGGGTCGAGGGGCACACATGTTGCAGCTCCAATGTGAGGACACCCCATATCCCCTGTCCTAGGACAGACACAGGACAGTGGGGTCCTGGAGCCGAGGACCTGACGCTGGAGAGGGGATCCGGTCTGAATCATGGGATCCCCACAAAGAGAGTTTCTCTTTCTGAGGGGTAGGCTGTTGGGAGTTTTCATACTTTCTTTGTACTAACTTGTTTGTTTTTCCCGAACGTTATCTAAGGGTTGATGTTAGATTTCTGTTTTCGGCGTTTCAAAAACTTCGATTATGTCCAGTGATTATAATTACGTAGCAGACGGACAACGTCCGAAATAAAATGTACCACTAGCGTCAGTTGGTGGCTCTGTCTGTATAGTGGGGTTGGGAGAGCTTCTGGCTTCTCTTCTGTTATTTTTTTATAATAGATTAAAAACGTTGACAGGAAACACTTGAACTTTATGAAACCAGCTCACTTCATCCGGTCACGGAGTATGCGCATACAGGTCATCCCTTCCATTGCTAAAAGTATAAACCGATGCCTTCATTTCAGTGTCCCGTTGGACTTTGAAAACCTATTCTATTTGTGTGGTATGAACTTGAAAGAAGGAAGAGATTCTCAAGTGGCTGGGTACTGCTTCCCAGAGAGTAGCGGTCTCTCTGTCCATGGGGCTGAGGTGAGCATGTGTGTGTGTGCGATCCTCTTGCTTCTGCTGTCACTTCCCCAGAAAGGACCAGAGCATTTGATGGGTGTCCTCATCTCAGATTGCTGGCTGAAGTCGTGTGGTGGCTTTCTAGAAGAACTGACTCAGGCTGGCCATCACGGACTCTTCAGTGACTCAGGGTCCCTGACACCTTAGTCCGTGTTGATCACTTTTTCTGGTGAGAGACTACAGGGCAACTCTGCTTAGCTTCCTCTCGAAATATATGTGTTTTGTGGTTTCCTGAAAGGGGGTAACTGGGGACCTCACAGTTCACCTGAGGCAGAGAAGAGTAAGATTGCATCAGGCGCGTGTGACTGTGTTCTAAACAGTGCAGTGTCTTTCAACTAACGGCTAAATCAGGCTCACGGAACTCAGCCCCACTTCTGGGAAACACTTGCTGGCTTCACCACCTACACCTACTATGGGAATTTGACCTTTTTTTCTTAGTACTGAACAAATGAATTAGCAAATTTGTACAATGTAAATCTGTTGTTTTTACTTCCGTTTGGTCCCTCAGAGAATGCTGGAGTTGAGACTCTCCTTCCTCCTTCTGTGGATCCCCCCTTCTTTCCAGAGAGGAGGAAGGACTTTGGGTGAGACATATGGGAGATTCAAGTCACCCCATTTTCTCCCTCACTGTGTAACCATGAATAGGTTTCTTCACGATCCCAAGGTCCCAGCATGAACTTCGTGTAAGACGAACCGAGTGGTGTAAAGTCCTCACCCAGACAGTCTGACAAAGGAAGGCGATGTTTGCAGGCTCCAGGTGGGGAAGCAAGGAGACTGTGGTTTCAGGTGTAACTGGCTCACTTTAGGCGTCTGGATATTCTCTCTGGAATTCAATTTTCCCACTTACAGCATGGGGCGCGGCTAAAGCACAGAGTGTCGAAAGCTTAGCTGCCCGGCCTCAAATCCCGCTCTTGCCTTTACCCTGGGCCAGTTTGGGGTCCTCCTGTAAGTTGCAAATCTCCCTCTCTGTAAAATGGGGTTCTTGTCGGCTTGGAAACCTCGAGGTCAGGCTTCAAGTGGGATAAAGAGCTTTTGTGTGTCTGCTTTTGTCATTGTTCTCTCAGTGACCATCTTCCTGGCTCCTTCAGCCCCCCACCCCTTTCAAAAAAAAAAAAAAAAAAACTGTATCTCAATTCACCCTACCTCACATTTTCAGGGAAAGAGCGATTTTTATTTTGTTCCTCAACATTAAGGTAACTGCAAACATATTGCCGAAAGAAAATAAAAGGTACGTCTCCAGCTTCAGTCTGCAATAACTTAAAGAAGCAGACTCGGGGAGAAAAAAAAAATCAAGGATCCAGCAGTGTCTTGATTCTGTACAAATGTTGCCTTCCTTCAAAGAGGCAAGAAGGCAAGTCCTGCCAGATCTGATTGCGCAGACCTGGAGGATCTGATCGCCCGTCACTAAGGCTACTAATCAAATTTCCATCCAATATGCTCACGCAGGATTTCCTGATCAAACACTTAGGCCTGCCCCTCCGCACCCCTGTTAGCTAACATGTTTTATATGCAGAGGGGTCATCAAAAGTGTAATTGCCTTAAGAAACTTAATCCCACTTTCTTGTCAACCTAAAGATAGCGAATGCACCGGCTGGCTGACATTTTTTGCAGCGTCAAGAATACACCAGAAATTAAAATTTTGCTCTCCTTTCTCACGGCGGACCTGGAAACCTAGGTGTATCGATGGCCCTCGAAGGCCAGGTAAAAAGATAAGTTTGCTTTACGATTAAATGGCTTCTCCCAGGCAAGCAATGTCATTTCCGCACAACTCGAGAACCCTGGAACAGGCACCGAGGGCCAAGCCCAGTGGTTTTTCCTAGTCAGCGTGACACGATTTTGGCCTCCACAACCAACCCTTACATGGGAATGCTTTGAGAGCACTGCACCCATATTATGTTCTTATCCATTCATTTGGCTGGAGCCTTGGAATGTTTTTCCAAAGAGGTTTGCGAGATTCCCAATGAGAAAGGACAGCAGAAAGTGAAAGTACACCGCCAGTAAGGGGCCCGTGTGATCCATTGATCTTAATGTTAGTTATTGTGTTCAATAAAGCTAATTAAAATCATTACATGCTTGATACTGGCGGATTATATGGGTATATTCTAAACACATGCCTAACATTTCAGCATTTTGCCATGCTCTATGGCTTCTATGGAAATTTGAGGCCGGTTGGTTATTGACTTCTTTTTAAGCTCTTTATGAAGACATTTCTCATATTCAAAGCACATATTATCTTTCTTCGAATAATCATTTTGTATATGTATGTTCGGAGTGTCTTTTCTGAGTTTCCCCTATTTTTAAAATTCAGGTTAAAACTAACCCTGGAAGTAGTCATTTCATGAAATTCATTTGTACACACACACACACACACACACACACACACACACACACACACACAACGTACATACCTGCGTAGATATACTGCCTCGTTGAGGCTTGTGGTTTGAATGAAAAGTGGCCCCAGTCAGGTTGGGATAAGTAGGTCAGGAAATTTAACCTGACTCTCCCAACCCCAGCCATCATCCACCAGGTCTAGAAAGGCCAGCTTCGTCAAGGCTTGAGGATCCTTGGTGTCTGAGTGGCAAAACCGATTTGAGGCCCTGTCTGTTCTGTCCTAACATTTGCCCCAGACTTCTCTGGCAGCACTAACTCTGCCCTGCCTCTGAGTGCAGTCTTACCCCCCAGCCCCCGTGTGATTGCCCCTGACTCCACTCCGGGGGAAGGTCAGAGGTCATTTGCATGGACTTGTTCGACTGCTTGGGGCTGACAAAGAAAATATGTTCCTTGTGTTTGTAAAGGGTGACTACGACCTGCTCCAAGGGCCAAGTGAGAAGTTTAAAATAGGTCAGAATGTAAATGAGGTGAATGAATGAGAAGAGTCACTCTCAGAGGGAGGCTGGACACAAGCCAGCAAGCAAGGTGAGATTCTCCCCTACTTTTCTAAAATATTAAGCAGCCCTTTGATGTCATAAGGTTCTACAGAAGTGTCCCCAAACGCCTGTGTTCCCACCCAGCTCCCAAGAAAACAGTATGCAAAGTTAGCCCTGGCTGACTTTATGTTCTGTGAACACACAACCATACCTGGGTGCTTCCTGAGACCTTGATGTCTGTGTGGCTCATAGAGGAGGGAGACATCTGTGAGGAAGAATAGTTCTCCAGTGTCCTGGATGCCTAGATATGAGGAGGAAATCCCAGACATTAGGCCATGAAGTTCTCTGGGTGTCCCCAGCATCAGGGGACAGTTAGAAAGAGGGCTTCCCAAATTCCCTACAGAATTCCCCTCCATAGCAACCCTAACCATGGTCTAAATGAAAAAATCAATAAAGTGATAAATAAATTATGACCTCATTTCATTCAGTATGAAATCTGGTTGAGCCCCCACTGTCCTGCTGTATGTGCTGAGGTCACCTCTTGGAGTGGTTAGAGTGGCCATGTCAACCAAGCTCATTTATTCATGGTAACTCTGCATCTCGTCAGGCCCTGGTGTAGGGGCTGGATATAGGGTGACTGACTAGATATGGTCCCCGGCTAGGAATTCTTTCACGGGAGGTCACTCACTCAGTCCTGTCCTTAAATTGGAAAAAGGAGTCTTGGTGCTTCATGCCTTCAAAGACATGGCTGTGCACAGAGCCTTTGTGAGGAGAAAATTCTTGTTCTTTTGGAGGGAGCAGCTCTTTATTGTCTTACGAAACAGGCCCTTTGAACCAAATTCCGGCTGCAAGGGGCAGACTGTGTCGCAGTTCACTTCCTGAATTCTGCTAGTTGGAAAAGAAATATGGCTTAGCAGCGGAATATAAAAATTATTTAATGTGTTAGTGAACAATCAATTCAGAGGACATTTGTGTTTAAAGAACCCTTACAGGACTTGGAGGCCAGCCTCTGCATTTGATGGACAGAGGTCCTGAGCCCCAGAGGATAAAGGACTTGCCCTCAGATGGATTGGGAATTACCCAGCAGCCAGCCAGCTGTGTTGGTAGTGTAGAGACATTTTCCGAGGAGCTTGCTGCTACAAACAGAACAGGTCTCAGTTACCCAGACAGCCGGAGAGCTTGACGGGGCTCAGGAAACAGTTCCGACATGGTTTCACATAGTTTCAACTTCGTTTTCACCCAAATGCATCTGCAGTTCAGAGACACCCTAAGCCTCCTAGGAGTAACGGCTTGAAAGGACAATGGGATATTTTCTATTTTTGTAACGATGTCTGATCTTTTACCTTTGGGAGATTTGTAGTTAAACCAATACAGCCTGCCAACTTCCCCTTTTTTAAAAAAAAAAGAAAGAAAGAAAGAAAAAGAAAATGAAAGAAAAAACCATTAAGGTTCCCGTCGGAAATCTGAGCATAAATGGGAGATTTCAAGTAAAAACAGTGAGGAATTTGGAAAGGCGTCTGATCCTGTACCACGGTCCCAAATCTTCTTTAAATTAACTCGGTGTCAAAGGCTGCACGTGAAGACCTTCCCTTTTTGTCTGATAAAGGAAAAATTGGAACAGTATCACGTCCTGGGATCCGGCAATCATTTGGTCTCCTTCCAAGGAGAGATTTGCTTTTGAACCTCAGTTAATAGCACATGTGTATGGCTTTAAACTGTTTTCTCCTGTAACTTTATTGCCATTTAAGATCCTCTCGACTTACTGAGCATCTCCTAATTGAGAGTCTTCTCTGCGATAAGGCACTTACTCCATCGGAAGACAAATATCAGAGCCGAGCCTATGTGGCGATGTTGTCTTGGGAGCAGGAAACAGCGGCTCTGTGAGGGCGGCTGGGGAGCAAGGTGAGCTAACTCACGGGCCCTGTACTCCCTCAGGCTGTTCCTTATCAAAGCATGGGATCCCTTATCAAAAACACGTGACCATGGAGAAATACTTAAAGAGCCATGCCTTTGTCCACTCTCCTCTGGTCCGCATCCCTTCTGAGATTCTTCACTGAGAGAGCACCAGTGTGTCTCCATGGAAACTTCTCAGGGTGCCTTGCCCTAGGAGCTCACTTCAGCTCTCACCCAGCAGGGACTTGACTTGAGCTTGAAACCTGCTCGCTGCAGACTTCCTGGGAGCTAAGGCTATCTAGGTTGCAGCCCTTGTCCTTGGTCACAGTCAGAAACACACTCAGGCTGCTTCCTGAGGCTGATGTACTTTCTTCCTTCCTCTCTTGAAAACTGTAAGCACTTACTCAGCCCGAGGGCCCACAGTGATCCCAGGTGCCTGGCACGGTTCCTCCCTTCTCCTCTCTGACACCCCCCCACCACTTTACCCCTTCTCTCAACCTCCCCTCTCTCCTAACCCTTTAATATATGATTGGAGGAATGAATTTAAATGTCTCAGACATTAAAATAATTTAATAAATTAAAATGTCCTTCTGATAGCCAAGGGTCTCAAACGAGACTCAGAACACAGCAAGCTCCCCAGGGACTGAGAAAACCTCAAGGCCACTAAGCATGCTAAAGTCTATACAAATGCAAATCAAGCCAGCAAATGATATTTCACTTTTACCTCTCAGATGGGCAATATTTTAAAGTGTTGGGGATATAAAGTGCTAGCAAGAACAAGGAGAGAGGGGCCGGTGTGTATGATGCTAGAGGTGGTGTGGAGACGATAGGCTATGTCAGACAGACATTGATACAGTTCAGCCAGACGGCAAATGCTCGACAGTTCAGACTGCCCATTTCCTAGTGTGGACCTCTGTTGAGAACCATCAGAGTTGTGGAGTGCTACATCCAGCCCAGAGAGATATCTGATACCACTTAGGCTTATAAAAGGAGAAAATGGGAGACTAGATAAATGCCTATCAAGAAATAAATACATATTGAATCCCCAGGGACTTGGCCTCTTGATGCAGACCCAGCTTAGCTCCCTCTCAGCCCTCTCAGACTTCCCTTCTAGTCTATCTCCATTTCTTTGTGTCAGCTGACAATATCCAGAAACACTTTCTCCCTGGGAACCCCCCAGTGGCCACACCCAGGGGTTCAGATCAGTGCCTTGCTTAGCCAGCTTCTGAGAAACTGCCTTTTGCAGTAGACCCACAACTGGACAGTGGGCAGAGACTGAGAGATATTGGAGTACTTGGTCCTAAATGGGAGGTCTTCATCAAACCCCTCCCCTCAGGGCTCAGGGAGCCATGCAGAAGAGGAGGCAGAAAGACTATGCGAACCAGAGACAGTGGATGACTTCAAGGAAGCTGTGTCCTCCGAATACAGCTAGGACTGACGCACATACAAACCTGCAGAGACTGTGGCAGCGTGCACGGGGACTGCATAGGTTCAAGCCAGGTGGCTGTCCCAGTGCTGAGAAGGAGAATGGACACAGGCTCCCACCCCTAGCCAAGAAGCTGTCTGTAATTGATACCTGCTTGCAAAATAATAATAATAATAATAATAATAATAATAATAATAATAATAATAGTCTTTTCTAACACAGTCTCACTGTATTAAACACATTTGAGGGGATGCCTGGAGTAGATGGCCAACACAAAATGGAATCATTGGTGGTTTTGTAGGCTTTATGTCATATATAACTTTGGGCAGTTTTCTCTCTCTCTTTTTTTCTTGGTTCTTATTGTTTCTTTCGTATATATTATGATTTCCAATTTTGTGGCATGTGTGTGTGTGTAGTTTCTTGGATTTTTTTTTCTGTTTGTAATTTAGTTGAAGAGAGAGAGAGAGAGAGAGAGAGAGAGAGAGAGAGAGAGAGAGAGAGACTGGGTGGGTAGGAAGGTGGGGAAGATCGGGAAGGAGTTGAAGGGGGCAAGCTTTATCAAAATATATTGTATGAAAACAGACATTTTCAATAAAAAAATACATATCTGCAACCAAGGAGCTAACCAAACATAGATCAAAAGTATCCAGAAAATGTTATTACATTCTGTAGGTACAAACTTCATTCCTGCCATCATTTCTTAAGCAGGGGAAAAGAAGATTTGAGCAAAGAGTCTAGAAAGGACTAGGCAAGATGCTGAAATCTGAAGCGGGGAGTCAGAGAAACTTTATTTACAGTTCCCACCCACGGGGTTTCCCACCGTCCTCCCAGTGACTCTTTCCTGCTTTATGATGTGTGGATAATTTATTTTAGTCCTGCTTTAATTATTTGAAGCTCATAATTTTTATATTATCTTTTATTTATTTTTTGACAGTTTCATACGTGTATATGGTGCATTAATATATCCCCCTCCCATTTCATGCCACACCCCCATTGAGTCTGACTCAAGCTGCTCACTGTAATACTGGCTGGCTTATGGCTTAATCTGGTTACTGTGGGTTTGTGAGTACAACAGTCCTGTCATGATCAGAATGGCCCTCCTTCTCACCTCCTCACCTCCTCACCTCCTCACCTCCTCACCTCCTCACTGCCTCACCTCCTCACTACCTCACCTCCTCACTGCTTTACCTCCTCACTGCCTCACCTCATCACTGCCTCACCTCATCACCTCCTCACCTCCTCACTGCCTCACCTTCTCACCTCATCACTGCCTCACCTCCTCACCTCCTCACTGCCTCACCTCCTCACCGCCTCACCTCCTCACCACCCTCTTGTTTGTACATTCTTTCTGCTCACTCTTCTGTGATGCTCCCTTAGTCCTTGCGTGGTACTGATTCATATCATCTGCCAGCTTGTGGCCGAGCACTCATCACCATGACCAGTTATGAGTGACTGCACAGACTGTCCCCAGTGCAGAGATAACCTCCTGACGCCAAGGCTGAGAGGAGCACCGATCTGTGAGTATAAACAAGATATTTACAGGGCAGTTTGACAACATGTCCGTTCAGCAGAATGACAGCAGTAGCTTTCTCCATAGGGCCCATGACCTCACAAATCTAGGGGTTTTGTCCAGGTTCATAGACATACCATGAATTCACTCCCATGAAGCAGCCTTCAACTTCAACCAGAAAGCAGTTGGTTCCCTGTAATCTATATGCCACTCTTACACCTGTGGGCACACCTTACCTGGCAAGTCAGTATCGTAGCATGCGGACTCCAGTCCTGGGTAGGACCACAATGACTTGACGCCCCTAGTAGCCTATGTAGCACCCCCCAGCACTACGAACGCTAGCAAGCAAGAAGGAAGATTTTTTTCACATCAGTTCCAGTTTGATTTCCCTATGTCCTTAAGACAAAATACGCTGACTCTTCAGCAATAGGGTTTTACTGTCTGTTTCTGGTGGACAACTAAAAGCAATGGCCTTTGCAGGGGCCTTTGGGGCCTTCTGACAAATAATTAAAATTAGCAACTTGTTTCTAGATTAATATTTTCTTTAATGCAGAGTCTATCTTTAGACCATTATTTAGAGATATGTGCATAGAAAACTTCCTGAACGATTGAATGTCTAATATCTGTAGTGTGATCTGAGTCCTTCTCTTCCTCCCTCTCCCCCTCTTCCTCTTCAGTCTTCTGCTTCCTCTTCCTCTTCTTCCTTTTCTTTTTTTCTCTTCCTCCTTCTTTCTCCATCCTTTTATCCTCCTCTTTATTTATGATGCTGAGGATAGACCCCAAGGACTTGTGCATCTAGGCAAGTGTTCTAATGTTAAGCTGCATCTTTATCCTTGATGTATCTTTAACCTTAGCAGATCATCTTTGATAAATAATATTTATCATTCACTTTGTTGCATTTAATAGTGCTGCTGAGAAATACTGCATTAATATAATTTTATTTCTCTCTACATCATCTCATTTTTTCTTTTGACAGCTCTAGAATTAAGAAAGAACTCTTAAAACTGAGAGGTATAAAATCATTAACTTACTATCTATTATTTACTTCTGTGTTCACTGACGCTCACTTCCAATCAATTTTTAATTTGGTTTTGAAGACCCAGAGTCTCTGCTTTGCGACTTTGTGTTCTCTTCATTCTTTGGAGGTAGCATGGGGGGGTTGGGGAGAGAGGGGGACGATTTGTTTTGTGTTTTCCTTTGAAATTCTTTGGTAGAGAGTCCAGTTTATCACTATCCTGGATTCAAATCCTCTTACCATTGCTCTGTGCATAACTTCTTTCTTTTAACTCTTACCTTTTCTTTCCCATCACCAATTCGTTCCTCCATACCCCTCTCCCCAAGAGCAACACTTCCTTTCTCATGGTTTCTGGCATTTATCCTTGCCCCACGTCATAACTTTTTCTACACACACACACACACACACACACACACACACACACACACACACACACACACACACCTCTTTGGTAGGTCTCAGCCTTGGGTACACAGGGGTTGTTTGTTAAACCCCTCAGTTCATGGATGTTGCCATCTTGGTCTTCTCAGGAATCACTTCTTGTCTTATTCCCATTTGTGTCCTCACCAGCCCTTGCTTCCCACCCCTCCTTGGGTCTTTCTGTGCTCTTAAAACTGTTAGAGTTGCTCATCTGTGAAGCTGTCTTCAATTTCTGCACATGGCATTTTGTTACAGACTGATTTCATATGCTTCTCATCACGCATTGGTTCTTAAAGGCCCTCCTTACTTCTCTGTGTGCATGAAGCCCTTTGCCAAGAGCTAGCGGCCCACTGCTTATGACCCTCATTCCCCTGAAGGACACCCAGCTTGCCTCCATGTCTGCCTCAAGGAGCAGGATGATGCGCGTTCTCACGCACGCCCCCTTGTGGGTGATGAGGGGTTTTCTTTGAAATGGATGCCCTAGAGTGGAAAGCTCTGTCATTGGGTATAAACTGTCTTAGCTGTCTCCTGACTGCTACACACTCCTCACCTAGCACACGGAAGTCTCATATTCTAATGTTCTGCCAACGCTGCCCTTGTCCAGTTTCTTAATTTTTCCAATCTAGAAAAAGTGCGGGGGTCTCTCTTGTTTAACTTATAGTTCTGTAATCACTAGATATGTCAGCCTTTCTGTCATGGTTGCCCGCCCATTCCTATCATTTCCTGTTGATTTGGGATGGGGGTTGGGTTTCCAGAACGTTTTATGTTGTTGTTGTTTTAGGGACACTTATAAAAATGATATTTTTTCAGCTTAATGTATTGAATTTTTCTTTCAAGTCTTCTGTCTCTAGTGTGGTCTATGATGTTGATCAGTAACAAAAAAAAATCTCAAATGTTATGTAACCAAGTCCATCTTTTATTCGCTTGTTATTTATTTATTGCTGAAGATGTACTATTTTAGTATTTTGTGTTTTAAATAGTTTGCAGCCCTGAGATTCAGAGATTTTCATTTGTTTGCTTGTTTTTTGCCTTTTGTGAACTTAGTCTTGCCTTTCCCTCTCAAGGCTGTGATCCACTTAGATCTTATTGCTCTGAATTCATCATTCTAGGGAAGGGTCTAGTGTAAATTTTACTCTGACACAAACCATTGACTAAGAATCTATTAGACAATGCCGCCCGATCTGCATTTGTGTGGGACTCTCTGGATTAGATTCTCTTCTGAACAAGCCAGGTCTCTGGGTTCTGACGTCCATTATAACCTCCATGTTTATGTCCTTACACCAGCTTGGCTCAAGCTGCTGGTGTACAGCTCCGTGGGCGGAGCGGCTCATAAAAACATTCGTGTCTACGGTTTGTGAAGCTAAGAGTGTGAGATCACGGCGTTAGCAGGCCCAGGGTCTGGTGGAAGGACAGTTTCCTGGCTTATGCACGACACTTTCTTGCCATGTCTTCCCATGGTAGAAGATGTAGGGGTGTGGAAGGCCTCTTTCATAAGCACTCTAGTCCTGCTCACCAAGTGTCCACCTTCAAAACCTGCCCACTTCCTCCGTTCAGACCCAACCTCCCAATAATCTTGCTTTGGGAATTCGGATCTGAATATATGAGTTTGGGGGATGGGGGCATTCAGATCATAGAATTATATAGGACAATTTGCTAAACCTTCTTTTAGCTTAGCATTGTTTGTTGACTCGTTGGCTTTTCTTGCCCGGGGCTTTCGAAAGGCTAGATCTTTGAACTATTTAGAAGCTGTGTGTTTGTATGTGTGTGTTTAAGATTTGTGTAAATGATATGGTGCAGGCTCATGCTGTTCCTGTCCGTTTGTCACTCAACACGGTGCTTCTAAACACGACCCATGTTTTACGTGCCTCGGCGGAGGACTCCTCTCGCTAGCTGTGAAGTGTACTATTAGGCTTTGTTTATTCATTTCCCTAATGATTAACTCCCAGCTTGGCCCCCCTCCCCCATCCCCACTGTGAGAAACGGCCTGGAGAGGGGCGCAGTGTACGTGTTCCTTCCTGGAGCTGTGCATCAATTTCTCCCAAGCAGCGTCAGGCACAGAGACGATTGGTCATAGGATATGCGCATCCTGGATTTCACTAATTCCTTCCACATTGTTCTCCAGAATTACCGTACCAGTCCACAAAACCACTGATGTTGAGATTTTCTACTATCAGCATTTGCTATTCAGTTCTATACTTGTAGGCTTTAATGGCTGCAAAGTTGTAGCTCGTTAGACTGATTTTCCCCTAATTACAGCGGGGGAGAGTATTTCCTCATAAAAACGTTAGTCATCTGCGTTTCTCCTTTTTGATTTGCCTCTCTCGATCTGCAAGAGTCCCTGAGCATTCTGATTGTAACAATTGCACGTGCCTCTGCCAGTCCATCCCCACCCATCTTCTTTGGCCTGGTCACTCTCTATTGATACTTTGTTTAAAAAAAAAAACAAAAACAAACCATCCCCAGGAAATCTCAGTTGTGTATTCCTGCTCTCGCTTTCAATCTCTCTCTTGCTTTCTGTATGTCTCTCTGTTTCATCTTCATCTCCCACCTCCATCCCCTCCCTCCCTCCCTCCCTCCCTCCCACCCTCCCTCCCCCTCTCCTCCCCCCTCTCTCCTGTCTCCTCTTTCTATGTGTGCATGAGTGCCATGTGAGTTCAGGTATAAGCATGACAACCTTGGGTATCAGTCCTTACTTAAGACCCTGTTTTAGACAGGTCCCTTGTTATCCCCTATGTGGATCCCTTGCTGGCTGGCTCACCAGCTTCCAGGGATGCCCCTGCCTCTGCTTCTCATCCCTCCACAGTAGCACCGAGAGTACAGTTAGACACAACTGTACCTGGCAGCACATGGGTTCTAGGGATCCAAACTGCTCTGAGGCTTACACGGCAGGCGCTTTACTGTCTGAGCCACCTCCCCAGCCCCAGCCACTCTCGCTGAGAGTTTTTGTTTGTTTTGTATTTTGCTGTTACTATGAATGGTGTCTTGTTTATTATACACCCAGTAGTTATGGCTGCTGTAGAGAACAATATTGATATTTGGCAATTGATATTTTTCTAATCTTTCCAAATCCTCTATTTCTATTTTAAAGTCCAATTTAGTTATGTTCTCTATGTGGATAATAAAATTACTCACAAATGATAATATTGATTATTCTTTTTCTTCCTTTATTATATCTTGGCTCATTTTTACTGTAGTTGTTGGTCTGAGGTTGCTATTACCTGGTCAAATTTAGTCAAAGCAGAGATAGTGAGCACCTTTGATTAGCTGGGAGGTTAAAGAGAACCTGTCTAATAATTCCCATAGAGCATGATGCTTGTTTCATGTCTTAATCTATAGCCATGTTAAGATGAAGAAGGCAGATCTCTTCTTAGTTTTCTGAAATCTTTAATCAAAGTTATATTTTTATCTTAAGTAATTAGACCTTTTTGTTTTTTACACCTAATACTATGTCCATGTGGTTTTCTCCCTGAGGCCATTAAATGCATGGGGTACATTAACTTTTACATTTTCCTTTTGAGATGATGTGTGTCCTTTTAAATGATTTTAAAATACATGTTTGGATTTAGCCATTTTCAAGGAGCTAATTTCATGATTATCTTAGTTAAGGTTTTACTGCTATGAACAGACACCATGACCAAGGCAAGTCTTATAAAGGACAACATATATTTGGGGCTGGCTTACAGGTTCAGAGGGTCAGTCCATTATCATCAAGGTGGGAGCAGGGCAGCATAGGACTGAGAGTTCTACATCTTCATCTGAAGGCTTCAAGTGGAAGACTAACTTCCAGGCAGTTAGGGTGAAGGTCTTAAGCCCATGCCCACAGTGATACACCTACTCCAATAAGGCCACACCTCCCACAGTGCCACTCCCTGAGCCAAGCATATACAAACCATCACAATGTTTAGAAGAAGATCCTTATCTGACTTTGGACTCATAGAGACAGGTACCTCACAGCAAGCCTGGGGTCTGGGCCATTTTGTGGGACATCTTATCTAATACAGAGTCTCCTGGTTTCAGGTCCTACAGACCCCTCTTTAAAGCCGCCAGACACTGAGCTAAAGTAAGAGGTGAGAATGAGGCAGTTTTTAATAATGGAAATTACATTTCTTTGGTGGGCATTTTATCTCTAGTATGCCATTTAATCACATTTGATACTATGAATTCCTTCTAACACTTAATCACTCTCATAATTTAATAATTTGAAAACTTCCCCTCTGTTGTAACTCTTAATGATGTTTTCCTTCTTATCTTGTATTTTGCTTGAAAGTTTTGTCTCTTTTTTCCTTTAACAGTCTTGAGAATCTGTCAGTTTTATTTATTTGTGAAAATTTTTATTTGTCAATGCTTCTAAGTCATATTTTCTTTAAAATCATTAAGGTGTTTCATATTTTGTGGATTTCTTCCTTTATATTTTATATTATTTTATGTCTTATTTTTCTTTTTTTCCTTTTCTTTACATTTAGGGGTGTGTGTGTGTGTGTGTGTGTGTGTGTGTGTGTGTGTGTGTGCCTGTGTCTGTTTGTGTCTGTGTGTGTGGAGGGGAGGCCTTGGCTATGTACATGCCAGTGCACCTGCGTGGATGTCAGAAGATAACTTGTAGGAGTCAGTTCTCTCCTTTGCTGTGCATGTTCTGGAGAATGAACAGTCGCAGTGCTTGGTGGCAAGTGCCTTTAACCTGTTAAGCCATCTCCTTAACCCCCTTTTTTCCTTTCAGAATTTTTTTATTTTTTCCACTAAACTTTACAGTTATCAATTTGTCATGAGGCTTGTTTATCTGCTCTATCTATGGGTTTTGACACGTAGTATACTTCTGATGACAAATATTCCATTCTTTTAACCAGAAAATTTTAACATTTAGTTGTACTGTGGTTACTCTGCCAGATACATACAATCAATCAAGAACGGTATTTCAAAATCTCTAAAGCGATTACCTTACTATATTATAGGAAAATAGGGGGTTATTTTGCCTTGAAATCTATGGTATCTCTACTGTGGGACTTCCTGGAGAGACGGGAAGAAGCATTTCTTCACCCCAGACAGGGACCTGATGACAGGATACAGAACAACCGCAGTCAAGTCTAGCGCGGTGAGTTGATGAGTGTATCCGAGTCACTTACAGAAGCATATAGATATGTAACTAGAGAGACACGGTGACTTAAAGGCAGGTGAATCACTGTAAAGCACAGCCCAGGATGAGTGACAGCTCACACAGCTGCCTCACTGCTGCTCCCTGCGCAGCTTGCAGGCAACTTCACCGAAGAGTCTCTCCTCCGAAGCCATTTACTCCGCCTTTCAGTGGGAGCATGGCAGGTCTCAGTTGGAATGTTTTTGTACACTCTGTGAAGATGTATCTGTCCATCTTTACCTGCTTAAGGCACTCTGCTCAAAATAAAAAGCCTGTGGCCCATAACAGGAAGGAAGAATGCCGGGACATCCGGCAGGGAGAGGAACTCTGGGAAAGATTTGAGTGCAGCAGGATTCACCAGCAAGATGAGGAGGAAGTCAGATGGGTGAAACTGAGGAGAGGTAACCAGCCACGTGGCAGATATAGAATAGTTTAAACAGGTTAATATAAGTTAAGAGCTAGTTGGGGAGCAAGCCTAAGCCGAGGCCAGAAAGAGAGAGAGGGAGGGAGGAAGGAAGGAAGGAAAGAAGGAAGGAAGGAAGGAAGGAAGGAAGGAAGGAAGGAAGGAAGGAAAGAAAGAAAGAAAGAAAAAGAAAGCAAGCCTCCATGTCATTATTTGGAAACTGGGGCAGACACAGAAAAGCCTGAAGTTACAGACTTCATAATTTCCTGTGCTTCTTGAGTATTTTAAGTTTCATGAACTTCTGGTGTTTTAGGAGCCTCTCACCTCCCTCCAGAAAAGAATATTTCAATTGGAAGTAAAATGTTCCTCTTTCATTTTCTGTTTTGCATGTAGTGCCTTCTTCAGTCCTTCCATTTCGAGAACTGGATGTCCTTCTGTTTGAAATATTTCCTTCCAGGCAATGTATTGTGGGATTTTTTTTTAAAGAGAAAGAAATCCTGAGTTGTTTTGATCTATGCAGTTGACTCCATAAAGTCACACCACGCGACAGATCTCACATGGGAGGTTTGTTGGGAGGGACTACACGGAGGTCGCCTCTGGGTGAGGGTGGAGGGAAAAAGAATGGGGAAAGGAATTGTAAGGGAATACAGCGCATGTGCAGAGGGAAGATCTGCAACTCCTGGTCACAGTGGAACGTGGCGCATCTCCTCGGCAGCTAGTGATGACGCTAGTGATGACGTTTCTAGATCCCTGGGGGCAGGATGCCTGGTTGCTAACCCTGAGAACCTTTGCTTTATTTTTAAAATCTCTGTACAGTATATTTTGATTATATTCTTTCCTCTCCCCAACTCCTCCCCAGTTACTGTGCACCCAGTCAAGTTCATGTCCTTTCTTCTCTCTTTAAAGAAAAAAACCCAAACCAAAAAAGCACGTGCCGCCCTCCCCTCCGCCCCCCCACAGGTCTTTGTCCCCACTTCCCTTCTTCTGTGCTGGGATTTTGTCGGGCTTGAGCATGTGCAGGTCTTGTGCATTCTGTCACAGTCTCTGAATTCACATGTGCATCAGCCCTGTTGTGGTCTGGAAAGTGCTGCTTCCTTGGAGTCGTCCACCTCTTCTGGCTTTTGCAATCTTCCCTGCCTCTTTTCCATAGATCCGACTTTTGAGGACTGACCTTACTGTAATTACTGTTATGCTGGGACTTACTTTAATGTGTGACTATTGTTTTTTTCTTTTCACTCTCTTTTTGTATATTTTCACTTTCTAGTTTCCTAATTTAAAACTGCTCGTCTTTTGATGTGAAAGTTGTACATCTTAACACTTATTCTTCTGGTCTTAAATTTATTCTCCTGCCATTTTCATCTTTTGCTTCTTCCTGAATACAATTCCTTGGCTGTGTCTTATTTCCTCTGTTTTCTCCTTCTTCCCATGACCATGTTTCATTCCAAATTCTAGTTCTGAAATGTCGGGGATTTTGTGTTTGTTTTATTAGGATATTATCTGCTGACACTACAGTTATGTGTATTATCTTATTTGTTCATACGAAGAAGAATAGGATTAGGATACTAACAAAGATATTGAGTTATTGAATTATTCTTGTTCTAAAATAATTAGGCATTATTTTGCTGAAATTCACATGGCCTCAGGTGTCCTTCTATGGTTCCATCTAAACTTGGTGATTCTGTCTGTAGTTCATAAACCTCTCAGGGCTTCACAGGGTCCTCTAAGAATCATTCTGTCTGTCTCTGCCGTGCCCCCCTTCCTCCTATAGTTTTTGGAACAAGGGTTTATGTGGCAAAGTCCTTAAGACCTCATGTTTCTGAGAATGTTGTTGTTTCTCCCTGTCAACCCTCTGACATCATTCCTTGTTTCCCCGATGGAGATGGCAGCCAGGAGAGCCTGGCTCCTTTCTAGATGGCTTTCCTTTTCTGTCTGGCTGCTTTAAAGTCTTCCTCTTTGTGTTTGATGCGCTTTGCACACATGGCCTTTTCTCACATCAGGTAACTTTGCACACTGTTCTCTCTGTGGTGTGGATGCTAATTCTGTGACTCTCACAACAGTCGTTTCTTAAACAGATTTCTTCCTCTGCTCATTTCCGTCTCTGCTTCCTGCAGCTCACTTGTTCTATGCTGGCATTTGCTTTTCTGCTCTGTGCCCTGCCCTTTCTCCAGTATCTGTTGGTCTTTCTATGACACCACAGGGGACCACTCTTTAAGCCAACTAGAATGTCCACGGTTTCTTTGGCTTCCCTGCTAAGGCTCACCCATCCAGCCACCAGCAGTTACTTATCCCATTTAGCCTGTGTTTTGTGCACACAGTATACAGTTTACAGGTAGCACTTGTCCCTTCTGATTCCTGCTTCTCCTTTCCAAGCCCTCTTCCTATTTTCAAGGGAGTTGAATCTTTCTATTTTAAATTGCTTGTGTTTCTAGTTTGGTCCATTGTACCTGCTGGATACTGTTTGTCACATTCATAAGACGATTCTGCATTTTCTCTTAACCAAAAGCTCCTGGGGATATTGCTACCCACACTGCTGAAGTGCAGCTGGACATGGGCTCTGCCTCTCCTTGTTTATTAAGATTATTATTAATATTTAAAATTGTGTATGGGTGTTTGTATATAAACACATGCATGTCAGCACAGTGCCTATGAAGGCTGGAAGAGGGGATTGGATTTCTTGAAGCTGTAGTTACAGATGGTTATGAGCCATCTGACATGGGTGCTAAGAACTAAGTCCTCTCTAAGAACAACAAGTACTCTTTACCACTGAGCAATCTCTTCAACTCCCACTTCTCCTTCTTAATGGGTTTCAGACAGCGGAGTTGACCTGGATGGACATTGGGTGGAAGGGCTTGTAGCATTACTGTCTTTCTCTCTACTGGCCCCATACTGGCCCTGCTGACTTCTCAAGCCCTGGCCTTGGTCTCTATCAGTCAACTAGCAGTGGGCTAGCCAGTGGGAGCAGAGAACACAGGATGTGGCTAATGTTTCTGAACTTCCTATCGACTGTTCCACAGCCCAGTGGGAATTGAGAGCTGTCATGATATTCCACAGCTGCTGTCTTTTTGCCTCATAGAAGCCAAGGGAAAACAAGGGAATTTTCAAAACACTGTGGGAGAGAGAAGAGAGCAAACCCAAGTCTCTCTCTTCCTTTCAACACAGGGAGCTATGGAGATACCTTCTGTGGCTGTGGAATGGTGGAGTTGTCCCAGAGTCGTCCATTGATGTCCAGACTTGCCAGCCTCCCTTGGGCCCTGGAGTGACTCCAGGTGTAGGTGTCTCTAAGTAAGGAGCCTCCACCCATGTGGGTATGCTTTCCTAGAAAGTTGTTGATGTCTTCTGTTTCATCAAACATCACCCTCTCTGCCCACTTATTCCCATCATCTTAGATAGACATTGTGCCTCCTCAGACCACAGTTCTCCATTATCCCTTTGCCTTGAGTCCTGGAGAAATTCACACAGTCATCTAGCACACCCACCCACCTGTCAGATGCCTCCTCCTGGAATTCAGCACTTTGTGTGGCTTTTCTAAAAAAAAATATATATATATATATATATATATATTTGACCTCATAGATTTCATTTTAAAGACCATTGACTGTCCTTCCTCCCTCCCTCCCTCCCTTTTTCTCTCTCTCTCTTTCTTTCTTTCTTTCTTTCTTTCTTTCTTTCTTTCTTTCTTTCTTTCTGTTCATAGACATGATGTACTCTGTTAATTCTCTGGGCACATTAATGCATCTTTAAAATTGCTTCCAGGTCATGTTCCAATTCTTGCTTTAGAGGTTATGATTATTTGTGTGGTGTTTTTGTTTTTCACAGTGTTTGTACATGTATGTGTGTGTCTGTGTGTACGTGTGTGTACATGTGTGTACATGTGTGTACATGTGTGTGTGTGTGTGTGTGTGTGTGTGTGTGTGTGTGTTAGTCCCTGTGCACTGATCTGGAAATGCTATTGCTCATGTTTATCAGCCTCCTTAGGGAGGGAGTGGTGTGCTTGTGGGGAGCAGAAGTGTATGTAGTGACGCACACCTACACACCACATTCAGGGGTACAGGTATTGCTGTAGACTTCCCTGGTCTAAAGTTTTAGCTTCAACACTGAGGCCGTGGTCTCTGCTGCCCAATGCCTAGGTACAGGGATGCAGAAGGGATCCATGGGCCCAGCGGTTCAAACGCCACCACCTCCTGGTGCCTGCTTCTTTCTACTCTTCATTCCAGCCACCTCTTAGCCTTGGGTTGTGCCACATCTCACGTTGGTGTCAGCTAAGGGTCTATTTTATGCCATCAGCCATGCTGTGTGTTGTCTCTTGAGTACAGCCGCTTCTGTGACAACTTCACTTTGCCTACACTCCTATGTCTTCATGCTCTTTGTTTTGATGTGGTCTTTTGTGGAGGAGGCAGACGTGCCCACTGTGTCACCATAACTAATACATTTTTATACTCATTTGGTTGATATTGATCTCACTATATAATAGCCCAGGCTGTCCTCAAACTTGCATCTTCCTGTCTGAGCTTGCTCAGTTCTGGGAAGAATTTATTATTTCTAAAACTAAGTTATTGTTTTAAAATTATTATTATTATTATTATTATTATTATTATTATTATTATTACTACTACTACTACTAAATGTTAAGTAGAGAAAAGTCTTATAGAAGAGCAACCATACTGATAAGTACTGGGTAGCAGGAAAGGGCTGACAAGACTTAAGGCCATGGGTGAGGTTCCCTGTCCATCCCATAAGGAGAAGCAGGTGCTGGAGCTTCAGGCCTGGAGCGGGGTGGGCCTCAGTCCCCAGATCCTCCAGAATTCCCAGAGCAGTAGCTCTGGTCACTCCATCAACTCTCTCTCATCCCTGTGCAGCAGGGACTTCGTTGATGACTAGAAAGACACAGGGCCTAGTGCTCGAATCTGGACAACCCTGTGGCTGCTCTAATGTTCCCACTCTCGGCTTTGTGCAGCTGTAGATGGGTCCCCTTCCATCTCCAGATCAGTGTCTTTCCTCCCCCTTGTTCCTCTCCCCCTCCTTGCCCTCTCTTTCTCTTCTTCCTCCCCTTCCTCTTCCTCCCACTCTCCTTTCTTTCCCTTTGTGTTCCTTGTCCTCTGGTGTTACTCTTCCCCCTCCTCATTCCTCTCCTCAGAGACAGATCTTCAACAAGGAACCACAATTAAAATGGACTCCAGGTAATATCTCTGTCTCTCTGTCTCTGTCTCTGTCTCTCTCTCCTTGCAACTCTTCCCTTTCCCTCTCCCTTTCTACCCCTTCCTCCTTCTTCCTCTTCTGCTTTGAAGATTCCAGGGAGAAGAAAGGTTACAGCTTAAAAGCCTTGGGCTTGGTCTCTTGTCCAGGAGAGGGAGAAACAGAACCTCTCAGTTGTCTGAAGCTCTTATATCAGCAAAGTCAGGGTGAATCCCCTGCAGCCACCAGGCTGTTGCCCTGGCAACTATGCTTCTGCTGCATGGACCACGGTGCCCGTGGGGTTCTAGATTGTTCTCAGAAGAACATCGGCCTGCCTCTCGGTGTGCTGCAGTTTCTCCCTGTGTAGCAGCTCAGGATAACTTATGTATCTGTCTAATGACCAACAGGGTTAGCCCTTCTCTCTCTCAGGGCTCTGTCGGGGGTCCATCTTGGGTGTGGTGGTTCAAATATGCTTGGCCCAGGGAGTGACACTGTTGAGAGGTGTGACCTTGTTGGAGGAAGTGTGTCACTGTGGGAGTGGACTTTGAGACCCTCCTCCTAGCTGGCTGGGAGGACAGTCTTCTGACTTCCTTCAGAACAAGCTGTGGAGCTCTCAGCCCCTCCAGCCTCCTGCCTGCCTGGACACTGCCATGCTTCCTACTGTGATGATAATGGACAAACCTCTGAACCTATAAGCCAACCCCAATTAAACATTGCCCTTTATAAGAATTATCTTGGTGATGGTGTCTGTTCACAACAGTAAAACCCTAACCAAGACATTGGTCTTATGAATAAGCAGGACTGCTAGCATTTGTGGGCATGGAGGGTAAGGCTGAGCAGAAAAGAGGGAATGCTAAGAGAAAGAAGCAAGTTTCAGGACATCCCTGAGCCTTGGAGCAATCTGGCCTTTCCTTTTGAGACAGACAGACAGACAGACAGACAGACAGCCTTGCCAACCCTAGAGACATAAGAAGACCTTTTTGGCGGAAGAGGCAAACTTTTGTTGGTGAAACTTGAGGGCCAGCCAATACTGAAGTCTAAATCAAGGAAGTTGTCCTTGGCCTCAGGGCCTGCCCTGTCCTCACATGCAGCCACCCTGAGTGTGGCCAAGGAAGCCATTACACCTCTTGTGGGTGTGCATGTGTGACAATTCAGAGATGTCCAGTGGCCAGGGCACTGCTGGGATCAGCAGAGGTGACAGGAACCCAGGACAAGCTCTGTGCTTTGGGCTGAGTCTTGGGAAGACTTAGGGAGCTGGACCTCTGGGTCAGCAGTGAACTTTCAACTCTCCATGCATATGAATAGTCATCTGGTCACCTGGGCTCTGGATCCTGTGGTCCTGTGGCTACACTCAGTGGGATCCCTGCCTCGGGCTCCTGACCAGGGTCCTGATATCTGACATAGGTCGCTGGTGGTTCTGCCACCCTGACCCCATGGTAAGCCATCATCATTTCTAGGTTGCCAGACCTGGCACAGGCCTTGGCAGGTGTTGGTGGCTAGGAGTGGGTGTTCAGCTCTTGCTGGACTTTCTGAGTTCAGCTGTGAGATAAATCCTGGGTCATGGGAAATATCACGAAAGCCCAAAGTATGGTCCCTGATCCAGGATGGGGGCCTCTTGCAGGTGGTCTTTATGGTGCCTCTGGCTTCATTCAATCCTCACTACCCAGCCTCTCTCCTTGGGACAGCCTGGCCGATGCATGGGAACTCAAGGCTCTGGCTATGTTTGCCTCTGCTAATCTCAAGAATGTGCTTGTTTTCCCTTTTGGGTTAGAAAGCCCTCAGCAGCTCCCCTTCATGGTGATAGGGCGTCGGAGGCCGTGGGAGCCAGAGGGCAGCACCCTGGCTTGTCCTGTTGCTGGTTGGCTCCCTTTCTAGAACTCCAGTGTTTTCTGTTACCTCTGGCCTGCATATCAGAGTTCCCAGGAAACACATCACTGCTCTGGATTTGGACACATCAGTCGCCTCCTCATCCTGTGTCAGTCCCCACGGCAGCGCACACCCAGGCAGGAGCCACTGTCTGGGCTTTACAGACAAACTTGGAGTTCAAAGGGCTAAGCTGATAGTCACAGCTACACAGCAGGTAGGAACAGAGCCCAGGAAGAGCCTTGTCCTTAAACACCCCTGCTCTAGCCCTGAGATGCTCCATGCCCCTTGATCAGTCTCCACAGCACTCCGAATCTCTCAAGAGCAGGAATCCAGGCCTAGCCCCATGTCCAGAACGGTGGAAAGTGTTTGTTCAAGAATAAATGGTGGATACAAAGCCTGGGGGTGATATCTTGACCTTTCCAGTTGTCTGCCTGGATGTCACACAGATGTCTCACCCCAGCAGTTCTGAACACATCTGCCTCCTTTATTCACACCTGGACACAGGCACTCGACAGCCAGCTCTACAGCTCAAGCCTGAAACTCGGGCTCTCAGGCTAACCCTTGCACACCCCTGAAACTCGGGTTTTCAGACTTACCCTTGCACACCCCTGAAACTCCAGCTCTTAGGCTAACCCTTGCACACCCTTGAAACTCGGGCTTTCAGACTAACCCTTGCACACCCCTGAAACTCCAGCTCTTAGGCTAACCCTTGCACACCCCTGAAACTCGGGTTTTCAGACTTACCCTTGCACACCCTTGAAACTCCAGCTCTCAGGCTAACCCTTGCACACCCCTGAAACTCGGGTTTTCAGACTTACCCTTGCACACCCTTGAAACTCCAGCTCTCAGGCTAACCCTTGCACACCCCTGAAACTCGGGCTTTCAGACTAACCCTTGCACACCCTTGAAACTCCAGCTCTTAGGCTAACCCTTGCACACCCCTGAAACTCGTTTTCAGACTTACCCTTGCACACCCTTGAAACTCCAGCTCTCAGGCTAACCCTTGCACACCCCTGAAACTCCAGCTCTCAGGCTAACCCTTGCACACCCCTGAAACTCCAGCTCTCAGGCTAACCCTTGCACACCCTCTATCACTGTGTCCCCATTTCTGTTTCCTGTAGTTCATCACCAGGTGCCCCAGCAACGAGGCCTGTGCTCTGGATACTCCAGAGCAGCTATCCTACAAGTTCCTGTCAGCCTCAACCTCCTCCCCAAACTCCACTTCACCCACTCTCAACAAAGGATGAGGGAATTCCCCCGGTCTCCTCTCCAGACACATCACACTATCACCTAACAATTTAGACCTGAAAGGAGGGCCCCTCAGTGCTCATGGATGACAACCAAGGTTGTGGGGCACCAGGGCAGCTGCAGGCAGTTACTGCACTTCAGCCTTAGTAAGGATTTCCCAGTCAGACCCTGTAGCCTCGGGGGCACAGAGCAGTTATTGCTTCTGAAGTAGTCCCAGAGCCCCTGGACAATGCTTGCTCCCGGGTGGGATTCTTTCCCATTCTCTATGTCCCTGTTTGCCCAGATGCTGTCTTCTTAGAGGCAACTCCTAATCGTGGACACTGAGCAAGGCTCCTCTTCTCTGGGCTCCACAATCCCCACCCAAGCCCTTTGTTGGAATGGGCATGCAGTGACCCCTCGTACATCCATGTCCTGTGTGCTTTGCCTGGGCTGGCACAGGGAAGTCCAACAGATGTGTCCAGGTCCTTGGCAGGAAGACATGGCCTCCTTCCCTTAAGTATTTGATGTAGGCAGCGGGACTCATGGTCCCCCAGCTCGCTCCCTGCTGTGCCCAGGGTGTTCCTGAACAGAACTGCTTCTACCCAGTGGCATTTCTTCCGCCCCACAGAGACCACATCCTTAGATCCCAGAAGCACACCAGCATGCAGAGGGAGTTCAGAGCCCTAGGGTGCCATTTTAGAGCCCTAGGGCACGTTCCTTCCAGTCCTTCCCCACCCTCCGCCACACCCAAAGCCTCCAGTTCATTTCCTAGGACACGGGAGATCTCCCCGTAAAGTTAGAGGTGGATATTCTATGTTGGATCCCTTAAAGAGAAAGAACAAAGAATTAATTTCTCACCAAAGGGTAAATAGCCAACATAGCACACTTACTGAGCACAGGTGTGGACAGAGGCGGGGAGGAATCCTTGCAAAGTGGAAGGGGTTGAGCAGTGTGTGTATCTACAGAGCACAGCTCTCAGGTATTCCTGTGTGGAGTGTGTGTGCTCTGCACTTCCTGGAAGCAGAATGATGTTCTCACTGGTACTGTGACCACAGGGAGCTGGGCCCACAGTAGCACCCAGCAAGTGCTTGCAGCTGCCTTGTTACCCCAGAACTAGGCCTACTAGGTGCTCCTCATCAGCTCCCTTGCCTGTCTGGGATGTGTTGGCAGCAGGAAGAAGATACTTCCTGGTTTTCCTGGGTGGGGCTGGGGGCAGCTGCAGGAGGCAGGTTCCTTTCCCATGAACTCCCTGCCCTTCCAGAGGCCAAACTTCTAATGAAATAGAACAGCTCCCATGCGGCAGTGAGGCTGAGGCCGGGAAGCCTGGGAGTTCCTCCAGGTCCCAGCCCAGCATTGGGGTCAGTACTGTGCACTTCCTAGTAACACCAGAAGCAGTTCTGGCCTCTCATATACAGTCAACTCATATTTATTAAATAGCCAGGCTAGAGACACAGCCCCAAACAGACAAAATCCTCTGCCCTTACCCAGCTTCTAGTTGAGAAGTTGGGTGGTCACCAAGGAAGGCAGCGCTGGAGAAAAACATAGAAGAGGGACAGAAAGAACCAGAGGAGGAGGGCTGCGAAATGCTGTCTTCTGCATGTGACGTTGCCACTGAATTGTGGTCTCTCAGCAGTTCACAAAACCTTCTCAAGATCAGGCTGGCCAAAATTCCAGGGTGGGGAGCCATGTTCAAGAGGCTTAGCTTAGGAGCTATTCACAGTTGATGACCACCTGAGAGAGGGAGAGTTATGTTTCTGTAGGGTTATGGCCATCGGTGGCTTGCCTAGACTCAGGTGGATGGCCTCACAGCCATGGCCATGTGGGAAGCACTAGTTGACTTCAATGGTGTATACATATATGAAGTACCTTTATGTACACATATATATGTATTCTATATATATAGGATATATATATAGTATACATACATACATATATGTAGTACTGTGTGTGTATGTGTGTGTGTACATTTCAAGTTGAGAGGGAGATATATTGGGGATATTCTCGTCAGGACTTGGGGAAGATAAACACAAACAAAATGCATTATACACATATGAAAATATCAAAAATCAAAAGTAAGTTATATACATATACATATATACATATCATATCCATATCACACACACACATATATATATATATATACCTGTGGATGAGTCCAGGTCAGAGAGGTATCTGAAGAAGTTCCCTGAGGAGGCAGCAGCGGTCCTAGTGCCTAGCTGTGCAAGGCTAAGCTTTGTGGATTCTGGGAGAGTCACCTATGATACTTAACTATGACCCAGCTACCCTGGGTAAATCTGGGCAGTTGAGGCAGCTCACTAAGTGGAAAGGGAAGGGCACGTGGGGCAGGCCAACAGCTAAACAAGTGCCTTCAGGCAGCTGTAGAGATTGCAGAAGGCCAAAGAGAAGGAAGACTGGGACTTGGGACCCAGGCACAGGGAGGATAAATGGACAACTGCCCAAAGTACGTGCAGTGCCCCACTCGAGGACCGGGCTGCCGGGGTACCTGGGGTGCAGCTTTCCTGGGTGTTTAGTTGACAGGGGACAGAAGCAGTGAGGAAGGCCCACGGACTTTGGAATACCAGAGAGATGGTAGGGAGGGCTGAGATCTCCTGTGCCTTTTGGAAAAAATGGGGCTGTTCTTGGGCTGTTCCAGAGATTAATGGCCAAAGACAAGGGCCTCACGCACCACTAGGAGATGATTTTCAAGACCCTTGAAGATCATTGAGAAACATTTTAAAAGGAAATTGCTCACAAAGCAGCCAGAGGCCCGCCAAATGTGCTGGCGGATAGCTCACCAGACGATGCTTGTAATCTAATTGCCCATGAGCAAGAGTTTAAAACAATATTTACGATGTGGAAAAATAGCTCATGATTTGATTTGTACAGAAGAAACACGCCTAATGAGTAAATTAGATTTTGATCTTGCTGGCTCGGGTCCTGTGGGTGGAGCTCTGGCTCTTTGGAAGGCCAAGGCCCTCCTGCCCCCTTGTGTCCCCAGTGTGGTCCTAGTGACAGCTCTGGGACCTGGGGTGTAGGTCCCACTACTTGCTCCAAGAAGCTTTCTGACTGCTCCAGACTTTAACTCCAGCAGCCTTGAGTTCATGGTACACATCTGGGCTGGGATGAGACGGACCGGATCTTACGTCAGGGCTAGCCCTGGGTTCAGTTGCTGTGCTGTCCCCCTGAGGCAGCTGATGTGCCTTACAGCATAAACTTGGTACTTTTTTTTTTCTGCATTTTTAAATGGAGGTGCTCTGTTGACTCCTGGTCCCTCTGATTGTTCCTTACCCATTCCTGTTCTGGAAGCAAATTTCTTCTGGCAAAGTGGCCCATCCTACACGCAAGCTAGGCAGTCTTCACAGACATGGCTAATCACAGAAGCCCTCCCCTAGGCCACAGTGATTGGTCTAAGGATTATCACATGACCTGTAAGGATGCTTGCTCAGAGAGGCACAGATGTTCTTTAATCTGGAATTACTGAACTGGGCCATCACAACCTACCTAGAGCTCTCTTGTGGTCTTTGGGTCATTTTGTGGAAACACTTTTAAAAGCAAAATCGAGACCTTAGAACTGGGACAGAGAAACAGACCTAGAACTGTGATCAAGCACTGAAAACCAGCGATAGGTCATTCTAAGTCAGTACCTTTCAGCTGGGACTCCACGTGTTTCAGTTGATTCTTCTCTGTACTGGGATCAGAGGTTTGGTCTTATGCCAGTACAGGAAAGAGCTGACCCTTTACGAGGGAAAATTTGGAGACTAAAGCCCAACTGGTCAGGGAGAAAACTCATGGAAGAGTTCCTAGCATATAATATCCCTGGGATGAGAGAGAGGGGAGGGGATGGGAGAGGGAAGGAGGAGGGAGGAGGGAGGGAAGGGGAGAGAGAGAGAGAGAGAGAGAGAGAGAGAGAGAGAGAGAGAGAGAGAATATGTGATTTTTTTTTCTTTTTTTTCAGAGCTGGGGACCGAACCCAGGGCCTTGGGCTTGCTAGGCAAGTGCTCTACCACTGAGCTAAATCCCCAACCCCAATATGTGATCTTAATTAAAACAAACAAACAAATGAATAGCTCTGGGCATAATTCAGAGCCTTCCCAGGCTCCCTGGGTACTTTGGGAGTTTGACACCTCCATAGTGCTGGTGACAGAGAAGGAGCTGGGTCAGCCTAAGGCACTGAGATGGGAGCTGGGGACAAGGACTCCCAGCAGCTGAGAGTGAGAATAAATGCATCTCTGAGTAGTACACAGTATCACTTTAGACCACAGGTTCTAGAAGTCCCCAAGGGAGAAGTAGATAGAAACTGGGAGAGTGGGCAGGGGTTTATGAGTGGGGGATGGATTGTGTTGGATCACAAAGAAACCTAAGTCTCACTCACACACACCACCACACACACACACACACACACACACACACACACACACACACACACACACACACACACACACACACACCACACACACACACACACACCACACACACACACACACACACACACACACACACCACACACACACACACACACACACACACACACACACACACACACACACACACACACCACACACACACACACACACACACACACACACACACACACACACACACACACACACACACACACACACACACACACACACACCTCTTCTTCCCAGGGCCTTGGCATCACTTCCCTCCCCTCAGCATGATTCCTATTTGGTTATTTGTCTTCCTGGTTCTTAGTCTCCCTCTTAGCCTCTGGGTTCCCAGGTACTCTATGTTCTCTCTCTCTCTCTCTCTCTCTCTCTCTCTCTCTCTCTCTCTCTCTCTCTCTGTGGTGTGTGTGTGTGTGTGTGTGTGTGTGTGTGTCTCCCTCTCCTCTCCTCTCCTCTCCTCTCCTCTCCTCTCCTTTCCTCTTCCTCTCTCTCCCCAGCCCTCTTCTCTCATGACCATGCCCAGACTGGATCCTTCCAAATGCCCCTGGTTATGCTCTCCCTCATAACTTCAATAAACCTTCTCAAAGTACCCGGGAGCAGTCGTTTCCCTTAAAAAAATCAGTTTCCCTTCAGAGGACAGTGCTTGGTCAGTATTGCCATTGAGTCCCTGATAGAGGCCTGAATTCAGGCTCTCTCCCTGCCTGCCACGCTGAGTCCTCTCCAGTGGGGTGTTCTGATTCCTGGAGTCTGGGGACAAGCAGGGGATTCCAGGTCAGAGGGGAGGTGATGAGATTTGCTAACTTCACAGAGAGACAGATATATCTATAGATACGTGTCTACAAGAGACAGCCATGTTCACTGTTGTGTACATTATCCAAGGCCATCATGGCATCTGCCACAATTCATGAGATTCTCTGGGCGTTCCCATGCAGCTGGTCCTGCTCTGGTGTTTCACATTCAGCCATTTGTGTACCCGTGTCCTCGTAGTGTTTGCCTTGGCTCACCTGGTGATGGCCCTTAGCAAGGCAGAAGCCCTGAACAGAGGAGGTTTTATCTCGTCCTGGCAAATGTTGGCAGCTATGGCAGTGGCTTGCTAGGAACATTATCCAACTGAGCTCACCCAGTTCAGTCACTACATGGTGCCTATTACTTACCAACCCCAACTGTCCCTGTGCCTGTGCGGTGAAGACAGTAAAAAGCAGGACTTGGTGGAAGCAGACAGGCCCAGCATGGTGTCGGTAGATGGGTGTGCATGGTGAGGGAGGCTTGCATCCGTCCACGGCAGGGCCTACGTGGGCAGAGAGGAGTATGGTCCACTCTGTCTCTATGGTCAGAAGAACCACAAGGGGACCTCACATTGTGCATGGATAGAAGCAGGTGATGAGCACCTTCATCTGTAGAGCCTTTTTGCCCAGGATTCTGACAGTGGCAGGGCTGGCACTCCAGACGACTCCCATAGGCCACCTCCTGAGAGACAGATATCATCACCTCATTTCCCACAGGAGACAGTTAAGGCAAACCACTGAGGTAGGCACAGAGAAGCTGAGGTAGGCATGGAGGACTCAAACCCAGGGTAAGCAATGCTCACATCTCAGCAGTTTGCCTGGTGTCTTGATGGCTCTGGGGATCTGTGATTTTGTTCCCCCATCAGTGAATCTGCAAAACGGGTCCCTTGTTCACGACCCTGTCCTCCTTTGATGTCACAGTAACAGAATGGGCAGGGCAGAGATGCCCTCCCACATCACCCCACTTCAGGTAGGGACACTGGCTGGAGTCAGAGCTGGGCAGCCTCTCTCCCTCCCTCCCTGTCTGTCTGCGCTGTCCCACTGCCCCAGTTGTGGGGATGGATGTCAGACTTCAAAGGCAGCAGCAGCTCTCCAGTCCCCAGTCCTGAGAAAGCACCCAAATCCCAGAACAAAGGCCCAGTTCCCACTTCCATCACCTGCTGAGTACTTAGCCAGGGCCTTAATTAAAGGAAATGGAGCTTGTTGTGGGGCGAGACCAAGGAGTGAGCAAGAAAGTCAGGACCACTAAAGATGCCGCCATGTATAAAGCCAAATCACGGCTAGTGTCCCAGTTGAATTCAACACAGGACAAATAATTGGAAATCTGAGCAGGGTTAGTGGAGGGATCGGTGAGGCAGATGACAGAGGTTTGGCAGCTGTGGGAAACCCATGCCTGGGGCAATGTAGTCAGCACAAAAACTCTCACGGAGTGTGACTCAGTCTCAGGGCCAGCACCAGTCTCCAGGCTGACTATGAATAGCACTTAAAGTGTGTCTCTGGGTTTTTTATAGGTACTATTTCATTCCATCATTTGAAAACTGAATAGGTAAAGCAACCAAGCATCCTCTAATATAGATAGGCATTCCCATACCCATTTTACAGATGGGAAAACTAAGACACGGTGGGGCTAAGCGATTTCCCCAGGTTCTCTAATTTACAACTGGCTGTGCTGGGATTAAGAACCAAGGTGCTCTGCCTCCAAGTATCTGTCTCTGAGAACCAGCGGAGATGATCGGGGCTAAGGTCACTTCTACCCCCATCTCTGCACCCAAGGCTCCTTTTTGCTGCTAGTCCCTTTCCTGGGGAGCTGCCTCTCATTCTTGGCTGGAATACTTTGGGGCAAACCCTGGCCCTTATTGGCTGTGAACATTCACCAGCTACAGAACACCACTGGCAAGCCCGAACACTGTGCAGTCCCTGTTCCAGCCAGTGAGTGTTCCATTTGCCCTTCCCACCTTCACCCTCTCCTTAAACCATCCCTATTTTGTATGGACAGAAGCCCAGCCTCAGAAAGTCTGGGTGGATTCTCCTTTGTCCCAGAGCTATAGGATTTGAACCTTAAGGCCCGGGTGTTGTCTAGTGCTTGTTCTCAGACAGCCCTGATGTAGATCCTGGGCAGGTATACCTACAGGCAGCGGCTCTCCTGGTTGAACCATGCTCACATACCACAATGTGATGATCCCCAAAGCTAGGCAGGTCCCAGGTATGGGCCATGGAGTATGACTTTTTAGATCCTGACAGTCATAACCCTGGCAAACTGCTGTGTTCCTGCAATACCCCATTCTATCTCTCCTATGTCATCTGTTCTCTCCCACAGCTTTGAGGGAGGGACTTGGCCTCCTTGGGAACCCTGTGAAGGGACTGGAGGTTCAGGAGAGAGAATCCACACTCATTCAAGGGGCAACGGAAAAGAATGAAAATGTGTGGACATCTGAGTCAGGCAGTTTCCTGGTCATTTCTGAGCCTTAGTTTTCCTATCTGTGATATGGGCCCATAGATTCAGAGGGGGAAAAAAGTTTAGAGAAGGCTAATTCTGTAGCTGCCACTAAAACTCCCACCCTCTCTGGAGAGCAGATGAAGAACAGAGAGAAGGCCCTAAAAAAAGAGAGGCTGGGCTCCTGCCCCAGGCTATCGGCTGGAAATACTGAAGGTAAACCCAGTTACTCAGGGAGTAAATCTGAAGCCTCGCTGCTTACAGTGCTAAAAAACAGACCTATCTATCCACTGATGCACACTTCAGGCATAGACCGGTGGTGGTGAGATGGCTCATGGCAGTTTCAGCCCCAGGGTACTAGCATGGAGTAATTCAAAGCCAATGGTTCAGTAGAAGGAACTCAGAGAGTTGCGTCGCCCAAGATCCTGGCTCCTTTCAGACATTTGTCCTGCTCTGAAATCCCATTTTACATATTTAAAAATCACATAATTGACAAACTGCATACACAGAATTATTGACCAGGCTGAGGTGGCATCTTTGGGTGCTATGGGAAAATAGACAGAGCCTCTGGGAGTCTCTAAGGTCCCACCCTAGAGAGCTCTCCTGGTATACATCATGTCCAATAACTTTGGCCTCTGGGTAGTCCAGTATGCCCAGAACCAGAAGATAGGGGGCAGGCAGACTATGTGGTATGTCCTATTTTCTATACTGTAAATTCTTATAGTAGAACTGGCCTGCAGCCATCAGCCTGTGACTGGATGGGAGGTTGGGACAAGATGTTGGCAGCTGGCTCTCTCAGACCTGAATACAAAGACTCCTGAAACCACAAGTCAGATTCACCAGGATGCTGCAGAGACCCTGAATCCAAGTCCCCTCTTGTGAAGGGATCTCCGGAGGCCTACACAGCACGTCACATGCACAGTTATTTTTCCTCAGGTGACTGAGATCCCTGCCTCCTCCTGGCCTGGTGTCCCTTCATGTCCCTTGCTTGGGTGTTAAGTGTTCTGAAGTGGCATGGGCACGTCCTGATTTCTTTTCTCAAAATACAAATAAATACACATTTTTATTCTTGATTTCTAGTTCAGTTTTCCTTTCCTTTCCTTTCCTTTCCTTTCCTTTCCTTTCCTTTCTTTTTCTTTCCTTTCCTTAAAGCGAGCCCCAAGCACTGCATATATTTGCAGCTGCAAAATCTGGATCCACCCCAGGAGTAAATTAGATTGCAATTTATCATCCAGAGAGTCTTGGTGATCGTTACTCTGTATCTTGGAGACAATGGTAATAGGAATTGATCACTGGGTAATTCAGTGCAGATTAGCTTCCTAATGTGCTGCTCTCATTTGCCTAAGCACTGTGCAAAGTTCTCATGGCTCAGGCTTTGGTCCCTTACAAAGGGTAGCTCAAGGCTCTCTGTATAGACCGACCTTCATCTTCTCAATAATAGCATCTCTACTCCTTACTCCTCTAAATAAAGCTTTGTCCCTGTGTCTGTTTAGCTTGTTCCTCAGCCTGGGATGTCTCTGCCTCTCATCTCCCTTTTTGACATTGCCAACTGTTTTCTGTCTGTGTGGAGACAACTGAGGTTTTCCGTTCTTTGCTCTATTAATATGGGGCATCCCACTCATTGATTTGCAGATGTTAAGAGAGTCTTGCATTGCTGGGGTAAATCCCAACTTGGTTGCTGATATTTGTGCTGGGGAAAATGGGCCAGTAAGTAAAATACAAGGGTGAGAACTTGAATCCAGATTCTCCCAGAAGACATATAAAGAATATCTCCAATCCCAGTGATCCTGTGACAAGATGGGAGGGGAAACAGAATGGTTCTTAGAAGCTTGCCAGCCAGCTAGCTGGGCAAGGTGAACAAGGTGAACAAGGAAGCCCTGCCTCTAACAAGGAGGGGGTGAGGACTGGCACTGAAGATTTCCTCTGAGTGCTACACACTCACTGTGGCTTCTGTGTGCACCTATGCACTGTGTATACACACATGCACGTGCACACGCACACATACACACATGCAATCATACACATACATGAAAATTTGCTGATATTTGTTGAGGATTTTTACATTCGTGTTCATAAGCACATTGATCTGTAGCTCTCTTCGGTTACGATGTCTTTGCTGGTTTTATTTTTCAGGGTAACCCTGCCCTGACAGAGTGAGCTATGAGTGCCCCTTTGTATGTTCTGGCAGGGTTTGTGAAGCGTTGGGGTGTGTGTGTGTGTGTGTGTGTGTGTGTGTGTGTGTGTGTGTGTGTGTGTGTGTGTGTGTGTGAGCAGTTTGCCCGTGAGGCCTTCTGGACCTGGGCATCTTTTGAGTATTGAAATTGTGAATTCCATTTTCTTGGTCAGCTTCAGTGGGAATGTGTCTGTTTCTTCTAAGTTATCCTGGTGGCTGGCTCATGCCACAGTCTGCCCTGCTGTCCTTCTGTAAGGTCAGTACTGATGTCCCTTCTCTCACTATGACATCAGTTATTTGAGTCGTTTCCCTTCTAACTAAGTGCTTTCTCAGTTTTATGGATCTCTTCTGAGAGTGAGTCCCAGTTTTGTTGAGTTTCTCTGATCATTTTCTAGCTCTTGTTTCATTTCTGTTCATTCTATTCCATTTCATTCCCTGTACATGCTTGGGGTTTGCTTTGCTTTTCTAGGAGGAAGTCCTAGAAGAACCCCGGACATTATATAATGCAACCATGGTGTTACAGAATAATGATTGACATCTCTGAGTTAAAAAATACATTACAAAGATGCCAGCCGCTAAAGGCTAGCCGGGATGATACAGCACCTGTTCATCCCACTCACCACCCCTAATCTACATCAAGGAACAGAGTATTTGAAAGGATTCCAAGAGTCCCTCCATGCCCTCTCCCTGTGTGGAAGAAAGGGGTGCTCCCCCACAAGTTTAGAGGACTTCAAAGCACTGGCAGAACTTGGGAGGCAGCCATCTGTGTGAAAGCTGGCACCCACCAACTCTGGACCTTTCCTGAGCCTTGGCTGTCTTTCTGTCTGTGTCAGGGGTGGGGGTGGGGTGGTAAGCGGTGGTGGCCCATATTACCTGGAATGAGTGCATGTAGCAGGGACTGTGAACCTCATACCTGCTGCTGCTTTCCAGGCTTTCAGGGAGCTGGCCTGACGTGGCAGAGAAGGACGGGACAGTAGTGAAGACTCGTGCATGTTGCCAATGGGTCATAGGACACACAATGGTTCTGGGGCTCAAGCTGTCCTGTTGCCTGCCTGGAGGCAGTGCGGAGGGTAGATTGGGGGTTGCTGGGGTAGGGTACGGTATATAGAGATTAGTTGGGGATGCATCCCATGCAGCAAGCAGATCCCCAAAAGAGCCAACAAATACACTCCTATGAGAGGGGTGGCTAGCATTATACGGGCAAATGGCCAGTCTTTGATATCCTCGAAGAATCCACAGACAGGACCAGTAGGGAAAGGGAAGAAGACAGAGAAATTTCACTCTACCTTTCCTCCCGTATTCCTTCCCTCTACCTCTTTCTCATTCCAGCCACGGAATGCTCTGGGACTTGGGAAAGCATGGAAAAGGCCTTGTCTTCTTCCCTCCCAGAGGTGCCCAAGTAACACGCCATCAGCAGATACTGGGAATGAAGAGAATATGGAATTGGGGGTTCAGCTGATGATGTCAGTGAGGTCTTACCTGACCTGGCTCTGGGATCCATTGAGACTGCAGATGGAAGGCAATGTCTGAGACTGTGGAAGACGCCAGCTAGAGAATACTGAAGCTGAGCCCCCATCCCCCCGTGTCCCTGCTCTCAGTGTTCCTTCAGGATCCGGGCAGTCCTACCCGATGCCGCTCATGTCCCAATTCTGCGTGGAGATCATTGACAGGAGGTGCTGACTCTTGTCACTCTCCTCTGCATTACTGACCTGAATGATGAATGGCCTTCCCTCTCAAAGATAGAGTAACTAAGGAGAAAAAAACAAAACCTAGCCTGGATCTCATGCTCCGGCTGTGAGAGGCTCCAAGTCCACGAAGGCCCCATAAAGTAGGAAACGAAGGCCATCCCCTGCACGTTCAGCGTGGTGGAGATCTCTTAACTTCAAAAGGACTCGGCTTAAGGGAAAGTCACAGATGACAGGATGGAGGGGAGCACACTGGGTTTCCTTCCCATCATCAGATGTCTGAGGAAACTGAGACCCAGCCCCTGCTGGGAAGTGGAAAGGGCCTGTGGGAAAGCCAGTTGCAGAAAGTGCCCGTTTGACGTTGTGTTCTCAGTAGTCCCACCCATCCCTCTGAGGCTGCCAATCAATTCCCCAGCAAAACACACACACACACACACACACACACACACACACACACACACACACACACACCCTCTGCACAAATGGCTTTGATTAGGCTTAGCTGTAGGTTCAAGAAAATTTAATCATCTTAACCTGTTTAGTCTTTTTCCTTGATGAAAATCACCAGTCAGATTCCAGGGAGAGCTGTGAGCTCTGAGCTGCTGTCAGCACCGTTGTTTATGTTAATACATTATAGGCATGAAATGAAGAGAAGTAGCATTAGAAGTCCTGGGCGGATTAGGGAGTAGGGGTCCATGGCTTGCCTCTTGGGTCTGACTGGCTGTTTATTTACGAACCTCCTCTGCCTTCAAGAGAGCATGTTGGGAAGCTTACTACGTCTTGCTTTCAGTGGTGAGGACTTAGCGTCTGCAGAACTAGGCGACTAGTGGTCTGGGGACACCACTGGCCAGCCATGTGCCTTCTAAAATCATCAGCTTCCACAGCTGAGCTGGTGATGGGACAAGAGGGAGGCAAAGGGACAAAGGGACTGCCCAGCACTGGTGCACAGCAAGTCTCCATGGAGACCACATGATCCATCCTACCCAATGCTGCTCTAGGCACTGATAACAGATAATCACCATTGGATGTAGAGTAGTCTACTGGGGACAGAGAAAAGGCTCTAATTCCAAAGCCTTGTCCCACTACCGTGGTAAGCTTCTTAATAGCTCTTGAGGAAGGCTGACATTCCTGGATCTCACTTTCTCCTTGCCTTCAATATCCACTCCCATCTTCCCCAGTTGGACGAGTGGACCACATTTCTTAGCATCTGAGTGGCTAGGTCTAAGGGAATGGTTGCCAAATTGTTGAGCCCAAATTCATCAAACTATATTCAAAATATATGCATTTAATTTTAGACAGATGATGCCCTGGGTAAATATTTCTAATTTAAAAAAAAAAAAAAAGAATGGCTTTGTCCAGAGATGTGATGGCTGGAGCTCCAGCAGCCATGCTGGCCATGAAGATGAGGACTGGGTACCAATGGCTGCAGAGTAGTGCACCAGAGGAAGCCTGGGTCCCTGCAGATGGTGGAGCTGGCTCTGGACTTCCTTCACATGAAACATTTGTCTCGCTTGGCCACTGCTATCTCCTTCTGTGGTTTTAAGTGTCACTAGGAGGGAAACACCCAAAGAGTAACAAAGACTGGAAGAGAAGGCTAGGATGTTCTTCTGACTATTGTAGTCTCCTGTGCTGCTGAGCAAGCTTAAGGTGTGAGAGGCCTAATTCCTCTTGGATTGGGGGTGACCTGATGGGCAGAGGCAAAGAGAACCAGACTTCTCCCCTATTCAAACATTCTGCCCATGGTTTCCAGTCCCTGGCAGCCCCGCAGCCCTGGTGACAGGGAGAGAGGGATCCTAACCTAGAGAGTAGGTCTCAGGGAGTTTTGACAAATGTCTTTGAGAAGTGGTTGCCTGGTGGCCATCTTCCCCACAACAGAGGATGCTGAGGCCCAGGAGTGGGCAAGGACCACTCCAAGATGCACTCACTAGTCAGTGCAAGCATTCTGCAGCGGGGCTCCTCCAAGCTCTCTTTCCCATGGGTCCCCATGAGCTCAGATCTCATGTACAGGAGCTGTTGTACAGCTCCAACAGGAAGGGGGAGTCCCAAGATCCCCATAAAGCTGAGCAGAGAGCAGGCTGCCTTACCAATGAAGGCCATGCTGATGTTTGTAGGCCTGTGCTGTTGAGCAAAGCCATGTTGATGTCTGTGGGCCATGTTGGTGTCTGTGATCTGGGCTGCCTTTGAGGGCCTTTTACTGCAGCCAGGTTTTTTTCAGGGGGAGGGGGATGTTCGTGGTCAGTGCTGTAAGGAAAGCTACTTTTACAATATCAATGACTGCAGATGCACAGTTGAGAAAGAGGGACACACAGAAGGCTCCTGTGACAACACTGCCCCAACAACACCCCCAAGTAAACAGGAGGCCGTCGAAGAGAACTCTTTAAATGTGTGGTAAGGATGTTGATGTGGAGATCTCTACAGTCAATGCCTTCCTGCGGGAGGTGGAAAGGGAAGGACCCAGTTAATGGCCAGGCCACTGAGTCTGACCATGCTCCAGTGAGTATACAGATAACACAGATCGGATGTGTGTGTGCGCGCGCGCGCGCGTGTGTGTGTGTGTGTGTGTGTGTGTGTGTGTGTGTGTGTTGTTGATGTTGTTGCTGTTGTTGTTTTATTGGGAGGGTCACAGGGTGGGGGGGGCAGGCATGGAAGTAGGAAGTGAGCGATCGGGGTGTACGATGTGAAATTCTCAAAGAATCAATAAAAATATTATGTTGGGGATGGGAGAAGAAAACCTGGTCCTCGGCTTGTCGCTTTAGGAAATGGAGCCTTGTAAGGAGTGAGTCACTGGGAATCAGTAAGTTTGACTTCCTACTTTCTATCTGATTTTTGCTTCTAGACTGTGGATGTCAGGAGACCCATCACCAGAGCCCCTGGCACTATGAACTGGTCCAGACTGTATCTTCTCAAACAGGAAGTCAAAAATAAACCTTCCTCCCTTAAGTTGCTTCTTGTCAGATATTGAGCACACTAAGGAGAAAATTTGTGGAAGCAGAGGGCTCTGTTCCAAAGAGCTCTGGGTTTACAGAGTAGGTCTACTCCACTGCTGAGACCAGGTACACGGGGAAACACCTGTGTCTATGATAACGTACACATATGCAAGTATGTGTGTATGTATGTATACTAGTACAAGTATACATGTATGGATACTTCCAGTATGTGCACACATGAAACACATATATATACCCACATGTACATACACATACAGACCTACATGTTCTTTCAGCCTACACACACATTGATATACACTCCCGTGACATGCACACAGATAATGTATAAGCACACTTATGTGAATGCAGACCCACACAAACTTCCAGTATGTGCATAGACAAGTCTGTAACTACACAGGTATTATACCTGTAAATGCACAGGTATTATATGTGTATATACCTACATATGTACTTCCAGTGTGCACACATGGGTATTTGCCCACATAGGTATTGCCTGTGTGCATATGCACTTATGTGTACACACATCCAGATATACATGTAGTCCAGCATGTGCACACTCGAATTTATAAAGCCACATGTGCACACATATCCAGTCATGTGCACATGTATATACTCAGTGTGTATACATAGACCCACACCTACTTCTAGCTTGCGTACACACAAGTATATACCCACTACACATATGCATTCAGGTATGTAAATACACACAGGTATATAGACCAATGTGTTCTTCTATTGTATGTATGCCCATGCAGATATACATACTCACATATATGCATGTGTGTATATATATACTAGTGTGAACATAGTCCAATATTTACTTATAGTGTGTGTCTAAATGAAAACACACATGCACACCTTCAGGCAAGTGTGAAACTACACACATATGTACACCTCCAGATCCATGTTTTCTTCCAGAATGTGTACACAGAGATTCACACATACTTTCAGTGTCTGCACACATGGATGGACAACCCACATATGCCTTCAGATATGCATATACACACTCACATTTATACACATGCATGTCTACATGTACTTTCAGCGTGTGCACACATGGGTACATAATGCAGCATACACGTGTATGCATGTACACACTTACATTGTATACATATAGACCTTTGTGTTCCTGATATGTGCATACGTGGCAATACATACATAAACATACCCAAGTATACATAGACCACAAGTAGTTCTGACATAGGTATACATATACATATACATAAATATGCATATAGACATATGTACATACAGAGACATACATGTAATTCTAGTATATCAGCAAAAGTATAAATGCATGCCATATGCATGCAGGTATGCATACACACAGATGCAATATACTTCTAGCACATGCACATATGGTTTTATATGTTTGTGTGTATGTGTATATTAATGTATATACATAGGATATGCATGCAAGTAGGCATAGATGCACTCCTGTATACATGCACAGACCCATGTGCAATGTCAGCATGCATACATGTGGATACACAGCCAGGTAGGGATACATGTGTGCTGGTATGTCACATGTGTGAAGGCCCCAGTAGTCCCTCTACAGGAAAGCCTATTTCTTTCCTTTCCTGTGAGATCCCACTGGAAGCATCTTCTTTGTCACACTTCTCCCGGAGAGGCTGTCAGCTGCTGGCTTGAGAATCTCCCAGCCCTGTGTAGCTCCTCTGAGCCTCACACTGTTCTGCTAACAGGCTTGATATTCTCAACAGCTGACCTTCAGATGCTGGGGACAGAAAAAGGCTTCCCTGTCCCTAGCAACTGAAGGGCCTGTCACTCAATAGACAACATGTTCAGTGGATAAGTATTATCCACAAGAACTCTCTTGAGAGTTATATGCCCACTTCCTAGGTTTCTTGAGCAGGGGCCCACCTCCAAGTAGGAACATTCTAGAGTCAAAGGCCGGTACCCTAAGGCTCCAGTCCCAAACTGTGGGGTGAGATGGGCAAAGACCTTCACACTTGCCCTCTGATGATACAGTGCCCAACTTCCCATCTGAGACCAGGTGTAAATGGTATTCGTTATGGTTGGTTACTGTGACCAGATAGTAAATAAGTTCAAGGGAGACTTCATCTGAAGAAAACTCAGAGGGATATTTAAAGTTTGGAAGAACTGATCATTTATATCAGAGAACACAAACAGGCACAAGGATGGTTTCAGAAATGACACCCACCATGTAGAAGGTTGGGGGGAAGAACTAAGCTACCCCCTGAAACTTCCAAGCAGAACCCAGATGTGCCAGTGTGGCTGTGGCACAGGGTCCTTCTCTTGTAGCTGAGGCAGGCCAGAGGTCAGGCCTCTGCAGGAAAGGGGTTAGCAAGACTTTGAAGAGATGCTGGGGTGGGGTGGGGGGCAGAGTGATGCTGGGAAAGTCTGTGGCTCGCTGGTCCATAGGATATATATGTATCCGAGAAAAAGGGAAGGCAGATCTACAGCCACCCTTCTTGGGGACAGGGGGGACCCAAGTAACCAGGGGGACTTGGGCCGAGAATGGGATGTAGGCAGATCATTAGCAACAGCCATTGTGTCTCAGACAGAGGCTGGGCTGGACAGCTGGAGGGAGAGGGGAAGCCTTCCTGCCACAGCCTGGAATTCTATCTCCTGGAGGATAGTGAAGAGGGGGACAATGACAAGTGCTGGAGTCCCTTAGAGTTACTGGAAGTTGGCTGAGAAAGTCCTAGAGAGATCGTTATGATGTGACCCAAAGGCTGACCACGGTGGGCCGTGGGTTCAGGAGCAAAGCTCGGCTGATAACAGGAGCACATCACGTTGTCCACTAGGCTCTGGGTCAGAGACTTTCCAATTTCCTCTGCACTGTGCTTAGTCTCTCTCCTCTGAGGCAGCACTCCTCCCCTCCTGCAGCTGGAGAGTCGAGGTGGCGGGGGCGGGGGGAGTCCTAGCTCACACAAAGCCATGGCAGCTGGACTGGGTCTGTGCTCCCATCATCGTCTGACTCCAGTGCCCATGTGTGTCTGCCAGTCTGCTGCCTGGTGACCCCGAGACAGCACTGACTGCAAACAGAGCTGCACACCCAGAGCAGCACGCACACCTCGCTGGTGTTCTCACAGTGCCCAGCCCCAGCCTTGTGACATGCCTACAGGACAGCAGAGCCCAAAGGCGGGGACCGGTGCGGATCTTCTTCCTTCCTCATGCCCCGCTGAGCACCAGTCTGGGGATACGTTTGAAGTCTGCTCTCAGTCCACAGAATGATTCGTCATGTAGAGAGCGGAAATCGTGGTGGGACATCTTGACAAGCCCATCACGGAACTATGGGGCAAGTCCTCAGCTTCTGGTGCAGACATCTCCAGCCGAGATCCCACCTCCAGATGCGGCACCCTCTAAAAATAGCAGGTGGAGTCATCTCTCTGGCTAATTGTTCGATGCGGTCCCTCTATGCCATCTGGAAGTGGGTCTCGTCAATGTACCAGGACGTTGCCCAATTATCTGTGTGAAGCCTCTTTAATGCGGGCCCCCCACAACAGAGGGACAGCAGCTGTCTGCTTATCCCTGGAGGCTGCTCTGTCTGGGGACATGACTCTACAGCCTGGACCCCAGGCCTGGCCAAGAGAAGCTGTGCCCCCCTGTAGTAGAATCCTGGACATGAACAGATAATGAGCACCGGCAGCTGGGGTCCTGCCTTCTGCTGGGGGAGCAGTGGGTAGAGCCTGGGAGGACTCTCTTGCCGGCATCCTTGACAATCAAGCCAGGAGTGAGCACCCACCTCTTCCCTGGGCCACAAGCATTATAGGCTAGTACCCAAGGAAGACAGGGAGAGAAGAGGATTGGCCAATGGCCTGAGGCCTGTTATTGTTGAACTTCGAACCCAGAGCTTGAAGCTGAAAGATGAGTGCAGGCTGCCCACAGGACTCAAGGTGCACACAACTAGAATAGCCCAGGGGCACTGTTTTGTCCTCTGCTCACAAAGATTTTGCTGCTGGGGCTCAGAGAATGAAAGGGATACACATTGTGATACAGAAAGCAGGAGGGGCTGACCCTGGTGGTGCACGGTGGGTTGAAGCCCTGGCTGCTCCATTGCCCTCCCGGCTGATCTTCTCCAAGGCCTGACTCTTCATCTGCAGCCCAGCAGTGGGAACCCTGGCCAGATAGAGAAGAGCCAACCTGGGCACTAAGAGGCTCTTGAAGTCGGCAGCTTCAGGGAGCCCCTACTCCACCCCTGAGCCTTTCAGGAGTCTTCACATAGCAACAGCATAACATAGGCTGAGCTGCGACCCGTCTGCTCGGCTTAGAGCTTGAGTCAGGCCTGCACAGGTCATGAGTGTACCTCCAGGCTGCTCTGTCTGGGGACATGACTCTCCAGGAGAGGGAAGGCATCACTGCCAGCTTGGGGCTTCCTGTGCAGCTCCCTCTGTCCTCTGTGACTTTACACGTGCTGTCCCTTTGCCCACAGAACCCTTCCACCCTTTCTCTCTTGGAAAACTTATATTTAGCCTACAAAACCCATCCTCTGAGGAACCTTCCTCAGCTCTCCTGTGTGCTGTCAAAGGTACTTCTTTATCACAAAAGTGTATACATGCACTCTCTCTCTCTCTCTCTCTCTCTCTCTCTCTCTCTCTCTCTCTCTCTCTCTCTCTCTCTCTCTCTCATGCGCACACACACATGGGGGTGAGGACCTTGCCTCTCTCTCTTCTAGATTACAAGGAAATGACTGGTCCTTTGACCAGCACAGTGTCACCACACAGTAAGTATTCTGAAAATGTTTGTTGAATGACTATTTGGAAAAGTGAGCAGCTACGATGTCCTTCACCCATGTGACCCAGGCCAGTCTCGCACTGGAGCCCACAGAATAGTTTCTGCTGGCAGAGTGGAGAGAAACTAGGGTGAAGCTGGTCAAGAAATGAACCCTTGTAAGCTGCCTGCTGGGCTTTTGGGGTGGAAAGCAAGCAAGCACCAGGCCTCCTCGGAATATGCAGTGCGGTGGCTCAGATAAAAGTGAGGCTGGATGGAGGGCCACCAGGCAGGGGCTGGCGACATTCACTTTCAGGTCTCTGGAGAGGAGTGTGGGCAAGGAGTCTGTCCTCCCAGAAAGCAGGGAATGAAGGGTGAAGGATGAGTTTCTTTGAGTTTCATGAAACACATTCCCATGAAGCCCTAGGTCAAGCAGGTAATGGCCCGTGAGACTGGTTGCCTGCCAGGGGCTGGACAGATGGGTGGGTTTCAGCATCCCCAAGCAAGGAACTGCCGTCCATGGGGTGGGTGGACACCCTTGCCAGGGGATAAGTGCTGGCTGTGACAATGGGAAGTTGGGTCTCCTTCAGTGGCACTTGGGGTGGGGAAGGCCTCTATGCCTGACTGTCGATCCCTGAACTCTCCTGCAGGTAGTATTCCAAAAAACAAACAAACAAACAACAAACAAACAACCCACCTGTTCCTAATGCGGGCGTGCCTGGGAGGGAAGCCTGGGAGGGCAGCCTGGGAGGGCAGCCTGGGAGGTCCCAGGACCCCAGCCTGGGCCAGCAGAATTGCTCAGGGTAGAAGTGTGCCAGTGCAGAGGTCCTGGAGGATCTGAGAAGAGGGTGTTAGTGCTGTCCTCGTCCCTAGGTGGAAGGAGGTTCAGGTCTCTGGTCTTGCCTAAGGCATGGGTCTACCTGACCCAATGTCAGGCCAACTATCAGGTGATGGGACCTCACTGTGGCTGTGGGTTGGCCTCTGGGTAAACCCTTGGTTACTTGGCTTCTGTTCCTGTGGCCCCAAAGAAAGCTGTGGGAGCTTCAGACGTTGACTTGGAACCTGCCTGTGAGGTAGAAAGTGAGGAGAGCAAGCACAGAGCAGCACCAGCAGGTGGTGGGAACCGTTTCTGCAGAGCCTGGTGGGTACGAGAAAGCATGTTCCAGAAGGAACCAGAACCTTCCTGTAAGAACAAGTGTCTACACTGTGAAGTGCACAGCAAATGAACGCACCAAGGGCAGCCTCCACCCGGCCCCCCGCCCCCTCTCTCTCTTGTATTCTCATCTTAGTACGTGTGAGCCCAGGGCACCTACATTCCAGGGATACTCTGTCCCAACTTCCTTATCTCTCCACAGGCGCCTAAGCCAGGCCTCTCCCCAGTCCCCACTCTCTCCACCTGGAGATTGGAGGCATGGTGACACCTCTTTACTGGTCTGTCTTGGATGTGGTGGTCACGTGTGGACTTTAAGGATGTCCAGAAATCCAAGTGCCTCTATGGACAGCCAAGGGCAATGTGGACACTGAGTCCTCCCCACACTCAAGGCGCAGCAGAGCAGGTGGCCCTCCCTCGGGAATCACCAGGATACTGTCCACAGATGCTGCCTTGCCTGGAGGAGAGGAAGGAGAGAGGCCTGGATCTGACCCCAGCATGGGCATTCTCTCACTGAGACCTGAGGTCCCCAAAGCCTCACTTCCCTCCCTGAGATAGGGAGGGATCAGGGATCGACATTTACCTTGAACGAGGACTCAAGAGAGTAGAACAAACTAGCAAGCTAGGTTAAGATCAGCAGGCGGACAGCGGTATCCATACAGCTCAGCTAGTCCCCTGACTACGGATACTTGGGAGAGAGCCTTTTTCTTGGAATGACCCCAACAGGTCCATAGTCCCAAGTAGCCTGCCATGAGCGTGCCTATCACCTATGCTGTGTGAGTTCTCCCATGGGACCCTCTGTTCCTCCACTCTGGAGTCCTTCTCCTGCTCAGCCTGCTCCTGAGGCGCTAATAGGAAGGGTAGCCTGGGGTACAGTTGTGCTCCAGCAGTGTAGCGACTATGGTTCCTCCTCAGCGCACAGTAGCACCCGTGCAGGCTGGGCTCCCACCTACAGTCTTCCCTGCCCCCTGCCATACTGCATCTACCATATTGTTCTGGCTTCGTGTTCCCATGGAAACATGAAGTGATGTAATGATGTAGGGGATCGGGGCAAAAGCAATTGCAATTGCAATTTCTGCAGAGAGGACGAAGGAGATGGGGCTCAGCTGGAATCACTGGTCAGGTACCTTGCCTGCCTTGGGAGCCTGGTTGTCAGGTTGTAGATTCCTCATCTGCTCTCTTGCTTCCTGTTCCTCCACAGCAGCCCCCCCCCTTCCCCACTCCCATTTTCTGGCCACAGCGTTCACTGGCTTCTCTTTGGCCTCTCCTGCAAACCTGGCTGGTTCTGACAAGGCTTTGAAGTCGAGTGCCGGTGTCTCCCACTCAGGCTGGGCCAGGCCCAGCTGGATGTGAGCTGTGCACAAGGCAAATGTTGGGGCCCGCAGGGCTGGAGGCAGGGGCAGGAGGTTTCTCTTGCCAACTGTGGCGGGCAGAGAAGGGTGGGCACAGGTAGTACAGAGCCGGCCCCTCCAAGGAGCAGTCAGTGAGGTGTGTACCCCAGATGGGCCTCGGGGCTCACCCAGAGCGACCCAAGAGAGGTCTAGTGCAGTAGGCTCAGTGTCTGCCAAGTGGGTGTACACACCGGCTTTCCTGCCTGAGCCCGGTCTGTAAATACACTATACTGGGGCCTGCTGGAAAGCATCCAAGCCAGTGGCACTCAAAACCCACCCCGGGGGCTGCTGAGGCTGCCTGGTTTGGGGACCAGGTGTCACCGCCTTTCATGGAAGAGATGGGCCGAGTATTCAAAGGAAGCTGGGCCAGCTAAACTCCACTGCATTGGTATTTACTGTCAGCAGCTCTGGATTGGAGCTTTTATTGTGCCTCCATCCTCATACTGGATCCTTCCGGGGCTTCGTCAGTGGGATTATCACACTTATCATACAGAGGGCGGGATGGGAAGGGCAGGGAAGCAGAGGCAAGGGGCAAGGGGCAAGGCCAGTACCATGTTAGGCCTATAAAGCACCGAGTCCCCCACTGGCCAGCAGGCCCTGTGTTACGGAGCTCGGTGAACAGTTCGGCACTTGGTGTCCTGCACACATGACAGCACAGCTGTGTGTGAACCGGAAGAGGCAGCCTCCTGGCCAGGGCGGCCAAGGGGAAGGTGCTCTTTACTGGGTGAAGAAGGTTCCCTAGGCTCCTCTCAGAGCCCCAGAACTGGATGCCTCTGAGAGCCACACAACTGTGATCTCTGCCTGCCCTGCACAGCACATCTGTTCACAGTCAGAGGTCAGTGCCCATCTGGGAAGCCGAGGGAGCGAGGCAGCAGCACTCAGACCCCCACATGTGCATTTCCACATCTTCACACACCCAAGGACACACTTGGACACACATGCTGTGTGCCACACACTTGCCGAGACAGTCACGTACATGCATCCTCAGGTCCTTGTGCGTATCCAGGTGCACATCATGAGCCGCTCTCTAGGAAGTGCACAGCCAAACAGACTGGATGACGGCGGGACTCTTTCAGTTACAAAATTAAATATGGGCTAAGGGGAGTCCAAAAATAGCCATAATAGAAAAAGAAAGAAAGGCGCTAGCCAACACTCAAGTGCTCTGACACTATCGGGCTGCAGCCCTCTGACCTCATAGGATCAACCCTGCTCCACAGAGAATGGCTCTCCTGTGGGGTACACTCAGGCAGGGATGCAAGGGGCTGGCCTAGCAGAAACACCAGGCCACAGAGAGGCAGCTCTGTCCCTCTGTCAGGTGTGCTACGCCTTCCCCTTTCATCTTGGTTTCCCCTGTTCCAAGCTGTCCTCAGCAGGCACAGTCAACCCCCTCACATACACACATACCACACGCACACAACACACATAACACACACACAAAACATACACACTACACATACACAACATACACCTCACACACACCACACACATACCACACACACCACACACATACCACACACACCACACATACAACACACACATACACTACACACACACACACAACATACATACCACCATACCACACACATACACACACACACACACACACCACACACATACCACACACACCACACACACTACACACACACCACACACACCACACACATACCACATGCACACACCACACACAACACACAACACTCACACAACACATACACACTACACATACACAACACACACATAACACACAACACACAATATAAAGCACATACCACACACACCTCACACACACTACGCACACACACACAACATACATACCACATACACCACACACACCACATACTACACACACATACCACACACAACACATGCACACACCACACACAACACATACACACTACACATACACAACACACATACAACACACACATCACACACAACACACAATATACCATACACCACACACACACACATACACACCACACACACATACCACACACACCACACACATACCACACACACCACACGCACACACCACACACAACACACAACACCACACACACATACACATCACATACTACACAATATACCACACATACCACACACACACACACACAACATACTACACACACACACACACACAACACACATACCACATACACCACACACACACACACACACACACACACACACACACACACACACACACCACACACACACACACACACACACACACACACACACACACACACACACACACACACACACACACACACACACACACTGTCTGTCCTGAGACCATGTAGTACTGAAGTCCACATACAGACACAAGGAACATGCTGTCTGGTGTGGGAATAACCCACAAATACTGTATTTACCATCTATGAAAAAGGGTGTCCTCTGTCCTCAAATTTTAATTTGTGGACCAGCAGTGCCGGACTAGCAGCATATGTCAAAGTTTGTCCCTTCTTCACCTGCCCCCAAAAGAAAGACAAGCTGCCCCGCCCTGGAGAGGTCGTGTAGCCCCTAAAGCCAACTGGATGAGTAGGGAGTATGATTCTTCTTCTTATTGTTTTTTGCATTATAAAGAGCTGGAGGCTGGAGCTGAGGCAGGAGGACCTGCAGAACTACTGGGCAGAGAGTTGAGGAGACAGAAGGAAGAAAGGGAACAAGGCAGGGAGGTGGAGCAGTGAGAGCCGCGTGGAGGGACACAATGGCAGAGAAGTTAGAAGTCAGCCAAGAGGCTGCCCCAGCCAAAAAGCTGCCCGCCTTAGACTATATAGATGCCCACACCTTTATCATTTATCCACAAGTGGGACTCCAAGAGCCCCACTATGGTCTGGGTTTATTCCTCATTCAGGCCTGGTGGCCCGGGTCTGTAATTCCAGCTACCCGAGAGGCTTGAAGCAGGAGGGTGGCAAGTTCAAAGCCTGCCTGGGAATATAGACTGAGTTCAGTCTCAAAATTTAAAGAAATTAAAACAGGCTGGGGCTATAGCTCAGAGAGAGCACCTGCTTGGCACGTGTGAAGCCCTAAGTTCCTGGTGCCCCATCGGAGAGGTGGAAGTTAGGAGTTGCTGAGAACAGAGGCCTGGCCCGCTCCATTCTCTATAACCGTTGCCACAGAGGCAGAGGTGGGAGGGCGGGAAGGGAGTGAGGGCTGGTCTGTCAAGAGCCAGATCTGTTGTCTCTACAGCTATAGCCAAAGAGAGACTCCCAAGGGGGACAGAAAATATCAGATGCTATCCTACTTTCTGTGTCAGATGCTTCACAGCCCCTGGCTTAATATAATCATTAAAAGTCTATTTAAAATTTTATTGTGTGTTCTCTATGTGGATTTTGTGCATGTAAGTGGAGTGCTCTAGGATGCTCAAAGATAGTATCAGATTTCCTAGGGCTGGAGTCACAGATGTTGTAAGCCACTGGACATGGGTGCTGGGATTCAAACTAGGATCCTCTGCCATAACAGTGCCTGGTATTAACCACTGAGCCATCTCTCTAGCACCTTAGAAATGTTTACTGAGTCCTTAATAAGAGTGTCTAAGCTGGGCAGTGGCGGTACTCACCTTTAATCCCAGCACTCAGGAGGAAGAAGGAGGTAGATCTCTGAGTTTGAGGCCAGCCTGGTCTAGAGAATGAGTTTCAGGACAGCCAGGACTACACAGAGAAACCTTGTACCAAGTCAAATGCGCATGCGTGGGCGCTCACACAGACCGTCTAAATGAAGGAGGGAGGGCTAGAGGCTCAAGAGTAGAGAATGGTGAAACCAAGGGGCAGCCAGCAGCTAGAGGGAGGGAGACCACGAATCAGGAAGAGGGACGTGGGTAGTAGGTTATTCCTTCAAGCTCCCCAGCTTCAAAGGCCTTGTCCACCCCCACCCTCATGCCTGCCAGCCCTTCCAAGGCCAGCCAGTGCCAGCAGCTTTATCTCTGCTTTCCTTGGGCAGCCAGCGGCTTGAGATGACCATTGGAACATCAGGTGTCAAGGCTGTCCTGGTGATGTGGGTTCTGGGGGCAGAGTGCTCAAAGGGGAACCCCAGTTTGCCCTTCCTCCCTCTCTTACCTCGCCCCTTCCTGACTTTAGAGAGATGCTGGCGATGAGCCTCTAGGGGTCAGGCAGAAGTGGGCAGTGTTGTGTTTTATAAAAAGACCAGGAGATCTTTTGTAGAGGTGAGGTGAGAGGGTTCCCTTGGCTGGCCCATGCTGAGGTATCCTTCCCTCTGAGGTACCAGGCATATGATGGGTATAGGGTAGAATAGAGTTTATTTAGGGCATGCGAAGGGGAGTTGAGAAAGGAGTAGAGACAGACAGACAGACGGACGGACAGACAGACAGACGGACAGACAGATGGACGAAGAAGAGGAGCAGAGGCCAGCCAGGAACACATGGAGTGGGGAGGGGAGAGAGGAAGAAAGGGGTCAGAGGAAAGAGAGAGGGTGAGGAAGGAGAAGGGACAGAGAGAGAGAGAGAGAGAGAGAGAGAGAGAGAGAGAGAGAGAGAGAGAGAGAGAGAGAGAGAGAGAGCAAGGAAGGGCCAAGCAGCCCCTTTTATGGCAAGCCAGCCCTACCTATCTGTGTGTTGCCAGGTAACTGTTGGGTGGAGCCTAGAGGAAATGCCAACAGGCAGGGCTAGAACCAGACGGCCACACTTGATCAAGAAGATAGTTCAGGGCTGAGCCTCCCATCACCACGACATCCCATCATGGTTACCTCATGGCTCTGCCGTGGGGGTTCAGCCTGCCCGTGCTGAAGTTGAAGAAACACTCAGAGAGGCTAAGAGGCTTTCAGTAAGGGGTGGGATGCGATGGGAGAGACAGATTGAGAAGGGGCCAGTTATACCTGACGCCAGACCCAGGTATTCAGAGGGCAGGAGGCTCTCGGGGGTGGGGTAGGGGAGGCAGAACTTGATCAGCTGAGGTTTTGGGCTTACACTGTCCCCAAGATCCAATCGCAAAGAATGCACCCCATGTTCCCTGAGTTAAGAGAGATGCCTGGCTCCTTTGCCACGCCTGCCAGCCTATATTAGGCAACCCTTGGGCCTCCTGCATGCAGCAGGGGAAATTAGAGCCAATCAAGACGATTTCAAGGCCACTGTTCCTTTCCAGCAGCCTGTGACCATGCCTGTTAACCAGCCAGCAGCCCTCATGGCCTGATACCACAAGCAAATGACCCTTAATAGGGACCAGACCTCCTCCCGCCCTCCCACCTGCCTGCCTCTGGCTCTGCCTTTGTGCTTGAATGTTGAACTGAACGCATTGGCCCTGGAGCCCCTGTCCTGCCCAGGTGGCAGGACCTCCAGGGCTTGAGCTCTGAGGGTCAGAGTGGTGGGTGGGGCTGGTAAAAGCCCCATAGGCAGCCCCCCCCCATCCAGCTGTTTCAGTTCTGAGATGGGCCAGTCAGGCTTCAGCTCACCCAAGGTCATCTGGCTTCTTTAACTGTCCACTAGAGCATCCATAAACTCTACCAATCCTTTGCAGTGGGACCCCAGGAAGTCTGCATGCTAGAGAAAATATAAAGTGTCCTGATCTTGACTACGGTTGACATAACGCTGGGTAGCAGTAATGATACTCTATGGTGCACAGCCCTTCTTGGTCTCTCAGAGCACAATGTCTTTACTTCCCGGTACCTCCCACCACCCTTTTGTCCAGCCCAGCCTCACCTGAGGAATCTGTGTATAGACCAGCAGTTCTCAACTGTTGGTCGAGACCTGTTTGGAGTTCAAGCAACCCTTTAATGGGTCACATGTCAGACATCCTGCATATCCAATAGTTCCATTAATTACAATTCATACCAATAGCAAAATTACAGTTACGAAGTAGCAATGGAAATGATTTTACGGTTGGGGTCCACCACAACATAAGGAGTTATGTTAAAGGGTCGTAGCATTACGAAGGCTGAGAAGCACTGGTCTAGACCCTGTACCCACTCGCCTCTTCCCTCATGAGGTTCTCCAAAGCACAGCTGGTTACTTTCCATTTTGCCGTCCTGTGGTCCCCACAACCTCGGGAGTGAGAAATAAGGCCCTGAAATGGCAGATGTGTGTGGACCCCACCTGCAGGCTCCTCAGCCCTCCTTCCTTCCATGAAACACGTTGGGAACGAGGCTGATGAGACCCTTGGATCCCTGGGTTCAGAAATGAAAGGGACACCAGAAAACTCGGCAGCCAAGAGGAACATCTTACTAAGGCAGGGGGAGCAGTGTTGCCCTCTGAAACGCATTGCCAGTGCTCGGGTAGAGGGGGAGGGGAATGGGGGAGGGAATCTTCGATGAACAAATTATCAAAATTGTAACGAAGTGTGGACTGACGATAAGTGGAGAGAAGTTACTGTCTGAGAATGCATCAGGGTCTCACGCCTTGGGTTCTTCACCGTACTGTTGGCTCTGTCTTTTTCTCCATCTGTAAAGAGGCACTAGCCACGGCTTAGACTTGCCAAGCAGCCCATGGCTTTCACGCACGCCATCCTCCCCTTCTGGGACGCCCTCCTTCTTCCTTCCTGCCTCCAGTCGCCATGTCCAGCCTTGAGCATTCTGTTCCTCCTCTCTTCCCAGGCTACGTTAAGAGGCTTCTGGGTTCCTTCCGTCAGCCACCTGCCTGGGATTGCACTGTGGGCCTCAGTCACTCCTGTGCTGTGGGACATAAAACAGATTGTCCCGAGTCGTCTGATAGACAGAATGAACGCATAGACCAACAGGAGAACTGCGTGGCCATAAGTCACATCCCATCTGAACTCAGACTTTAATCAAAATGAACAAAGCCGTGAGTCTCCTTGGACCCACTGCAGAATAAACGCGGTGATGTTTTGGTCCAACAAAGAGATTGGAACAGCCTGAAAGTCTTGGCAATAGAATTTGGTCTATACTTAAAAAAGAAGAAGAAAGAAAGAAAAGAAAGGACTTTTATTTTTCATGATTAAAGCCCTGCCACTTGCTCTGGGAGATAACATAGGCAAGGGAGGCGGTGTGGACCAGTCTTCTCCAAATAAGGCAAAACTCAACGTTCCTTTATTTTTAGCAGTGCGCTTCCAGCTTCGAGAAGGCTTGAGTCCACGGCTGGCCTTACACAGACCCACTGACTCCCAGAAACGCGCTAACAACTCATGAAGATGTACGTGTGCCCGACGCATCAGGATGTCCCTGAGGGAAGGGGCCCTCAGACAGCCTGAAGCTTGAGCCTGCCTGCATGGCGGCTCTCCAAGCGATGTTGGACAAGCCACCGAGACAAGACATCGCTCCTCACTCTGTGGGAGAAACCTGGGTTTGTCCTCGTCTGATGTTTGTCAGCCTGACATGGGAGCATCTTTCTAAACAATGGCATTTCCTAGGCAGGCTGCAGACCTAAAAATGTGATGGTCAGCTGGCTTTGGGAGAAGCCTCTGATAGCCGAGGCTTCTGCAGAGGTTCTGGATGGACAGACGTTTAAAATGACCCTCCTCCCCCACATCCATGACTCGATTGCTGTCATCCCTACAAACTGTAACATGACTCACTTCAACGCTCCGCGGCTGCCAGGAAGCAAGAGCAGAAATCAGACACTGGGTTCTCCTCTGAGCATTCTGAAGCCGCATCTGTAAAATGGGATAACATCAGGATGAGCTAATCCAGGAGAGAGGCAGCCAGCCAGCTGCCTTGCCATCTGTGTTTCCAATATGACTTTTATGGCTTCTAACATGGTGCCTACTTCTAAGCTTTGTCTGCAACCAGCTCGTCTTTCTCGAATTCCTCTGGGTTTGACTAAGAGCAATCTGTTTTTCCTACATGTGTCAAGTGGCTCGAAATCCCTGTTGCCCATTCATGTCCCTTCCAAGGGTTAGCAGAGCACCCCGTTATCTTTCATCGCACCCCCCTTCCTCCACACGAGGGGTAAAAATTACATTTGAGTAGAAGTCTGGCTAATCGTGCCTGTAAAATGGAGACTTTGGCGAGACTCGCTCGCCTGGGTCAGAGTGGGAATGAGGCCCAAAAGCAGTCCTAGCATCTTTAACGATGTGTAGAAAGAGAGGGGCCTCTGCCCGCCTGGGCAGATGGACACAGCTGTTAACAGAGAAGGCCCCGATACTGCAACCGGCATGGAGAAATGATCCCCTCAATGCTTCCTAGTGGAGTTAAGAAATTTTTTGTTGATCGTGCCTTTGAACTAAGGTCATTTAAGTATACAACAGATGTTCCTCTGAGGGAAACAGACTTATAAAGTCAAGAACACAGAAGGGACCTAATGGTTCACTGGGGGTGGCGCATTAAGTTCCTAGCCGTTCAGCTCCTCTCAATGTTAAACAAAACAATGACGTGATTTTATGCACAGTAAAGACCTGTCAAAGCAGTCATCCTGGGCAGTGGAGGTCCTTTCAGTCATCCTTTCTCTAAAGATAAACGGAGGCACGGTGATGGACGTGCTGGCTGCTGTGGTGAGGCAGTCCTCTGTGTGGTACCACAGCCATTCAAGGCTGAATTACCCAGGATGGTGGGGGGCTGGGGCATAGGGGGAGAGGGTGGGGCAGACAGGAATACAAAGGCAGAGGAGCCATGCTCTCGTGGCTTCCTCCCTGCCTGGGTGAGCCTGCCAATGAGCTGAATCGGTGATCACCCAGGAGGTAAGGTTGGCAGGGGACTAGATAATACCCACTGCCTCGACAGCCCCTTCCAGCCTACATTGTCACACATCAGACTCTGCCAGTGGAGACTTGTCACTGAGACCATTTACCAAGCAGCTGCTAAGTGTCAGGCACACTACTGCAGCGTTCTCTTCAGAGTCATGTCTACACCACTGGAGCAAGGCTGGAGACAAGTGAATTTGAATTCAGCAAGACCAGGGGATCTTCACCCAGGCCTTCATCGGCTGTGTGACCTCAGGCAAGTCACTTCACCACTCTGAGCCTTGTTTCCTCCATGGAGTGACCAGACTTATGCCACAGGTCACATTAATGGGGCTGGAGGGAGGGGGAAATGAATAGGAATCCTCAGTATGGTTCCCGGCTCTCTGGTTATGTTTGTCCTCTCTTCTCAGAAGAACACCACACCACCCAGGCCTTCAGAGAGCTTGCCATCCAGATGCATAGGCAGGCTCCATGCACACAGGCGGAGGGCTCTCCCAGGTCATGAAAAGGCTACAGTAATGAGAAGCACAGACAGCTTGGTGCTTTGAAGCAGAGCAGAGGGTGGCCGCTTTGGGTGATCAAGGATGGGGTTTGGGAAGTAAAGGTCTATGATGGAGAGCTGGCCGATCCCAGAAATGGAAGAACAGACATTCAGTTTAGGAATAATCAGAGAACATTCTAGTGCCCGAGGTCACATTTGAGGTCATTAGTGAGACAGCCAATCTGGCTAAGCATGGAGTACAGTGGATTAATAGGTAAGATCCTCGGACACCGAGCTCAGCTTTCCCTGAAGGGAGCAGTAACTGATACAGCTCTTTGAAACAATGAACAAAAGTCAAATTAGTGTTTAAGATTTATCCAGCCAATGAGTAGGGGAAACCTGGCACATTCCCCACTCCTGCACTCATGGCAGACATTACTAGTTGATCTCTTCCTGGAAGCAGGCAGCGAGTTTAGGAACTGTTAGAGCATTCTTATCAGAGTGAAAAAGGTGCACTCTGGTTATTTAAGAGTGAGTTTTATTCCACTTTTTATTCCGAAGCCCGATAAAGAGGAAAGGTTCATTGTTAAGGTTTTGTGATCTTCTATGGGTAGAGTTTGGGGTGCCAGAACCCTCTCAGCTATCTAGCTGCTGTGTTCACTATCCTGGGCAGTCTCTGGTGCCCCCTGTTGGATGCCAGATGTAAGTCTCACTGCTGCAGTCTGAGCCTGGCTTGCAGGGAGAGAGGGACTGGAGCCTGGTGGGCCTGGCTTCGGGGCCTCTGTGTCTGAGGTTCCGCAGAAAGTGGTGAGCTGTGGTCTGCCATCTGCAGGCTCGCAGCTGTGTACGGCTGAGATGTCTGACTGCTTGGGCAGGATCTTGGCAAGCTCAGCCTGACTCTGGAAGCAGGGTGGAATTTTCTTGAAATGACAGAACCATTTAAATATTTCAGGGCTTTCTAAAGTCACCAGAAATAGAAGGCAAGTCTGCCTCTCATTGGCGGAATTTCCTTCTTATTTGTAAACAGAGCCAGTTGTCACCTGGAGGTGGCAGCTCCCTGGGTCCACTGAATTCAACCCTCCCTTGCCAGAGGCAGGAGTGGCCACCGTTTCTGCCAGCTGGAGCTCTCAGTCTCTGTCAGGGCCTGGCTTCACGTGCCCTGGCATTCTAGGAAGTTCCAGAGTGGAAGGGCAGCTCACTGAAGAAGCCTCTGCTGTAACCTGGAGAGGGGTCTTACAGCTGTCCTCCTGGGGGTGCCCACAGCCTTGCTCCAGCCCTGAGGACCACTGATCATCACAATGTCTCCACTCCTTAAACCCAAGCAAATACTGTGCCTCTGCCTCTGAGAAAGCCCGGAGGTCCAGCCACTCTCCCATCCATCCTCAATGTCATCACCTACCCGGAGGACCATAGCAACTTCCTCCATGGCCTCCTCCCGTACCTGCCACCTTTCTGCCCGGTACCAACTAATTAATCCACTTGAAGAGCAGAGGCTGATCCGGAACTGGTCCAGGTGCATGCACACAAGATTGGAGGACTTGGCACGTTCCTCGTCCCTGTTTTATGGATAAGGAGACAACGGAATGCTGAATAGTGCATTGGAGGTGACATTCCTATTTGTGACAGAGGCAGAATGGAAACCCCGCTTGTCCAGGTTCAAGAGGTTAACCTCAGACCCTCCTGGCTCCTTGCACACCCCCTTGCTGTGTGTCAGCTCTGTGCTGACAGATCATGGCCTGCCCACTGCACAAGAAGTAACAGTCTTGTCAGTCTGTCCCTGAACTCTGAGGCCCTTTTCCCTCTCACTCCTCTCTGGTCAGCCTGGACTAGGGATGCTAGGATCCCTTTAAATTTGCGCCTCAGATCAGCCACAAATACTATTTTAGTATACATGTAACCCGAGGTATACTTATGCTAGAGAAATGTCCACTGCCTCTGTGAAATTCGCCATTTGTGTTTGCATATGTGTATGTGTGCAGGCTGTTGAAGGCTTGAATGGGGGCGCTCGTCCTCTTATTGGATGATGGCTATAATTTTTGCCTGCAGTCTTCTGTTCTGCCTACCTAGATCTCTCTTGTCCTTTGTGCTTGGCTAAGATATCCCTCCTCAGGAATTCCTTCCCGACTCCCAAGCTAAACTAGACTCCCCATTATTCTGCCTCAGAACCTCCTCCTCTTCATGTAATCTGTGGCCATGAATCATCCCCCACCACTTGGTCATGAGTTCTTCTTGTACCTGTAGCTTATTGGCCTGTGCCACTTGCTATGTCACTAACTCTCCCTGCTCTCAGCCTGGCTGGTCCTTCTTTGTGGAAGCCCTCTGTTCATCTCCCCACATCCCTATGTTCTGCCTTCTTGAAGCCTCCTTTCAGTCTAGCAGAGTCACTATGATTGGTCATGTTAGCTCTGTCTAGGGTGTGTGTGTGTGTGTGTGTGTGTGTGTGTGTGTGTGTGTGTGTGTGTGTGTGTGGCGGGGAGGGGAGAGGGACTCCTAGGAGCTGTTCTCGCCCTCTGGAAGTTCACAGTGCTGGGAGGTGGCATGGTGTAGAGTGTACCTCTGGTTCAGTGTACATAGGCAATCAGAATGACAGCCTGGCACCATCCTGTGGGGCAGTGCCACCTTCAGTCCTGGAAGAACCAGGCCTCTTGCCCATAGTCCCGGAGAGTTGTAAACAGACCTGAATCACAGGGAGTCTCGAGACTTTCTGCTTCTGGCTCAGCAAGAACAGGGGCTCTGCTCACTTCTCTCATTCCTCCTGGGCTGCTATGAGGTGCAAGTGACCCCTCTCCCTCTCCCTCCCTCCCTCCCCCCCCCCCCCCCCCCCCCCCCCCCTCTCCCTCTCTCTCTCTCTCTCCCCCCCCCCCCTCCCCTCCCCTCCCTCCCTCCTCCCCCCCCCCTCCTCCCCCCCCCTCCCTCTCCTCCTCTCCCGTCCCTCTCCCCCCCCCCCTCTCTTCCCGCCCCCTCCCTCTCCCTCCCTCCCTCCCTCTCTCCCTCCTCCCTCCCCTCCCTCCTCTCTCCTCCTCCCTCCTCCCCTCCTCCTCCTCCTCCCTCCCCTCCCCCTCTCTCCTCCTTCCCTTCTCTCTCCCTCTCCTCCCCCTCCTCTCTTCTCTCTCTCTTCCCTTCCCTCTTCCCCTCCCCTCCCTCCCCTCTTCCCCTCCCTCCTCCCTCCTTCCTTCCCCCCTCCCCCTCCCCCCCCCCTCCTCCCTTGTCTGCCCCCTGCCTTCCTCCCTTCCTTCCTCCCTCCCCCCCTCCCTCCCTCCCTCCCTCCCATGTGTTTGGATGGGTGTCAGGTTTAGGATGGTTCTCTTGAGGTCTCAAAGCAGTGGCATTGCTCCTATGAGCTCCTTTGTTCACACCCAGCGTGTGTGTGTGTGTGTGTGTCTGTGTGTGTGTGTGTGTGTGTGTGTGTGTGTGTGTGTGTGTGTGTGTGTGTGTGTGTGTGTGAACCAGCTTCCCCAGTCATGGCATGGAAGCCCTTCTTGCCATTCTGATGAGGACAAGGACCCACTCTGGAATGAGGAGAGATGACAGGGAAGCCCCATGTTCTCATAGCTTAGGGCCAAGGCTGCCAGACGCTCAATTATACAACACTTAGCACTTCACTTTTACTCAGCATCCGAGATCACAAGAAGCAACCACCGGTTTCTGTTTATCAAACAGTTAAGTACAAGTAATTTAATAAATATGTCCTAACAACTTAGCAACTGTTTGAAAACATATTGCACGTAGATTAAAAGAAAAATAATTATTTTTGAATTATTGTCAGCTGGCCACGATTATTGATGGCATATGTGTGCCAGTTGGCCACTCAACAATTTCTCAACACTGGGAATCGGCCTGAACACCCACTCTTATTTTCTTATTGACATGGATTCTTGTCCGATACTTGCTTTCCATAGTGGTGACCCCTAAAAGCCTGGTTTCTCAGAGTTAACCTATTATTAGAATTGAGAACGTGAGCTGCCTTGGGCTGACAGGTGTTGTGAGTCCCTCGTGTCACTGCATTTCCTAGAAAAGGGACAACGTCACTTGAGAATCATCCATGGCATTGGTGTGTCCACTGGGAACCATGGCTGACTCTTGGATCTCATGGAGCTGAATGCACAAGACAGTGATACCAGACAAAGCAGAAACCCTGTTTGGATAAGAGAGCAAGGAAAGGTGCTGGGGAGGGCAGGATCGGTGAGTGTTGACCTATTCAATGAATATCGAGTAGAAAGGAAAAACACCTCCAAACCCATGTTTGGGTCCCCCATGGAGAACAGGGGAGAGCTTATGGCAGAATCCAAGTCACTCCCCTAGCCTCGCCTGCAGGGTGGATGGTCCAGCCTGTCACCTCTTTAGTGCAAGCTGGCCATGAACCTGCTTAGGAGCCTCTGACTCTGTGTGACTCCCTGTCACTTTGTTCATTGCCAGCTGCTCTCACCCCAGTGTCTGAGTGAGATCTATGAGATACACTACTCATGTCCATGCCCCTGTTGAGGATGTCTTGATCAGGATTCAAGGATTCCTGTTGCTCTAAGCACAACTGACTGGGCACTGTGGCACTATCAGGAGCTGGATAGTCCCTGACCTTATACCCTTGGTACCAGGAGATCCCAGCTTTGCTGGGAGCTAGACTCCAGACTTGAGCCTAGGTAAACCAGGAGGTTGTGACTCTCCCATGGCTTTTTCTCTCCATCCTTACCCAGAAAGAGGGTCCAGTCCTGACCACTCCCACTCCAGTGAGAACCTGCTCCCGGATCCCCAGAATCTCTAGAAAGTACCTGCAGCATTCAACACTGAGGCCTTCAGGAGACCCCAGTGCAATCCCTGCTTGGCTACTGCTCAGCCTTATCAGGGCTGGTGTCCTTGCTCCCAAGCCAACTGAGTTCAGACAATCTCTGAGCAGATTGTGTTCCCAAGCCTCTGTGGCAGCCGGGAGCGTTGATAACCACCTGGTGGAGTGGCCTTCAACTTTCCTTCCAAAGGAGCCGGCATGAGAACCATCTGCAGTCAGACCTCTGACCAGATGAAAATGTAGGGCTTTACATGGGCTGGAGAGAGGTAGCACAAGGCAGCTTCAAAAGAGTTTGAGCCTCTCCCCATTTCTACAGTTTTAGAGCCCTTAGCTCCCTGGCATAGGATCCAAAGCTAACAAATGCTATACAACATGGATACCATCATATTTGCATGGTACCAAAACAGGGTAAGAATGTGTGATATAGAATTACATTTTTAGCACATGATCACTTACTAAGTAACTTCATTGCTTTTACTCCCATTTTACAGATTATATAATTAAGGCTTAGGTCAGTCAAATAGTTTGCCCCAAATCATGCTGTTAGCAATGCCAAGGTTAGGACCTGAGTTAGAGGAAATAGAAATTATATCCAGGGGCCCTAACACCTATGCTGATAGACTCCTCTCTGGCAAGGCTTCCCAGGAGCCTACCAGTTCAGTTCCTCTGCAGAACTCATGGAGAGTCTAATGCCTGAGTCCATCTCTTTCCCTGAAGTCAGTAAAGACGAATTGGCCCTTCCCGCCTTCTGTCAGAGCTATTTCCAATGGTGCTGAGAGCCATTCTATCTAGGGAACACTTGAGGCTCTTCCAAAGGCCTGGCAAGGGCAGCTCAAAATGCCTCTAACTCCAGCTTTGGGGCATCGGGTGCCCTCTGCTGGCCTCCACGGGCACCCTTACGTGGAGGAATACAATCTCACAGACAGGTACGCGTAAATAAAAAGGCACTGCTTTGTTTTATGGAGAAGGTGACTTATGGAGCCTTGGGAGAAAGGGAGGCATCTGATTGCTTGGAAATCCCTGAATGGGTCATGGGGTCAAAACAACGCGTAGCAAGGTCTGTGGTTGAAGAAGTCTTCGCCAGGGGTGCTAGGTGCAATCCGCCGATTTCTCTGGTAACAAAGCAGAAATGAGTTCAGTGGCCCTGCGGTGATTGGGCAACACAGACCAATCACCTTAAAACGTTCCTGCGTTCTACCCGGTAATGCCACTTCTGGGAATCTAAGGCTTTCCTAGCATCACTTTCAAATACTGGAAATCCGACAAACAAACCTGCAGGAGCTGACATCCACCCTCCTTGGCCCACTGAGGGAGGCGGGCTTATAACGATAATGGCTGAACAGAGAACCCAAGACCCCGAGAAAGGCCTCGCCGATGTTACGCCACCTTCCGATGGGGCATGCGAGAGGCTGTGCGTAGAAATACTTTAGGATCTCATGAATGTAAGGAAATTAACTGGGAGGAGGCCATGAAGGCTAAGGGCAATTTGCCACCGCGTAGGTGGCCTCTTTCTGCAGCCTTTGGCGGTTGCAAAGCCCACGCGGTTTGCACTCTTCAGAGTAGCAGGAGAAAACAACCGTCCAGCCATAACAATCAGTGTTGGGAAATGACCGAGGCCTGGATAGATGGGAGGACAGGGCCAGCTCCCACAGGGCTCAGGCAAGGGAGGGCTTGGGGAGTGTCAGGTGCCTGTGCCCATGAACTACTTGGGGGACCGGAGCTCTGTGGTTTTGTTGGTGCTCTCTGGAGGAACGGTGTGCATGTGAGTGCATGGACGTGGGGGTGGATCCATGGTGTTTCTGGGGTGTTTCTGTAGGCAACCAGCAGAGCCCGCCTTGCTTTGGCAAGCTCAGCATTCAAAGTTTCCTAGTTGGTCGCTGGAAGAAAACCACCTCACCAGGAGGGCCAACTCGATAGCAAAGAGCTTGGCTTCCTCAGGCTTCCTCCCATGCCCTTTGCCAGCAGAACAGCCTAGAAGCCTGTAATACTTAAGGAAGTCATGAGGGGCTTTTGAAAGGGTGGGAGAAAGCAGAGCCCACACAGCAGAGAAGATCTCATTTGAGATCCGTATCCAGACTTGAGGGACAAGAGGAACATTGATGGCCAAGGTGCTTGACTGGGTCAAGCACATTGAGCTGTGGAAGCCTCACCAAATCCAGGGTACAGTACCCTTGGAGTGAAGGGTTCAGATGCCTTGTACCTGGGGCAGGACATGCTTGGCTTTGTGAACAGAGAGAGTGAGCTGTGGTAGGACATGCACCTATAATGGCAGCTTTCACCTATTAACACTTGTCCTGCTGGGGTAAGCCCCATCCCAAGATGCTACTCAAATGTGCACGGAGGTCACAGGATGACCTCTATTTGAGATGACCTCTGTTAGACTGCTGGGACCTGGCCTTCCACATAGGGGAGTCGGTGAACAGTGCCAAGGACATGGCTCTGGACCTGCGTAGACCTGAGCATACCCCGCCCATCCTTCATTCTTTTCCTTGTCTCCATTCTGGCTTACTCCCGAGGGGCTCCACCCCTGAGACACAGGACCCAAGTTGTACTTCCAGCCCCAGTACTGGGCACCCTACATACACTTAGGTACTGCCCAGCAGTCTGCTACCTCCTGCCCTAGTCTCTACTCTGATTCGCCCACAGCCTTCTGAGGCCTGCTCTGCTACGTGTCAGCAGGACATTGCTCTCACTCTTGGCAGCTGTGCTGGCCCTTTAAGCTATGCTTGGCATCTGTGTGGTCACAGGGAATGGTCCCGGGTTGCTTCTCACTCATTGTTTTGGTTTGAGACTTGATTGTTAATTTCTTAAAATAATTCTTAGGTCAGATAGACGTGGAGTTATGGAGAGGTGAGAAAGTTTGGCTGTGAGTAGCAAGAGAACTCCGTGTAGGTGTATCTTTCTTCTTTCCACCTGTTTCGAGTTACTACTATGCGTTGTGTGCAGGCTGCACACTCCAGCCCTTACTTAGTAATAGTCCTATTTGGTCACCCATGCCTTCCACCCCTCCCTAGAAAGCTGCTTCTGTAGATTTACGTCTGTACCACCCATGTCCTAAGTCACAGTAGCCGAGGCTGGGGGGGAGTTAGGCAGTTCCGTGAGGATTCCCAGCAGAAAGTAACAGGAGGTTCCATGATTTGCTGAGAGGGCTCTGGGCTGGAAGAGGGCAGGAACCCTGACTGATGAGTTAGGGGTTTGCTAGATTTGATCCTGGTTTATTTTTTGTGTTCTTTAGACCATGCTTAGAAAGCACAATAAAGCAGGCTGGGAACACGGGAGTGACTGAAACTCTGGATTTGGAAGGGATCACTTACTGGCTTTGATTTTCACAAAAATCTACCAGAGTCCTTCAAGTAGCCATGCAAGCCATGGAGAGACTGCGCTGTATAACATGGAGACTAACTCCTCGTGGTTCCCACAGATCTGGGTGTCTCTGTGTTCGATTCTGGCAATCACCCCTTTCTGGGTTGCAGAGAGCTGTTTTTTGTCCTATCCTCCCATGAAGGAAGAACATGGGATAGCTGTTTGGCCTCTCCTAATAGGGCACTAATCCCTTTCACAAGGGCTCAACCTCATGGCTTAGTTACTTCATGACCTTACCTCTAAGTATCATCACACCGGAATTAGATTTCACTGCATGATGGGAGACCGGGGTCTACTAACCAACACCCAGTCCACTCAGGGTACATTCAACACGAGGGTTGTTTTGTTCCCCCTCCATTCAATCCAAAATGTTTTGGTGGACATTTACCATGTGTTTGGGCCTGGGCTAGCTGCTTCAGGAAGGAGTGGATGGAGGAGGGGTGGAGCAGAAGGAGGTAGAAGAAACAGGAGCAGGGATGATCTCACATGCAGGGTGCTACCACATAAGAGGCAATGAGAGCACTGCCATTTTCTACACAGTGGCTGAGGGACTCTCAGGTGATTCTCAGGGAGGTGGCATCTGGGTGGGTCTTGGAAGAAAGGATATGTGTCATGTCCCAAGGACATTCCTGCTGAGGGGACAGCAGAGTCTTGGCCCCATCTGGAATGGAAATTACCTTTCCTCCCAATCCCTCCCATGGAGGGTTTTATCTGAAACCCTTTTCTGGGAAAATGCTTGTTTGCTTCCTGTCCAATTGTCTCTAAGCAAGAAGTGACATGCCTTTATGAGCAGGAGACCAGATCCAGACGGGAGAGCCTTGGATTCTGGTATAGGGTCAGCTGCTTCTCAGGATGCTGCTTGAGGTGCAGTGCGTATGCTCCTGTGATCGCTCCTTTTGTCTGTTGAAAGGATTCTTAAAGCTGGATCTAGAACACCATTTAGAGTCTCACATGTTAGAAGACTGGTCCCCAGCTGGGACATCATTAGAGGAAGAACATCAATGAGATGTGACCTCAAAGGTTTATTTAGCCTCCAGACCCTTCCCTCACTCTCTGCAAGCAACCGTATTCCATCACCTGCTCCCATCATGCCACTCACACGTCCCCTCAGGCCTGGCTGTAATGGAGTCAAGTAAGCATGGACTGAAACCTCTGAAACCGTGAGCCAATGGAAACCTTTCTTCATTTTAACTCATTTTTTCTCAGGTTTTTAGTTATAGCAACAAAAACCTAACACAGAGGTGATCTCAGCTTCTATTGCCGTCACTGTAAGGATCAAGTGAGATGTAACCTGTAGGCCCTTCCGGTTTAGATTATGCAGAGTTTCCTTTGGAGATCAACCCAACAGCCAAAGTAATCAATGTCTTCACTGGATAACTTTCCAGGAGACTCATGCCACAGCTCAGAGTCATCCTCTGTAGCACTTTAGCTCTCTGGCCTCTGTACTTGTTCCCAAACCCAAGACATTTCTGGTTGATTGATCCCTGCTGGTCAGCTGACTAGGTCAAGACAGCACATTGAAAAGGTATCTGGCTATTCTTGCGTTCAGAAGTTTCAATCTGTTGGAGAAATGTCCCCTCCCAAACTCTTAATACAGAGGTCACTTGCCATAAATGCCTCTGAATTCTGCTATTACCTAGAAAACTGGAAAAAGAAAAAGAAAAAGAAAAAAATCTTTGGGAGAATTGCTTAGAAATGAGAGCTCAAAACCATTCACAAGTGAAATAGTAGTTTCCCTTTTAAAAAATTAATCTGAAGATGATTATTTACATCTTGATATCCTTTTAAAAGAATCTTTCCCCTGTGTTTAGTCCCGCAAGTGGGATTCTGGAACCACGTCTGTGGGTCGTGAGGGAACTTAAGCGATGCCCTGCTCTGGCAGCCCCTAGCTCTTGACCCTACCTCTTGTCCTCAGATGCTACAGCAAATGCCATTGGAATGCTGGAAGGAATTCCCTTAATCTCAAAAGAAGAAAAGAAGGGCTCTGGTAGAATCAACTGGGAGTCTTAACTCGAGAAAAAATGTCTGAGGTCAGAGGAGAGATGAGCAGGACAGAGCAGGAATCATCCGGCCAGCTATCTGTCTGTCTATCCATCCTTCCATTTGCGGGCCCTTCGCTGGACATCTGTTGATAACAGATTGTGTCAGACTTCAAATATATCCCTCCTCCGTGTGTATTCAACTCCACATAATTTCCTTGCAGTGTGAATGTCTTACCTTTCATGCAGACATGGAGACCCACTCCCTTTGGATAGCCAGCAAAGGTTATATGACTTTTAACTTGAAGTCATAAAAATGACATAGGCTCTCTGTGTGTGCCATCTTCTCTTCCTCTCTCATACTTCCCTTCTCTTCCCTCCCTTCCTCTGTCCATAGATACTACATTAGGAGGACACCCACACAGAGAGACCCAGCTGGCCCCTCAGTCAGTGAAGAGTAAGTTGCAGCACATTGTAAATGGTTCTTCGGATGCTTCTGGACCCTTACTAAGGTCCTGGCTGTGAACAAGATATTCCTGCTGTGTTAAACTCCTCGCCTTGGAGACCTTGCTGGTGAGAGATGGTTTATTTTGAGTCACTAAGTTTTAGGACAATTTGTTACACAGCAATTGGTAGCTGATACAAAATCTAGGCTGAATGGGGAGAAAAGCTGCTGGGGTCTCTGGAGAGATCCCCCAGGTAACAGGCAGAAGTTAGATTGTTCAATACAACTGCTACTGACACACTCTGAGGAAGGGTGCCTGATGTCCATGGGGTGGGTGTCTCTGGGACCTCAGGAAAGCTGAATGGGAGAGGTGACACTCACCACCATGTCTAAAAGGATAAGAAATAGTTCCTTTCCCAAGGGAACTATGGGAGATGGGCAAAGAGTGAGGAGGAGACACTCTGGAAGAAGAACCTAGACAGAACCATGAAAGGACCATGCATAGAATTGTCACCCAGGCTTTCTTGCCATGTGAGCAGCGCATGTCACTAAGACAATGCTTCTCAACCTTCCTAACGATGCGACTCTTTAATAGTTTCTCATGTTGTGGTGACCCCCGTTGATAAAATTATTTTCATTGCTAGTTCATAACCGTAATTTTGCTACTGTTATACATTGTAAATATCTGTGTTTCCTGGTGGTCTTAGGTGACTCCTGTGAAAGGGTCATTCATCTCCAAAGGGGTGGAGACCCACAGGTTGAGAACCGCTGCTTCAAGAGCTGAGCATTCAGCAGGGCCTTGGGTTGGCAATCCTATATCTTCCCAGGGCAGAATGCAACTCAGACCATGGCCTCTCAAACTCTGTTCCAGGCTAGCTGGACGCTAGCAAACTAGCAGGCAAGACTGGTAAGGAACCTTCTCCCAGTACACACTGCTCTCTCCTTAATAGCAGGAACTACATTCGTGTATGAAAACCAGTGGTAGACAGCTCTTGGGATCCCGATGGAGCTGTTCGCCAGAGGGGAAGAATCTTAACATGAGTCACAGTAACCTCCATGCTGTAAGCTAATGTTGTCCTGCTAGGTCAGCACAGCCAGGCTCTGACTCCCTCCAGATGTTTCCCCAGATGTTGCTGATGGCCCAGCCCTCTCTGACCAGCTCCTCCATGCTAGCACATTCCTTCTCCTCCAGGAAGCCCTACATAAACCCTTGGGCTCCTTGGGACTTCAGACCCCCTGTATCACAGTCCTTGTACATGGTGGATAGTATCCTGGCTCCCTGGCTGCATGCCTGGTGAGGTGCGTGCATGGGGGAGGGGTGTTCAAGAGAGCGTGGAGTGTTTTCCAAGGCCCAGGCCAGTACAGACATCCTCTGAAGACAGGTTGGGGGTGAAACAGCAAGGATGATAGTCCTCTAACTGTCATTCGAGCTGTAAGGACAGGTCTGTGTCTCCTGGTCCTGGGATTTGAGTGTCTTTAGCTTGGTCATTAACTATGCCAGTCATCACTCTAAATAATGCTAAGTAATGTTGGATTGAATTGAATGAGATTTCGGGCTAAGATCATAGAGTATTAGTGAGCTGGTGTCACTCTGTAGCTGATAGATTTTGGCCTGTGGGTAAGTTCGGTGTGTGTGTGTGTGTGTGTGTGTGTGTGTGTGTGTGTGTGTGATTTCCCACATATATTCACACATGTCTTCTATGACAGTGTATGCTGTGTGCTACATGTTTATGTGAGGATGCTCCCTCTGCGCTGAGAGCTAAGCAGAAACAACCACTGTACCTTTCTGGAGCCTTGTGCCTGATAAGCCCCAGAACAGCCATCTGGGCTCAACAGGACGCTCCAGGACATCTTTTGGAAGCCCTGAGTCATATAGCACAGTCATCGCCCATGGCACTGCCCACCCTGCAGCCCCCTGCCTGGGTGGCATGCACATGGATGGGGCAAGCATTTTCCCTGGCCTGCTGACTGCTTTAAGGAACATATTATAATTCCCGCACGGGCTGCATCTGCAACCAACTTGAGTGGGGGGAAAAAAAAAACTTTAAGTGAATTGAAAGAAAAAAAATTGTACTAAGGAACTTCAATCCAGCCATCCATCCGTGTCATTGAATTAGGCTAATCTAAATCCTCAGAGCCTAATTTAGCAGCCTCCAGGCAACCTCTCCATGGCTCTGTGGTGTTCCTATTGCAAAGTCCTCGGCAGACATGCTCTTTGGAGACAGTAATGTCCTGGCAAAGCCAAGGACACAGGGCCCCTGAGGGACACCAGCTGCTCATCAGGGACCTATGCAAGAGGAAACCTGTGGGTGCTTAACCTGGAGTTGCTTCAGCCGCTGTATGAACTGTTCTTCCACCCCAGGGCCCTGCACCTCACCCAACCCTCCAGTACTACAATCACCAAGATGGCCTAGGAGGAAAAATTCCTCAGAGGGAGGAACGGACACCTGAACCCCAGAAAGTTGTCCTAACGCTGCTTAGCACGTGTCGCACCTCAGGACTTCACTGAAACACAGGCCTCACTGATACAGACCCACGATTGGCTGGAGGGAGAGGAGAGCCCAGCCTTCTCAGTGATGCTAACCTCATCTGTGCCCTGTGAACCAGAGTGTCATCAGCTCACCGAGACACTCGCTGACTCCATTTGATGATCCCTCTCCTACTGTACACAGTCTTCTCCCTAGACTCCCCCCTCATTCTGTCTGAGATTCACTCATCCGTCCACCACCTCCCTCCCGCCTTCCCTCCTTCCATCCCTTGCCTTGTGGCTGCTCAGGGTGTCGAGAACCCGGGGAACTCCCCTACCTAGACTGTGCCCCCAACCCCACTTTTTCCATTCCTCTCTTGCCTCTGGCTCCCCGCTGCCCCAGCTGATGGCTTTATCTCTTCTCTGCTTCCCTCCACAGAGCTCAAGAGCTGATGGTGGCTAGTGGGGAGGCCTTTGCCAGGGGCACTTAGGAGAGGGAAAGGTGCTGAACTGACCTGATAAATGAACTAGTGGAGATGTGTGGCCTGGCTCCCCCACCCCTTTGATCAAAAGCCGCTGAACCCCTGATGACATCCCATGGCGTATTCCTCTATTAATCAGCAAAGCCTTGACAGATGTAAGCAATTTGTCTTCGGAGAGGCCTGGAGGGGTGGGGTGGGGGGGCGTGTAGGAGTGGAGCTCAGCCATCAGGGTAGAGGAGATGCCGAGGGGAAGGCCTGAGGTGGGGGCTGCATACATGCATACTAAGAAGGCAGGAGCAGGAGAAACCAGGAAGATCAGAAAGGGAAGCGTTTTCATTTCAAAGCATATTTCTTCCTTGATTGAATGGCCCCCCAACTACTACCGCCAAACCAAGACGCTGGAATCAGGCTGAGATCCAGGGGTTAATCCTACCCAGGCCCTGTGGGGCTCAGAAGCATGATTCATTGGGCTCGGTACCCGGGATCGGATCAGGGAGGTGCTCTCATCCTCAGGACCCTCGGAATGTTGTCGGGAGCTCCTGCCCTCGCTGGTTGATGCTGGTGTTACACAGTTACACAGCTGGTGCTGCACTACACACCTTTAATGAGTTTGCCATGTGTGCAGAGGCCAGGCGCTGGGCACTGGGTAGTCATAGAAGAAACAATATCAGCTCATCAAACCCATGGTCTGTAGGGTGGCTCTGAAACCCCAGACGAAGTCATGTAGTACAAAGTTCTGGACAAGAAGTGACCAAAGATAATTTAAAATCAAATGCACAGTGAGCCAGGCATTCCCGACAGTGCTCGTTGTGTCGTGTGATGTCACTGCTTCCACACACACTCTCTGCCCACCTCGAGCTGTGCGTGTCACCTCGCCGTGAAATGCTGGTTGGCGAGTACTGCCTGAGACAGCCTGGCTGAGATCTGAGACTACTGCGTGTTGTAAATCACAGCGTTTTTATATCAGACATAAAGTTATCTGGTTTTATAGAGCCATAGTGGCTTAATTACTGAAATGGTCTTTTTATGCATGCATGTGTGCGTGTGTGCGTGCATGCATATGTGTGTATATGCAGGTGAATGTGAGAGTGGGTACATGTGCAAGTACATGTGGGTGCATGTCAAGGCCAAAGGACAACTTCAGGTGTCATCCTCAAAACATCACCCACCTCCTTATGAGGCAGGGTGTAGGCATATTGTTTGTGTAACCTACTTGAATAAGGGTTCAACCTCCTCTTTAGCCCAGCACTCACCAAGAGGTAGTAGAAAAGAAAGGTTATTAGGATATGGGGCAAGCGGACCTGTTTAGAAACAGTTCTTTGGGGCAATTCTAATCTTCCTGGTTCTCAGTCCAGTCCTCTAGCAAAACACCAAACACGAATCAGCAGCTTCAGTCCAGTCCACTCAGCAGACACCACACACAAACCTGCAAGGGCAGTTCAATCCAGAAGAAACCACAAGGCTCACTAACTGGCCCAAGTCTGGCGAAGCAGCAAGAAGCTGCAGGAGGGGTTGGGGATTTAGCTCAGTGGTAGAGCGCTTGCCTAGGAAGCGCAAGGCCCTGGGTTCGATCCCAGCTCGAAAAAAAAAAACCAAAAAAAAAAAAAAAAAAAAAAAAAAAAAAAAAAGAAGCTGCAGGAACCGTGCGAGTTCTTCGGCGAGTTTCTCTCTGAGGTGTCACCTCAAGCTCAGCTTAGCCGCACAGTTAAGGTGAGACAATACATGCATATCAGCGAAGACTAGCAGGGTGGAGCAAGGGGCCAGCTCCCACTGTCTGTGGGGTGGTGTTTATATTCTTTCTAAACATCATGCATCCTTTCTCGAGTTTGCTAGAGCAAAACATCCTTCACCCGTGTCTGCTTCAGCCAGTCTTTCACCTGTCTGCCCCAGTGAAGCATCATTATAACCCGAGTCTCCAAAGAAACCAGAAATTTCCACTTTAACAGGGCCTCTTCACTGGTCTCTAAATGACCAGTCAAGCTACACTGACTGTCCAGGAGGCCCAGGGATCTTCCTGTCCCCATTCTGTAATTCCATCCCTGTCCCTGGGATTACAGCACCTACCACTGTGCCTGGCTTTCATGTGGATTCTGGGTGTCTCGCTCAGATTCTAAATCTTTGGAGGAAAATACTTTACCAATTGGGCTCTCTTTCCAGCCTTAAAAAAAAAATACTTAATATTTTCTCAACACGAAAGTCCCAAATTGGTATGTCTTTGCATTCAGTTGTATTAATTTTATAAATTGCTATTTGAGATTCTGAATTAAGTTTCATCAAACAAACAAAAAAAGTCATTCAGTGAATTTTGGCTTGAGGTGATGACAGAATGTCTAACAACTGTGAAGTGGCCCCAAACAGACTCTTACCATTCTGTACTGCGTATTTCTGTGGAACGGTGTTCTCAGCATTGATGATTACAAAATCAAATTATCAGCCACCTCTGAAAAGCTTTCAAGATGCTGAGAGCCCTGCAGAATCCATCTCTAACCAAGTTAACATCCTTTATGGAAAACCCCCACATCTCATTAGTCTGCAAATTTCTTCTCGTATTCTATGTATACCAATTTTAAAATTTGTATACCTGGGGTGTGTGTGTGTGTGTGTGTGTGTGTGTGTGTGTGTGTGTGTACCAACACACCTGGGGGTCACATAATATTTTCCAAGGCATAAAGTATGAGTGTTGAAGACTTCTGGTTTAGAACGCCAGGCAGATAGCAGTAACACAGGGGGATGACTGGCCTTGTGGGGACAGGCAAGGGACGGCATGTCCCAGGTGCTATGTGGATATAAGAACCAGGGGACACTTTCTACGGGACAAGATACCAGCTAGCTCTTACATGATGAGCAGACATGTTCATGTGGGAAGGCTCTCTCTTGTCTGCCTGTCTGGAGAATTCTTGCTCACCCTGAGGATTCAGCATGGGTTTCCTCCTCTGCTCTGCCCTTTCCCTCACTAAGGTCTAAGGTTAATGGTGTGCACAAAGGTGCAGAGGCCATCAGAGGCAGCCTGGGTGACAGAGCCTTGTGACCTGTGCCAATGTGTCCATGAGGCTGCATCTGAACAACACAGAAATTGAAAACAAAGTGGTTTTTTTTTTTTTTTTAAGTTTCCACTTGAGTATCTGGCCCTAAACAAACACAGCCTAGGGATCTGACTACAGCTGGGTATTACATAATCTCCCCCAAGTGGCTTGGGAGTGGGGGAGTGCCCCATGAATCCGCTTAGATGCTTCAAGCTTAACCTTTAAAACTCACCCTTGCAAGTGTCCGAGACTCAAGCCACAGCCAGGGTTTAGATCCTGTGCCTCCTTCCCCTTTCAATAAACACCTAACGCACGTTGCCAAGTTTTCTGTGGGCGGGACTTACAGATCTGTGACTTGCCCAGAAGACTCAGGGAACATGAAAAGATGTCGCTGAGGAGAAATATGCAGGGAAGGATGGGAGAGGTCAGCGCCTCCACCAAGCAGGACAGACTCCCACAGCTTTTCCTAATAAACAAGTTTCCAGGCCCCTTTGAATTCTTTGAGAGGAGAGGAGCATCTCCATCCTCATCGAGGGGAGGGAGGAATATTATGGGCAGAGACCACATGGTCCTGGTCCTCACAGGGGAGTGAATGGATCTGGGAGGACACAGAGCCAGGAGGTGACGGGCACCAGGGTCACAGCTGCTGACAGCCATCCATCACGGGTCACCTGCTGTTTGCCAGACTCTGGCTGAGACCTATGTCATAAAGCTCTGAGAAGCCAGCGTGTCCCAGGTGGCCAATAAGTTAGAGTGGAAGCTGGAACTGCTGCTTCCTAAGCCCCTGTCTGTCCAGGCCCCCCTGTGATTTGGGTGGGTCCTGGATCTTTCACCGGGGTTCTGACCTAAAGTCTGGACCGGAGCTTCCTAACCGCATAGACCAGGCTGCCATGGTAACAGCAAGGATGTTTTCGGAGGCCAAGGGCCTCCAGTTAGTTTGGAATTTGAGGGTTTTTCATGAGATTTGCCCTAGTCTGTGTCCAGCTTTTCGCACATATGATCTGAATTAACTCTCGCAACCTGTGCAAAGGTGAGTTCTGTTGATGAGATCATGGCGACTCCCAGAGGTCACAGAACCTGCCAGAAATCATACAGACCGTCAAGTATTTGATCTTCATTTCCTAGGTGAGAGGGACTGACCTCTCCGTCCTGCGGTGATATTTAAATCTACCCTCCCCTGTTTACGCGGTATTTTGGTATACGGAAGGCTTAGCACGTTGCTTCTGAAGACCCAATGTGTCTTTTTTTTTTTTTTTTCCCGGAGCTGGGGATCGAACCCAGGCAAGCGCTCTACCACTGAGCCAAATCCCCAACCCCCCCAATGTGTCTTGAGTGTGCGTGTGGTTACCTGTAGCTGTCAGCAGGGTGACAAAGAGTCCGGAGAGCCTGAGATGACTGAAGCCCTGCAGGGAAGACACATTTCCCCCACGATGGTATTCGGTAATGGCTGCCAGGAAGCCTGCGGCAAACATGTAGGAACCGCCTAATGAGTGAGCTTTGAAGAGATAGATAGCGCCATTAACTGAGTTCTTACCATGTGCTAAGTATCCTGCAGACTCTAAAGCATGCAACCCTCGGACCACTGCAGGAACAAGCTGTGATTTTCCACATTGAATGAGGCACGTGGTTCAGAGAGGTTCTGCAGCTCAAGCTTGGGCACCCAGCCCACTGATGAGTGTGAATCAGGGGATCTGCTTTCCAACTACTGGGCTAAGACCTTCGGGGGAGGTGGGTGCACAGTCAGTAACCTGAGACCCAACCATAGATTCCAGGAAGCTGCAGGGGAGCAACAGAGCGCTTAGGGGAAAAGCTCACCCAGGTCTGTCGAAATGGAGAAAGCAGGGAAGAGAAGGAAAGACCACTGTCATCTGCTGATAAGACAGCAGGGGGCGCTACTCACGACTTCCCGTGGTGCATCAAACAGCCGGAGTCTGAAGACTGAGCCCTGAGAACTGTCGGGCACATGAGTCTTTGCAACAGCTAAGAGGGTGTCTGAAGAGCTTGAGGAAGCTCTTTGGGAAGCTATTTGTAAATGCCTCTCAACATGTATTCCAACATCAGGACTCAGCTGCGCCCTTTGAACTTTCCCATTGTAAACTCAGTCGGGAAGGTGTTGCTCCAGGATGAGAAGCAGGTGCAGCCTCGCAGATGATAGGCAGGGAATCCCATCAGACTATAGGAGAGAAAACACTTATTACCCAGCTTCTCCATTGCCCCTCAGGAATTCTAAGAGAGACCTGGTATCAGGACACACAGGTAAGCTGGAGGGTGGCTCTGATCTCATTTTTTCCATGGATGCAGATGAGCATTCTCAGAGAAGTATAGCCTCCAACATGATGCTGCCACAGAAGACAGCTTCAGAGCTGCGCCAAGAGCCCGCAAGCCCAGTGACAATCTCTGGTCCTCTCCAGGAGCCTGGAGCTGTGCACGAGTACCCACCAAGCAGTGTCCTCCATGAGAGTAGAGTTGCTCCCACAGACTGAGGGAGACTGAGCAGGACCGGTTCCTCAGCATCACTGAGGAAGGATGGGCCAAGACAGTCCAGGAGTCCCAGAGGGCACAGAGTTGGAGACCCAAATCTCAGAGCAGAAGGTAAGAAGGATGAAGAAACACTCAGCCTTCCGTTTCTCCTTTCTCAAGCCCTTCCATCCACCAAACAGAGATCCATCCATCACCTTCTCTCAACTCCTCAGAGCCATCTTGGGGGGAAAAGCCAGAAGAGACCACTAGTGCTTCCTGGAAAGGTGTTTGTCTGACTGCTCAGCTCAGCTTCCTCCTTCCCACCATCATCAGATAGATTATAGGAAATAGAAGGATGCCTCCTTTGGGGCTTAGTCCAATGTCTAAGACTTAAATGGTTGGTCATGCCTCAAGGTGGATCTCAAGTTTGGCCAAGGACTCTGGCTGAAGTCAGTGTCACCTGTGTAAGTCTACCTGCTATCCCTAAGGACCATCACTGTAAACACTGTAAAGGTAACAGGCCTTTATAGACATTCTGTCCCATTTCCCCCTTCAAGTGGGAGCTGTCTAAACTGTTGGATAAAAGGGCGAAGCAAACCTAATTCCTGAACAGGAAATGTAACGCTTTGGCTGGAGAAACCCTTCCCCTGCTGTCACACTTGACTTGGGGCAACTTTCTGCTGGAGCCGCTGAAGCTGCTGAGGCCCCTTACCTATTCATTCAAACCCCAAGACCCCCAAGCCACATATGCTTCTTCCTTAGCTGTGGGGTGTGGGTGGGAGAGAAGGTGGGTACCTCCACCAGCTAGCCTAGTTTAGCACTTGCCTTCATAGGACAGATGTATGGCATGGTTGCCTAGGAATCAGTCTGATGAATGTCAGTCAGAGCCTGGTAGGCAGTCTTAAACCATCTTTGATGTTTTAGTTTTGGATCTGCGAGTAACTTAAAGTGAATTTTGAAAACTTGGCTATGTAGCAGGAAGATGATGGCCCTGGATGTGGGTATCACTTGTGCTCTGTGGTGAGATCTTGGCCTGTATGAAAGGAGAAAGAGAGCTTAACCCCAGTATTCATCTCTCTCTGCTCTGTGACTGCACATGCATCAGGACCAGCTGCCTCCAGTCCCGCAGCCCAAAGTCAGTTTAATGACTACCGAGGATCAAGACTCTTTCTGGGTATCTTCCTACCCTTCCTGGTAGCATTATCTGCCCCATGCCTGTTGCCTCATGGCTACAATATGGCAACCGCAATCTAGACATTCTCATTCTCACATTCTCCTACGGCTGTGTTCAAGTCTACACCACATGCTTCTCTTTTCTAACAAGGACATTTCTCCCACAACTTTAGCTAGAACCACTTTCCCTAAAATCAAGACATCCATCACAGAATCCAGGAGAAAGTTTAAGAGGCCTTTGGGTCAAGAAACCAACAGTGCCTGCCAATGGCTTGAGTGAGGCAAGGACTCCAGAGCAAGAAGTTTCCTACGGCAAAAGTGAAAGCCAGACCAGAGAGAATGTTCCAAGTGGCCAACTGCTGAACTGCAGTGGAGGATGCAGCAGTTGTGATGGTGGGAATTAGTGGCAGGGGTGAAATCCCTGACAAAATGAATGGAAGGAAGGGTTTCCTTTAGCTCATAGTTTAGGGACACTGTTTCTTGGTAGGGAAGGCATGTGGCAGGATTTGAAGGCAGCTGGTCCTGTTGCATTTACAGACAAGAAGCAGAGAGAGACAGGGATGAATGCTGGAGCTCAGCTCCCTTTCTCTTTTGTTTCCAGACCAAGATCTCACCACAGGGCATGAGTGCCACCCAAATTCAGGGTGAGTCTTCCCTGAAGTGTTAAACCTTCCTAGAGATACCCTTATAGGCACACCCATAGGCACACCCAGAAACACTTGTTTTCATGGTAATTCTAAATCCCATCAAGTTTGTGATCAAGAACAGCCATGACACTGGTGATGGTGGTGGTGATGGTTTGTCTGGTGGTGGTGGTGGTGGTGGTGGTGAGGGAGATGACAGAGGTGAGATGAGAACTACAAGTCAGGGAACACAAACTGTATGTCACACTCAATCCTCCTGATAGCCCTACTGTTTCCTTTAAGAGGGAACCAAGTGCTACCAAGTGATGAGGCTGAGATCTTTTCTGTATAGTACTGGCTGCTACAGAGGGCCATGGGGAGGAACACTTCGAGTGAGGCACTGCCATGCACAAATACACAAGCACCCTTTTTCTTCTGTCATGGATTTAACCAGTATCCAACGTCTCTCCTGCTAGGCTTATCAAACAGAGCAACATTCTAGGGGACAGTGGCAACCAGGACACACAAGGATGCTTCTCCCACAGGGATACCTAACTTCTCGAAGTCTGTCATGCATGCATGATAAGTTACTGACTAATAAATGAAGAAAAATCAGATCATAGTTAGGGTAATAAGCATTAGTGCCACCAGAGTGCTTGAGGACACAGCCTTGTTTATGAGTGATCTGAGATGGAGGAGCTGAGATGCTACTGGCTGGAGCTGCAGGATAATATAGATGTCATGGGAGACACTGTGGGAGTGGGGGTGTGTGCAGACCAGAGACTGGAGTGGGCTGGTCTGGGGCCTGGGATTTTGTTTCTGGTGATAGGAGATGCAACAGAGACTTCAACAGTAGAATGCATTGTTTGCTTTGTGCTTCTAGAAGGGTTTCCCTGGGCACAGCACTATCCTTGATGTGGCATATGCTGATGCACCTTGTCCCATGCTTCTGTCCTGCTCCCCAGGACTGCAAGGTCATGGGATGAGAGCCATCAGCAGCGAGCCTGCAGAAGAGCTGCTGAGTAGCACAAGGAAGCATTGGAAGCTTCCATCTGTCCCTAGAGGGACCTGAGAACAATGGCCCTCTGCAGAGAGTGGATGGTACCCACTCCCCAAAGCTCCTGGGCCTACCAAAGCAGGAAAACAAACTGGGAAACCTTTCCCAGGTTGCAGGGTTCCTCTCCGCCCTGTCTTCTGCACCAGCCAGGAACAGCCCTGGGTCTCATTAAAAGGGGGCTGCTGGTCGGGAAGCTCAGTGTCCAGCAGGTCATTCCTCCAATGATACCTGATAGGGAGCAGACGTGTGTGTGCTGGGGAGGTGACCTGGCATGCAGTCATCCTTCTGCCCCTGCCTGCCAACCAAGGGGCTCCCCTGCCCCTACAAGGTGCTCTGCAGAGCTCAGCTCCAAATACATGAAACATGAGGCCATCCTCATAATCAGAGCTGACTTGTGGGAAAATTAAACACAGAAGGGCACACCAGCCCCGAGCAGCCTCCCTCTCTGCCTTCCCAGAGGCACAGTCTAGGGCTGGGCACCTCGAGGAAGAGAAGCTGACCTGCTTGTCAGTCGGAGAGCTGTGACCTCGGGTGGCAGTTGCCTCTAGAGGACATGTTTGTATCAGCTAAGACAGGAGGACTAATTACAAAAGAAGAATAAAAGGGTGAGATTTTTTTGTTTGTTTGAAATGCCCCGTCTACTCTCCTAAGTTCTTGTGGTTGGGTATCATTTGTTTTCATTAAGTTTTACCAGGTGAGTCTGTTGCAAATTACATGACTCCTCCCAAGGCCACTGGAAGGAACACAGGGCTTGTGGAAGCCACCATGTGAGCTGCAGTGGAGAACACTGGTGTCAGCACAGAGTCAGATAAGGGTTTCAGGGGACTGAACCTGGCGAGGCTGGGGCAGAGTTGGTCCATAGCTCAACTCCACTGATACCTGTATGGGTTAAAGGACATCCCAGGAGTCATCGTTTTTAGGTGCCATTGACCTTGTCCCCAGGGTCCCAAGATGACACTGAACTAGAGGTCCTCTGTGTAGGTCCTCGCTTGTCCAGAAAGCCCTTTGAAGGCTGGCGTGGGCTCTCTCTCCACTTTACAAAGACCCTTGCTCATTAGGATTTAAAGCACATGCTTGGCTGAGGCTGTCAAAATGCATCACAGAGATGGTCCCAAACTAACCGCGGAGCACCCCCCTGTCCTGATCAAAGGAGAGGCGGGCATCCTGTGCACAGAGGCTGGAGTACAGTGTGGGGGGAGCAGGTGGGGACTTGAGGCTGACAAGCCTGTCAGCTACAGGCCAGAGGCCCTGTCCTTACAATGCAGACCAGTTGTCCGCCTGGATAGATCCAGTGTAGAAGGGATTGATGACCCCCCTTCCAAAACCGGACCCCAAAGAATCAGTTGGGTAGGTGCTGTCGGGGTGATGAGTCGGGGCTATGGATGAGGAGGACAGTCCCTGAAGGCCTGTGGAGGCTGTGTGCGTATGTCCAGGAGGTTTCGTTTCTGGTGAAGGACCAAAGAAAGCCGAGAAGATGAGTCAGAACCAACTACAGCAGCTCAATGGCTGGATGGCTTACACTGCTTACTCTTTTAACTAAATATTTTATTTAATATTTATACATGCATATAATGTGCTTGGATCCAATCCACCCTTGTTCTTTCTGATTCCTCACACTCTCCTAGCTTCTCTCTCTCTCTCTCTCTCTCTCTCTCTCTCTCTCTCTCTCTCTCTCTCTCTCCCCCCTTAGTGCTGCTTGTACGTGCATGACTGTGGGACCATCTACTGGAGCATGGCCACCCTCTCAGAGCCCCAAGGAAAAGTTGGCTCTCCCTCTCCCAGTAGCCATAAGCTTGATAGCTCATCTTAATTGTCAACTTGATGGGATTAGAGATTACAAAGAAAACAAATTTCTGGGCACACCTATGAGGCACTATCCAGATTAGGCTGATTGAGTTGGGAAGACCCACCCTAAATGTGGGTAATGCCATGTCATGATCTGGGATTCTGGAAGGAGGAGGGGGGGAGGAGGAGGAAGGGAAGAAGAGGAAGGGAAGGAGGAGGAGGAAGAAGAGGGAAAGAAAGAGAGAGAGAGAAGGAAGAAAAGAAAGAAAGAAAGAAAGAAAGAGAGAGAGAGAGAGAGAGAGAGAGAGAGAAAGAAAAGAAAGAGAGAGAGAGATCTGAATACCAGTGTCCATCTTGCTGCTTCCTGACTGAAGGAAATGTGACCAACTGCTTCCTGCTCCTCCTCCTGCTCTGCTCCCGCTGCCACATCTTTCCTGCCACAAAGGTCTGTGTCTCCTGGAACTGTGAGGCAGACTACCTCTTTCCTTCTTTAAGTTGCTTTCACTGAGCATTTTATTATAACAGCACACAAGTCATTGCAATGGCTGATCTACCAGTCATCCTACCAAGCACTGGAAGGCAGATGTTCTGTTTACCTTGGTTAACATCTTACGGAAGGACTGAGAACTGCACTCAGCTTCGCACAGCTAGCCTGCCACAAAGCAAGGCTTTGAGTCCACTCGAGCCAGACCATGGTTCTGAAATGGTAGCCGAGTATGCAGGAGGAGGCTAACTAGGGGGATGCCCATGTGTGAATGATACTCTGGGCTGCACTCTTAGACAGAGGTAGAGAGAGAACTGGAGAAAAAAAAATACAGATGGGAACCTCCTGCTGGTGCCTCGGCAGGCTAGACCCATAGCTATCCCCTCACAACCCCAGATCTATGTTTTAGGACCTAGGGTGACCTCCTTGGTCTCTACAGTGCTGCCACCTGTCCAGATCTCTGCCCTGCTCAGTGCCCCATACTTCAGACTTCTCCCGCTCTGTCCTGACCTCTGGGCCCAGCAGGAGTCAAGCATTTCCACTCAAGCCCAGCTTCGGACCCTTTCAGCTTCCATCTCGGTGGGGATGGAGACTCAACTGCTCACCAGCTACAACACTGTCCATCTTCACCACAGCATGATGCCCCGGGATAGCTGACAGCGCGTGGCAGATAAATTCCACCTGCCAAAAGAAACCCGAAAGGCTGAAGGCGGAGGGTGCCCGCACATTCCTGTGTGCTTTCTGTTCCTCCCTACTGTGCATCAACCAGACCCTGCACTCCCTACCCTTGGCAGCAAGTGTCGAACTGCACAGTCCCAGAGCCAGCCCTGGGGATGCTTTCAGAGGCTGCTTACCCAAGCGTCGCATCTTCAACCTCCAGGTCTTGCCTTTGCGGCTGAGCTGAGCTGTGGATTCTTCAATTCTGGTGCTTCTTTTAAGCGTCTGCTTAAACCATTTGCCCGTCTTTGAAAATCTGAGCTGACTCTCCCTTTGGAACTGCAGGAATCCTTCCCCTGTGTATCTACACTGTTGTTTCTGTTGTGAAACTTCCTCACTGTGACTCCTGGGTAACTGCCTTTCGTGAAATTTGCTGTCTGGACGATGTCCGCTGATGGACACACCTGTCCACGATTCTTTGCTTATTCATCGATGGAGACAGGGATGCCACTACACGTGAGGACTCGGCCAAGATGCTGTGAAAGGCGTTGTAGCTGCCACTGGGGGAGAACTTCAGTGAAGAGAGAGCAGCTTCAACAAGGTCCTGTTCAGGCTCCTTCAAGCATAAGTGGTCCCTCAGGTTGGTTTCAGATCAAGGGAGACTGAGGAGCTCATGCCGTATCCCAGTTGTCTACAGATATTTTGCTACTTTTCCTGGAAAATCTATTTGTACTCACCCAAGGCAGAGAACAACAGACCGAAGAAATGATTCCACCCAAGTCCCGCTTGAACCAGTGACTTGACCGGGGTCACCTGATAGGAGCTGATGCCTGGATCACTCACAGGTGGCTGCATCACCAGAAAGCCCACAGTGCTGTGGGTCGAATTGGGGAAGTTTCCTACACCATCCACCAAACAGCGTCATCCCCCTAGGCATCTGCTTACTGCTCTCACAGCATGGAGCGGGACTCCTGGGTCAGGTAACTTTCTTGTCAGCTGGGTGAGCCCCCTTCCTTGCTGTGGGAGGGAACGTTTCAAAGGGAGGAAACAATATCACAAGAGGCACTGTTTGAAAAGACTGAAGAACCCAGAGCAAATCATGGGTTTGTAGGAAACAATTCAACAATTTGATTATCGTCTGTTAAAGCAATTAGACAGGAGATCTGAGCAGATCAGGAACGAAGTTGTCTAAACTACTAGCATGCACAAGAGAAAACACTCAGCTAGTCACTGGAGAAATTCTCAATAGAGACATTTGAATGCGACCTCATCTCTCCACCTGCTAGACTGGCTGGGGCTAAGGGACCGGAGAGACCAAGTGTTGGCAAACACATCGAGCAGCCGGAACTGTAACACATTGCTGGTGGGTTGCAAAGAAGTAACAGTAATAACGCAGCTGCCCCCAGAAAATGGTCAGTTTCTTATAAAGTCAGACATACTTCTAATGTGACCCAGCAATGCCATTCGGGGATATTTACCTGAGAGAAGTGGAAGCATATGTCTACTGAGCTTTGTATGCAAATGCCCATTGATGTTTTATTCACGACGGCCAGAATCTAAAACAATCCACATGTCCAACCGTGGCGATGTACAAGCCTAGCGGAAGACTAACTCAGCAGTGAAGCCCGTGAACACATCGATGTGGGTGGGTCTCGGAGCAACGCAAGGAGGCTAAACACAGATGCAGGAGAGAGCACGGGCCGTTTGCAGTGACCTCTGGAAAAGAGTAATGGAATCCACCGTGACAGGAAGTTAGCCAGTGGCTGCTCAGGTCAGCACAGAACGCTAGACGGAGGATAACACTCTGTCAGGATTTATGTGGGTGCATATGATTGCCACCAAAATATATGACCAACACATAATCTTATTATGTGTTGATTGAACCCCAATAAGATTGTTTTTAAAAAAAATTACCTCGGCATGAAGCTCTCTTCACAAATCTGACACACTAGACAGGGACCCATCACCGTTGAGAAGCTCCCAGTGAAACCTGTTAAAAAGGAGCCTCATTATACACACCTGTGCTGGGCACTGTTTGCATCCGACTTTCCCTGTATCCAGGAGTCTGCCCAGAAAGGATACCGTGAGCAGTCCTTGTCTGTTGTTAGTCTGGTCTGAAGCAGGACCAACTGGAGCTGAGAGGAAGATGAAAGCCATGCTTATTCCTCTAGCCAGCCCTGCAAGGGCTTCCCATGTCCCTGGACTGAAAGTCCCAAACCCCTCTAGGCAGCTAATCTAAACTGCCCTAGATTGCCAGAGTCTGGCAACCCAGGCAACACCCCCCTCGCTCCCTTCGGAGTCTCTGCTGTCTGGGATGCTTCCTGCCACTTGCTCATGCTACCTGACTTCTGACTAGTTTGTCGGTTAAACCATCCTCAAACGATCCTTACCAGAGTGCCATCTCTCACCCTCAGGGACCCCTCTGACACGCGCATGATGTTGGTGGAAAAGAAGCTGAGGCTTGCCTATAGCTGGAGAACCAGGGCACACATAGAACAAGAGCAGGACTGGGGGGCCCCATCTTTCCTGTTGTGTGACTTTTCCAGTCCACTGCCTGTGCCAGAGAACCACTGGTCTTTTTTCCAAGGCTTCATCCTAGACCTGGATCCAAGTTCTTTCCCTTGGATCCATAAGGGGTTAATCTTTTCACTGCATTTTTTTTTTTAATCAGCCAATACTGATAGCCACTATTGGAGGAGACACTGATGGAGAGAATGCCAGAAACCCAAAGCTTTATTGGTGGCATGGGGCAGGGCTGAGTGTGAATCCAGGGCAGCCGCTCCCTCTAAGCTACTTTCCCTATCAAGTGGTGGTTCCCACAGCTGTAGTAACGCCCACAGTTGGCAGTGCTGATTAGAAGTAGCTACTGCACTCTGGGTGTTAGGATGCCCCTGCTACAACATATTCACGTTTCCTCGTGCCAGCCTGGAGAGTCTCTCGTGATACAGACAGTGGTTTTTATGCATGATGCAATTAGTTCTCAAGTAACTAGGTCAAGTAACTTGTCCAAGACCACGTGGTTATGAGAGGCAAGCCAAGAGGCAGATGTCTCTGACTGTCAATTCAGACTGCTTTCCCTATGAATTCTGGGGTAGAAATGAGTCTCTTTTGGAGGTGCACCCACAAGTGGGTGCCAAAAGACTGGGAAAAAAAACTACTTCAAGCAACCCTTGGAATGCCACAGTGAAACCCTAGAAACCCACGCTTACCGAGTAGTGTATGAGAGAGGTAGTTTCCACATCCAGACCTGGATCCCCAGTCTGGCTGTTCCAGTCAGAAATCCAAGCCACATTGAAAACAGGGTTGGGGTGGGTGTGTGATGAATAGAATCCCTCCCCACAACCTCATATGCCGAGACCCATATGCTGCAGTATGACTAGAGATAAGATCTTTAAGAGGTAATAAAGAGTTGTTGAGGCCCTAGAGTCCCCAAGATTGTGTGACCTTATAAAGAGACTAAAAGAAGGGACTCAGATGGCTCAGCTGGTAAAAGGTTTACCATGCAAGCAATAAGGACCCAAGTTCGATCCCCAGGAACCACATAAAAAGCTGGTATGGTGGTATGTGCCTATAACCCCAGAATTAAGGAGATAAGAAGACAGATCTCTGGGACTCACTGGCCAGTTGGTCAAACTTAATTGGGAAGCCCCACTCTCCAATGAGAAGCACTGTCAGGGTAGAGAATACCTGGGAAGTAACACCTGGTGCTAACCTATGTATGAACATTCATGCACACACACATGCGCGCACACATGCACGAAGACAGAGAGAGCTAAGATTCCTGCCTGTCCATGAGCACTCATGGAGGAAGGCCACGAGTATAGAGATAAATGTCCCTGTCTCTAAGGAGGAACAGACCCCTCTAGAACTTGAGTACCCTGACTTGAGAACTTTAGTACCCTGACTTCGGGCATCTAACTTCCAGAACAGAAAGGAGCAGATCTCTGTTGTTTAAGCTGTCAGGCCATAATAATTGTTCATAAATGCTCATGATGACTAGAAAGCAGGAGGAAACAGAGCAGAGAATAGCTTCAGCAACCTCTAAACACCTACGGGGGCCTCTGGAGACTCCTGGGGATGTGAGTGGGGGATGTGAGAGGTCGGAGGGAGACAGGGTTCAGTGGGAAGGGAGGGGAAGCATATCAGAAAGGTAGATATCCCAGAGGAGTAGGAAGAAGAGAGGGAGGTTTGGAAGTTGGAATTAAAAAAGCAACCCTTTAATTTGCAGTAGAGTATCTCCCGTGTTACACTCTCAAAGCACGTTGCAGTCTCAAAGCCCCTCCACCCTCAACACTGCTTATGAAATCTCTTGTAGGAATAAGTTTGCCAAATAAAATACAGCATGACCAGTTAAATTGGAATCCCAAATAAATGTTGAATAGTATTTTTGGTACAAGTATGTACTTAAATGTCTGTTTTGTGGGGTTCACGTATGAAAGTATTATTGGAGGTTCACGTTTATCTGGATATATCGAGCCTTTATTTGCTCAACCTGCCTACCCCAAGATGACCTATGCTAGTGTCATCTCCAGGTTACTGGAAATGCTGGATAGTTCTCCAGAGGGGAGTGTGGGGATATGGCTGGCCCTGGGACCTGGGCACCCCAGTTCTAAGCCTGGTCCTCACTGCACACAGCTGCCACCTCCGAGAGCTAATTGTTCAACAGAGTTGCAACCTGACATCTGGGGCATGTGTCAAACCACAACAGAGCCCTTCTCCTCTTTCATCTGGCCGGGCTGTGGGAGCTGCCAGAGCCAGGGAGGGTGGGGGGAGCTCTCACTTCAAAGGCCTCCTCCGCAGAATCCCAGCGTCAGCCCTCAGGTTTGCTTTGGGCCCGGTGTCTTGAGCTCACTTGGCTTTGAGGGCAGAGGTTTGGCTTGTGTGCAGTAAGAACACATTGCTTCTTTCCTCCCGCACTGTGGAGCAAAGCTCTTCACTAAATGGCACACCGCCCTTCCCCACTAGTCCTGTGATAGCCCCAAGCACGGCTTTGAGCAAGTCTCACCCTGTACTGCACATGGAGAGACACGGATTGACAAAGTGTGCCTTGGAAGTTATCCAGGGGATCCCCAAGGGGGCAGGGGACACAGAAGGGGACAGGGGACACAGAAGGGGAGTGACTTCTGACATTTTCCTGACTCAGGAGCCTTGCCAGGCTCTGACATAAGGAGAAGAGCACATGACATGTAAAACTGCTCCTGAATCTCAGCCCGCACCTTTTTTTGAGCTCAAACTGCATAAGCTGAGTCTCCTGGAACCCCAGCTTCTACCTTCATCCTGAGGGAGGGTGGAGCGTGAGACATGAACAGACTCCGCCTTTCTTCCAGAGCCTCCTGCACATGGGTCTGTAGGCCTACTCAGTTCTTCCAAGTGTCATATTCCTGTCTTTCTGTTGCTGGGGCTCACAGCAATTCAAGAGAGTTGTCCAAAGCCACCCAAAGCTCCAGCCACTGTGATGTGAGCATCTCAGGAAACTATCAGCTGAGGGCAGATAAAGCCCGCAGAGACTTCTTCACTCCACAATTTCCCAAGACCTCCTGGCAACAGCCAAGGCCTCGGGAGGAGATGGGGGCAGTTCCAAGGACTGATGGTGAGGTTGTGGTACAGGCAGACACTGAAGCCAGGCTGTACGCCACAGCCTCGGAGGCTGGCATGTAGGCAGAGAGTCCTATGGGTTCATGTGACTTCCCATCGTAGGCTCTCCATTTCTCGAGTGTGAGCATGGTGTGTGTGTGTGTGTGTGTGTGTGTGTGTGTGTGTGTGTCTGAGTGCGTCTGTGTGTGTCTGTGTGCGTGTGCCTGTGTGTCTGAGTGTGTCTGTGTGTGCCTGAGTGTGTCTGTGTGTGTGCTGTGTGTGTGTGTGTGTCTGACTGTGTCTGTGTGTGTGCCTGAGTGTGTCTGAGTGTGTGCTTGTGTGTGTGTCTGTGTGTGCTTGTGTCTGTGTGTCTGTGTGTGTTTGTGTGTGTTTGTGTTTGTGTGTGTGTGTGTGTGTGTGTGTGTGTTTGTGTTTGTGTTTGTGTGTGTGTGTGTGTGTGTGTGTGTGTGTGTGTGTGTGTGTGTGTGTGTGTGTGTGTGTGTGTGTGTGTGTGTGTGTGTGTGTGTGTGTGTGTGTGTGTGTGTGTGTGTGTGTGTGTGTGTGTCTGTGTGTCTGAGTGTGTGTCTGTGTGTGTTTGTGTGTGTTTGTGTGTGTCTGTGTATCTGTGTGTTTGCGTGTGTGTGCACGTGCATGTGTATTGGGCTGTCCTGGGTTGTGCAGACCAGATTTTCTCTTGAGATATCTCAGACGGACTTTGGGCTTGAATTACCTGCCTTTCTAGGGGATGAAAGATGAAACCTCAAGGACTTCGCAGTGTGACCAGCGCAGACAGGAACGTGCATGCCTGTGAACAGCACTGAGCTGTGTAAATGCTGTGCCTGGCCAGTCGTCCTCCGGAGACAGAAGCATGAGGTCATCCTGACTCTCTGCTCTTTTCAAGGGTCAAGAGGAACTGGAGGAGGATCAGTAACTCAGCCTCATCGAGGGCAGGGCGAAACACAGCGGTTTCCAGAACCCGTTTCTCTGTCGCTGCTGATCCTTACACTGGCCCTCTTCTGTGACTGAGACTTAGGGTCACAGAAGTGGTGGTGGCAGGCAGTGCTGGGTTCGAATTTGGCTTCTGCACTGAAGACACCCCCAATTGGGCTCTGTCATCTCCTCTTGTCTATGAAGGCGGGGTTCCACTCACCTGCATGGTTCCAATCATCGCTTGGATCACATGAGTTCACTTTCAGTGTGCTTGATTCTGTCTGACTTAGAGCCTGTGACCTCCCCTGATGTCTACCCAGCTATGGCTGCATTTCCCACGCCTGCCGAAGCCAGTTATTGTTTGTGTATATGTGTTAACCACATAACACAGATGCCTCCCACACGCCAATAGGCCCAAGGCTCCCCCAAGACACACTCACCTGTTCACTGTTATCAAGGACTGTAGAGACAGAGCTCCGGTGGACACCTGATGCCTGCTCTCTCCCTCCTCTACTCTACTTTGAGAGACTCATGACAAAGGTTTAGGCACAGTGGGGGTCCAAGTGCTAGACTAGTCCTTCTAAGTAGAAAAAGAAGTCCAAAAAAATGGGCGGGGTATAATAAAAATTTATAATTAAGATCCAAAACCAGAAAGGAGACACTGGGATTTTGGGTTTGGGAGATATAAAATGTCTTTGCAGATAGGCCACCCTCTCTCCCAGAAGGATGTTCTTGTACCACCACCCCAACTCCAAAACACACCTGGCTTCTAGCTAGAAGGAGGGGAAAGTTGGTAGTCTGTCTGTCCGTCTGTCTGTCCTCCAAGCCAGTGGAGAAGACACATGAGACTACAGGCAAAAGGATGCTCTCTGTCCCTAGGGAAGATGCTGACCTTGGAATATGGAATTGGCAGGCCTGCTCAGGCCTAGCCTGGAAGGATGCCCAAAGCTAAACCTCCAGGGAGGGCCATTGGGCCAGCCTGGGTACCCATAGCGGTCCCACAGCGCCATCTAGTGCCACTCTAGGAGAGCTCGGCTAAGCATTGAGTAAGGAGTGAAACTCTGATCGCACAGCGCAGTCCCTCCTAATGGGAGGACCAGGACATCCCTGTCCACTTCTCCAGCATCGCTCCTTTCTGCGTTTCCGTTCTTCACCTGCACCCATAACCACTATCCGTGCCCTTTCCCGCTATAAAGTTCTTTGGAAAAAGCTGTAATGAAAACAGGTAAAACACCATGTTTTATCGAGTGCTACTCATTAGGTTCTTCTCTGCACCCAACAAACCCTTGAGGACGGTTATCACGTAAGCCCCAAACAACGCTGAAAGACATATGTTCTCTCTCACTTTGTGGGAGAGAAACTGACTTTCAGAAAGGTGAAGTCATAGGCAAATTCATCCTGCTAGTCCTGGACAGAGCCTGGGGGTGCCTGGCTCCACAAGGAAATGCATTCTAGAGCAACCAGATGTGGGTGCTAAGCCACTCTGTCATTCAGCAGCCTTTGAACCTTGGCACGAGGACCCACCCTTGCCTTGAGCTCTTCCTCAGCTACCCTAGCCAGTCTTTGTGTCACCCCAGGGACTATAAAAGACAGCAATAATGATCTGTCCCTCCTCTAAGTTCTGCCAGGTTTGCAGATTTGTAAGCAAAATTAATTATCAGCAAGTTTGAGGGGGGTATTGATTATTCTGATGTACACAGTGAGGGCATGATACTAACTTAAATGGACAATTAGGAGCTGCCACTGAGAACTGAGCATTTACTAGGATGATAGGGGTGTAAACATTGGACAGGCATGTGGGGGGCACACCTGTAACCCCAACACTTTTGATATGTCAGACTATCTTACCAGAAAGACCAGGCAATAAAAAGAACAACCCCCTCTATCCATCTGTCACACTGTCTCAGAGAGAGAGAGAGAGAGAGAGAGAGAGAGAGAGAGAGACAGAGACAGAGACAGAGACAGAGAGAGACAGAGAGAGACAGAGAGAGACAGAGAGAGACAGAGAGAGACAGAGACAGAGAGAGACAGAGAGAGAGAGAGGCAAAATTGCACTGATCTCTCAGGTCACTACATGGGAATCCACTCCTGACATAGACATGTTCCCTGACCTCCAGTCTCATCTCTCCATGACAGAGAGTGGACAATGCCATGGCATCTGAGATCCTTTCTCAGCAGAGAATATTGATGAGCACATGACACATCGTGGTCTGTTGTTGGCTGCAAGACTTCATAGGATTCCCCAAGGAAGCAGGTCCAGGTCGCTTCCATTTGCAGCACCACGAATCCTGCCACCATCTTTCTTTCTCCAAATGATCATTTACCCCTAAATAACTTTTAAAAGCCTAGGACTGGGCATAGTGGTCCATGCCTTTAATCCCAGCACTCGGGAAACAGAGGTAGACTGATCTCTGGGTTCAAGGCCATCCTGGTCTGCAGATCAAATTCCAGGACAGTCAAACGTATGCAGTGAAGGAAACTATCAAAAACAGAAAACTGGTGAAAATGTATTCGAACTGGGGAGGGGGAGCGGAGGGGGGGGTGTTCCAGCCCCAGCAAGCAGCAGGACTTGCCAGTGTCTGCCGCATGATTCTGGTCTAGAGTCAAGGATACAAGAAAGAGGTTGTGGAATCTTCTGTGGCTACAGAAAGCTGCTGAGACCGGGCATGTATAGGGGTGTTTCTGCATGGAGGCTCAGAGAGGCCATTGTGTGAGGCTGTGAAGGTGAATACTGGGTTGCCTTGGAGACCCAAGATGGTGGAGACGTCAGAGCAAAGCGAAAGGACACCTGCTGAGGAGAGCTACTGACAGGAAGTGGAACCAAGAGAGAGAAATACAGTACAGTCAACAAAGCTGAGAGGAATCGGAGACCTGAAGCCATCAGACCTGGAGATGCAGAGTTTAGAGTTTGCCCAGCTGGTTTCTGGTCTTATGTTGGTCCGATATTTCTTCACTATGCTCCCCTATGGGATGGTAGTGTGTTCTCTGTGCCATTGTACATTGGAAGTATAGGATCTGCTTTTGTAGTTTACAGGGTTCCAGTTAAGAGAGCGTCTTGAGTCTCAACAGAGACTTTGAACTTTTGCCCAGTGCTGATACTGTGATAAACTATGGGGACGTGTGATGCTGGACTGAGTGCATTCGTGTACAAGCCTAAGGAGGTTAGGGAGTGGAATGTGATGGTTTGAATAAGAATGGCCCATCGATGCATATATTTGGATGCTTAGGGAGCGGGATTAGGAGGTGTGACCGTATTGGAGTAGGCGTGGCCTTGTTGGAGAAAGTGTGTCACTGGGGGTGGGTTTCAAAAGCCCAAGCCGGACCCAATGTCTCTCTTTCCCTGCTGCCTTCAGATCTGGATGCAGGACTCTCATGTCCGCCTGTGTGCCACCTTGCTCCTCACCATGAGGAAGACGGACTAAATCTGGGAAACTGTAAGCCCCAATCATGGCATCTCTTCCCCAGCAATAAAGCACCGACTAAGACAAACATCTTTCATGAACATAGGTAAATGAAGAGAAAAGTGTTGTTTGTAGGTTAAAGACCCACTTTCACTAAAACACACATTCTCTCCCAACCGGTCTGTAGAGTTGACATATTTTCATTAAAAATTCCAGGAGGATTTCTGTAGACATCTGAAAACAGATTTTAAAACTTACATGGACAATGCAAAGGGCATAAATCAATTACAACAGCTTTAGGGAAGGGAAAGAGAGCAGAATTGGAGGGATAGCATTGCCAGGGTTTTTTTGTTTGTTTCTTTGTTTTTTTAGGAGTCGCTCTAAAACCGAGGTTGCTGAATCTGCATTAGTGGCATAAAAATACAAAACTAAGACAATAGAGTGGAACAGAAACACCACAAAGGCCCACACATGAACGGCCAACTGGTTTGTTTGTTTGTTTGTTTTTGTAAAGGCACACATACCATTTAGCAAGGAAAAGACAATCTTTTTGACAAGTGACTCCGTAACAATTGGTACATACAGGTGAATGAAACATGCATACACACATGTGCACACATAAACACACAAATGTGAACATCACACAAAATTTTAAAAGTAACTCAAATGGGAAAGGGTAATGTGTTGGTGAGGATAGGATAGTAAAAGGACAAAACCATATGCTGCTAAGGGACATGCAAAGTACTCTAACTGTGTTAAGACGTCAGACGTTAAACCAATCACTGTACACTCCTGGGAGTTTACCCAAGAGAATTGAAAACATACGTCCAAGGACCTCCACAGAAACACTCATGGGGGCAGATTATAAACGATCTCGAGTGCCCACACAACTGAAGAGATAACAATATGAGGTCTCAGAGTTTCATTGCTGTGAAGAGACACCATGACCATGGCAACTCTTATAAAGGGAACCATTTAACTAGGATGGCTTACAGCTTCAGAGGTTTAGTCCAGCATCATCAGGGTGGGACACATGGTGGCGTGTAGGCAGACTTGGTGCTGGAGGAGCCGAGAGTTCTACATCCAGATCCTCAGGCAGCAAAGAAAGACTGTGTACCACACTGTGTAAGGGGTTGGCCTGGTGCACCATGTATGCGAGTTCAAAATACTGGTCCCCAAGATCTGGTTACTCACCCCCACGAGGAAATACGTACATCGGCTTTTGTTGTGTGAACCTTGATCCCCAAATTAACTGGTCAATAAAAGACTAAAGACCTTGAATTGGCAATTAAGAGAGGTAGGCGGGTTTTCAGTTACCTGGCTAGATTGTGGCAGGTAAAGAGGGGAGAAGAGAAGAAAGGACACAGGGAGAGGAGGAGGCAGCCACGAGAGGAGATAGACCCTGAGCAGGAGACCAGGAGAAACAGCAAGTGACAAGGCATGTATGTCTGAAATGTAAGTTAGAATAGCTTCAAAACCTGCCCAATCTAGGCTTACAGTTTGTAAATAAAACACCTGGACTGTGTGTCTCTTATACAGGCTAGCTAGAATTTATATTAACTTTTACAACAGTAGGTGCAGCTTGAGCATAGGAGACCTCAAAGCCTGCCCCATAGTGACACGCTTCCTCCAACAAGTCCACACCCACTCTAACAAGGCCACACCTCCTAATAGTGCCATTCCCTTTGAGCCAAGCATTCAAACACATGAGTCTATGGGGCCATTCCTATCCGAACCACCATAGTACATCTATACAGTGGAATATTACTCAACAGTGAAAAGGAGAACAATAGGTGCATGTAACTATTGGGTAAGTCTTAAAATAACTGTGCTAAGTGAAAGAAGCCAGACCAAAAGGAGTATAAATAACAAGGGATCCCTTTTATATAAAACTCTAGACAATGCAAAACAATCTAAGATGAAATTAAGCATTACTTATAAGAGGGATAGGGTTATGTAGAAAGAGGAAGAGATTAATAAGGAGCAGGAGGTGGCCTGAAAATGGCTCAGTTAGCAAAGAGCATCTCACATAAGCACAAGGACCTGAGTTCAAATAACCGCCATTGACAGAAAAAGGCAAACACACTGGTGCAGGCCTATAATCCCCAGCCCTGGGGAGGTACCGACAGGAAGGTCTCTGAGACTTGCTGGTAAGTTAGTCTTTCCAATATTGAGCTCAAGTCTCATTGAGAGACTATATCTCAAAGCACAGGCTGGAGAGCAATTGAGGGAGACTCTTGAAGGCAACCTCTGGCCGCCACACATATGCATGCACACCCACATACACAAGAACACATAGACTTTGCCATTCACAGCCTCTAAATATATACAGAGGCACAAGGAGGCTTTTGGGATGGTGGCTATTATGGTCATTGCTTTGACTATAGCTACAGTTGTATGGGGTATATATCTCAAAACTTAATAAGTTTTATGCTTTAAATATGTGCAGTTTATTGTATGCTAATTTATCTGAATAATCCTGGTTATAAAAATAATATATCATATTAATATAATATAATTAATATAAAAAGTCTGTCAACTTCACTGAGGAATCATGGATGGTTATGTGTTCTTTTCTTTCCTGGGCAGATGTATGTTGATTACAGCAAAAAGGGGTTGATTTCTGGCATCGCTGTAAGGCACACCCGTGTAGAAGCAGCTAATTGGACAAGGATGTTTCCGAGGACCACTTAATGGATGGGGTTGGCTTACTACAGCAGCCAGAGACATGTGAGTCTTTATCTGGTCATTCGTTTCCCTGGAGTATTATTCAGATAAATTCATTTGATTTGTAGTCCTGGACATTTTAATAAAGCAGGTAGAATAAATGCCACCCATTCAGATGAGAAGGAAAAGGGATGACGGTCACAGGGTTGCTGACTGCATGCTGCTTGGTGGCACTGACACAGGGGTCTGTAATCCCAGCTCCTGAGGCAATGATGAAGGACAGAGACAGGAGACTCCCTAGAAACTTGTGGCCCAGCTTGCCTGGTGTACACAGCAGCAAATAACAAGAGTATATTTCTAACAAGGCAGAAGGTAGGAAATGACACCTGAGGTTGTCGTCCAACCTTGGCATACACGCTATGGAATGCTTGCATCTGTGGTCACACACAAGGGCATGTGCACACATTCACACTTACACCCACACTCGTGCATTCACTCACACATCACATACCCACCCCAAATGCCCACATACATGTACAATGCAAGTTCATGAGTATTCCTTGAACATGCACATACGTGTGTATATACCACACAGATACTTAAATATACACACAGGCATACATTTGGGACACCCCCAAAACATACATTTTGTCCTGACTCCCCACAGGCAGCAATTAGGGCCAACCTTCCCAAGACCTGGCCTTGGGAACCTTCAGAACATGGAAGCCCTAAGTCTAAAGTGAAATTATGCACAGATCTCTCTCCTGGGAACTAGATAGAAGTCAAAGCCATCAAAACTGTCTCCCATGAAGGAAATTGCCAATGGGCTTATTAACCTTTAAAAATCCCGGATCTCAGTCCAAAGGACTTCCTGGGTCCAGACAAGATTGAAAAATAGCCGTGTGACAGACCACCCAGTTCTGAGATGTCTGGAATTACTTTCAACCCAGGCCAACACGTCCCTCAGACAAAATGTTCCACATACCAAACCCAACAACAGCCAGCTCTCGGGATCAAAGGGGACAAGCATCCTCTAGTACAGATTATACCCGTGATGGACGTGACACACATGGACGGTTGCTCTGCGTTTGAGTCACCTACAGCTGGGTGGCAAGACGGATCCGGCTTCATTGACTTTGACATTTCTTCCCCTGTGCTACGGGACATAGAGTACACCTGTCATCACAGAAAGATGTAGCCTTGGCTTGCAAATGTGGAAATGTATTCCAGTGGATGCTGTCAGGATAGACAGAGTGTCCTGCGGAATACTAAAGATAAACAGATAATGCCGGGGGGGGGGGAGGCAGTAAGTGGTTCCACCAGCCCTAATCTTACAGGCACTCTCCTCTGCTTTGCTCATCCGAGGAGAGGCTGCACCCTTCCTATGTTCTCCTTCTCCCCACAGAAGGAACAGAAATTTCCTACCATGACTGCCAGGGTCCTCGGATAGGAGAGTGGGAGGCTCTCTGGGAGGGCAGCACCTTTCTCATCTAGGTCCAGATAGCCCCCTCTCTGCTTCTGAGATTGGCCCTGTTTCCTTTCTCTGCCCACTGGATTTCTCCACTGACTCATGACCGAGCACACAGTTGGAAAAGGCTGAAATTTCCCAAGCTCTATTTACTTCAAGCTTCTACCACATAGTTTCTGTGTCTCTTCATCTAGATTATTGAGAGAAAATCTTCATGGTTCCTGCTCAGTTGAGTAGGTTAAAAACCACCTTTCTTACTTACCTTACCACCAAAGGTATTTCCTAATCTCCAGAATTTGTGACCGTTGAATGAGAATAGAACATTTGCAGGAGTGTCTAAGTTAAAGGTTTCAAAATGGAGAGATTATTTTCAATTATCAGCATGACTTGAAGGCAATCGTATATATCTGTTGTGGTAAAAATTATTCAAGGTGTTCTACCCCACCTTACATCATTCAGTTCCCAGATAAAAGACACAAAACCTTTATACTTATAATAGTCTTAAAAGCACCAGAGCTGGGCAGATATCAGTCCTCTACCCTATCTTGTCTACTTCCCTATTAAAAATCCCCAGATATAACTTGACACGTTACACCTGGGCTGCTCTTACTCCAACTGACCTTGTCCTCACCTTCACCTATGCCATGGTATCTTCTTTTCTCTCCTCACCTCCCTGTCCAAGACCATAGCTATTTGTAACCATCCCCTAAAATGACAACATATCTATAGCTCATAAAATGACCCAAAGGGACTGGGACAGTGGTCTCTTATAATTGCTTCCCGGTGAATTGGGGTGAAGAATTTCTTGGGGGGGGGTAGGGCTCAAAGGAAATTGAGAACTGGCTAAGTCAGAAGAAAGCTCGTTGCCATCATTTGTTGTCCAGTCTGTGTGCTGAGAAAGTTCAGGCTTAAGTGAAGTCCTGACTGACTCAGTCTGTAAGTCTGGATGAATCGAGATCATCTGGGTCAGCTTTCCGTAGCTGTTCCGGAAGCAAGTCTGTTGAGAAATGGCACTGGAGCAGTTCCAGGCGGGATCAGGTGTCCCAGCATCCTCAAGGGTGGATCTTGTTAGGGCTGTTACCTTAGTTTTCATTTTCTGAAAGCATCATTTCTTACAAGTAACACATAGTTCTGTACCAACAATGTATGGGCTGTGCAAAGTACACAGCTTAGCCCATGGAGACTTTCTGCTCTCTATCTGAGCAGGTGAAAGACTTGTGGGTTTTTGTTTGTTTGTTTGTTTTTGTCTTTAGCTAGTTTGATTATATAACCAAACTGCACTATAACTCTTCATTCATGCCATATGAAAGGATGGCATGCAGTAATAAGTTATGGAAAGTCGGTAGCCAACAAGATTTATTGGCTATGCAAGCTGATGTTTTAGTTGGAGACATTGGGGGGGGGGTCTCAGCCGGTCTTAGAGCTGTTCCCAAATACAGGATCACCATATGCAAATTACCTGATTTTGGTCCTGATTTGTTTCTTCTTGTCTATAGCCAAGATCTTCAGGGGGTCTCCCTTTGTCATGTCTGGTGTTTTGTTTTGCTTTGTTTTGTTTTGTTTTGTTTTATCAATTTGGAAGGAACGTGTACTGGCTGGTTTTGTGTGTCAACTTGACACAAGCTGAAGTTACCACGGAGAAAGGAGCCTCAGTCGAGAAAATGCCTCCATGAGATCCAGCTGTAAGGCATTTTCTAGGTAGTGGTGGGGGTGGGAGGACCCAGCCCATTGTGGATGGTGCCCTCCCTGGGCTGATGTCCTGGATTCTATAAGAGAGCAAGCTGAGCAAGCCAGGGGAAGCAAGCCAGTAAGTAACATCCCTCCATGGCCTCTGCATCAGCTCCTGCTTCCTGACCTGCTTGAGTTCCAGTCCTGACTTCCTTTGGTGATGAACAGCAATGTGGAACTGTAAGCTGAATAAACCCTTCCCTCCCCAACTTGCTTCTTGGTCATGATGTTTGTGCAGGAATAGAAACCCTGACTAATACAGAACCCATCACTGTTCTATATTTCTTGTGGAAATATAGGCAGAACCTCTCCCCCAGCATAACACATTTTTTTCCATTCTGAGGTTAGGACATATAAAAAATAAACAGGCTGGTTTAGTTAGTTCAGGAGGTGCTCCCCTCCGCCCCCAATCCAATACCTCCCAGCATCTGTGGTTTTTGTTCATTAGCATTCAAATATTTTAGAGTTAATAAAGCACCATGTAATCTATCACTGGGGAGGGGGTGTCTTTGTTACCTCCTTTTGTTTGTTAAGCATTTCTTTAAAAGTACAGTTAGATCTCTCTACAATTGCCTGTCCTGTAGGATTGTGTGGTGTGCTGTAACATGTTTTATACCATAATATGTAAAAAAAATTTACTTCACTAATTAGAGACAATTAGTGCTGGAGCATTGCCGGTCTTAATTTGTGTAGGTATTCCCATAATGGTCATAACTTCCAACAGAATTGTAACATAACTGCAGAATCAGCCTTTTCAGAAGGTAAAGCAGTCGTCCATTGAAATCCCGATATATGTCTATAATTCACATGTTTTAGTTTACTAAACTCTGTAAAATGAAACACATCCATTTGCTACATTTCATTTCTTTGTGTACCCTTAGGGCTCCTTTCTGCAGGTAATGGAGTTTGGTTATAGATAGAACATGTGGGGCACGACTTTACAATCCTCTTGGCTTGTTACCAAGTGATAGAAGATTCCTGTTTCAAATCTTTGCAGTTAACACTGCATTTTTTTAATGAGATTCTGAATCGTCTAGCCCACTTCCTGTCAATAACTGATCAATTTCATCATTACTGTGTGCTAGCAGGCCTAGTAGACCTGTAAGGAGTCTGTTGTGTGTTATATATAATAACTGTTTTCTATTTCTGAATCCTTGTTGTAGTTGAATAAAGGGTGAAGTAAATTTGGAATCACCCTGTGATTCAGCAGTTTCTGTATGTAAAACAACTCTTTCTGCATATTGAGGGTCAGTCACTATATTTAGATTCTTGAAGATCTAATAACACCATAAGAGCTACATATAACTCTGGTTTTTGAACTGAATTATAAGGACTCTCAACCATCTTACTTATATTTTTTTTGACTTACATACTGCCTTTCCCAATTTATTTGCATCAGCATAAAATGTAGAGGCTCCAGAAATTGGCGTCCCTTTTATTGTATGAGAAAGGAGGGACTTGAGGAATGTGGCAGAAGGGAATGCATTGTAGGAAAAGGGAGGGGGAAGACGGAAGAGGCTGCAATGAGAGGAGAGGACCTTGAACATGTGGCCAGAAGAAACAGCAAGGGACTTTATAGCTGGGGAATGAGTTAGAATAGCTCAAAAATCTGCCTGATCTAGGCTTACAGCCTCTCAATAAGATACCTGGATTGTGTTCTTTTGTATGGCCTAGCTAGGATTATAATTTCATTCCACATGTTTCCTTAGAGGGGGACAAAGAGAAATTTTCTGTTGATACGAACTGAAGGGGGAAAGCTGAGGAAGCTGGGGGTAGAAACAGGGGTGATACATCCGTAAGTCAAGAATACTTGACTTGTAGTCATGAATAGCTGGGAGGGATGGGGACAGGTTCTCCTGTAAGTCCCCTGAAAGGAGCAATGACCTACTGATGCTTTGGCTTTGGTTAATGGAGACTGACATCAGATTTCTAACAGGTAGAATTTTGATATTTCTGCTATTGTTACCCATCAAATGTGTACTAATCTGTTACAGTGCCACATGCAGTTGATATAACAACTATTGGACTCATTTCCTTTTGCATTAATATACACCTCTTGTCCATTCATAGAGTCCCTGGGTGTGGTAGTTTGAATGAGAATGGCCCACATAGGCTCATATGTTTAAATGCTTGGACCCTAGTGAGTGGAGCTGTTTGAGAAGGATTAGGAGGTATGGCCATGTTAGAAGAGGTGTGTCACTGGTGTTGGGCTACGGATTTTAAAAGCCCATGCCAAGCCCACATATGCTTCTATCTCTCTGCCTGATGCCTTCGGATCAGGATGTGAAGCTCTCAACTACTACTCCAGCACCATGTCTGTCTGCTTCCTGCTATAAAGATCAAGGACTAATCCCCTAAAACTGTAAGCAAGCCCTCCAATAAAACACTTCCTTTTATAAGAGTTGCCTTGGTCATGGGGTCTCTTCACAGCAATAGAATGGCAACTATGACACCAGGATATAGAAAAAAAATAAGCTCTTTGGCCTCTCTTATCAATGGCCATGGGAAGAAAGAATAGGGTCGCTTCTGAGAGAAAAATGCTTGAGGTGAGAGCCTGCTGCTTGTGTTCTGTTTTCAGGCCCCCTCTATTAGCACTTGTTACTACACAGAGTGATGGGGGTGGGGAGAGATCAGGATTGTAGCTCCTGCCTGAATTAAGGTCAAGCCTAGAGGTCAATTCCTCCCTCTATTCAAATAGCAGAGTTCATAACACTGTCACCCTCAATGGCTCGGGAGTTAAGGGAACTCACTGCACAAGCATCAGGACCAAAGTTCAGATTCCAGAACCCATGTAACCAGGTGGACATCTCGTGCATGCCTCCCAGTACGGATAGAAGAAGGTGAAGACAGGATGGCCCCTGAGGCTTCCAGACTGTCCACGAAAGCATGAGCCTCAGGTGTGGAGAGAGACCCCGATGTAATATGAATAGGAGGAGGGTAATAGATCAGGGCACACAGACGTCCACACAAACTCACATATACAAATAAGCAAATAATCAAATTCACAAATTATCTTTTAAAACGCAAAACGGAAACACAAGCATGAATTTCCAAAAAAGAAACTTATTTGGGAACAAAGGTCAGGATTAGAAACCAGGGACATACGTGTATAAAACTGGAATGGTCCCTAATACTGTTCGGTGAACACAGAAAAAGTCGTGGGTTTTACTAAGAGAGTCTCAATCACTTTGAATTGAAGGGAGGTGGGTTTTTTGGGGGTTGGGGGGGGCTTTATTGCTTTAGAAAGCTGGCAAGCGGCAGAAAGGACTATATAAAGCCAGTCTAATGGTCATAGCAGCTCTGTTGCTAGTTACTACGTAAAACTATTCTTAAAGCCAGGGAGCCTTTGTGAGTGGATTGATTTAATGATACAGTTCTTGCCGTGAATGTGCATAGCCATAGTGTCTCCTGTGGAGAGGAGATTCCTTTAAGATGGGATAAGATAGGAATGACTCCACTTTGAAAAATGAATTTTCACAATAAGAAATGGGAAAGAAAATAGGTGAGGTTAGGAGTTAAGTTTTTCTATCCAGCAAACTCAAACACACATTTGTTCAACAACTTTCTTTTGCCAGGCCTTGGGCAAAGTGCTTAAACTGCATGTTCTATGGAAGGAAAAGAGTTGCACTCCCTAGGCACCTGGGAAAGAACATAATGAAATCATCTGCCTGTCCATCCACCATCCACCCACTCATCCATCCATCCACCCACTCATCCATCCACTCACACCTCCATCCATCCACCCACTCATCCATCCACTCCATCCATCCATCCATCCATCCACTTCTCCATCCATCCATCCATCCATCCACTCATCCATCCATCCACCCACTCATCCATCCATCCATCCATCCATCCATCCACCATCCACCCACTCATTCATCCATCCATCCATCCATCCATCCATCCACCCACTCATCCATCCACCCACTCATCCATCCACTCATCCATCCACCATCCATCCATCCACTCATTCATCCACCCACTTATCCATCCATCCATCCATCCATCCATCCATCCATCCACCCATCCCTCCATCCATTTTTTTTCATTCAACAAATGAATGCTCTGCACATAAGCTGCACTAGGTCAGGTAATATTATAATAAATTTGCATAGGCATTGCCTTCATTTGGTGAGAAAAATAAGCAGATGATAAGCAAAATGACCAGAAATCATGGAAGGGCCTATGAAGGGAAGGTATAAGGTGATTGGTGGTTATGGGTTCAGAATGAAGAACATTTGGAGTGTGTATGTAAAGTTTGAAAGAACTGCAAGCAGTTGGATTTAACCCTGCAGGTGGGAGAAAAGGTCTAGGCAGACAATACAAATTTATTATTTTGAACCATAAAAACAAATACAAAAAAGAAAGAAAAGGAGCACATAGCAAAAACAAAACAAAACAAATGCAACAACCCCCCCCAAAAAAAAACTGTACACAGAGCGAGAGACTCAAACACATACTTGTGAATAAGTAGTTGGTGGAATGTTGCCTATGTGCATGATTGCTGGAACCTGAACTTAGGGCATCACACATGCTGGACAAGTACTCTAGTACTCAGCTATATTCTAAACCCTTATTTTATTTTTTTAATGTGTGTACTCTTAACATTTCTCTGACATGTATGTATGTATGTATGTATGTATGTATGTATGTGTGTATGTATGTACTATCAATATGTCTTGTATACAAATAAGAAAGCTAAGACTATAAACAAACAAACAATAAGTAAATGGGCTGGTCAGATTCCTGTTCAGGTGGTGAAAATACCTGCTACCAAATGTGCGTTTTACACACACACACACACACACACACACACACACACACACACACACACACACACACACACACACTGGGGATATAGCTCATTTCTTACAATGCTTGCCTTGCTTGCACAAAGCCTCGGACTTTATTAGTTTTAAAACGCTTCCGCAGCGTCTTGCCTCCACCCAGACTACATTTCCCAGAATGCTGTACAAAGCCTTGCAAGTCGGAAGTTGATCTATCGATTCCGGCGCAAAGGGCGTCAGGCAATCATGGCTGCAGTCAGATCTCCGTTGTCTTTGTGGAGGTTCCAGTTGAGCATTCGGCGAGCACGGCGGGTCTGTACTCAGGTCGCAGCCCAGCGCCACTCCGATGCTCTGCTCGCGACGTGGTCCCAGCCCTTTGAAGTGGGGCAGCCTCGCCGCCCTCTCAGCTCCGAGGCAGGTGAGTGACCGCCAGAACTCTGTTGAGAGACTGGGAAACTTAAGAACTTACTCTTAACTAGTGAAAACTGCACGGCAGGTTGTCAGACAGCATCGGCTTCTGTCTGTCCTTGCAGAGCTTATCTGAGCCCCCTTTTATTCATTCATTCACTCAGCCACTAGTGCTTGCGCTCCGCTCTTTGCCAAGCTTGGGGCATGCTGTAAGGTTGACCCGGGCTCTTTTACCCCAGTGGCGATTGACAGAGCACCAGGATCCGGGTTGCGTCGGGCGGCGGACCTAGGAGCATTTCAAACTGGGTTGGTCGGACAGGGATGAGCTCCAGGGAAAATACAGTCAAAGCTACCACCAGGCTAACTATGCTAAGGTGAAAATAAGCATTCTGAACAAGGGGAGATCATGAGCAGACGTACAGAGAAGAAACTGAACGCTGGTATTTTGGGGAACCTATTTTGGAGTTAGGATCGATGATGTCTCTTAAGTACGTTTCCAGGTGTACGTAGTTGAATAGAGAATATTAGTGGTAGAAACATTGTTTATGTGTTTGATTTTTGAGTTTGAATGGATGACTAGGTAAAAATGAAAATTAAAAATGAGAAGGGAGGGGAATTATATTGTTTTGTATAGAATTTGAGATGTCTTTGTTATTCCGGGTCCAATATGTAGCTAGATTGAACTTGAAGAGCATCAGAGTGAAAACGATCGCTAAAGTTGCGCAGGTGGGTGAGATTGTCCTAAGTGTGTGTAGTGCCGAACATTTATTGTTACTGGAGCTCGTGGGTGACCATGAGCATGAAAACAGGATTTTGGTCTTCAAAAATGTTCTGGCTAGTTTTGTGTCAACTTGACACAAGCTAGAGTTACCTGAATGGAGAGAAACACCTCCATAAGATCCAGCTGGAGGACATTTTCTTAATTTGGGCTGGGAGTCCTGGATTCTATAAGAAAAAGCAGGCTGAGCAAGCCGGTAAGCAGCAGCTCTCCTTGGCCTCAGCATCAACTTCTGCCTCCGGGCAATTTGTTTTTTGTGTCCTGACTTCCTTCGATGATAGACTACGATGTGGAAGTGTAAGCTAAACCCTCTCCTCTCGAGCTTGCTTATGGCCATGGTGATTCATTGCAGTAATAGAAACCCTAACTAGGACAGAGACTACATCTCTAAGTGGGGGACACAGCCAAACCATGCGAGTTTTAAACGTGATAGTCATTTTGATTGTGGTTTTTAAGCCAATTACTCTCGAGGAATCTCGTTGTAGGAATGGTTTGTAGCGAGGTCAGAAAAGAGTCAGGCAAGCCAAGGTAAGGAGTAAGGATGGCCTTGGCCAGAGGAATGGCAGTGGGAAATAGATCTAAAAAGAGACGGTTAGCTAAAGTGTTATATTCAGTGTGCTTTTTTGTAGAACTGGGACGATTGCAATATGACTTCATAGGGTTGCTGTGAGAACTGAATATTCTGACCATGGCACATAAGCTCTACACAGTAAATATCATCTCTGTGTTCATAATGGTCATTCCTGTCGTTTTAACTGCTGTGTGTGTGTGTGTGTGTGTGTGTGTGTGTGTGTGTGTGTGGTGGGTACGAGAGAAGTCAGGAGTAATTTTAAGTTTCTGGGCTGAATGACCCGATGGACCTTGCTGTGATAGAGACTAGATTCTAGGACGGCAGATACGAGACAAGAAAAGATTGCAGGGGGGTGTTATGGTTTGGTAGTATTGGGTTACAGATGAGATGCCCACTGGGAAGTGGGTGTAAATGATCTTGGGCAGAGATTGGGATTTTAGAGTCTCTGGCAGATGGATGTAATTAAACCCATAGAAAGCTAGAAAAGTACCCAGTGAGATGATGAATAGGGAAAGAAGGAAATAGGCCAGGAACCTGCAAGGCACTGTATCTATAGGACTAAGGGCTAAGAGGAACCCAGGAATAGATGGCCTTTCACTTTTCATTGAAAAATGTTTACTTAACATTGGAAAATATTAATGAACTATCTTTAATATAAATATTAGCAGTAAACTAATCCAGTGGCTGTATTTCTTTACCTTATGCTAGTCTCCAATATCCACACAAAGAAACCAAAATTTATTTAAAACTGCACCTGAATAACCAGGCAGTTAAATGATCTACCTTAATCTTCTATGCTAATCTGGCTGCCTCCCAGCCCTATCCCATGATAATTGCATATTATCATTGACCTGGCTCTTTGGGTGTCATGTGCGTTTCTGTGATCTCTCTCTCTGGATCCCTTCTTTGTGGTGCCAAGTCCTCCATCCTCCTTGCTGATCTGAATCTTGCTTTCTTCCTCTCTCCTTCCTTGGGCTGGTGGAAGTCCCATGTCCTACCCTATTCTCTCTCTGCCCAGCCATTGGGTGATCAGCATTTATTGACAAGGCACAGAATAAATGGTAAGAGCTGTTTATACAAACCTGAGACAGGAATCAATGCTGTGTCCAGACTGAAACAAGGTACGAGGGCAGGGAGATGAGTGTGAGAGTAACAGGGTAAACTTTACACAGTGGACAGACATTATGCCTACAGGAGAGAGAACAAGAAGGGAGTCAAAGGAAGAGGGAAATTGTGTGAGCCAGAGCTGGGCTTAGATGGGAGGTGATGGGGTTCTAGACCCAGTGAACCCTGGTCAAACCACTGTTCCTAATAGCTAGTTTTCTGTGGATTAGCATTGGCACCCTCATTGGTAAAATTGGGAGGTAGGACCTGTTTTGTGGGTGTGCTGCGTCTGGCTTCTAGGAAGCCAATCTGAGGGGCAGAGTGTAGCTTTCTAGTAGAGTACTGCATGCCAGGTCCCCCGCTCCGTTTCCAGCACCTCCAAAATACCAAAAAGAGGAGACATGTCAGTGCCAGGTGACAGTGGTTGTCAGCTTTAGGTTTCATGGTGCTCACAGTAGCAGACTGTCTTGTCTTCTTGGCAGGCAGCGCATGTCATGGTGAATGTTCAGGACATTTTAAGTGCTGAATGAATTAGAGGATTCCTTAGATGTTAGTTAGCATCATGTACTTTTGGAGCGTATTCCCCAACCCCTGTACAGACGGTTTTTATTGTTAACTTTCCCACTTAGAGGTCTCTGCCTGCCATTGTGGGCAGCTTCTTATTACTGAAATCATTTTACAGAATCTGGTAGCTCAGAAGTCAAGAAACCTACTTTTATGGATGAGGAGGTGCAGAGCATCCTCACCAAGATGACAGGCCTGGACTTGCAGAAGACTTTCAAGCCTGCTGTACAACCACTGAAGCCACCAACCTACAAGTTAATGACCCAGGCACAGCTGGAGGAGGTATGTCCGCTTGAGTATAAGACTTAGAGTCCACCGTAGAGCTCAGTGCTGTTCCTCCATAGGCATGGGTGAGGGGCGAAGGAGGCATAGAGCTGAGGAGAGACATGTGAGTAGGCAGGCAGAGAGGAGCAGAGGTGTGGCCGTGGTTGAGCATATTGCGGTAAAGTCTAGGTGTCTACCCTGAACCTTCTCGCTGCCCCAAACCAGCCTTCTCATGTTTCATCCTGCCTGCTCCAGCTCCCTTCCTGGAAAAATGTCTGCCCTTTCCCCTCAGCAGCCTTGGAGCTGAAAGTTTGCTGAAATTAGAAATCTTCTGAGCAGCACCCTCTTCAGGTAGCAGAGTTTCCATCCTGTGTGGAGTATACTCTGCTGCGTGAGTGTATGAGGCATCGACACACTTCTTTCCGAGTCAGTATCCAGCAGCATCTCTGTAAACACTGGCACCAAGCACAGTCCCGGCCCGAGAGTGGAGGCTTTGGAGCTCAGTTCCGTGTGAGGCTTTGGAGCGCAGTTCCGTCACCCGGCCCGAGAGTGGAGGCTTTGGAGCTCAGTTCTGTCACCCGGCCTGAGAGTGGAGGCTTTGGAGCTCAGTTCCGTCACCCGGCCCGAGAGTGGAGGCTTTGGAGCTCAGTTCCGTCACCCATGCAGCAGCTCCTAGTGCTGTCCCCTGTGTAACTCTTGCTTTCCATCAGATGGAGAGGACAATAACAACTCTTGTAGGTTTGGGGCATTGAGGGAACCCAGTACACTTGGTTTCCTCCGTTTTACATGTATGGGTGTTTTCCTTGCATGTATGTATGTGTACCATGTACATGCCTGGTACCCATGGAAGTCAGAAGAGGGCACGGCACCCCTGGAACTGGGGTTACATGTGGTTGTGAGCCACCATGTAGATGCTGGGAACCGAACCCAGGACCCTTGCGTGAGCAGCCAGTGCTCTTCACAGCCACGCCGTCACCTCGGCGCCTGTTCGGCGCATGGCAAACACAACAGATGCAGGCTTTGCTGCAAGAGTCTCCGCAGCACGGCTCTGGCTGCGGCATTCCGTTGCTGCTTGGATAGGTAAGCGGGCAGCCGGTGTTCTTGTCACCACAGCAAAGACCAGGCCCTCAGTCCAGGTTTGGCTTTCACTCATGGGTTCATGGCTGCAGCTTCTTTTCGTTGTAGTTAGCAGCATTTTTGATGAGTATCTGCTTTATCAAATGTCGCTTTTGGACAGTGTGGCTTTTCTTAAGAGATATTTTATTTCTTTAGGCTACGAGACTGGCAGTTGAGGCAGCTAAAGTACGATTAAAGATGCCACCAGTTCTGGAAGAACGAAAGCCAATAAATGATGTGTTAGCCGAGGATAAGATCTTGGAAGGAACAGAAACAAACAAATATGTGTTTACTGACATATCGTATAACATACCACACCGGGTGAGTATACTCCAGATTACAGGATAATCTTCGAAATACCACATGGGTCTGAGGGATGATGTGACTCCCCCCCACCTCTCTGAAGCTTCCAAAGCAAGCTTTGCCTCTAAAGAAGCAAGAACTGCGGGCAGGTCCACGTCATGTTGTTAGATACTGTGGACTTAGTGCATGCCACACTGATACCAGAAACATGTTGTTCTGGCTGGTTTTACTGTTAACTCAACAAAGCTAGCATCATTGTGCTTTCATTTTGGAAGACGGGGCCTAAATTGAGAAAATGTCCCCACCACATTGGCCTGTGGGCAGTTGTGTGCTCCCTTTTTCTGTTTGATGATTGATGTGAGAAGACCCAGCTCACCAGGGGTGGTGCCGCCCCTGGGCTGGTGGTTCTGGGTGCTGTAAGAAAGCAGGCTGAGAAAGCCACGGGGAGCAAACCCATAGGAGCGTTCCCCTATGGCCTCTGCTTCATTGTCCGCCCCCAGGCTCCGCCCTGACTTCTCCCGTGATGGATTGTGTGTGACTGGAGAGTTGTGGGATGAGGTAAACGGTTCCCCCCAGGTTGTATTGGTCATTTGTTTTTATCACAGCAGTAGAAACCCTAAGACACTTGTGCTGAGACACAGGAGGCAAGTGTAGCCAGGCAGACGGCACAGACAGCAGTGTCAGAAAGAAAGAGACATTCAGTTTACCTAGGCTAGACTGGCTTCCTTAGTTGGCCCTTCTGGAGAAGATCGAGGGTTTTCTCGATCTGGTGCTATCCCTGAGGTGGTCCTGGTTTCTATAGAAAAGCAGGTTAACAAGCCATGATGACCAAGGCAGAAAGCAGCACCCTCCATTCCTGCACACCAGCTTCTACCTCCAGGTTCCTGTCTTGTGAGAGTTCCAGTCCTCACTTCCTTTGAGAGGAACTGTGATGTGGAAGTGTAGGCAAGGCAAACACTTCTCCCCAGCTTGCTTTTGGTCATGGTGTTTCATCACCGTGATAGTAACCCTAACTAAGAATGATGCCCAGGGAGGGGTGGGGCCTTTTGTGCCCCTCCTGGTCCATGATGACGTGTTCGCTGGCCTGGTCTTACATCTGTGCAGGTCTCATGTAGGCAGTCAGCGTTGTAGGGAGTTCATGAGTGCAGCAGCCATGCTGTGTCCTTACAGCAGTATTTGACAGCACAGCTATCCTCTCCACCTCCTGCTCTTACCTGCCTTCTGCCCTTCTTCAGGCCTGACCCGAGCCCTGGAGGGCTGTGGTATAGATGTCCCGTTTAGACTTGAGCAAGGTGGAGTGGTATCTTATTCTGTCTGTCTGTCTGTCTTCTTTTTATATGCTGTTTGTTTGTTTTTCGAAACAAGATCTCAGTATATATTCCTAGCTGTCTTGGAACTCACTCTGTAGACCAGGCTGTCCTTGAGCTCAAAGATCTATCTGCACGTTTCTCAAGTGCTGAGATCAATAATGTAAGAAACCCAAACTTCCCAATGGATTTGTCACTTTTTAGTAGAACCATCAGAAGTTTCATGGGTAGTTTTCAGACATTACTGCTTCCACTGTAGTTTCTTGATTACCAGTTTAAAAGAGTAGCATGTCATCTGAAACCAGCAGCTTTTTACTTGAACCATTTACGTGACGGACAGGAGTGATTTGTAGTTGGGCCCTCAGAACGCATTAAAATGCCGATGAGCGGTGAGGTTAGAAAAGTGGCCCCTCCTCGCTCAGTCATCACAATTGTGGTTACAAGTCAGGATTTCAGGATTTCAGCTGTCTTTATCTGTGCCAACTTGTGGTCACACTGCATGCAGTCCAGGACCCAAGCTCATGGAAGGGTGCTGCCCACATTAGGGTGGGGCTGCCTGTCTCAACCTAATCTAGATAATGCCTCTCTCACATTGTCTCTAAGGTGATTGTAGATCCTGCCACGTTCATAGTGCTTGCTATCGCAAGAGCTAAACGGAAGTCTTCACAACTTACCCATCTCTGGCTGCTTTCTGTTTCAGGAACGTTTTATTGTTGTTAGAGAACCAAGTGGCACACTACGCAAAGCTTCATGGGAAGAACGGGACAGGGTGATACAAATTTATTTCCCGAAAGAAGGTCGTAGAGTTTTGCCACCAGTAATTTTCAAAGATGAGAACCTTAAGGTACGGTGAGTTCCGTTTCTGTGATGATCATCTGTTGAAGCAGTCAGCTGTGGTGCTGCTGGTAATTTCACAAAGGTAAAGACAGACACTAATGTAGCAGTAACTTGGTGAGGGAGGGCTCTCACACAGTGAGTTTAGTTGGGGTTTGAATCCAGGTGTGGCATTCACAGAACCTGTGCCATTTCTGTATGCTTTTTAAAATTGTATTTATTTTGTTTTTCCTTTTTTGTTGTTTTGTTTGAGTCAGGGTCTGTGTAGCTTTGGCTGACCTGGAACTGTGTAGACCAGACTGGCATTGAACTCACAAAAATCCGCCTGCCTCTTTCAACCCAAATGCTGGGATTAAAGGCCTCACCACCACATGCAGCTCCCGGTGTGCTCTTGGTAGGCACACAGGTGGCTTGTGTACTGGGCAGGCCTGCCAGGGTGTCAGGGCAGATGGAAACGCCCACGGTCTCCGCTGATTCCCACTTTGCTATGTGGTTTTAGACCATGTACAGCCAAGACCGGCATGCTGATGTCCTCAATCTCTGTGTTGCCCAGTTTGAGCCAGATTCCACTGAGTATATCAAGGTGAGTGTACTTAAAATAACTCCCAGAGTGTGATTTAAATATGGTGGTGCAAAAGGTTTTTAATGTAACCCTCGAATTCCACTCCAGGCTTTGATGCAGCTGTAGGAAAGGGAATTACCTTGAAATCTGTTGAGTGTGGATACATGTGTTATGTGTTCAGCACCTCTAAGAGTGAGGGAAGCTGGGCTTGTAGAGTGAACTGGCTTGTTAGTTCCACTAACAGATGATGACAAAGCCTTTCTTTCTCCTTTCTACTCCCCTTATAGGAACAGTTACCCATTAGAATTGTCCAAGTGCACTGAGTGTCTTATAGCTTAGTAAGAATATGTTCGGAGAGCCTGGTTTCATGGGCAGTTTTATCGCAGGTAGCATAGCTGATGCCAGGAACCAGGATTGAGTGGGTGTCAAGGCCCGTGCTCCAGCAGTGATATATAGGAAAAGACAGTGTGCAGACTTGTCATCTCTAGCCTAAAATGTTAGGTGTTAACAGTACTCTCAGAAAAGGCTTCCTAGGTGTCTTGAAAGGGGTTCCAGAAGTGCAAGGAACAGTGTGAGAGAGGGGAGTTTGGTGAGTAGAGGTGTTTGAAAGGACAAAGCAGAAGGTAGAAAATAACCAAGTAAGCTTGAAAGGTGTGTTTGTACATACAGTGCCTATGCAGGGGGATGGATGGTTCAAGGTGGATGGGCCGTATCAAATGTGACCCAGTGCTAGGTAAGGAACTCTCTTCATCTTTAAAATGGCATCAGTTTTAAAGCCTTTTGGACGGGCTGGGGAGAGGCTCAGTGGGTAAAGTACTGCTGCTGAGAGTCTCAGCACCCGTAAAAGCCAGGGGAGTTGGCACATATCTGCAACTCCAATGTTGGAGGGCAAGGACGAGGGGAATCCCGGTGATCTTGAGCTCTGTACTCAAAGGACAGTATACACAGGCTGATACATTCTATAGTAGGGAAGGCATAGATACGCTGTTCTAGACAAGTGCTCAGTTCTATGCACGGGTCAGAGGACAATCTTGGGTCCTTCAGGTAGTCTTTGTTTGACACAGGGTCACTGGGCCTGGACCTTTGCTTAGCTGGCTAGGCAAGATGACCAGTGAACTTGCAGGGACCCATTTTGCCATCATTGGGAATATGTGCCTACCACATATAGTTTAACGTGGGTTCTGAGGATCACTCAGGTCCTGTGCTTTTGAGCGATGCAAGTGCATTACTGAGTTGAGCTAGGCTAGAGAGACAGCTTGCAGGTAGACCTGGTTATACTCTGACTTGTGGCAGCATTCCTGGTACTTGGTATGAACCATGTGATGCCACCCACTTCTCATGTTTCTGTGCGTTTTATGTAAATAGGTTCATCACCAGACCTACGAAGATATAGACAGACATGGAAAATATGAGATTTTACGTTCAACAAGACACTTTGGTGGAATGGCTTGGTATTTGGTAAATAACAAGAAGATCGATGGTTTGCTCATCGATCAGATCCAGAGAGACTTGTAAGTATGAGAATAATTAGTCATTTACTGCCCAACAGTAAGTCAGTATTTTTGCAATGGCAGTGTATTGTCCAGTGATAGGTTTTCACTGATTTCCATTGGATTTGCTTCTCTAGCATAGTTCTTCTAGTCTTTGCTTTTGTCACATAATCAGAAAATATGTATGACTGCATCTTAAGAGATGTTTTTTCACCCTTACTTTCCAGTGTTCCTGGGTATTGGTGGGTTTTCTAGGCACTCAAGGCTATTACATGGCAATTGTAAAGTAAATGTAAGATCTGGTGGGCACCTATTTTCTAGCAGAACTACTCTCTCTACCTGTAGGACTTCCCCATTGACATGTTTAGCCTATGGAATTAACTTTTTTTTGATGGCCCTTGGTTTTTCGAAAAGCTTCTAAGGTTTCAGTAAACTTATTTTCAAAGTGGTGTAAAAGAATGTATTGTTGGCATCAGGTTGATGTTGCTCCCAAGCTGCTAGCTGAACAGAACAAACATCACTCATCACACTGTGCTGTGAAGGGTTTACATCTTTACAAATTAAAGTCTGCCTGGGAATGGCGATGCCTGGGGGCTGAAATGGGAGGAGCTTTTGAGTTTCAGGCCAGCCTGGTCTACTTAGTTAGGCCCTGTCTAAAAACAAAAAAGGGATAGTTGGTGTCTTTAGTTAAGGAAGTTTGTCGATGCTATTGTTTATTAAAATTACCTAATATATTGCACCGTTAATAGACTACTGTATAGTATAACTGTTACACTAGTAAACTTAAAATTCATGACTTGTTTATTGCTGTGGTTATGGACAGAACTCAGTATTTCTGAGGTATGCATGTAGTTAACTTTCCCTGAAGCCCTTGCTGGACTAATAGATTGAGTAAGAAGAGGGATCAGTAGTCATCCCATCCTCAAGCCATAGAAGTGTCTTACTTGCCGTTTGAATGTCGCACTCAAAGCTTACACTCCTCTAAGATGCAGCGTTGCTGTCCATAGGACAGCTTTCCTAGTGGTAATTCCTGGGTAGCCTGCTTCACCAGCACATAGTGTGATTCAGTTCATCCAGTGGCCTACCTGGGGGTGGTCAGAAGTGCTATGCCTTTTTGTATTATGTGACCTATAAACTGTCTCCTCAAACTCCTCAAATGCAGACGATGATGCACTTAGTATAAGGATAGAATATCTGGATACTGAAGCTATGGTGTGTGGTAATAATTTGTGGTATTCTCCTATTACTCCTTATTCTGTAAAAGTTAACCTCTGAAATGGTTTGTGCTTGCCAGGAAGAGCTTTTAACTTTCTAACAGTTCTGGACTGTGAACAACTGCACAGCCCATGTTGGATGGAAGAGGGTGCATTCTCTACTAAAAAGAGACCAAGTGATTAGTCCAGAATTAGGATTCTGCAGACTGATTTCACTCCTTTGTTTTTGAAAGTAATAATTTGCTCCAATTTTAAGTGTAGAGTGGTTTTTAAGCTACATTTAAATCGAGACAGACACCAGCATTAGCTTCAGCATAAGACTTAAACATAACTCTGAAGTGTGGAAACCCATAGAGCCAGTATGCCCAAGTTTTAAAGGGAATTATTTTCATTTTGTATTAGGAAGAGACGTTTTATTGGTGCCTTTATTATCTGTTAGAGATTACAGCTAACAGACATTAAGCTAACAGAGATTAAGCAGGGTAGACAGGTAATGGCCATTTCAACTTGTTGCCCCAGAAAAGCTTGTAGTTTGGGCAGCTGATTCCTTTTCCTAGAGCATTTCACTAGGTCACTGTGGCTTCAGGCATTATGTCTGCACTCCCACCATCTCCAGCCATTTAGAAAGTGGGGATAGTCAGAGACAACTTTGGCCCAGCACTGAATTATGGTTTCCTCACCTTTATCTCCTCAACTGGAAGCCAGGAGCTAAGTGTAAGCCTCAAAATGTCCTCCTCATCCCTCAGCTTTGAGCGAAAAGTGGTTAGAAGGTGTGGACTGTGTGGGAAGATTGTTTTGGGGACAGCTAAGAGTTTTCATTTCCATAGAAATTAAGAAGTACAAAGCAGAATTTGTGTCCTGAGTTGTATCAACCTACTTCATGTTGACCAAGTTGCCTGGTCTGGAAATCCTTGCCACTAGGAATTGTCTTTATGGAAAGGGATGTTCCGTCTTCCAAAGAACACAGCCATATTTTCATAAAGAGGGCACTTCCTGTATGGCCTCTTGTCTTACCTGCCTCATAGGTTGGAAGACAAGAGGGCAACCTTGTAGGCTTGGTTCTCTCCATCCACCTCCATGTGGGCTCCTGGATAGGACTCAGGTCATCAGGCTTGTGCACCAAGTGCTTTTTACTTGCTAAGCCATCCCTCTGCCCTTCAGATGCTTTGGAACTACAGAACTACCTTCTCCCTCACCAGAGTTAAGTCTGAAATGTAATTCAGCTTAGAACTGGCAAACATTTTCACAGGGTTGTGTAACCAATGCAAAGCCCTTGGTAATGCTGGGTGTCTTCACTCTCAGGGTTGATGATGCCACCAGCCTGGTCCAGCTGTACCACATGCTCCATCCAGATGGCCAGTCAGCCCAAGAGGCCAAAGAGCAGGCTGCTGAGGGAGTCAACTTAATTAAGGTAGCATCCTTTGGTCGGTCTTGTGGTGATGACTGAGTTGGGAAAAATCCAGACGTGGGTCATATTTAATGATACATGTGAATATGAAATCATTAATGTGAATGTAAACTCCATTGTTCCTGTTACATGAACTGGGGGCATGTGGGGAATTGTGTGGTACTCTAGATGCTGTAGTAGGCAAGCTGGCAGCTGTAGTTGAGAGGTTCAGACAGTGGGAAGAAGGTGGTCAAGTTCCCACAGGTCTGAACAGCCTCCCACATTCATCAGGGACAAGCGGGTGTCAGGAAACCTTGGTTCTATGACCATTTTGGAACTGTACACCACTCAAGCCTGGGCTCCCCAGACATATCCTCAATGCTAAGTTAAGTTAATACAGTATTTTCTCTATCAGTTCCTAAGGACAGAAGTGATGGGTGATACCTCTAAAGGGAGCACAAACTGGTACTCACCATGACTTTCCGTGCTAAGCTAGGCAGAGAGAGAGAGAGAGAGAGAGAGAGAGAGCGAGAGAGAGAGAGAGAGAGAGAGAGAGAGAGAGAAGTAAGCTTGCTAGCTTTCATTCTCTCTGGTTTCTCTATAATGGTTTTCATTTTGATGTAGCAGGAGGTACAATGTCAGGGTCTTAATCTTTGCTGATAGTTTAATAATTATAGAGATGAGAGCCATTCTAAGTTTAGAATTACTATTGCTGCAGCTTTTGGATAAAGTGCTTCTGTCCATATATACTCATCTATTCAGGGAGATTATTGTGACACTGAAGACCTTATTGGAAACTGTGTCCCAACTGCAAAAGTGTTAATGACATCTTAAAACTGACTTTATACACTTAGTAGCCTATTGCTCTCACATTCTAGAATTTGTTTTTCTATTTCCATAGGTCTTTGCAAAAACAGAAGCACAGAGAGGAGCATATATAGAATTAGCACTTCAGACTTATCAAGAAATAGTCATCAGCCATTCTGCAACATCCTGAGAACAAGAATTCAAAATGTGTTTCATGTTAATGCCCTTCCATTTTGGTAATACTGAGCTAAACATTTAAAAATCTTGGAATTAAAAGGTATTTACTAACTTAAAGTTTTCTGTAATTTGTTTTCTGCTTTTTTAAATTCTCAAGTATGTTATCCTACTCAGTTTCTAGGTGACATGGGGATGACTGACATTTATATGTGAGTGCCTGGGTATGAATTCCTCTTTTTATATCAGTGCACATAAAAAACAAAAACAAAACCGACTGCCACAATACCAGAAGAGGCTGTGATGGTTTGTATATGCTTGGCCCAGGGAGTGGCCCTCTTAGTAGGTGTGGCCTTGTTGGAGTAGGTGTGTCACTGTGGGTGTGGGCTTAAGACCCTCACCCTAGCTGCCTGGAAGTCATTCTTCCACTAGCAGCCTTCAGATGAAGATGTACTGAGCCTCTGAACCAGTAAGCCAGCCCAATTAAATGCTGTCCTTTATAAGACTTGCCTCAGTCATGGTGTCTGTTCACAGCAGTAAAAGCCTAACTAACACAGAGACCAACAGGTTACGTTGAGAGCCCAGCTAGATAATCAGGACAGATGCTCAGTAGCAAGGTCAGAACAAGGCTTTGAAAAATGCCCTTAGTTATTCAAGCAAAGGGTGAAGCTGATCCTGAGTGAGGTGTTTTGGCTCAGCCATCTAAAGCCCAATGGCCATTTTCATTAGGAAGGAAACTCAGGGTTTTTCATTAATTCAAAAGATTTTATGAGGGGTGGTTTAATGACAATATGAAAAAAGCACAAGTGTCTGTTTCAGTTAAACTCTGCCCTGAAGATGAAGGGGCTATGTTCCTCCTTGTTTACGTGTGCAGAGCAAGGATTGCCACAGTTCTGGTCAGGGTGGTGACTGATTTGTATATGCCATAATAATCTCTTACTAGAGTAAATGGCAAACTTTAGTCATCCAGAATATCTTCATCCAGATTGATGTCTGTTGTATCAATATCCTCTAATTCCATGGTATCTAAATCATCTTCTAGATCCTGGAAACTCTGCAGGGAGAGGGGGGGGGGGTAAATGTTACACAGTACTGTGTTACCTGGTTCACAGTCCAAAGCCAGACCCACATTTCCTTACTACCGACAAGAGCATCATCATCTGACTTTGAAGCCTCCTCTCTGAATTAGGATGCCAAAGACATCTAACCCTCAGAGGCCTGCTCCTGACCCGGGACTTGGGGTAGAGGATGGCTGACCCACCTTTTCTTCTTTGTGAGTGGTTTGGGAGGCCATGATAACTGGGCTAGAAGCAGGTTTCCCATCAGGTTCCTAAAAAATAAGAGGTAAATATGAAGTGCAAGGAACTGGCCCGAGATGTAACTACCCCGCCATGCAGAGGGAGCCCAGGATGAGGAAGTGGCTAGTGGCACTGCTTTAATCAACAGTGTCAATCATGCTGTCACATGTAGTTCTCTACAGACCTGCTGAGCTGTGGCTCTTGAGGGCTGAAAGCCTTTTGCCTCTTCCATAACATTTCTCTCTTCATTTGGCTGTCAGAATAAAACAATGATAAAATGAAAAATTTTGAAATCAAAACTTATGTCCAAATCTAGGACATTAGCTCTTACTAATGTATGAAGCACATTTTAAACCCAGACCTGTGAATGTGGTCAGCCTGGCACTCTGCCACTCACCGTGACAAGAGGGTACTGCTTGGCTGGCCACAAGTCCGCATGTGTCTCCTTCACCCATTCTTCAACAACAAAGGCTTCTTTTAATCCAGGGAAAAGGTTTTCATACTCTGTGGGGTCAGCAAGGGATTCTGCTGCTTTCTGGTTGACTTTTGAGAGATTCTCCCTCCACAACTTCACTACCCTAATATTGGAGACATCACAGAACCAAACAGATGAAGAATGTGGGTCCTGTTTCAGCTGAAACATTTCTCTCTAAACTAAGTCCATACCTTGAGACCTGGCTGGGTAAGTAAGTTCGGGCCAGGAAGGCAGCTTCTGGGAGTCTTCCTGTTCTGATCAAGAGCTCTAGGCAAGCATCAAGCCTACAGAGTAAACAGAGATCCTGTTAGAGAAATAAACAGTGATGGCAGATAAAGTTCAAAGTGTGAACCTGTTGCAGAGGCAAAATCCTCCAGTGCCCCTTACACATTCACTTCTGTTGCTAAGCCTTTTAATGTTGAAACTTGATGGGTGTGAGGCACAACAGTGTTCATGACAGCTTTCAGCTTATTTGAACAACTTTTATGGCAGGTCTGGAAGTGAGGCACAGTAGCTCAGCAGTGAACATTTATCCAGTGAGCACAAATCCCTGGAGATCAGCCCCTTAGCATACCTCAACAAAGACGTCTGATGGTGAGGCCTGGGGTTTTTAAGAATTGGCATATAGAGCAAGACTAGTAATACTAGTGTGTTTATTTCCAAAAGGCAAACCGATGTCCATGTGACTCAGCTCACATTAACTGTTGTTAGACTTAAAAATTCACACTGTTTTCACAGTTGAGCTCAAATAGCAATAGCATGTTAATCCTTTATCTTTGCACATAACAGAGGAGACCTGCCTGGTGCAGACGTCCTCTGCCTACCATCAGGTACCAACTGGAGAAGAACAGCAGCCTCCTATATTCAGTAAAGTGGTCTAGGAGTAAGTATCTGATAGGCTCTTTGACTCCGAATGACACATTTAATTAACAGCTCAAGCATAAAGATACAGATCGAAAGTTACAGAGCATTCCTTGCTAAAGGCTGGTGCCACCACGGTAGGCAGCAGTGCTCTCTGGCTGCCTCCACTATTCACCAGCAGTCAACCTTCACCAGCTGTCCCCAGGGTTTGTTTCATATTCCTCTCAAATACCATCCTCACAGGCAATGGAGAAATACTGCTTACAGCTCCTTGAGATTTTTAGACCTTGAGATAATACTTACTTGCCCTGTAAGAAATAGCTCATGAATGCCACGTTATTTTTGCCATCTCTCTCCGCACCTTCTGCCAGCTTGTTCACCATACTAGCGTTTCCAGAGGCAGTGGCCAAGAGCAGCAGACCACCGTAGTCCTGGGCATGGTGCAAACACTCCTGGGCTAGGCTGAACTGACATTTACTAATGGCAAGTTCGGCAAGTTGTTTCCACTTCTGCTCCGACTATAAGAATTTAAGATAAAACATCTTTGGAAATAGCATTTCAACACCAACATCCTGTTACTTTGAATATCACTGTGATGACAATTAGAAGATATTTATATAAGACATACATGTAATTTTTGAGTTGTGCTTGGTAAATTGGCTGTCAGTCAAAGACATGATAAAAATGTGCAATGAGGAAATGAAAATCACATGAATAAAAGTAATTCAAATGATACTTGAATAATTAACTCATTTTCAATTTTTACTTACACAGTGAAACTGAATCTAAAACCATGTAAATGGAATTAAAATGTCATTAGACTACAATTATTTTAACAAGTAAATTAGTAACACTTTTAGGACGAGTGGAAAATTACATCCTTAAATATTTAATGAATGTGGTCATTCATTTGTAGCTTCTCAGAAATCAAATAAAATGCACATTTAAATGATCTTGACAGCTAATTTTTTGTACAGTCTGAAAATAATTTACTCATGAAATGCTATACTTAACCCCTAATTTCCAGTACACACGCACACACACATATATATATATAGTAGGTACAGCCAAGTACCTACTAAGCCTTCCCTGGGTTATGGGAAAGTCTGGGATTAGAACATACCTCTGCCTCCACTGCTAACTGGTAAGCAATTTTCAGCTCCCCAAGTTGAAGAGCAAGCTCAAAACGATGTTCAGGATCTGTGGATACTGTGAGTGCTTGCTGCTTGAAGCCCTGCACATTTTAAAAAAGAAAATGTGTGACTTAGACATTCAGAAGACTGTGAATATATAGTATACACACGCAACAAATTATTCTCTCAAAAGACCTTATAGACAGGAAGATCCCACAGCCATCTATTTCAGTGAACCAAATGGAATCTAACCCCAGCAACCAGATACCAATTAGCATCCATGAATATGCTACCAACAATGTAAAATGGGAGCCATTTTTAGCAAATCAAGTTTGCTTTCCCATTTCTTCTTTAAAATGTCTATTTTGCACAATTTCATACTTAGGTCTTTAAGATCATTCTGTAACAAAAATGCTACAGGAATAAATACGTAAATTTAAAAGACTTCTGGGAGAGTTAGGATGTGGATCAGAACTAAAGAACTAATGTACTTCACATAATTTAGGTCCTAATTAAATATAAAATAAAATTTTATTGCATGGGGAGGTAAATTCAGCTGCTGGAAACTTCAGAAATGAGCCTTAGGAGTTATCTAGTCCTGTTGCTGTAAAATTAAAAAAAAAGTTTTCTTATCCCACACTAGATCCGGCACCATAGTGCCTCATGGCATCTGTTAGATATTTTCATCTCAGTCATATGACTCACCCACTAGTCCCAACCCCTCTCACAGGCTACTTTCTGAGCCTGGCAACAATCTCTCTTCCCATCTAGTTCCCAAGGCAAGGTGCCACCATGCCAGACATACACATAAAGACTGATCGTATAGAGGTTAGTGACAGAAATGGGAAGAGAATGGGAAGCCAAAGGTAAACTTTCCAATATTCTCTTATCTGTAGGTCATTAAGCCTATAGCCAGGCTCCAGGCACTGAGGGGCTGTCATCAGTTATGCTTTATTTTGCTCTCAGATTCAGCCTATCAAGTATCCCTCCCATTAGGGCTCCATTAGGGTATAAAGCCACAGGACAGGCTTTTAAATAAATTAACTACTGTCCTGTAACTGCCATTACAAAGTTAACTTCTGTAAAACAAGTTACAGTTACCAGTTTACACTGATGGGCAAGTTTTTGCAGCTCTGGGAAAGTGGCAGTCAGAAGGAAACTTGTGTGATTTACTTCTCAGCACACTGAAGGAAATGCTTTAGTATAGGGTGGGCAGGACAGAGAAGCTGGACAACTTTCAGAGTTCAATCTTCATGTTGCTGGAAACGTTCCACTCCCAGCTACCCACTGGTGCTGTAAACACTGCTTCTAAATAATCCAAGTCACTGCTTTTCCTCACTAGCACTGACACAGCAGAAAACCCAGAGCAGACAGCAGATGGTTGGAACTGGTCAGGTAGGGACAGAGCAGAACAGAGGAAGAGGGTGACCTGTCCTTGCTTTTGCTGTATTTCCAATCCCCACTAAGACGACACTACATGTAATTTTTGTGTGTGTGTGGGGCCTAAACGCCTAAGGACATACTACAAAAGGAGAGAAAATATGACTGAACAAATTTTAAAGAGAACTTTTGTTTTAAGACTTATTTTTGCATATGAACATTTGGCATACATGTATATAAGCATCCTATCTATGTGCCCGATGCCTACAGAAGCCGGAAGAGGACACTGAGTCCCCCTGGAACGGGAGTCTCCAGCACGTGTAAGCTGGTAAGTAGTCCCGAACCAAACCTAAGCCCTCTACAAAGGCTGTGCCCGCCCTGTGATGTATCGTGCTCCTAGGCTTCGGTTCCACATAAAGCTGAAGAACGAGAATCAATGTCCTGCTGCATCCTTCGTCATGAAGACAGTCAGTACTTCGGGCAAATAGGAAGGGCAGGGAAGAACATCTGGTTTCATCTAGTTTACACATGGCAGAACCCACTCCGTAAGCTGTGACTATATAACTGGACACAGTGCAAAGGCACACTGATAACGATACATTTTATCAGGGACATTTTACCACATTTTTAAAAAGAGTTAAAACGAGAAAAAAAATCCAGCTTGGGTATTTTGTTTTTAGAGACACAGTCTCTGTAGCCCTGGCTGGCCTGGAACTCTGGAACTACCTCTGCCCGCCTAGTGCTGGAATTAAAGGGGGTGTAAGGAGAAGAGTGATAAAACCAGCGCCAACACCGCCAGAGGTACTGAGGGTTCTGAGCCTGAAGAAGAGTTCAAGCCCAATGTGCTCTGTCCTGCCACAGAAGCCTGACGGTGGTAAGGAAGATGAGATGACATTCTACAACTGTTACTAACATTATGTCAGATGCTATTAGAAGGGGAAGAGAAGTAGGCAGGCAACTTCTCACCTGCTTTTCCAAAAAGTGTGCAACTCTGGTCCTCTGTTCTTTGGGGATGGTAGGGAGCACCTTATCAGCCATGCTGAAATCCCTCCGCATGACAGCAGTCTGGTATTCCAGGACTGAAACTAACAGGGAGTAGCTAACTATGTTCAATTCTTTATCTCCCAGATAAAGCCTATTGTCTTTTGGAATATAGCCCAGAAGGTACATGGTCCTGTAAGAGAAAGAGAAACAAACTTAGAAGTCCAAATCTACAGTTATACCAACACACACACACACACACACACACACACACACACACACACACACACACACACACACACCTCTCTTGCTCAAATCCTTACATTTGATGGATGTGATTTTGGTTACCATCAGAAAATCTACTAAAACTAATGTGGGGGAAATAACTATCTATCACTGTTAACACAGTCAACATGGCACTTTGTTCATAAAGCACTTTCAAATTTAGGCTGCTTAAGACAAAAGCAAAATGGTACTCAGTACCTGTCCAAGTGGGCAATGGTGACAATCTCGCCTCCCACGTAATAGTTTAATCTGTTCACAGAACTTGTGTAGATGAAGCAGTCACCTACCCACAGCCCAGTTTTCACAATTTCCTGAATTTCACCAAGAACCTAAAAAAAAGAAAACAAGACTATTGCAATCTTAGTCAACACCAGAAATCTGTGAACGACAAGCTAGATATGATGAGAATGGTAAGGAATGTAAAGTAAAATCCAATTTCGAGAACATTCTTCCTAAGAATTCCTGTCTTTCTTTTTTAAAAACAGTTTTCAATGAGTATAGTGTGAGATCTCACTGCTGAGTCATAACATAACTAACGGGATAATCTAAACTGCCCAACACAGGAACTGGGGTGCTAAGTATCTCCACGTCCTTTAGGACGTCTCAACAGCGGATGCTTTGCTTTTCCCATCTCAGAGCGCGTTTGAGCCATTCTAGCTCAAGAGTCTTATAACCAAACACCTTCACGTTTCCTTGGTGAAGGATAGCAAAGCAAGCCTGCAGATTTCCTAGAAGTCAGGGCACATATTTATTTTAAACATACAGTGGTGGTTTGAATCGGTATGGCCCCCATAAACTCATGTGTTTGAAAGCTTGGCCTATGGGAAGTGGCACTATCAGGTATGGCCTTGTTAGAGGAAGTGTATCACTAGAGGTGGGGCTCTGAGGTAATTTATATGTTCAAGCTCTGACCAGTGTAAAATACAGTAGTCTCTCCTGGCTGCCTTTGGATCAAGATGTAGATCTCTTGGCTTCTCCTACACCATGTAGGATGCCATGCTTCCCATCATGATGATAATGGACAGCCAGCCCCAAAAAATGTTATTCTTTATGAGTGGCCTTGGCCATGGTGTCTCTTCACAGCAATAAAATCCTAACTGAGGCGCACACACTTTCAGATTCTGTTTGTGCCAAAATTTTACATGTTATCAGAACTTGCAGTCACCCTACCCAGACCTAATTTCACAGAAATGTTAACATCAGTTTTGTCTGTCCTAAGAATATAAAATACTAAAACAAAGCCTAAGCTGGACTCAGACAGACACTTACCTCAAAGGCGTCCTCAATGCCATCCTCAGTAACTCCCTCGTGGGTTTCCTGTGCAGCCAAGACTTTTTCTGACAGATATTTAAGAATAAAAAATGACTCCTCGGTGGCAATACAGACTAGCTCTCCAGAGTCAGACCAGAAGATCTGTAACCCAACAGACAGACAGATAGACAGATGACTGACTGACTGCCTTTCTGAGAAGCCACCCCAAACTTTGTTCACTACAGGATCAGTCTTACAGCAAGGTCGTCATTGTGTACTTCTACACTCATTCAGGAAGGCGGACAGCACAACACTGTTGTGGAATACCAATGGGAAACAGGGTGCTGTTATTCAGGAGGGGTGGGCTGTTCCTTGTTCCTTAAAACTATTTCTTACTCCTTACTTCCTCTTTTTCCACACACATTGTGCACTTATACATAAAGATAGGAAAAGCAATAATACCACAAGCCGGGACCTTTGGTGGGTTATGGCCCCAGTCTCTTTAGACAGACTCAGGACCATAGCGAGGCAAGGTACTTTCTCGTGGCCACAGTCTAACAGTGAAAGCTGTCAACCAACCAGCAGCTCTCAGTTTGCTACTAGAGTTCTCCTGCCATCATCACATGAATTATAAATATTTCCACAACTGCTGTCTTCAACATGTTTATTTTGTTAATGACATTTAAACTTAGAGTTTGGAATTTGTACTTGTATTCTCTACTTCTACAAATAGTCAATGATTACTATCTGATTCCAATGCATAACTGATATCCTGGGCACTTCTTAGGGAAATAGCACGGCGAGCAGCCCAATGGGCCCAGTATAGCAGTGTATAAAGAGCCATTCTTGACATGAGGGACTCAGACATTTCAAAGATAAACCTCCCAAAAGCAACCACAGAGGAGAAACTCACGTGCTTGGGCTGAATTTCAATTCTGCGGATGAGTTCGGTATTCTCCCAGTCATAGAATGCTAAGCCATTTACAGACCTGACTCCCAGCAAGAAGCCCCCATAGATACCTTAAAAAGGACACAGAAAGAGCCCACTTGAATGTGTGGAGACATTACAAAGATTCTCAAAATGTATCACAAACGAACAGCACTCACTTTCAGCTCCAAAATCAGGTTTAAATGATTTCTTTTCCTTAAAGTTCTTAAATATCTTTACAACACTGTTGCTTTCTCTTATTGCATACCTGAGGGGCAAGGGAAACAGCATATTAAACACTAAGTCATAATTCCAATAAATGTTAGAAATATCTTCAAATACTCTGATAAAATATTAATTATTGAAAAATAAAAAATTTATCTTCATTGAAAATTCAACTGGCTTAATTTTGTTCTAAGATAGAGTAAAAACGTTGCAATTAAACAAATAATGAGTTTCATGCTATATATTATACAAATTACTAAAGATTAGAAACCATTTTCAAAACTAGAAATGGCACTGATATCCAAAAGTGAATACTGAAATGGTGGTACATCCACTCAATGGACTACTACTCTGTACACAAAACCACTCCCTACTGATACAGGTAAAAACACAGATGACCTCGAAAGCCAGATCTAAGGATGCATGTGTGTGTGCTCCACTCATAAAACTACCAAGAAGTCTCAGAGTCTGACCTGCAGAGTAACAAAAGATCGGTGTTTGCCTGGGACTGGGGAGTGAATAGACTGGGGTGGAGATATTCTGACTGTGTTGGTGGCTATGAGCTCTAACATTGTAAAGGATTAATATGGCTTCTGCTTTTAGTGAGAGCATTTTATGGCTGTTCTGAATTCAGGCTGAATGGGTTGAGAATGCGCAGTGGGGACATGCAGGCATTCAAGTTTTTATCAAGGGGAGCTGGCATAGGCAGCACCCCCAACTAGTTTATAAAGGAGCCCCTTGGAGGCCATGTCTGGGACGGCTTCCTAAAGGCCCACCTGATGCAGGGCTACTTTGCCTTAAACCTAAGCATCAAGTCATGTCACAGGCTCCAGCAAGGATTTCAGTCTTGAATCCCCATTGAATGGATTTAGTACATCTGCCCAACTGAGGCAGCATGGCAATTCAGACAGGGCAAGGGCAGCTTATACTCTGAATGCTTCAGCTAAGCAGCTGTGGTGGAACTGTCGTTTACCATGGAAAAGCATGGTAACTTTTCAACCACACTGGCACCAACATCCTACTTGCAATCAGGGTAAAGTGGGCTTCATGCATCTTACTCTGAAGAATCGTGGGCCCATGCAAACTCCTGGGCAGATCCAAAGCTCTTGTTTCTCAAGGCCATTGCTGTGTAGATGATATATTCTCCATCACCACACACCACGACAAACCTAGGAGTGACAGAAAGCAGGGACACTGACATAAGTGTCAGCAAACAGTAATTCCTATTCACGATACAATAATCCATAACACAATGCTATGTTAGTTATTATTATTTCAAATGTTAGAGCTATATATTTCTTTGAATATGCTATGAATAAATATTATAAGAAACTAAAGCAAAAGCAATTATCAGTATGGGTTACTGACAAAGACATTGCAGCGGCCTTCTCTCCTCAGTCTCGGAGCCTGGGGTGAGCAAGCACAGCTGAGATGCAGATGTCTCCAACCACGCAGTAATGGCTGCTGAGCCCCAAGAGGCTTAAACCATGCTCATGGCTTCACAACACAAGAAGGCACTGCTTTACAGCATGCTTACCTGTGCACCAATGCTCATCATTAAGTGAGCAAAACACTGTATTCAACTATTAGTTATTACAATGAACAGGATCACTAACATTTAAATAATGAGTAAAAATAGAATGTTACATGGCCAAACATTTCCCCAGAAGACAAAATACCTCTCTTCAAATTCCTTCAGAACCTGATAATGTCTGTTATTGGAGGACACTCACAGGTAAGATTAAAACCTTACAGAAAAGATATCTGGAGGTATTAAACACACACACACACACACACACACACACACACAATGCCTAAACTTTCATAAGATACTTAAAAATGATTACAGACATCAACAATTGAGCCTTAATACCATACTCTGTCATTTACAGCTTAAGACATCCAGATACACTGTAAAATAATTTTTAAAGCTCTAGAGCAGTGGTTCTTAACCTGCAGGTCACAACCCCTTTGGAGGGTTGAATGACACTTTCACAGGGGTCACGTGTAAGATATCCTGTATATCAGATATTTATAGTACAATTCATAAAAGTCACGAAATTACAGTTGTGAAATAGCAATGATGTTATGGTTGGGGTCGTACGACATGAGGAACTGTACTAAGGTGTCACAGCAGTAGGGGTTAAAAGCTCTACAGCTTTGAGCATCAACCTACCGCTTAGAGAAGTAAAAACTTCTCTCATGATTCCTACTATTTTATAAATCTTAAGGGAAAACAGAACTGACAATTCAAACTATGAATAAGAAATAGAAGATTCACAACCCCAAGCATTTTCAGAAGACGGATTGGAGTGAGTCTTCCATAAGAGCAGTAAGCAGTACACAGCACCTACTCCTGGACAGCACCAGGTTCTAGACCTAGAGAACACAAATCCTGGGCATCTGAAGAACAAGGAAACAATACTGCGTAACTGTGCCCCCTTGCATGCCACCTCCATCAACTGAGCTGGCAGCTGGCAACTGCAGACTGTGGGCTGGGCACAGCTCCAGGAGGCAGAGTGGGGACACGCTGTGCATATGCAAAGTTGCTCCACCATACACAAGCGCAGAGGGGGACGTCACTGACAGCTTACCTCCCATTAGGATTGTGCTGAATGGTCTGTGGATATATTTCACAGCTGCCCATATCCTTTACTGCTAGTGGCAGTCTTTCTCCATCTTTAATTTCGGTGTCACCCATTGCTTTCAGGTTGGCCTGCTGGACCTCTGAATGCTTGGCCCAGATTATCTTTCCATTGGCATCCATGGACATGGCAGGTTCCTCCCGACCAAGCTGGAACAATGGCAACAGCTCTTAGCAACTAAAAGGACAACAAAAACCAGACAACACACCAACTTCCCCTCACTGAGTCTTACTTCACGTTAAACTGACATTGCCTCATCTTTTCTAAAGAACAACAGAAGTGCTAGTTTAACAAAGCTGGAGACTTGGAATGGCTTTGCCTATCTCCATCCATTTAAAACAAGTAGTTACCTTAACAATGATGCTCCCTTCATCGTAGCCCAGAGCGACATTGTTGGAGCCTCTCAGACTGGCCACACACCACACTCGCTCCATTCCGTAATTCAGTGTGCTCTCAAGCCGGTAGGTGCTGGAATGCCAGATTCGCACCGTTCCTAAAAATCAACAATGTAAACATCCCCTTTGGATGTGAACATCCAAAATGGCTATCAGGTGAGTGAGCTGCTAGAAGTCTAAGTCAGTACATGTACTTTCTAGCAACTGTATGACATTCAGATCTCTAATTCTTTAGCTGATTTTACAAAGCAACATAAGCATAAAATAACAAAAAAAAAAACTTGCAACTAGAAAACTAGAATTAATCTTAATTGTAAAATCACAGCAGGGTTTCCTGAGTAGAGTGCTTACCATGCAGTACATGTTTGCTGCGTGTGATTTCTTCTTCCCTCTTGCTATAATCCTATGAGTAGACTAGCATGTTCTTATCTCTTAGTCTACCCAAACCATACATTTGCAAAGTGAGAGGGCCTGATTTTGAACCCAGGTCTGTCAAACTCCAATGCACAGGCCTTTTCAGTTCTTTTCTAGAATATCTGATGTCCTTATCTTTAAATGATAGAGTCGAAAGTCATTAGAATGGTGATGATGATAAAGCCCTTTTATTCTTCTGTATTTTAAGTCTAGAATCCTAATCAAGATATGGAAACTGCTAGAAACTGCCCAGTGCCATGCAGGGCCACCACTTGATTGAAATATGCAGTGAGTCATGCCAAGCACACACATAACAGACTCTAACTTACCGTCTTCTGACCCTGTGATGATGATGGGCAGCTCAGGATGGAAACTTGCGCATGACACATTCTGGGCATGTCCCTCCAGGGTCTGCACACAAGTTTTATTCTGAAATCAAGACACAGAAAGTTACTATGTTCTACTGTTGGGAAACTTACGTTAGAAGCAAAGGGGGAGGGGTGTAAGAAAACCTTAGAGACATAAAGCATAGCAATATGGGTAATAACCAGGTTTATGACTGCTCCCATGGTGAAATGTGTGCCACGGTTACCTCACAACACTCACTGTTGTGTCTGTTTCACTCAGATACAGAAGTCTGGTAACATGGACACTCAAAGATGCGTGGTTTAATATGACGGTTTTAAACAAACAATAAGCATGCTGGCATCTTATTTTTAAAATCTTAAAATGCATTTGCATTCTTTTTTATAAAGGGGAAAATTCTAGGACCACAGTTTAGCTGTAAACACTGGGGCCTTAACCTATGACTCTGTGAAGAGTTCCGTCTTAGGTGCTATCGGAAGCAGTAAAGACCAAGTCTAGCATACAGCACGGAAGGTTATAGAAACTGTACCTGATAATCCCATATTTTAACGAGCCGGTCATCTGCACCTGAAATGAGGTATGGCTTGTCACCACCACTGTAGTAATCAATGCAATTCACGCCTTTTTCATGTCCCTCCAGCGTGAAGTTTGGTGATGAAGAGCCCAGCTGCCACACCTTCAGAGAACAGAGGCATCTGCCAGTCAGCACTTTCAGAGGCAGTTCCCCCGCTTTCAACACAAGACATCAAACACCACAGCCCAAGACACAGTGTTCCAGGATATTTGCTCTGGTCTCATGATAATTTTTAGAAAGCAGAATCACTGCTCTCTGAAGATGCCAATTTTAAGGCTTCTCCATGGAGATTATAGATATAGTTCAGTTGGTGACCCTGTTATGTTTTTCTCAACTTGACATAAGTACTTATCTGGGAAGAGGGGATTCAACTGAGAAAATGCCTCCATCTGGCCTATAGTAAGCCTTTGAAGGCATGATGGTGCCACCCAAGAAAGCAGGCTGAGCAAATCATGAGGAGCGAGCCAATAAACGGTGTTCTTCCATAGCTCTGCTTCCATTTACCTCCAGGTTCCTGCCTTGATGATGGATTGGTCAGTGTTTTATCACAGCAACAGAAAGAAAACTAAGAAAACTGTATATAGGTGACGCGCAGGAATCAATGAACAAATTAACACTTTGAAAAGCCTCTACTTTAAATTAGGTACTGACTGGATGGGAGCTTAGTGCTTAGTAGCATGTGTTAGAATGGAAGAGAGCTCGCCACGGAGAGAAAGAGGCACAAGCCTGTGTTCCCAGTGTCTGGGAAGTTAAGAGAATTAAGAATGTGAAGCCAGTGTAGGGTGGATACACAATAAATTCTAGGCCACCTTAGCATACACTGTAGACCCTGACTCAAAAAATCAGATAAACTTAATTTAGTGAAGAAGTTAAAACTGATCTCAGTTTCCCATCTATGTCAAAAGCAGGGGCAATTCAACAAATGATAACAAAGTCAAGTTAAAAACCTGAAGCTCTTAAAACACAAAATAGCTTATATGAGTTAAATTACTAAAAATATTATATACATGTAAGCAAATGTGTAAGCAAAAGTAATGTGATTTGAAATTTATTTTAAGTCAATGTACTGAGAGGATGAAGAAAATCTGACTGTACTCAAGGCAACAAATAGTCAGTATCCAGTAGAGCCAAAGTACTGTGCTACTCTCCCAGAACACCTTGGGGCTGTGCAAGGGGAGACACAGCTCCTATCCGAAATATCCAGGATATCACGGGGATAAATGATTTTAAATTACATGAATTATCACTCAATGTGAAGACTGTTAATAGAAACAAAATCTAAAGGGAATAACATATACTCTGTCTACAGCCATTAAGCGCTAGACTGGAGTTTCTCATAATGACTATCTGTGCTAACCCTTAGAGAGCTATGAAGATGCTCAAAGAAAAATAAATCCAAATCCGAGAATGCAAAGACCTGCAGTCAGAGGGAGAGCTGATGAAGGCACTGCTCTGTGAACACTCAGAGCATTTCTAGAGGACAGCGAGTAGGTCAGTCATATTGGTGTCTGTATCAGCAGCCCAGGCTAGCCCTAACCATCCTGTATTTCACTCTTAGACATCTGTAGTTTACTCTCCAACAGAAAATAAACAAAACAGACCCTGAAGACAAGCAGTCCACAGCAAGAGGCAGAAAGAGGGGATGACAACAGAAAGAACTTAAATATAAAACAGACCAATGATGAGGAGACAAGAATGACTAAAGGACACACACACACACACACACACACACACACACACACACACACACACACTCTCTCTCTCTCTCTCTCTCTCTCTCTCACACACACACACACACACACACACACACACACAGTGTCCTAGAAACATGGCAGTGCTTCTAACTGTAGATCCTAGAGTGGAAACCAATGTTCTACTGCGTTGCTTCTGCCTGGCACAGGAGCACAGGGGCTTTCTGGCCAGTCAGAGTAACGCACCAATGTAGTGGACACCTACCTTGATGGTCCTGTCGAGAGATGCACTGGCAAACTGATTGTTATCTTTGGGGTTTATCACAATCTGCATAACATAATGCGTGTGTCCTTCAAACACTTGTGAACAAGACCATTTTTTGTCCCAGTCCCAGAGCTTAATAAGCATGTCATCTATACCAAAAGAGAGCCAAGTCAGTTGTGGATTGTTTTCATCTCTGTAGTAAGACAGTTTCAGTGAGTTTTAAGGTAACACATGTAGCATAGTTCAGTCCCAGTACCTATGCCATAGAACTAATACTGGGAAAGTCCTCCAAGTCCTCACCTGCCCTCAGAGCATACTGACTACAGAACAGTGCGGACAAAGTGCATATAGACAGCTACTAAAGACATACAAAAAACATGACAACTTCTTAAATTTAATTAAACAAACAAACAAAAAAACCCCAGTGGTTACTGACTAAGTCTGGCTGAAAAAGCTGACTGTGGAAAGAGGCAGAATTTGCCTGATGAGATAAACTGCTTTTACAGAAGTTCTCACTTGTTAAATTTATAAATATTTCAAAGACTACTACCAACTCAGGGATACCCAGGTAATGGCCCTCCTGCGGTCCGCTTTACACTAATACCAGGGAGCGAGCTAGCTAGTCTGCATATGCAGATAAACCAACAGAGCCTGTGGCAATCCGCCAACAGCCTGCTCATCAGCATTCTAATGCGCTTTCTGCTCCCCAGATACAGATGCTTCTAGACCTTCGAATTTTCCATCAGGAATTAGAGCAACTGCAATATAATCCTATTAAAATACTAAAATACACAGGTGGGCAGCACCAACAGCACAGTAATGGATTCAAATTGTTTAAAAGAAGCTTGGAGTGAGAGCTCCACTTGCAACAGCAGTTAAAGCACAACATGTCTCGTGGAAGCAAATCATTACTCAGTGCACAGGACTGAAGCAGGTTGTCTCTTACCACTGCTCGTGAGAATGAACGGCTGGGTGGGATGAACAGCAATGCAACGGATGTAATCCGAGTGTGCTTCAAACATGTGCACCCTCTCCAGGGTGTTATAATTGAACACTCTAATCTGCATATCATCCTAGGAATGGAGATTTTAAAGCATCACTATATGAGATAAACTGTATACACAACTAAACTGTATTACAGGCTCAAGGTATAACCTCCTACCTTCAGAATACTACGTTTAATTAACTTAATGAACCAGGCATTACAACTCTGTAACTGGTATCTATGACCACTGGCCAATGAGAGGGTAGGATCTGATACTCAGAGCTACTTACTGCTCCTGTCACCACCCAGTTCTTCCTTGCGACAAACTTCGCAGCTCGAACAGGGAGATCACACACTTCAAAGGTCTTCACCAGTGTCTTGAAATGTTAACAAGAATAGACACATTAAGTTATGAAGAAGTAACTAAAGAGTCTTATTCTGCTAGGATTAAAGCATCAGCCTGTAAAGTATTTCTAGTCAAACAAATGTATGATAGCTCAACATTGGGGGGCGGGGGGCAATCAACTTCTCTTCAGCAGATTTGAAAATCAGAAACTTCGAAGAGATGGTCAGAAGGCGGATGGCACTCCAGACCCTGTGTCCTGGTCTGCCTCTCCTTTCCAGCGTTGCCTTTCGCACCTGTCTGGAAACCTACCCAGGAAACCATTTGCTCCCTTCTTGCACCACTGCCAAGCACTAGGCTAGACTCCATGCTCACTCTTCCCCACCACACTCTCCAAGCAGGACCACTGTACAGCTCACACCTACAATAGCTCGTGACTCAGCCGCTGTGTAGTTCACTCCACTCTCTGTTGAGAGCATTGTCTCTTAGCTTAGGTTCCTTTTTTAAAAAATTGAGCCCATAAACCAGGCATAGTGGCTGGCGTGAGCCTTTAATCCCAGCACCTGAAGGCAGAGGCAGGTAGATCGCTGAGAGTTCAAGGCCAGCCTGCTCTACACAGTGAGCTTTATGATAGTTAGGGCTGTATAGCGAGACCTTGTTTCAAAGAAAAAAAATATTGAACCCATAGAAATGACTCAACAAGATGTTTTGGGTTTTTTTGGGTTGTTTTTTATTTTGTTTTGGTTTGTTTTTTTCTTTGGTTTTTGTTCTTTTTTTTTTTTTTTTTTTTTTTGCTTTTACATCGAAAGCAACACATTTCCAGAAAAAAAATGCTGAGAGTTTGTGTTTGGTTGTTGTAATAATAAGCATAAAAACTATGAGGTTTAGATGTTTCTTGGGTGCTCAGAGTGAATCATCTACATGAATTAAAGGTGGGAATTCAAGAGATCTAGGAAAACCAGAGATCTCTTTGTCCGTTCTTTAAAATTCTGAAAATTAAGCTTATCATTTTTAATGGAGTATCTCAGGAGCTCACCATAATCTTATTGGCTCACTGTTGCAACCATCTGGCTTCCCAGGCTAAGACAAAGCTGAGTGCCACACAGACACATAGCTGCTACTAGGGAATATGGCATGAACAAACAGAGAAAGCGAGCACGCAGTCTCTACAACAGCAGAAAAATGTCCAAATCTTCTGAGTCATCAACAAATCCAAGGATATGTGGAGCAGCAAGAGGCCAGCTACAGAACCTCCATGACTGAGTACCACATGAGGGGCATGGTTGGACAAAGGGCAAGAAAAGTCAACTTACACTCCAGGAGCTAAACGAAAGAGCAAAATGCTGCATCCCCAGACCACAGAAGTGGCTACATTTAAGTTAAGAAAGCAACAGCTAACACCAAGATGTGAGTGAGAAGCAACTGCCTAAGATTTTATTCCACGTTCTTTCTTCATGCAAGGGTCACAACAGTTAGCATCCATTCAGAGGAATAAATCAAGGCTCAGTGTGGTTAAGACTTGCCAGTAAATTAGCAGCAGGGGGATTTAAGTAATAAAACACTGCTGTTGTTTTAAGACATTGACCTGCTACCTCAAGGAGATTCCAATACTTCCTTATCTGAATGTAAGACCATCCGGATGGACCTCACCCTGCAGAACAGCCCTGCAAGAGTGCTGTTCCACTCTCAATACACATGATTGGCAGCTGCCTCTTTGCCACTGGTGACAGAGGGAGAAAATAAGCAGAACAGAAGCTGGTGCTAACACTCCCTACATCGATGCTGCTCTATTTAAATATCATATACACTATGCCCAGAAGAACCTCTTCCACAGGCAACACCCACACAAACCTAGCTCCTGAAATTAACGCTCCATCCTACTTCGAGAAGCAGTGCACACACGGCTTCTTGGAATCTGGTGGTTCTTTCATTATTAGTGCTGGTATTTTATAGCTTCTATTGCTAATGAAGTCCTTTCAAAAATCTTACCTGAGTTTCATGATTCCAAACACACACACTGCCATTGTAAAGACTAGCCAGCATCCATGGCTCAGTTGGATGCAAATCCACACTCTTAACCCGATCAGATCTAGCAGTTAGCTTTCTCTTGATGTCAAGTCGAAGAGGCTAAGGGGAAAAGACAATTGTTGAATAAAATTAAATTCTTAAGCCAAATAAAATATGCTTGAAACAGTGTATGAAGAGGCTTACAAAAAAAATTCTGTTTTAACTTTGCTAAATTGTGAATAGTTTCTAGTCTAAAGCATGGGGTATTTTTAGATTTCAGAGGTGGTTTTCCAATTTATCCTGACTTTACACCCTTAAAGTTTATAAGGGCTTCAAGTGATGTTTTATATTTATATAAAAACTCTCAATTTGATTTTTTTAGAAGACTGTTATAACTGGCTTGGTTTCCAGATATACCATTTTGGTTGACATGTAACAAAACAACCACCATCTGGCCTCAAACACATAAAGCTAGGACACAGAATATATCAGCCATTTTGGAGAATGGGATGTTCTGCTTTGATGCTGCCTGAGAAGTGGGGGTTCCTTAAAGAACACGTGTGGGATCTGAAGCCTAAGGAGTAACTGTTTACACTCGGCTAAATTAAAATCCACTAGTCTATCCTACACTTTGCAGATTTTTAACTCCTGCCTGTTTTTTGTAACAGAATACATTGGTCATTTGGGAAATGATAGTTCATTGAGTTATACAGATCCACATATACAACAAACTTCATTACCCTTAATCAAAAGCCACATTTATTATATTATTATATATTATATATTAAATATATTTATTATATTAATATATTAGTATTAATACTAATTAATGATTAGTATTAATACTAACCACTTCCTACTTTAACTGACAGATCTTTGAATATCAGAAATACATGACATTCACTCTTTAAAATTCAAACTTTCATTTGAAAACTAGAATTCTATCATCAGTAACAAACATGGTCAGGGACCAGCCAGCTTCTTCCAGTTATCAGACTGTCTACTAAATATATCTGGATAAGCAGTTAGTTTCTCGGCCATCATTTCAAGTAAAGCTTGCAACCTGAACCTTTATCTGTACTAAAATGCTTGTTCCAACAGACACATCTTACTTTATCCATCCTCCTTTCATAACACTAATTAGAAGCTTCAGAAGATGCCTCCTGAGGTGTTAAGACTGACAGCATTAATGATATTTTACTGTTTCATCCACAGCAATCTCACTTAAAACCTGGCTCCTTACAAACAAGTGTCTGACAACCAGAACACTAACTCAGGTTGGACGTGGTGGTGTACTCATGCAATTTCACCACTCTGGGAAACAGAACTGTGAGTTCAAGGTCAGCCTGAGCTATAAGACAAAACTGTCTCAAAAAGAATGTATCACTAGCACATTCTTGAATCACTGTACCAGCATGGTTACCTTTCATCAGTGCAGATACAAACCTAGCAGAAAAGGCCAGCAGCATCTCACTAAAATTTCTGATCTGTGACGTCCTGATAACAGGAAGAGACTTCTAAGGAACTACAAAACATACTTCTAGAACACCCAGTTTATAGATAGGTAAATAAATTCAAAACATCAACTACGTCACAATTTCATGTCCATGCATGAGTGCTGTACCAGAAAATGTCATTCCTGAAGCTGTACTAATCCTAAACCATAATATTAAATGAGCTCTTTAAAAATAATCAGATGGGGAGGACATTTAAACTGTAGACAAGTAGTAATGCCTGATCAATAAGGGTTTACTCATGTTCATAAAGGTCTTTTGAATGTACAGAAACATACTGAAAAGTAGAACAATTTTAAACAAATTAAGCCATTAAATAGCAACAGTTTAAAACCGCCCCTTTCCAGTTAGACTCCTTCTCTGAACCGCAGAACAGAAACTGATTTGAGTGACTGTGTTCCGTTTCTCCTAGGGATCCCACCACAAAAGAAAAGTTAATTCGTTCAAAGATGCCCCGGAGCACTCTCTCTTATCCGCGCAGGTCAAATGCACGTCCCCTTCAATAAGCCTAATGCACAGCCTGAAAGCTTACTGGCCAGATGAGTCTCTGTGCTAGTGTCTTGTGCTGTTCTGTAACAATCATGAATTCAACAGAAATCTAAGGTTGCTTCTAAGCACAAACTGTGGATCCGGCAGAGATAATACCCTGAAACAAACACCTAATAAGGCGTTTATTCACCTCTTTTTGTGTCTTTGTCTACTTCTAACTTCCTTGATGTTTGCCTCCCTCACTTTCAAGAACGGCATTAGGACGGTGTTCTCTCTCTTCAGCTCTCTTGAGAACTCCTCCACTGCTGTGTGGTCCTGCCTATCTCTTACATACCCAAGCCACCATCTTCAAATCACATGCTAATTTCAGGAAAGCAAACCTTTTCAATGATTTCTGAATTTTTGCCCCACTGACTACTGACATGGATTTTAACTTCTTCTTTGACCCAACAACAAGCAGGAAGTATATTATGCCAGGAGCCATAGTGGGTCTTCAACATAACATAAGCCACATATCCAAGTAAGTGTGTGTGTGTGTGTGTGTGTGTGTGTGTGTGTGAAATAGGATTGTGAGGATAAATCCTAACAATGTCTTAAAATTGATTTTCAAAATGGCCAGGGATCTCTGAACTATCTAGTCTAGCTGCACATACTCCAAGGAAAGACACCCATTTTAAAATGTCCATTACTGCAGGCAAGAGCTCCTGGAGACATACTTACCATTTCAGTCATGATTTAAAAAGAAGACATCACACCAGGTCTTAGATGATTAACCTACTCACACTGCATCCTCAACTCCAGACTTAGTTTAAATGTCGCTGCCACCATTACGCCCTCTCTGATTGGCCTAGCCAGAGGATTCTCCCCCGTTTACGGTACATCCACGTGCACAGCTCTTCTTGCTTGTGGAGTGGATTATTTCTTAAGGGCCTGCCTCAATGCTTATCCAGGTCCTTCTCTCCACACCGTATTTACTTGGGAGCAGGGGAGGAGCAGGTAGTATAACTGAGATCCACACTACATTCAAGCCTCATCTGCAGCTCTCAAGTCAGGCTTAATTAGCCTCCCAGGTTTGGCTTGTATAAATGGGGATAATAATATCTCTCTTAGCATTCCGAGATTTAAAATCAGAGTTCAGTTAGAGCAGACCAGAGCAAGGCTTACAGTAACCACCATAAACATTACTCATAATTATCTACAGGCTGCTGTGACAATCAGCTGGTAAATGTTTAGCAAAATGCAGGAGAGTGAGTTCTCCTATGGTGAGTGAGCAAATAAATAAATTCGTGTTTTGTACTTTTTACCGGAGACTTAAAATACAGTCATCCTTTGGTGCCTGCACATGGTTCCAGTACCCGCCACCAAACCAAAACCCTCAAGTTCAGTTATTTTAGTGCTTATAATCTACCCATGACTCCTGGTCATCTCTACATTAGTTACAACACCAATACAGGGTCAAAGATGTAAAGAGTTGTTGTATATTATCACAAGGAGAAAAAAATAACAGCACATGTTCACACAATAGTTCTCCCCAAATGTCTTCCACCAAAAGCTGGTTCAATTTGTGGGTATAGGACTCACATACATTGAAGAATGAAAGCAAGGTTTCACTATTAAAACTATGTCTCTTTGCAAGAAAAAACAAAACAAAACTATGTCTCAAAATGAAATGAGGCAGATCTAAGGGCCTTTCCCCAAAATACCATCCTCTGTGAGCCTAGAAGGCCCAATCAACACCAGCTAGAAAACGCCGAACTGGGCCGCCAAAGCATTTGAAATTCCGCCTCTGACTCCACATACAATTAACTTTTCCCCCCCCTTTGCTTAAGTTTGCAATTTGGTGTGTGCACACTATCAAACACCGCGCGCAACCTGGATTAGCAAACACCACCTCAATGACAGAATGAAGTGACTTTGTCAAAGTAGCCTTTGTCGCCCGACTCCTGCCTCTAGCATTTACTTGCACTACTGGACCCAGCGCAGACTGCAGGTGCACTGACAGGAGCCCTGACTGCCAGGAGAGTCGGCGGCCGCTAACTCGCAGGCACCCCACTACACTACCGTGTAACCTCGGCAGCCTCCCGGTCTGGCCTTCTTCCTCCCAGGACTCCCAACGGGACAGGAGGACCCCGCCAGGCCGCAGCAGCAGCAGCGCAGACCGCTTCTAACTACGGCTCCTAGCCCGGAAGCCCCGGGAACCCGCCGTAGCCGGTGGGCTCCACTCTCTGTCCTATGAGGCTCGACCTACCATGGCTCCGATTGTCCGAGCCCCAGCCTCTCACAGGCTCCGAGCGACACTGGTACTCAGGAACACACAGACCCACGGAGCGGTGGACCCACTGACGTGGAACTTCCGGGAAGCGGCTCTCGCGACACTCGGAACCAGGCTCTGCGCCTGCGCAAACTCTCCGTAAGGCAATCTGCGCGTAAGTCCCGCCCCAGTTTCCTAGGTAACGCGGCCTTCCGCGTCTTCTGCTGCGGAGCTGTTGAGTTGGCTGTTCCGTGTATTGCTGAGGCTAGGGTAGGGCGGTGACCAGCGGCCATCCGGCAGCTTACCTGCTAGCAGGTTCAGAAAGCTAAGAAGATGGAGCGGGGTGCTGGATTCCTGCTTAACGCCGGCAACAGCGATGGGGCCCGGAAGCCCTATCCGAACAACATGAGCCTCTGGCGGAGAAAAGAAGGCTCTGAAACAGTGTACTCCAGCCCAGAGCGGTGTCTGGTTTGGGTGATACCGACCGAGGCGGAAAAGATGTAGGCACGTCTCCCGCCTTTGAAGCTCCGAGGAGTCCTGAGATCTTGGTTCTGGATCCTCCCGGAGTCAGTCGAGTGATTGCCCTTAAAAAAGCATCCTCCTGGTCGTTTGTGTGGTTACAGCTGAATGTATAGCCAACATCACACAGGAGTCGTTTCCATTTTATTGATTAGGAAAGTAAGGCTCAAGGAACTTGGGTTTACTGGCCAACATGACATAGTAAGCAGTGTTTAGAATCTGGACTCAGGGGGATATGCCCTGGGAACCCCGTGCTCTATCTGCTACGCCAAAGCAGCTCTTTAATAAGTTCAATTTCAGAAAATATCACGCCCTAAGAATCGCCAGGAAAAGTGCAAATGCACTGTGTACCGATTTCCACACACACACACACACACACACACACACACACACACACACACACACAAACACACACATACACCTTTTAAAAAGCAAATGCTATGAAACAAATGGAACTTGCCCTTTGCTGCTTATAAACCTCTGGTGGAGAAAAGCCTAGGTTTCCAGAAAGAAGGTGTTTTCATCAGTTAGTTCCTGGCTCTTGGGAGATTTATGCGCCTCGATTTTCATGTACAAAAAGTTGGGTAGTTTCCAAAAATCCATCTTTACTCTTTTGTCTCAGTAAAAACAAATTTTCTCTCAGTAATGAGATTTTACGTGAGTGAGATGAATAATCACATAATTGCACACTGTGCAGTAACCAATTGCAAAAATCAGTTGAAAATGTTTTAAATGTGAACTATAATCTAGTGTGGTAAAATAGTGGAGCTATTATTTTTGATTCCTTAATTCTTGCATTTTTGATTTGACAGAGTATCAATAAGTACAAAATAAAACAATATCTACATTGCACAGAACCTGTTGATAAAACTTAAATCTGTGTGATGTCTGGCCTCAAAGATGTATATAGTTTTCCTGTTGGAGAGTTAAGCCCCCAAGTGTTGTGTTTATTTTGTATCTCCATCTTTTTTCTGTCACACTTCACCAACATCAAGCTTTGCAATAGTGACCTGTGGTCAACTCTTAGCCAGGCCATTGTGTCATGCCCATGTAATCACAGCACTTGAAGAGTTGGGAGTTCAATACCAGTCTGTGCAAGACTATTTTTTTTCTTTTAAATTATCTACTGAATTTACACTATATGAAAAGTTATGCTAGGTACTGCTTTAAGAGAATGCCTCTAAAACTCTGGACTTGGGTTTTGATTGAGAGAAACTTCAAGAAAATAATCAAATACTAACACAGAAATTCACACCCCCCCACACACATTTCTTAAAAGTGTCCAATTGTGGGCTTAAAACAGAATCTCTTGTTTACTCTGGCTTAGAGGAGACTGGAAGGTTAGGAAAATAGCTCTGGGGAAGAACAGGACTACGGTCAAGCTTGGAAGATTGGTAGCGGGTTTCCCAAGAGGTTGATTGCAATTGATAACAAGCTTAAAGTCTTACCTGGTCAATCTCTAGGATGGCTGTGTCAACCAGGTGGGCATCCTTCCAGCGCTGCTTGAGCAGTGCTGTATGAACACCCCCAGCCCTATCCCCAGCCCCAGCCCCATCTGTTCTAGTCTGACTTCGGTGACTGTGATAAAACACTGACCAAAACCAGCCTGGGGAGGAAAGGCTTTCTTTTACACTACAAGATGTAGTCAATCACCAAGAAAAGTTAAGGCAGGAGCTCAAGACATGACCCAGATTTGAACCTGGGAGGGAAGAACAGAAGCGGAGTCCACAGAGAATGCTGCATCCTGCCTGCTTCTCCATGGTTTGCTGGGCTCCCCAGGGGCATTTTCCCAGGGTGGCACTGCCTACAGTAGGCTGGGCCCACACATATGAACTTTCAATCAAGAAAACACCCCCAGACTTGCCTCCAGGCAAGTCTGATAGAGGAATTTTCTCCATTGAGATTCCTGCTTCCCAGATGACTTGAGCTTGTGACAAGTTAACAAAAAGTTAACTCGCCCACCATCGTATTTCCACTTCTTTTTAAGAGGCTACGACAATGAAAATTCTCCAAGGAAACGGTTTGTTTTTGTTATTGTTTAATACATATTAGCTTAGCAGAGAAATAGCACAAAGAGGAAGCTAGCTGCTCCCCCTGAAGGTTACAGTCCACAAACAAGAAGGATCAGTTATGCACAAAACATTGCATACTGGGCAGAATATGACTAACCTGAGGGGAAAGCAAGAACAAAAGAAAAGGTCCAGCTTAGAGGATGACAAGCCTCATTACACACACAGACTTCAAGGCAAATCTCAAGTTGTAAAGTGTATACGGTATGCTTTGCAGATCCTAATATTTCATGTTTGCTTGGAAAATAGTATTCATTTGGAAGCAGTGAGGGAGAAGGAAGAAGGGACTGGGATTGGAACCTGAACATTTGTAAATATGGAGGATTGGGGGCATTGATACAGTAAACTATTGGAAACGACTGAGGTATATGAGACAATTGAAGAAATGATTTGGGAGAAATAGACTATAAAGTATGGGGCAAGTGGGTGTGAAAGTAACAGTAATAAATGTTTTATTGCATGCCCACAAGTACTCACCATTGGGATTTATATGGTAAATCTAAAAGGTATATGTTGTTTTGTCTAATTTATAGGGGAGAAACTGAGACCCAAATGGGATGTACGCAGTGTGCAGTAGGCCACATTTCTCCAGATGACAGACATGATATTTATAACTCAAACATACTGAAGTTGTTTGTATCTAGTTATCCCAATGCCTTTGAACTTTCTCATCTGCTTCCGCTCTGTCCAAGAAGCTAGAATAAACACAAAGATGGCGTTTGTAGAGCCGACAAAGAAGGAAGCTTGTTCGTGCTGTTTTGAATCCATTAAACCCTAACTTTTTAATTAGAGGAATATGGGGAGTCTGAGTGACAGTGGTCAAGTGAGAAACCAATCAGAAAAAGACTAGGAGGTGGGGAGGGGGAGGGGGAGAGAAAGGGCGAGCAGTGAGGGATGTCAGCATAAGAACCAGGAGAAAACTGGACAGACAGAAGAAAGAGAATGCAGGAAGGAAGGAGGGAGGCTGCTGTCAAACGTTTTTGGTCTTTGTGGAGACACAATCTGTAGCCCGGGCTGGTTTATGAACTTACTATGTAGCTGAAGAGAGCTTTGAAAAATGATCTTGCTCCAGCCTCCTGGGTACTGATATTGCAGACAAGCCTGACAGATTGTAGATATTAAAAATAGTTTTGTTCTCTGGGCATAGTGGTGCGTACCTTTATCCCCAGCACTCAAAAAGCAGAGGCAGGCAAGTCTCTGAGTTTGAGGCCTGTCTGGTCTGCAAAGTGAGTTCCAGGACAGCCAGGAGACCCTGTCACAAACAAACAAACAAAAAAACACCCAAAAAAACCAAAAACAAACAAACAAAAAAACTTTAATTTTTTGAGATAGGGTCTTGATGTATATAGCCAAGCTAGCCTAAAACTCACCATGTAACCTAACCCCTGCCTCAAACTCCCAAGTGCTAGGATTACAAGCATGTGCCACCACGCCTGACTGATTACAGAAGTTTTGATTAATCATAACTTAAAAATAAGAACAGGGCACGCTAAGGGGTGTCAGTAAAAGGACCAGGAGAACACTGGTTGCACGGAAGGAAGATGATTTGGAAGGAAGTAGGGTGGCTGTGGTCTTGATGGCTTTAGAGAATGTAAGGAGAATTAGTATCTGCAAAATCTATTATGTCAAGGATCTCAAAATAGGATGCTAATTTAAAAAAACAAAATATGCTCAAACAAACTTACTCCATGTGAGTTTGATGCAAAATGTGATGGGAAAAAAATACATTTTTTTAAACTGAAAACTGAAACTAGGTTGGTCATATTTGGTCATAGTTTTTATGTTTCTTTTAAAGATTTACTTTATTTTTAACTCCCTCCCTCATGTGGCTGTGGGTGTCAGTGTTTTGGTATCTGCAGAGGACAGAAGAAGCCTCCTGGAGGTTTGGAGTTGCAGATGGTTGAAAGCCACCAAACATGGGAAGCAGCCTTGTGTCCCCTTCAAGGGCATCAAGGGCTCCAGACCTGCAAGTCGTCTCTTCAGCCTCTCATGGTCATGCTTTCACTTAGATATAATTTTACCTTTAATTTTCCCACCAGCTTCATGTCTTTTAACCATTGTTTAGGAAGAGTGGGTTTTGAGTGGAAAGCAGGAGTAACTTCCCGGATGGGAGCTGCTTTCCACTGTAAATACAACTGCAGAACTTTAGGAGCCCATGGTGGACAACCTTCCCAAGCGTTCTGTGCCTCCCACTGCACACACGGGGTGCTAAGAGCACCCTGGGGTAGGTCATGCGCAGACGACTCTAGGAGCTTTTCTATCCCAGGGTTGACTTCCTGGGTCACTCTATGACTCTCTAATGTCATGGCATTGACATACCATAACATGGTAGTGCTGTATAGATATCATGGGTTCTAAAGTCCCTTCCCACTTCAAGCTTTTTAGACTCTCGAGTCTGTGGTTCTTACCCTTGTCAGCTCGTAAATGTGACAAGAATAGCTACAGGATCTGGGGATGGATGTGTGTTTTTCCATTACATGATGTGTAGCTCAGCCCACAGGGTTCAGAGCACTCCTTCTCTGTCTCCACAGGCCGCACCCCACCAGTGAGTTTTGTCAACTCCATCATGCTTGGAATGATATTCCATAGGGGTGATGGTCCTTGGACCCAGGGTAAGGAGCACATCAGACAAGAGAGGACAAGAAAGGCCCGACAGTGCATGCCGGTCCCCAATCCCTGGTGAGCTCTGTCCTAACCCCTTTAGCTTTCTTCTGGGGAAGATTTCACAAAGTTTTTTCTAACCAAGTTGATAAGTTTGGAGCAATTATGTTCCCTTAAGAATTATGTCCTTGTAAGTGACAGACCTGCATAAAAATAAATGAATAATGGTGACAAATGGCCTGGCTACCTGGCACATGGCAGTTACCTTTAAATTAATTGGGAAAAAATTGAATGTAAAAGTGAAATATCTGGAGTGACAAGCCTCTGCACAGCATAATTCCCATCAAATGGCTCCATTCCACTTTCCTCTACGGAATTTGTCAGCTTAAGTTGATCTAAAGATGTTATTGAACTTGAATTCAAATGTAGTGCTGGCCCCAGGATTTAAAAATGAAGTCCTTGGGCTGAGCTCGTGATGTGGTTTGTTTATGAACATAACTTGAACCGTGTCCATCTGTCCTACTGTGAACCTTTCCACTCAACGTCAGAGCACCTCAGCGATAGTCCACGCTGGGTTCACTGACTCCAAAATGACGCTTTGGAAAGGATGAGTTGCTGCTTTTGCTAAATCAGACTGCATTTTGGTTGCAGATGTAAGTTCATCTTGAAAAGATTTATTTATAAAGTGAATGCTACATTTTACATTATATACCTTCATACAGACAGAAGGCCCAGACAGTATGGGACTGTGAGGAGGGGTGATAGGTGATTTTATTTGTAGTCAGATTTTTATATAAATTATGTAAGAAGAAAAAGTTACCCAAAACTAATATAAAGTGTTTCTAAAGAGCCTGTCATGTTTCCTCTCTTTCTTTCATTATTTTTCTTTTTCTTTTTTTTTTGAGACAGAATTTCATATAGCCAGGGCTAGCTTCAAACTTGCTAGATAGCTAAGGATGACTTTGAACTCCTGATCCTACTGCCTCAGCTTGAGTGTGAGTGTACAGGCATGCACCACACTAAGACTTTGCCATTTTGAAGGAAAGTTAATTTGAATCTGAACAGCAAAGGCTTCTTATTTTCGCTTTATAAAACATACTTTTGGTTTGCCAGGATAATACTGTCACATCAGAAACGAACAGTTTGCAAGAAAGAAATTATATATACAGCCCCCTTTTAATTGTCTCAAGGGAACTGAGAGCCAGGTTCTGAGAAAGGAATGAGTTTATGTTAAGGAATATTCCCAGTAGAACCATACAGGGAAGCTAGTCTATTGTGAGGTTTAAAATTGCAAGGAGAAGAATGAGGTCGGGGACAGACAGAGCAGAGGAAGAGAATTGAGACTCTGGGGAGGGAGGGCTATAAGCAGGGCTTCTATTCAGTTGGTATGTACTGGTTATGTCAAGATATATAGCATTAAAATATTGAATTCCTAATTGTCAAATAGCCTTTGTTCTGAACGTCTTCATCATCCTAGCTAGGCAGGTTCCTTTCCAGGATCATCCACATTCCAGCTCTCTGAGATAAAAAGCTCACCCTACAAGGTCTCATCAGGCTCCTGGTATTGTTGCTTGCCCTACTCGGGATTCCTATTGCTGTGATGAACACTGTGACCAAAGAGCAAGTTGTGGAGGAAAGGGTTTATTTGACTTACATTTCCATCACCAACGGAAGTCAGGACAGGAACTCAAACAGGGCAGCTGGTGCAGAAACCATAGGGGGTGCTGCTTACCAGCTTGCTCCTCATGGCTTGCTCAGCCTGCTTTCTTATAAAACCCAGGGATGGAACTACCCACAATGGGGCTGGACCCTCCCCTATTGGTCACTAATTAAGAAAATGCTTTACAGCAGATCTTTTGTTTTTAAGCTTAACAATATTGGCTTTTATAATCACCATCACCACCACCACCACCACCACCACCACCATCACCACCACCACCACCACCACCACCATCACCATCTTATTCACTTTCCATCACACTCACTACACATCCCCTGGTCACCCCTCCCACAATTCTTACCCCATCTCCCTTCCCTTCTCCTCTGAGTGAGTGGGGACCCCTGGGTATTCCCTGACCCTGGCAAATCAAGTCTCTGTGAAGCTAGGTGCTTCCTCTTCTCCCACGGAGGCCAGACAAGGCAGCCATGGAGAAGAAAATATCCCACGTTCTCATGGAAGCATTTTCTCAATTAAAGGTCCCTCCTTTCAGAAACCTCTAGTGTGTGTCAAAACGACATACAGAGCCCGTCAGTACAACTGATCTCTTGTTAACTTGACACACAAACACATCACTATTAAGCCACAAACACATCACTATTAGGTCCCCAAGATCTGACATTAAAAGCAAATAACTTTAAAAGTCCCGCAATCTTTACAAATTCAAACACATTAAAATTTTAGTCTTTAAAATACCCAATCTCTACAGATAAAACATCCAAAATTTTAAAAGTTCAAAGTTTTTCAGCTGTGGATTTCTGTCAAAATCAAAGTTAAATTAAATACCTTCTTCTAGAGGGAAGAACCAGGGCACAGTCACAGTCTGAATGAAGCAAAACAAGACTCCAACCATATAAATAACTTAATGTCACTTATCTGGGACTCACGGTCTTCTGGGCTCCTCCAAGGCACTTGAGTCACTCTTCCAGCTCTGCCCTCTGCAGTACACATGACTTGTCTTCTAAGCTACTCTGCTGCTGCTGCTGCTGCTGCTGCTGCTGCTGCTGTTCTTGGTGGTCACCTCATGGTACCCCCATCTCCAAATCACCGATGTCTTCTGCTGCAACTGGGCAGCACTTTCGCCAATAGCCTCTCATAGGCTCTTTCAAGGCACCTAAATTCAACTGCTTTGCATGGATCCCTCAGTCCTGGGCCTTTAACTGCTGCTAAGGCTGCATCTTCACCCATGAACTCTCCCGGCCTCTCACAGTGCCCAGCCTAAACTGCTCTCCATGACCCCTTCATGCCTTCAAAACCAGTTCCACTCTTACACTACCAAGTTTGGCTGCCAGCACAAGGAACAACCTCAGCCACTTCTGGAATTTACCTTGTACTTACTGATCCTGAACTAACACTTCCCAGAGGATTCCAGCTCAGTGATGCTGGCCTCTTCTCAATCACTTCTAACCTCTCAGCTCTAACTAACCACCATCGATTGTCCCAGTAACACAAGGGTTTCTCTTCAATGTTGCCCGTCTCCTGTTAATCACAAGCTGATTACTTCAGCCCCAGCTGACCAGCATGACAGAATCTCAATTCAAAACAACAAATGGCCCCAGTAGGGTCTTTAAACTTCCCTCTGAGGCTTCACAAGCCAGACCTCCATCTTCTGCACTTCTCTTAACAGTCTTATCTTCTGAGCAGCTACAGAACAGCCCACTGAGCTCTCAACACTCAATTAGCTGTTCTAGCCTGAAGTCCCAAAGTCCTTCCATAACCTACGCCAACATTGTCAGGTCCTGGTACCAACTTGTCTTAGATTTTCTATTGCTGCGATAGACAACCATGACCAAAACGGCAAGTTGGGGAGGAAAGGGTTTATTGGGCTTACACTTCCACATTGCTGTTCATCACCTAAGGAATGAACAGACCTTATGGAAGCATCTTCTCAGTTGAGGGTTCCTCCTTTCGGATGACTCTAGTTTGTGTCGAGTTGATACACAAAGCCAGCCAGTATAGTCCCTTCAGAAAAGGGGTAAAGAAGTGGTCCCAGTACACGGAGAGATGAGAGGAGGTGACACCCCAAGGACAAAGTGTTTTCTACCAGCAAACTCTGTCGTGGTGAGGTACATTTAACTGTAGGTTTGGTTGGGTTTTGGCACCACTTCCAACCGTGCATGGACAACCTTCCTTCCCCTTCAGCCAACTTCGTTTCACAGAAATGCCTTTTTTTTTTTTTTAATTTTTCCAGTCACCAGTCTGATGAATTCATTACCTGGCTTATCACACTTTAAGTGTAATCGATCACCATGGGGTTTTCAAGGCTCAGAACATTGTAAGGGCCACAGATTAAGAACAGGAACCGGGGTTGGGGATTTAGCTCAGTGGTAGAGCGCTTGCCTAGGAAGCGCAAGGCCCTGGGTTCCGTCCCCAGCTCCGAAAAAAAGAACAAAACAAAACAAAACAAAACAACAACAACAAAAAAAACAGGAACCAATATTGTTCTCAGGTGGTATTTTTTTTTTGTTGTTGTTGTTGTTGTGGAAAGAATTCTAGATTCTCCAATAATTTCCATGAGATGGACTACCTTCCATGGACCCTTTCTTGACAGTTGTCAAAAGCCAACTGTCAGCCTCCTTTTGGAAGGTAATCTAGGGTTTCCTAAAGCTGTTGAGGAGTTTTACCTTCCCAAGTGGTTTATTAATATTAATATTAATATTATTAATTATTATTATCATTAGTTATTTTACTTATTTACATTTCAAATGTTATTCTCCTTCCTGGTTTCCCCTCCGAAACCAAGTGGTTTTTGTAGTGAATTTTCCAAACACGAACTCTATTTCATTTTGCTTGGAAGTCACTGAGTCTCTTAAATCTGTAGATTGTACAACCCACAAGTCCTGAAAAATCTTATCGTTATTTTTGCCCTGCCACTTCTAACATTCGATGAGGTTCCCAGCAGTCACTAGATTCTTACATCACAACAGGATTTTCTCCCAAGGAGACTCCCTGACTCTCTCTGAGTCTGAGTCTGAGTCTGAGTCTGTCTCTGTCTGCCTGCCTGCCTGCCTGTCTGTCTGTCTGTCTGCCTGCCTGTCTCTTTCTGTCTCTGTCTCTGTCTCTGTCTGACTGCCTGCCTGTTCGTCTGTCTGTCTGTCTCTCTCTGTCTGTCTCTCTCTCTGTCTCTGTCTCTCTCTCTCTCTCTCTGTCTCTCTCTCTCTCTCACACACACACGCATGCACACACACACACAAAGAATATTTATACAATTTTAAGACTTCTTGGAAACCGTGTTAAAATCCAAGTACCAAGTTGACGGTCCAGGCTGCAAACTCCCCCTAAGACACGTCACTCTTGAGATCGGAGGAGAGGGCAAAAAAAAGCCAAATATTTAGCCACATCTGTTTTTGAAAAAAAATGCATTTATTTGTGCAAACGTGTGTGCACGTGTGTGTGTGTGTGCTCATGTGTGTGCACATGTGTGTAAGATGATGCGTATGGGTGTGCATGCCACAGCAGGTATCTGAGGGTCAAAGGACATCTTTGTGGCATTGGTTCTCTTCTTCCACCTTCACTCGGTGTCCTAGTTTTCTTTCTATTGTTGTGACCAAAGCGACTGGGGGAGGAAAGGGTTTATTTGGCTTATACGTCTTGATCGCAGTCCATCCTGGAGGAAAGTCAGGTCGGAACCCTGGTGCAGGAACCGAAACAGGCCTTTAAGGAACGCTGCTCACTGCTCTGTGTGGCTCGGTCAGCCTGCTTGTTCTCTTTCGTCGGGTTTTGGGAGAGGATTGCAGGTGTAGGCCATCATGTTTAGCTTTCCATGCAGAGCCTGGGGATGTAAACTCAGGTCCTCACGCTTGCACAGCAGATGCTTTACTGAGGAAGCCTCGTCCCTGCCCCTAGAGCAGGCTTCTTAAGCTGTTATGCTATCACTCCCTCTCTGAGAGATGCTTACGAAACCCCAGGTGTACAGATATGGAGAACAGTACACAAATCAAACATTTGTTGAATAATCAATTAGGAAGACATTAATTTCCTATTTTTGCATTTATTTACTTATTTATTTGTATGCGAGTATGCCCATGTAAGACAATCTTGCCATACATACCATTTACCAAAGACAGAAGCAAGTTTGTGTACTAATGAGATAGGCATGCTTGTATTCAAGAATGGAATCTTGGCTGAATATTTGATACTGTGGGATGTACAGCACCCTCAACGTTTCTCAGTCGGTAGATGTTTGGGTTTTACAAATGTCAACGCTGAGGGTGCAATTTGCATAAATGCATAGCACAAAGTGACAAACGTATGTTAAGGCCATTTCAGAAATGGTTGGAAATCCTGTCCTTAAGCCCAAGCCAAACTGCATTGAATGACTTTTAAAGGAAGCCAGCAATACAAACAACAATTTAAAGAAGCATGCTAGCACAGAGATAGAGGAATTTGATACTGGCTGGCTGAGCAATGGTTGGAGAAAAATATTAAAAGTCTTTGTTTTTCTGGGATGAAATCACTGTTTCTCTGAGAGTAGACGAGCTCATTTGGATTTGTGGCAGAATCTTGACCTGCTCTGAGGTGTCAGGCAGCATCCACTGGGTCTGCATGGAGTGATGACATACACAGAGTGCACAGGCTATGTGCTTGGAGCTGAGACCACAGGGACATTGTGAGAAGCAACATGAGAGAGTGCTCCCAGATTCATTATGCATTTGCTTATGAAATCATTTGGGTTGTGGTGTGTTTAGAAACTCTTTATTGACATCATAATTTTTGTGATATTCACGGTTACCTAAACTCAGTGTAGGGTCAGCACCTGTAGTTTAAGTTTAGACACTTAGCAGATTGGTGTCACAATGGGGCAGTGTTCCTGACTCACTTCTAGTACAGGGTTTGGTTTCTCAGTACGCCATTCTTAGTTTGGAGAGTTTGTCATTCCCCCGTGGCCTGAGCTTGAGTGTGCCATGGTGACCTCAGTCAGGGTGATTAACAGTCCATCCAGGGATGTTCTTAGAGAAGTAGGAGGGGACCATCTGTACTGAGTCTTAAGAGGCTGGGGTTAACTTGCAGTAAAGTTACGGCACAGAGGATCACACAGCAGCACTGGGGAGGGACTCACGGGTTCCGATCCTCAACTCCAGTGTACCAAGTGGAGCAGTAGACCCTACAGCAAGGTCTTGGCTACCCTTGTACCCCAGACAGTACACTTTGAATTCATAGCTTTTAGCTTAAGCTTCCCAGAATCCATGTCTGTTTTCAATCAGAAGCCTTCCAATAACATGCGCGTACACACGAAGAGCCGAGACGGAGCTCTGGCCAGCGGTTTCGAAGCTGGAAGGAAAGCCCAAAGGTCACATTGGCTGTAATAACAGTCACTGCAGGCGAGACCAGCCAGGAGGTAGACAAGATTCACCTGTGCTTGGCTATCGGATGGAAACAATGCTCCTTTCTCTCCCGATGGACGAGCAGCAGGACAACAGAATCAATCTTCAAGCGAAGCCTGACCCTTGGCTCCTGGGGCCCCGTTGGTTCCTTGGCTCATTTCTTATTTTATCTAAAGCCTGGTCAGACTATCCAGGTGGACTGTTCATAAAAACCAAAGCCTTGGTGTGAACATTTTCTTTAAGGTCAGGGTAATTTACAGTCTGTCCAGAGAAGCTCTTAGAGATGTGGGGATGTGACCGTAATCCACAATGCGCCACCGTTACCCTTCCCTCCTCTGAGAAATCGATTCCGGCATGCTTCCTTCAGGTGGAAAGTGACTCTGTCAGCAATTGCTGTTTCGTTTTTTTCAAGTGTTGGGGTCCCCCTACCACCACCAAAGCATTAAAGCCTCTTTAATGTCCCTTTAGGAGAGGTTAAATACACTTATCACCAGCACTGGAGTCTCACGCCTGCCTGCTGTTTCTGCTGTGCTCCTGGGCAGTAGGCAATCACGCAGTCCTGTCAGATGGCCCTGGCAGGGACTGCTGACTCACAAGGCTAAGTGCCTGGTTGTGGATGGCAGCATGTCTTCCTTTTTGTCCCTCACCGTGCGGGTCTCCTTTGTACTTTCCGAACAAGACTAATGTTGTCACCAAACTGTTTGATGCTTTGCAATTTATCTCTACACAGTAGAGGACAGGCTGCCTTCAGTAGAACAAATGGGGCTGGGAAAAGAAGGACCAGCTCATTTTTGTACTGTTTTATAGTGTTTGAGAGTCTCTCTGTCTCTCTGTCTCTGTCTCTCTGTCTCTGTCTCTCTGTCTGTCGGCCTCACTGTCTGTCTCTGTCTGTCTCTCTGTCTCTCTCTGTCTATCTCTGTCTGTCTCTGTCTGTCTCTCTGCCTGTCTCTGTCTCTCTCACTCTCTCTGTCTCTGTCTGTCTCTCTATCTCTCTATCTCTCTGTCTCTCTGTTTCTTTCTCTGTCTCTCTCTGTCTCTCTCTCTCTGTCTGTCTTTGTCTCTCTCCTATTCCTCTCTTACTTCCCTCCATCTGATCCCTCCCTCCACCTGTGCCTCAGGCTCCCAGCCTAGGTTGGCCTTGAACACCTGACTCTTTGCTGGAGCCTCCCAAGTGCTGGGATCCCAGGTGCAGACCACCACAGTCAGCTCATCTTGCTCCCTTCACAGTGTTCACAGTACTAGATCCCAATCCGGTGCATTTAAACCTATTTAAGCCCTGCCCCATATACAGAAGAGCACAGTTTTCACAGATCCAGGTGTCCAGTACATGTACTTTTCTTCACATTTACTCATCTTTAAAGTTTCCCGATAGGAAAGTACGTGGAGTAGACCATTTTTATAAATGAAGTGGACTCCCCAGTGATATGGTGTAAGCTGTATAGGAAAAGGGTCTCTTTGGCAGTAATGAGTTAAAAACATTCATGGTGGCTGTTCTCTGGCTTTCCATGGTGTTTTTTTTTGTTGTTGTTGTTTTTTGTCTGTTTGTTTGTTTTATTTTGTTCTGCAGTGAAGAATGACCATGAGATACAGTTGTTGCCACAGAGATTTGCAAGCAGAAGTCGATTGGTGATGGTGGTAGTGATGCTGGTGATGGTGGTGGTGATAGGTTCTGGGAAACCTTCATTTGCCTGGGAAAGGAGACAGACCTATCCAGCTCCATCTATCAATGCACTTCCTTGACTCGAGGAAGTTTGCCACCTCTAATAACCTCAGCCTTTTCAACACAAAATGTTCGTAGAACCTAACTCGTGGATTGTTACGAGATGGTATACTTGAGGTGGGGACATCCTTTTGAATGACTAACTCCATTTTTTTCCGCATCCCATTTTGCAGTTTACTCCTTGTGCTGCAAGTCCTCTACCCCCACTCACAGCCGGCTGTTTTTAATCTGTCATTGTTTGTTATTATTATTAATCTGTATTCTCGCCCTATGGACAAGATGTGCTGGTGAAAACAGATACAAAAGAGCTGCACGCAGCTACCAGGTAGTGGAGGAAGGGACTCCATTTAGAGACTAGGAGATTGCTAATAATTCAGGGCGTTTCAGAAATTGTAAAACAGTACCTGGCCCTCCTCAGATACAGACAGACTTTCTCTAGTCTTCTCTAGTCTCAAATGTAACTGACCTGCTAGAGACATTGGGATCAAAATGGCACAACGGTGAGTTCCCTGTTCCTGCTCTTCACCACGCACCTCAGACTTAGAACTAAAGAGTCAGCAACCTGGAGACACCAACAACTTCAGACAGAAACCAACCCAAACGAAGGCCTGTTCTCACTAACGGGTGGACCACAAGAAGGGCAGCCTATTAAGACGGGGACTTTTAGATGACGGTTGATTGAACCCAGAAAAGCACCCGCAAACAAAACTGTCCTACCCCATCCATACAAACAAAGCCAAATAGTGAACCTAGACTTCTACTTTCTACCCAAATGTGAAAAAATACTCCAGTCTTCCTTCTGGAGTGGCATAGATCTGGGACCTAATACCCACCGGTATTGGGAGGTATAGTAAGGAGCAGCATCAGTGGAGAACAGTGAGAAGCCTGGGACTCCAACCCAGACACGAAGAGAAGTGATTTTTCAGTTGGCACTGGATATTCTGGGTATGGTGTTAACTTATTTGAGCATTCTGTTCTGACTCCCTCTCACATTGCACTAGTGACAGGCAGGGGCAAAGTTGAAGAGCATCTCCCTGTTGACAGGTGCAGAGGAGTCCAGGTTCCCCATACAGCCTCCATTAACCCCTCAGTACCAAGTGGAAGAGTTTCTCATTACTGCTAGGCAAAGGTAGAAGTTAAAGCTGTTCCTGGCTGGGCGTCTCCTGGCTGGGCGTCTCCTGGCTGGGCGTCTCCTGGCTGGGATAGCTAGGGGTGCATCATTGCTGCTACCTGTATTGACTTTGCTAGTTCCATGAAGGTAAAGTGTAGTGAGAATTTTGGTTGCTTTAAAAATCCACTTACATTATGTGATTTATGTTTTTGCTTTAATACTAGGTATGGGATATGGGGCTGCTTCAGATTGTCCACAGCCACTAACCATGATTTGTTTCGTGCTCTAGGAGGGGTGTGATTTTTGCCAGCTGCAGGTAGTTTATGTTTGGAATTCTGGGGACTCTTGAGAAAGCTATATGACAGGGACTGCAGTGTCTACTGCTGCTGCTGCTGCTTGTTCCTACTGTTTTGTTTGCTGATTTTGCTATTGCTGGATTGCTTTGAGATACCCTGACCACAAAGATTGGACTTGCCCCTAGGAACTCGACTCCCCTAATCAGCAGGAAGTAGTCTAAAAAGGTCTATATCTCCTTTCCCCCCTAACCTTCTTTCTCTCCTACCTAGTGTTGGGGTGGGGGAAGGGATTTAGGGTGGAAGAAGGGTGGAGAAGGATGGTAGTTATAAGGACCCAGCAAAGTAGCCAAACTGCACAGCTACAGCATGTCAGGAAGATTGAGAACCATTGTTCTATAAGGACCTGGACTAAGGAAAATCCCATCTAACCCTTGTCAGTCCTGTGAGAGATTAGTGTTTATTTATTCCATGTTTCAGATAAAGAAAACTGAGGCTTGCCCAAGGTCACATAGCTTGTCAAAACCAGGTCCGCTGACCCCTGAACCCATCTTTGCAAGCCTTCCTGTTACACTGCCTTATGTCACATTCAGAGTGAACTTGGACAGGCTGACAGTGTCATTTGACACTGTCATTTGATAACTGGTGGACATTACCCACCTGCTACACTGTGGTGCTATGCTTGGCGATGTTGGGGGAGAATGATGCTGAGTTTGAGGTCGTGAAAGCTTTTCTTTGAAGCTGGGCATGATAATGCATGCGGGTAAGCTCAGTCCTCAGAAGGCAGAGGCAGGAGGTTTGCTGTAAGCTCAAGGCAAGCTTGGTCTACTTAGTGAGTCCCAAGTCATTCAGGGATACATAATAAGACTGTGTATAAAAAAAACAAACAAAGCAAACTTAACCAAACAAACAAAACTCTACTGGTTTCTCGATAGTACTATACATGTACGGGCTGGTTTTGTGTGTCAACTTTACACCCATTAGAGTCATCAGAGAGGAAGAAGGCTCCTTTGAGGAGACGCCTCCATGGATCCAGCTGTAAGGCATTGTCTCAATTAGTGACTGATAGGGAGGGCCCAGCCCAGTGTGGGTGGTGTCATCCCTGGGCTGGTTGGGGAGGAAAGCAAGTTGGGGAGGAAAGAGTTTATTTGCCTTACACTTCCAGATAATAGTCCATCACTGAAGGAAGTCAGAATAGGAACTCAAGCAGGGCTGGAACCTGGAGGCAGGAGCTGATGCAGAGGCCATAGAAGGATGTTGCTTACTGGCTTACTTCCCACAACTTGCTTTTTGGTTGCGGTGTTTCAACGCTGCAATCAAAACCCTAAGTCATAATAAAGACTTTACTTTTTAGATCTTTCTTACAAAAACACAGATAACCGGGGCTGGAGAGATGGCTCAGCAGTGAAGAGCACTGACTGCTCGGGTAAAGGACTCTGAAGGACTTGGGTTCAATTCCTAGCACCCACATGGCAGCTTGCAGCTGTCTATAACTCCAGGATCCAACACATGACAGCTTACAACTGTCTCTAAGTCCAGTATCAAACACCTTCACACAGACATACAGGCAAAACACCAATGCACATAAAATAAAAAATTTAAAACATGCTTTCCATGACTACGGATAACTGCAAAACACAGTGAAGTCGGCAGAGCAATGTTTGAATGTAAAGCAGTATATGCTCTCTCACTGTCCAACTGTACTGTACTGACAAGAATAGTCCTAGGTTTGGGCATGGCTCGATGCGTCTCCTGAACCAACAGCTCTGACTTCTGCCTTCCTGTTCCTAGAGATCAGGAAGAGTTTGGGGAGCTGGAATCTATCAGACTATGCAAAAGCTTTAACAAATCCAAAGAATACCTACACAGGACTGTGATGGAGAACATTCAGTATTCAGTGATACATTCATTCTGTGGCGGTGGCAAAGCCATGCATGAAACACAGCACTCTCTGAGGACAGGAAGGGGCGCCACTAAACACATTGAAGGATCTCGCAGTCCTGTATACGCAGACTCCCAATCACAGCTACTCTGGAGGCTGAGGCAGGAGAGTTAGGAGTTACAGAGGGATCCTGTTTCAGAATAGAAAGTAAGGCTAGGACTGGGGATATAGCTCATGGTAGGGGGTTTACCTAGCTTGTGTGAGGTTCTGGGTTCAATCCCCCACATAGCAAACAAAACCAACCAACCAACTAACCAACCAAACCAACAAACAAAACAACCTGTATCTTTAGTGGAAACCCTGGCGAGGTTTGAACGGACTGGTAGTATCATGCCGTGTTCGTTTCCTAGTTCTTAAGTCGCTGTGCTGGTTCAAAATGTTAAAGCTGAGGATATTTAGAAACTGTATTATTTCGCTTTTTCTGCTAAGTCTGCAAGTAGTTCCCAGGGACCCTTCCAGCAGCATCGCCATCTAACTGTCCCCTCTTTAACACCTGGCAACTAGCTGGGTCACAGTTCATATACATTTGTCATTTCAGCCATGTCAAGTAGGAAGCCCAGCAGTGTGTGACGCCCCAGGATCGTTTTCACTGAGCACGGTTGTCTGGGGATTTCAGGTTGTCACTGGTGTCGTTAGGTCGTGGATTCTAATTGCTGAGTCCCGCTCTGCAGTGTGGATGTCTCCGATCGTGTCACTGCTCACCTGTGGAATGATAGCTGGGCCATTTCCAGGCCCTTTCACAGTCAGGAACAAAGATGTTATAATCACAGACTGTGGGTTTTGCACACAGTACCATTCATCTAGGAGAAAGACCCAGAAGCAGGATGGCCGAGTTTTAGAATAGCTTCATGCTTGGTTTTTTTTTTCTTTTTCTTTTTTAAGAAAATGTTAAACTGGTTTCCACAATTTGCATCATTACCAGCAGCAAATGAATAATTGTGTCTCCAGATCCTGGCCAGCACATTAGCTGTGCTGATCAGCATGCGGCTTTTCCCCCAATGGCTAATAATGTTGAACATCTTTTCCTAGGCTTATTTGCATTTCTGCATATTCTCTTTGATGGTTTATCTCTTTATGTCTTTTGCCCATTTTATAACCAGATTGTTTGCAGCACTACTGAATTTGAAGCATCCCGAATACATTCTAGTTACTGGCTCTTTCAGGGATATGCAAATTTAACCTAGAGTTTATGCTTTTAAAATATTTTTATTTTGAAATTAAAATATAATTACATCATTTCCCTCTTCCCTTTCTTGCCCTCTTTCTTCCCCATGCACTCTCGAACTCTCTTTCAAATTTATAGCCTCTATATCTTTGTTGTGTGTGTGTGTGTGTGTGTGTGTGTGTGTGTGTGTGTGTGTGAGACTTAGTATATAAACCTGCACTGCCCATATGTTACATGCATGTGTAAGATTTCAAAGCTGACCACTTGGTTTTGGATATATTGATATTGGATAACAAGTTGTCCTCTCTTGGCATTCCTTAGTTGAGTGTAGTTCCTCTAGGATTGAGGCTCCATGACATCCCCCTGCTTCCTTAGCATGTCTATTGGTGTTGAACCTTACTCAGGTCTTGTTGAGACTCATGCCTTTATCTTCATAAGACTGTCTTTGACAGGTGATTAACCAGATGAGGCTCAACTTAATATTTTTTTTTTATGGGCTGTGTTTTTAGTATCGAATCTAAGGACTCATTAGCCCTACTCTGAAGAATTCCTCTTTTTTCTCTCAGTTTTATAAAATTGTGTGTCTTATTTAGATTGCAGTTAAGCCCACAACCCATTTTGAGTTAATAGTTGTACAGAGTGTAAGACAGACTGATATTCTTTTCTCTAACCTACTGTCCCCTACTGTTTGTTAAAGAGGCTGGTGTTTGTTAAATAGCTGGGTGGTCACTCATGCCTTTAATCCAGTGGTTCTCAACCTTCTTAATGCTGCAACCCTTTAATACAGTTTCTCCTGTTGTGATGACCTCCAAACCATGAAATTATTTTTGTTGCTACTCTGTAACTATAGTTTTGCTACTGTTATGGATTGTAATGCAAACATCTGATATGCAGGAAATCAGATATAGGACTCCTGTGAAAAGGTTGTTTGACACTCAAAGGGGTTGTGACCCATAGGTTGAGAACCATTTTTTTAAAAATCCCAGCAGCACTTGAGAGCCAGAGGCAAGTGGACTTCTCTGAGTTCAAGGCCAGCCTGGAGTTTCAGATCATCAAGGGATACATAGTGAGGCCCTGTTTCAAACAAATAGCATATCCACTGAATAGCATATCTTTGAACTTTTATCAAAATTAGTTGAATGGGACAGAATGATTCAGCCACATAATAAAACAGATGTGGTTATGCTTAACCCTGACACCAATTGGGGGTGTGGCTATGCATAACCCTGGCACTGACTGGGGGTGTGGCCATGCATAACTCTGGCACTGACTGGGGGTGTGGCCATGCATAACCCTTGCACTGACTGGGGGTGTGGCCATGCATAACCCTGGCACTGACCCTGGTCATGCTTCAGGTTCAGTGAGAAACTCTTGTCTCTAGGGAATAAGGTGAAAAGCAACAGAGCCCATACATGCACATGGAGCTACAGATTCTCTCTCTCTCTCTCTCTCTCTCTCTCTCTCTCTCTCTCTCTCTCCCTCCCTCCCCCCCATCCCTCTCTCTCATACACACACATTGGCTTATTGATATGTTGGATTGGATTACACTGTTTGGTTTCTAAATCTTGAAATAGCCTTTCATTTATGGAGTCAAACTCCCCCGGCTATGGTGTGTGTTTCATTTTATTTTCTTTTTTAAACATTTACTTTTAAGATTATGTGTAATACGGTTCCTCATGTTGTGATATAGATGTGTGCCCGAGGAGTCCAGAAGAGGGCGCTGGATTTTCTGGAGCTGGAGTTACAGGTGATGGTGAGCAGTCCTCCTTTGCTGGAACCGAATTCCGGTCTTCTAGAAGAGTACAATGTTCTTGCAGCCACTGGTCCATCTTTCCAGCCCCACACTCCCTCTTATTAACTGACAGGTTCTCTGGCTAGAATTTTGTTGATGGTTTCTGTGTTTGGGTTTATGAGGAATATTGATGTACAGCTTCCTGTTTCATTTCTGTGATGTCCTTGCTTGGCTTTGGCATTGAAGCAGTACTTGGCTTCTCAGAACGAAGTGGGGCTTTGTCCTTCTCTTTTCTGGGAGAGAGTGTGTGGAATTGGTATTAATTCTTTAAATATTTGGGTGTAATTATGCAGGGAAAGCATTTGGGACTAGAAACTGGAGGACGTTTTCAAATTATGGATTCATTTTACCTTAATGTGAACCTTTCCAGGTTCTTTCACACTGGGAGAATTCTGATGGGATATTTGATAAGCTGCACCATCAAGCATATATATATATATATACCCCTCTAAGTAGTTATACATACATGGCAGTGTTTGTAGTCTTATTTTCCTCATATTAACTCTGTGGTCTGGAGTCACCACCCCTGCTTGGTCCTAATGTTGGTAGATGGTGGGTTTTGTCCATCTTGCTGAAATTTCCCAAGAACTGGGTCTTTGTCTCAACAATTCCTCTGCTTTCTGTCCCTTTTCTGCTCCTTGGTGTTCACTCTTACCATTCCCTTCCCTCTGCTTAGTTTGGAATTTGTTCTTCTCAGGGCAGACTTTAGATTAGTCACTTCAGCTGTTTCTCCTTTGCTAACACACTCCTTTACGGCTTGCTGTGTTAGGCAAACACCAAGGATTTGGGTGTGTTATTTTGCCACTGTTATCCCCCCACCCCCACCCCACATACAACTTTCTCTGTCACTTGCTACTTCAGTGTGCACTGTTGGGTTTTCAAGCATTTATAGGCTTTCCTGTTAGTTTTCCGTTAATCATTTCTAGCTTGACTGTGGTGGGAAAACAAACTTTGGGGTTGTTTGCTGGTTTGGTTTGGTTTTGGTTTTGAGCCTTATTCTAATTTTCGTCTCTTTTCAGGACTCCAAGGACATACACGTTAGGGTTGCCATAAATCGCAGAGGTACCGGAAGCTCTGGTCCTGTGGTTGCAGTCTTCCTTCTCTGCATCGTTGGGGTCTGGTGAGATCCGGTCGTGTCTCTGCTCCATCAGCTTTGCTGTCTGAGCTTCCTCGTGTCAGGTACTGGATTGAGGGTGGGGCTGCGACTTGTTTTTCAGTTATTTGGGTTTGGTTTTTGGTTTTCTGAGACAAGGTTTTTCTCAGGCAAGGATAGCCTTGGCTGTCCTGGAACTCACTCTGTAGACCAGGCTAGCCTTCAAATCACAAGAGATCTGTCTGCCTCTGCCTCCCAAGTGTTGGGATTAAAGATGTGTGCTGCCACCCCCCGCTCAGTTATGAAAATTTTAACATAACCTTTTCATTAAATTCTTCATGCTTTTATTTCTTTGTCGACACACTTTTAGCTTTCTGGGGCTTTCTGCTTGCATTTATAATAAACTCAGCATTGTCTGTCGGAGCATTTTAATGGCAGCTGCTTTGAAATATGTCTTATCATTTTAAGGTTTCTCACGTCTTGATGTCGACATCTGTTTTTTGGCTCTTGAATAAAACCACCGATGAGTGGTTTTTCGGTTGGCACCTGGATGTTCTGGGCACTATGTTAACTTACGTTACTTATGTGACTTCCTGATGCTGTGACCCTTTAATGCACTTTCTCATGCTGTGGAGACCCCCACATAAAAATAACCGTGTTGCTACTTTATAACTGTAATTTTCTACTGTTATGAATCATAATGTAAATATCTGATGTGTAGGATGCCTGATATGCAATCCCTGTGGAGGTTGAAACTCACAGGTTGAGAACCACTGCTCTACAGGAACAGAACCAATGGGATGAATATGTCTATATATGTATATACGCACGTGCGCAAATGCATGCGGGCACACAGACATATATTAAAATAGCAACGACAAAAATTGCATCTGAGAACCTGGTCAAGGCTTGGTTCTTTAGCTGGGCACCTCAGAAGTCAGGTAGTCCCACAGCAGCTGTTTGCTTTTTTTTTTTTTCTGTTTTTCTTTTTTCTTTTCTTTTTTTCCAGAGCTGAGGACAGAACCCAGGGCCTTGTGCTTGCTAGGCAAGCGCTCTACCACTGAGCTGTTTCCTATTGGAGAGGGTAGTTGTTCATTCTACAAGGCTGCATGCCTCAGAAGTTCCAAATTGGCAAGGAAAACCTAGAAAGTTCTTTGAGAGCCACTAGTCCTTAGTCCAGGGTGGAAGCCCAGACATACTGGTTCTGATTCAGCGAAAGAATTATCATCAGCACAGGGCATAATCATCAAGAGGGAGGCCAAGGGAGCAAAAGTCCAGATAGCATCCCTCTGCCACGCCCTTTTAAAATCCGGGCTCCTATTGGATGGATCCACAATCTGGGTGGGTCTTCCTGCGTCAATTAAGGCAGCTCTTCAAGTGAGGTTTCTTGCTTGGGTGATTCTAATCTGTGGCGAGTTGACATTAAAACCAATAGTAATAGGATTGTGTACATATTTATGCATATATATCAGGATCTGTGCTTGTGTCGTCAGTTACTGTTAGCTATCCAACTACAACAAAAACCATATGTCGGCCATATCCCCAAACAGAAAATTCAGCTATAGGCATGATAACATCTCACAGAAGGGTTACCAGATCCAGGCAGCACCACTCCAGCATACATGGAAATTCTCACCCATTTTGTCCCCGTAATCATTCCCCCTCATCCTCCAAGCAGCAACTCATACAAGGATGAGTATGTAAGACGCAAAATTTCACGTGAAGCACGAATGTATCGGTAGGTTTGTGAGGGTATGTGTAAATATAAACATTCGTAAAGAATTCCTCTTCAAAATCAGAACAGTACCTCCTCAAGACGCTAGCCATGCTCTCTCCTTGCATAGACACTACCGACCACTAGGCGGCACCTTAATCCTTCTCTTGAGCGAGCTGCTTGCTGGTTAACACTGGGCAGTCAGCTCTGAAAGTCTTTTAAGTGAATCTTTCTGAACCCACCGCGGAGCCCGCAGATCATTCCCTCGGCTGATTCCAATGTATTATGATGTGCTGGGAAACCTGAGCGTTCTTTCACCCTGTGGAGATTAATTACCTTGAAATATTCATTGGATTAAATGTATTTAAACACGCTCTGTTTAAAGCTCAGTGCCGCAAAATGCCATCCTCAAGATATATATTATGGGCATTAAATAATTAACTTAGTGTGTGAGAGGGAGGCAGAGACAGAGAAAAGGGGAGGGAGGTTAAGGGAGGGAGAGGGAGGCGAGGAGAGGGTAAGGGGGAGAGAGTTAGCGCATGCTCAGCCAAGGCTGAGACCCGGAGCAGATAGTATCGGAGCTCTCTCTCCATAAACCAGAAAAATCCAACCTCACCTGCTAACTGAAACTACAGAAGTCTGACTACTCTGACCATCCTTATCTGTAATATGAGAAGGAAGGCATGGCAGAAATCTGACTCCTAAGCGACACATCTGAGAAAAATGGAGTAGTCAAGTCTAGTGCCTCTGTGTTGCTTTTTAAAAAGAACAGGAGTTGGGGCTAACTCAGGCTCTGTGTCTCCCTCCTGTCTTCCCTGTGCCCGTGTGTCATCTCGGGAAAAGGCATCAGGGAGCATAAACATGGAGTGCGCAGCCTCTGGCACCGGACTGTCCAGATCCATGGTCCAACTGGACCGCGTGCCCCCATTCAACTTTAGGAGTGTTGCTTACACCTCAGTTTCCCCCATCACCTCCCTTGTTTGGGGGTTCCTGACGAGTTATCACATATACAGAGACACGGGAACAATCTCGGCCGCACAGTCAGGGCCTTCTGGATGCTGTCTGCTGCATTTCCGGTTCAGCTCAACCGCGTACATATTGCCCCTCTTAGTTGGTCTACTGCCTCCTGTTGGCCTCAAGGCCATTCTTTATGGACTTCCAGAAGCTTCTCTGTAGATTGCCCTTCCCCAAATGGCGCTTTGAGTTTTCTTTTCCTTAACACCTTGATTTGTGGCTGCTGTAGAAAGCAGAGCTAAGGAACTAGACTTATCATTTACATTAAGACGTGGATGACTAATTCTGATCTCCAGGGAGACAGAGGTCTTGTCTGCCTCACCCACTACCTAGCCTGGGCACCTAGCAGAAGCTCAAATACAGAAAGCGCTCCATAAGCATCTGAGCGACGACCCATTGGACCTTTAGGTACCCAAAAGCTTAATTAGAAGAGATGCATAGTGGGAAAGGGGCAGGGTGTGTGTGTGTGTGGGGGGCATGGCTAACATGCAATGCTTATTTTTATGAAAATTTAAAAACTGAAAATTCTAAAAGGGTGATGTGTCTTGAACGATACTCAGATATCTTGGCTGACTAGAGAGAAGAGGTACTGAAGGCCGGCGATGCCTACCTATTTCCTCCGGAGAGTTCGGCTTCAATTTCGCTTACATACAGAGTTGTATTTTTTTTTTAAACTTTTTATTTTGAGACCTTTTTTTGACACAGAAAAGTTAATGAGTACGAATAAATTACTAATTAATATTAACCAATGTCAATTAATATTCATAAACCCACAGCTTCCCTGAATGCTAATGTAATACCTATCACAGCCACAGCATGGTGACCAGAATGTCAATGTTGTTGTTAACGCTATTAATACATTTAACTACGCTACTGCCCTCATCTGAATTTAACAGCTTCTCCTTCGCACGCTCTCCTGCTACTTCAGCTGCCATGACTCCCGGGCTGGTCCCTCTCTGAGCCAGTCCCTCAGTCCTCTCTTGGCTTTGGCACTTTTAAAGACCATCAGTCAATTTCACTGCTGAATAACTGTAAACTGAGGTTTATTGGGTGTTTGTTTACTATTTGATTGAGGTCTTGGGTTGGGTGGGGAGGCCATAATAGTGTTCCTGAATGGCTTTCATTACTGTGCTAGTTAAATTTGATCGCTTGATTAAGGAGGTTTGTGAAGTTACAACTTTTTATTTCTTCTTCCTTTTCTTTCTTCTTCCTTTTCTTCCTTCTTTCCTGTCTTCCTTCCTTCCTTCCTTCCTTCCTTCCTTCCTTCCTTCCTTCCTTCCTTCCTTCCTTCCTCCCTTCCTTCCTTCCTTTCCTTTTAATTAATTATTTTAGGTTTTTAGAGAGAAGGACTCACTATATAGCCCAGACTGGCTTTAAACTCAAAATCGTCCTGTCTCTGTTGGGATAATAGGCCTGCTCCAACATGCCTAGTTTGCTACTTTACCTTTGACAAATAGTAACTATCTGGACGGAGTTACCTGAGAACACTCAGATACTTTGTTTCTCTCCAAACTTGAACAGTTACTGCTTGAACATTCATTGGAATATTCTACATTCAATCTGTGTTATCTATGGTGTCTAGTGGTAATTAAAATAATATTTATCATCTCATCTGACTGACATCTTTCTTTCCATTTACTTATATAATTTTAAAAATGTTTATCAGTAACGAATTGTGGCTATATGCTTTATTTTATGGGTTACAATGCAAGATGTAGTTAATATTCTTATTTCTCAGTTTCTTCCAGTTAAGGTCAATTGCCTTCTAGTTGGATATTCTTTTTCTGCATGTACCCTCAATCCTGTTTGGGGGCGTCCCATAGGCTCTGCCTGCTAACCATACAGGATCCCTGGTCATGTCTCTTTTGTAAACTTGTAGGGAGAAGGTCCCAGGACCTGAGCAGCTATTACTACTCAGGCTTAGAAGCTAGGTCTCCTGAGATCTTCTCTGTCCTAGCTACACATTCTAATTTTAATTTACTGCAAAATTCATGTCACACCACACATCCTCCCATCTGCTTCCCAGAATCTGGGAGGCTGGGAGATTAGGAAACAATGAAACACATGGACAGAGAACAGACCAGAGAATTGGCCTGTAGTGTTTATAAAACCAATGCAGTGAAAACCTCATACAAAAGTGGCTGAGGGAGAGCTGCAGAGTTGGCTTAGCCGTTAAGAATGCCTACTGTTCTTGCAGAGGACCCAATTTCAGGTCTCAGCACTCACATCTGGCAGCCAGGGGATCTGATGCCCTCTTCTGGCCCCCATGGGCATTGCACTCTAGTACACAAACCCTCACACAGACACAAACCTATAAACATATTTTTTAAGAAAGTGATGGAGATGCTATAAATTAAAAGAGATTATAGGCATGGATCAGCAGTAGAGTTCTTGCCTGGAATATGCAAGGCACTAGTTTTAACTTTAGTATGATAAGGAAAACAAACAAGCAAACAGAAACAAAGAAACCAAACAGAGTAATAGCTGAGACAGTGTGACAGAATCTTTGACAGAATCCTGATGTTCTCCCCCCTAAAATCTATAAAATCATTTTGAGGTTTAAATTTGGACTGAATGTTACATACAAGGGAGTTGTTGACTTTATGATCTATTTTTATTTTTACAAATAATGCACCACATAAACTATATTTTCAACCACTATCAAATCGTTACTTTATAATTTATTAATTTTCTCTATTGTTTAACAGTTTCTCATGCAATTACCATTTTGTGGAAGAAACATGCTTATTTTTGAAAGCTCTGTGCTGAACTATTCAGGAGCAAAATGCTTTGATGTCTGAAATTTATTCTCAAGTAATTCGGGAGGAATCGTGGTTGAGCAGATGTGGCAGTGTTAGTTAGCAGCTGCTCAGTCTAGGTGTGCGCTATTTTTTTTCTCTTGGAGCTTTCCACACTTAAAATCTTAAAAACCTGAGGGAAAATTATGCCTACCACCCTGTATTCTATTTTATACATATGGGAGAGACTCGGTCTTGGAAAGTAGGAGAAGCTACTTCATATTACAAGTATCCAGTTCTGGCTGCAGAAGGATGGTCGGTGGGAAAAGCAGAGCCCTGGACCCTGAAAAGCTGGGTTCAAATCCCAATTCCTTTCTTATTTCATACTTTAGTGTCTTCTGGGCCTCAGATAACACAGCTGTAACAGGAGGCTAGAGAGCTATCACTAATTGTGAGAATCACAGGCTTAATTTGTACATGTTGCATACAATGTACATGCGGAACACATATGCTTAAGACCACATATGCTCCTAGATCTGTCTGTGAGCAGCAGCTTCTGAGTCACAGGTCAAAGGCCAGACTCTGAACCCCGAGAGCACTTCAGTTCTTCTGGGGAATTGCAGAATCCACTTGGGGAAGTGGATCTGGGGATGGTGCAGGGCAGGCTGGAGTATCCCCAGGGACCTTGAGATAATTTTAGTAAGTCAGAGTATACTGAACTTCTTGGCTAAAAGAATTCACTTGTTAAATGTGAATATTCAAACTCTCCACATTCTCTTTTTTAATAATTGCCTTAAAACACACGCACACACACACACACACACACACACACGCACGTGCACGCACGCACGCGCGTGCACACACACACACACACACAGGCTAAGAATTCTCCTAAAAGAGAAGGGTTGACATTTGGTTATCATTACGCAAAAGAATGACTCTTGACCCTTATATCATACCATACAAAAATTGAGCAGTTTATAGACATAAATGTAAGGTCCAACCATAAAACTACAAAGAAAACAGAGGAGAAGGATTAGCATTCTTCTGCTGGTCACACCATTCTGTAGGGTACAAAGGGCATGAATTTGAAAGATTGGTAAATCTGGATTTCATCAGAAGCCAAGCATCGTTAGGAAAGCTACCAGGCATTTCTTAGACTGGTCAAAATATGTTTGTAAAACCTTGTTCAAGAAGAAACATGTATCTATAATACATGAAAGAGTTCTTACAACTCAAGAATAAGGAGGCAAGCAATGTGATTAAAAAAAATAAAACAAAACTATTTGACTATGCACCTCACTAAAGAAAAGAAACAGATGCTTAACAAACACAAGGAAAGATGCTCTGCAGCTTCAGCTGAAAACAACACCCAGCCCTGGATGACTAAGGTCACTTCATGACTAAGACAATCCTATGTGTTGGCATGAAAACAGTGCAACTGGAACCTCATCCACCATGCGCAGGCAGACTTGCAAAAACAGGCCATTTTAGAAAAATGATTAGGCAGTTTCTTCTGAAGTAAAGCACTGGGAGATTTTGTTGCTAAGTATTTACTCAAGGAAACTGAGACCATAGCTCCACACGGAGAGAGATGTGTGTAAAGGTTCATAACAGCTTTATTTATAATAACCTAAAATCTCGAAATGGTCTTAGTGACCATCAGCTGGTGAGTGGATGAGCGCTCTCTGGTATACCAGATGGACGCAGGGCTATATAGTAACAGAGCAAGGGATGAGCATGCAAGAACAGGAATGGTCCTCAGAAACAGTGTAGCAAATGAAAGAAAGCGGACACCAAGGTTCACATCTTATCACAATCACAGCCATGTCAAAATCGAGCAACTTCTACAGACCTTTCCAGAGAAGTGATCTCATGGTGATGGGAGGTGGCCTTGTGGAGTTGGCCTGTGGGAAGTGGCCTGTGGGAGATGACCTGTGGGAAGTGGCCTTGCTTGTGGAGATCTGGTAGGGCAACACTGGCATTGCATGGTTCTATGGAGTTGGAGCTGGGGAGGCACCAGAGAAGTAGCTATGGATTTGGAGGGAACTACACTTGTTTCTAATCCTGGCTCTGCTGGAAAAGAGCTGTGTGTGGGGTAGCCTGGGGGTGAGGTAAGGTTGCGGGGAGATCTTCTGTGATTTCTAGGAGAGTGAGGTATTGCACAGGGTAGTTTCTTACACCCTGGGCAGAGGTGGCACTGTGCAAAGGCTAATTCCCTTTCCACTGGCTACATCTGCTTGACTCCTGTTGATATGTCTTATTTCAGCTCTCAGCCTCAGTTTAGTAAATGATGAGTTGCCCATTCGGTATTTTTTTCCCCCTGCATTCTGAGGCACTCACATCCTGTTTGACCTTGTGTACGTGAGCTGTTGTCTGTCAAATGAAGACTGTGGTGGGCCAACATGGTGGTTTAGCTGGTGAAAGTTCTTTCCATTAAGTCTGATGGTCTTCAATTCACAAAACTCACATCTTGGAAGGGGAGAGAGAACTCCTTAAAGTTGTTCTCTAATCTCCACGTGGCACGTGCACACCCTTACACACACACACACACACACACACACACACACACACACAAAGATATTTGTAAGCTGCCACGTGGGTGCTGAGATTGAACCCAGGTTCTTTGCAAGAGCATCAAGTGTCCTTAACCACTGAGCCATATCTTCAGCCCCCATGTTTTTTGTTTTTTGTTTTTTGTTTTTCTTTTTCGTTTTCTTTTTTTTTGTTTTGTTTTGTTTTGTTTTGTTTTAAAGGGAAGGTGCCAGTGATTGCCTTGGGAACCAATTTCATCAGGTTCATTCCATAGTTCTGGGAGTGAAGGGACAGTAGAGCTCAGTGAACAGTCACACTAGGCCATTTGTGAAGGACAGGAACCTAGGCTGTGGTCAACCTTGAATAGAAAGGTTCATGGTGCAGAATGTTCCCCGAGAAGGATAAAGTTAGGGTGGTCCCAGAAAAGCGTTGTTGGGCAGACAGAGCCTGCTTTCTGGATTCTCTTCCATCCTTCTTGTCCACCCAGGGAAATACTGTCTGGTGTCTGTGATCCAAAGCCTGGCACTAGTGCACTTGTGTGCCAGGATATGGCTAGGATGCAGGGGCATGGGTGGCTTCACAGCTTTCCTTGCTGTCCCTTGGCCTCCACCAGCCAGCAGCATCTACTCTGGGTAAGGAGATGACAGAGCACCATGGTCAACCCTGTGGTCCCAGCCTCCGAGACTAATCCTTCAAAGCAGGGGCCTGCGCATCTTGCACAGGGACACGGTTCACCTCTTCTGGCAGAGGGTGTCTGGTTTCAGCCAGTCATCCTTTAGCTTAGAGCCATGATACCCAGTACTTTCCAAACTATCCTGCTGGGTCCTTCTCAGGCTTGGAGCAGTATTTTGTCTCTTGTAACAGATTCTGTGAGCTTCTGTTTGGAGGCTGGGTGTTTAGGCAGAGAGGGCCTTCAACCTGCCACATCTCCAAATAAATTTGTCCTTAAGCCCACAGCCTGGCCTTCAATAAAAAGCGGGTTTCTCCGCCTGCGTATTGTGGTTGATGAATCCACTTCAAAGATTCCTTGTGAGGAGCGAATGACAGGAAAACATTGGTGGAGACTCCATCAGTGACAGTTCCAGCTGCGGGGTCCCCTGCAGGGGGAAAGAATCACATGCAGTCAAGTGCCTCAGATACAGGCTTGTCTTCAGAGAGCAGCAGTTCTCAGAGTGTGGCCCCTTCAGCCTGAAGTCAGGCAAGCAAGCTAGCCGTTTTAATAAACCCTCTCGGTGATTCGCCAGCACTCTTGTATTTGAGAACAAAAGAACTGTATTTTTTTTTCCCCAGCTAAGAGAACTTGTACATTAATTGGTCTTATGTGCCAGACTTGAAGTGATGTAATTTTCCCTTAATACATCTATCATCGTGATTGTATCACTTCAAAGCCGATGGGCTGAAGAAATTCTGAACAGTGTTTCTGATCCCTTACTCTGCAATGACCTTTTAGTTAGTGTCAGTTAGAATACTTTGGAGATGACAGAACAGCCTCACTGAAACTGGCTTAAGAGATAGGAAAGGTGGCAGACACCAGCTGACCCACCATGGCCAATCTCGAGCGTACCTTCATTGCCATCAAGCCAGATGGTGTGCAGCGCAGCCTGGTGGGCGAGATCATCAAGCGATTCGAGCAGAAGGGGTTCCGTCTGGTGGCCATGAAGTTCCTTCGAGCTTCTGGAGAACACCTGAAGCAGCAGCACTACATTGACCTGAAAGACCGTCCTTTCTTCCTGGGGCTGGTGAAGTACATGCCCTCAGGGCCTGCGGTGGCCATGGTCTGGGAGGGGCTCAATGTGGTGAAAACAGGCCGAGTGATGCTGGGGGAGACCAATCCAGCTGATTCGAAACCATGCACCTTTCGTGGGGATTTCCGAGTTCAAGTTGGCAGGAACATCATCCACGGCGGTGATTCAGTGGAGAGTGCCGAGAAACAGATCGGTCTATGGTTTAAGCCCGAAGAACTGATTGACTATAAGTCTTGTGCCCATGACTGGGTGTACAAGTAGACATGGAGAAACCAGAGTCCTTTTCAGCACTACTGATGGACACAGCTCTTCATCCCACTGACTGGGTGGACTATTTTTTCTAAAACAATAGAGACTTTGGAACTGAAAAAAAATAAATAAAAGAGATAGGAAAGGTTATCAGTCCCTTTTCTGAGAAGAACTGCATGAGGGACAAACCAGGGAGTGATCTATCAAGGAGTGGTCCACCAGGCATCGGGCCATCAGGGTATGGCTGCTCCATGAGTTTCTCTCTTCCTTGTGTACCAGTGTGCTGGCTAGCCTCAGGGTGCCATGTTGGCTGCAATAGTTCCAGAAGTTACATCCACAATTGACAGAGCTATGAGGAAGAAGCCTGCCTTTCTGACTTCTTCTTTAGGAACCTGAGAACCCTTCCTGAAATCGATCTGGGTTGAATTGCCTATCCACTGATATAAAATGCTTGTGTTGAAGTTCGAACTCAAGCACCTCAGAATGTCAGCTTGTCTGGAAATAGAACTGTTGCATGTGATTATTTCCTAGGATGTTCTGGAAGGATTTTTCTGGTCTCATTGGCTATTTGTAAGTGATGTGCCTAGGCTTGGGGATTTAGCTCAGTGGTAGAACACTTTGCCTAGCAAAAGCAAGGTCCTAGGTTTGGTCCTTAATTCTGGAAAAAGCAATCAAACAAAAAAACAATGACAAGGTAATTGTAAGTGACATGCCTACTTCCAAACCAACAGCATGAAAACTAGTAAGGAAACAGTTGGTTTATACCAACCGTTTAGTACTTTTAATGGATTTAACCAGCTCCAGTACACACAGAGCACACATGATAAAGTTTGCCTCCCCAGGATCTCAGAAGATGATATCTATTTGGAACGAGGGTGCTTTCAATGAATTATGTAGGATGAGGTCATGTGACATCAGTGTGTAACCCTCACCTGCTCCGAGTGGCAACCTCATGAGAGAACACTGATACTCTGTTAGCATTGCTATTGCAAGTTGAGGAAGAGTTTGTTTAGCTTACACTTTCATATTGCATTTCATAATCCAAGGAAGTCAGAAGGAAAGAGCTGCTGCAGGGGACATGGAGGAGTGCTGTTTACTGACTTGACTCCCATGGCTTACTCAGCTTGTTTTCTTATAGAACCCAAGACCACCAGCCCAGGTATGGCATGGACCCCCCTCATCAATAATTAATTAAGAAAATGCCTTACAAACAGATGTTTCGGATGCCTCTAGTTTGTGTGCTAAGTTGACATAAGACTAGCCAGCACACACTCATACAAGGAGAATGTCCTGTGAGGCAAACTTGGCCAAGGCAACAGAAGCCAGGACGCATCAAAGACAGGAGAGTGGCAGGGCACAGGTTTTCCCTGGAGGGCGCTATCCAGCCAGCACCTTTCTCTTGGCCTTGGACTCCGAGACAGGAAGTCTCTGCTTTGTAATCTACTCACTTGGTGCTACCTTGTTGTCACAGCCCCAGGACATCAAAAGTGCAGACATCAGCTAAATGTGGGGCAGCCCACTGTCACCAACACCATATGTCACCCATAATGAATGCTGCTCTGAGATGCCTGCTCCAATGTGAGCCTGAGATGGGAGAGACATGACACATGAGCAGTGGAGGGTCTCGGTTTAGGGATCCTGGGTCGGCTTAGGGATTTCTGAGCTGGGTTGGGAATGAAGTTGGACCACACACTCCTTGGATACCCAGTGAAAGAATAAAATAAGTGGTAAAAATTAAACCAATATCCTCCCAACCCCCAAGCCCAGCCGCAGACCATTGGTTATGCACTAACGTTTGAAGACATGTTATCTGCTCACATGTACATGCTCAACGTTATTTTCTAACTGTCTTGCATTTCTTTGCACCGGGTTGACTTTTTTTAGTCTTACGTCAAATATGCACTGTTTTTATTTTTTTAAAATTTCCTTGCGTGTATATATATATATGTGTGCTCAACAGGGGCACTTGCTCATGTGTGCACATGTGAAGGTCGGCTGTATTGGCTGACTTCTAAGCTTTCAGTATCTGCCGATAGACCTCCCCCATCTACGTTTTCTTCTTCCACTACCCCTGCACTGTGCACACACCGGCTGCTGCACTCACTCTTGCCTGCGGATTGGAGAGTTAAACTCGGGGCCCAGAGGTCCTCTACCCACTGAGCCACCTTCAGCCTCTCCTTTTTAAAAACAATTTTGCAAGTTCTTTGAGAGCTTTCACAGAACATACGTTGATCAAATTCATCCCCCGCTCCTCCAAGATACAACCCCGGGCCTCTGATCTTTATAAATAAATAAATAAATAAATAAATAAATAAATAAATAAATAAATAAATCAACTCTGCATCCTTGAAAACAAAACAAGAAGCTTATAATCGAGTCTGCCCCACTCCAGCCAGGCTTTGGAGGTACATAGAGTACTGAGGGTTGAAGAGTGACCAGAGGTATGACACAGCCATTCTCAACGCCATTCTCAAGTACCAAGCATCTTGCCTGGCCTTCACACAGAGCGACCTCAGCTTTAGCGTGCTGAAGCCTCGAGCAGCTGTGTAGGTAGCCAGCGGGACACGAGAGCTCTGGTAGTTGGGTTGTTTGGAAAAGCAGAAAAGAGTCCTGGAAGAGAGAGGACCTAGCACCTGACTGGACATGCAGTGGTGATCGTCTTTCCTCCCTACCTCAGTGCCCCTGTCCACAAGATGGAATTAATGGAACATCCTACATTACAGGCCACAGTGGGGATCTGATAAAATAATGTGGGTGAAAGGTAACTTGATGAATGCCAGATTCCTCCTCAATGTCTTCCCACTAAGCTCTTAAAAATTAGCCTTGCATTTTATTGATGGCCAGGCTGTGGGTTTGAGGACACATTTATTTGGAGATGTGGCAGGTTGAAGGCCCTCTGCCCACACACCTGGCCTCCGACAGGCTCATGATCTCACCGCCCGTGGGAGTCTGACGATTCAATTATTTGTTCCCAGCACTTGACTTCCCTGTGTACTATCTTATTTGATATGTGAGAAACAAGAAGATTCCGCTGTAATTTCTATGAATAGAACATGATTAGAGCTTTGTCGGGAGAGCGGAACAAAGGAAGTGTTTTTCACTCAAAAAGGCTTTCAATCAGCACAGAGGGGTCAGAATGGCATTTGTCCTCTGAGACAGAAATGTGGCTTCCACTCCCGCTCAGAGTGACGGGCACTTGGCTCTAGCATTTCATCTCTGTGTTTAAGCTCAGTTCAGCAGCGGAATTAGCCATCTGCCCTGGGTCGAAACACAAGTCGAGCACATTCATTGATGTCCAGTTTATTGGAGCAGCAATTTAGATTTTAAACAGTAATTAAGAGGAGTGAACCAGTTTTCTCCGCTTTTTGGAGGAACAACTTGTCCTGGGGTTTGGTAGAAACAACTTCTCCAAGGTGCATTTAATATAGTAGTCCTGGACTGCTCCCCGGGGCCAGCAATCAGGGCTTTCCCAACATTGGTGTTTTGGAAAGAATATTAGAAACAGAAATTAGGGCTGGTGACACAGGTCTGTTAAAGACATCTACTGCCAAAGCAAGGATCTGTGCCCAATCTCTGGAACCCACATGGTAAGAGGAGAGAACTAACTCCTCAAAGTTGTCTTCTGACCCCCACATGCGCTTCGAGGCGCTGCCACGTGACCGTACAGGCACACCTGCACCCAAACTAAACTAAACAAATAAATGTTTTGTGCAGCTAGAACAGCAACACAGGGCACTGAGCTCAGGTGCCAAGCCTGTGGCCACAGGGTCTGGGATTAAATCAGAATGCCTCCTCACAGTCCAGTTCTCCCTCACATGGCAACATTTGTGTTTTCTGTGAGGGTTATGTCTGGGAAAAAAGATACATTTTCTGACCACAGACTTCGGTATCTAAAAATGTGTCAAACTTTCCCAGATAGGACTCCCCTGACCAGATGGATCTGCTGTGTGTGTGTGTGTGTGTGTGTGTGTGTGTGTGTGTGTGTGTGTGTGGTGTGTGTGTGGTGTGGTGGCACGCACTTGTGTGTACAGTTTTTCCAACATGCTAACCCGCCTGAGCATCTGTGAGACCAATGTTGCAAGGTAATAGGAGACCAAAACAGGAAAAGATACACCTTGCAGATTAAGGGCTTTGTTTGTGGGTAAGACAATTACACTTGTTTCACCTACCTGCACATATGGGTGGGAGGTAGTCGGGCAGGAAACAGGTCAGGGTGTATGCTTGTCTTTGACTGGACCTGATAGGAAATAATGTGGCCCTGTGGGTTTGCCTTTTTAAGCCTCTGTAAAATGAGACTCCTGGTCATTTCCTGGAACCCAGGAGTAGACCTGGCCAGGGTCTGTCCTCCTGGCCAGTATTTAATTAAAGCTTGCTTCAAGTTTTTCTTACAATTGTGGAATTGGTTTTTCTTTTGGGGGTCTCAGGATTATCGCATCATTGGTGTGAGAGAAGGGGATGGGGAAGCATCAAGGGTTGCCCCATTATGGCTGATGATGCTGAACGAACCGACAGCCACCAAATGGTCCAGCACTGAGCATCAAGGGCTGCCCCATCGTGGGTGATGATGCTGGCGAACCAAAAGCCACCAAATGGTCCAGCGCTGAGGCCAAGCTCCTTTGTTGCTAGTCACTGGTGTCCATAGAGCTGTCAGCTTGGCCCACCTTGTGAGTGACTCCGTGTGGGTGCCTGCGTGTGAGAGTGCATGAGTGTAAGTGTGCACACTTGTGCGTGGAAACATTAAGTGGGAAAAAGAACAGGAATGAAAAATTGAGAACAATCGCCCAATTAGCTGTCTGTGCAATTATGGAAATGTGACATCCAGTTAAAAACGCAATGATCATTTAAAGCTAAATTGCCCATTTTGGAAGTGTCCTTGTGGCTTAGTCGTCATGCCAACTGTCTCTGAGAGTGGCGGCTGCCTGTTGCTTTTGAGAGGCAGGGCACAATAGCCTCCTTCACAGGGCGCAAATGGCTTCTTTAATTAACAAAGTGGAAGGCAGGGGGTTGGAAGAATAGAGAGTGGTGGGGAAGTGAATGGGGGGAGGTGGAAGGGAGGGCACAGCCTCTTCACTGACTTCGTAGCCTGCTAGGGTGGCCCTAGGGTGGGCCTGGGTACTGTGGATCAGCTGATGGTCTCTTATCAAAGCGGGGTGACAGGGTGGATGGCAGAAATGAAAGAAATTAGAATATAGGCAAACTGGTAGGTCCCAGAGATTCAATACTGTTAATCAAGGCCCAACTGGTTTCTTACCAACATCTCCTGGCATTTCTGGTGTCTGAAAACCAAAGGGGAAAACTACTCCACAAGATCCCCCCTCCTCTTTGCTTTCAAGAGCCTGGTCTCATGGACTGACTGTCTCTGTCACCCAGAGAGCCCTTCCCCAGGACACACAGGAGCCTTTGGCATTGTTCCCTCCTGGCATCTTGCCAAACTCCTGTCCACCATAAAGAGAGCACAAGCTGGAATTCAAAGTGGCCCCTGGTTCCCAAGTATGTTCACTCTGCTCCACAGAACTCAGTCAGAATGGTGGGGAGAGGGCAAAATCAGGAGTTTAAATGCCTTCAGGTCCAGCTTCTGACAGCCTTCCACCTGGGGTGGCAGCTCGGATCCAAGCTCTGCCTGTCGGGAATGCTTAACAGGCAACCTTACAGGATAGGATGCTCCTGAGAAACCCCTACCAGTCCGCGCTCCCCTCTCCCACTTTCATTGCTGCATTCATAGCTCAAGGTGAGCTCAGTGAGAGGGCATGAACACGCACCTCCTTCAAAGAGACAGGGTCTGGACTTCCTGCAGTTTCTGCTGCTTTGCAAATGGGGGATTTGACCAATTCTTTGAGTGTTCTGAGCCTTGTGTGTGAAATGGGAAGTAAAATGGTAGCTACCCCATTCATTATTGGGAGGAACAGTTAAGCAAAGGAATCAGATGGGCCCCCTTCCGTGCTGGTGCATGGGAAGTACTCAAGCATAAGAGTGCATTTGCTCTGCTGTAGATACACCGTTCCTTCAGAAGGCTGGCTCAGCATCAAAACTGGGATTCCCAGACGGGACCCAGCAATTATTTAGCTTTGTGCACAGACCCTGGGGCCTGGATGCTGAGAGGGGCTGGCTGGCCCACCTTGTGACTCATCCTCACATGGTCTTCGTGGAATCTTCCTGAGAAGTATCTCTGCGGATGATATCTTCTACCCGGAGCCCTTGAATAGCTGCTGACCACCACAGATGGAGCTAGTGTGTTTTGCACTGCTAGGGAGTGCCTCTGGGCCAACTGTGTAAGGTACAACCGCATCCCAGCCCCTTCCCTTCCTGTGAGCTACATTTCAGCTTGAATTACTGCCCAGCCACTTCCTGGGATGGCATTCCCACTGGAGCAAGCTACCCCTACCACCTGCCGCCATTTAGACCTGAATAGCCTCTTCTTCCGTGTGGCGAGCTGTTTCAGTTCACCAAAACCCATTTCTTGAAATTAATACCACTAGTACCATTCCTCCACTACTCCACACAGTAACACTACTTAGCTGACCTGGGATTCAGCTGCTTTCCCATCAGGACAAGGACCCTGACCTATTAAAGGCCTGGATCAAGGCCCGAGTAGAACAGAAACAATAAACACACTATCGGAGGATGCTGGCCGTGAGAGAAAGGATGTAAGGACTGCTTGGGTCAGGGGCTAGGATTCATCCCAGGTCTAAAGATGATACAAGAACAGAATGCAAACAGATCTTACATGCATATTTCATGTCCCAAGGGAGGCTTGGAGGAGGTGACAGTCTCCAAGATGGCTGGACCTCAGGTGACTGTGGTTCCTGGGACCTCCCTTTGTTCACTTCCTGCCTTCTCCATCCTGCATGGCAAACACAGAAGGTGCTTGCAGGCTCTCTAGCGCCTGTAACTGTCAGGTCCAAAGGAAACTCCAAGTTCCAAAAGGCAGACTGGACAAATGGCAGTCTATGGTGCCTATTAGCATAGCAAAGCACAGGCTAGCCTTTGGGCGCCCTCAATATCACACACCTATTAAACACTTCAAAGGCCACACTGGCATCCTAGCCCTTCTCACCTCCTCCCCTACCTTAAACTCCCTCCAGCTCACAGGCTTGCTTCCCCTAGCTACTCACTCTCCTTATAACAATCTCCCTATAACCCTGTTCTATCTGTCTGTCTGTCTGTCTCTGTCTCTCTCCTTCCCCCTCCCCTCTCCCTCTCCCTTTCCTTCCTCCTCCCCTTCTCCCTTCTCTCTCTCCCTCTCTCTCTCTCTCCCTCCCTCTCTCTCTCCCCCTCCCCCCCTCTCCCTCTCTCCCTCTCTCCTTCCCCTTCCTTCTCCACCCTTCTACTCAGCTCTTGTGTCCCTTCTTGCCATATCCAGTCCTCTGGCTACGTCCAGTCTACGTCTTTCTCTCTTGGTTCTGGACTCTTCCAGATGCCTCTCATATCTACAATAAAAACCTTCCCCTTAAGCATACCATGAAGCAGGCATGTTGTCAGTCTATACAGTAATATCTCTACATATTCTAATCCTTCACAAACAGTACCATCGACTGGAGACCAAATATTCAAACATATGAGCCTATGCAGGACACTCTCATCCAAACTACCACAGCTAGGAAAGCAATCGAATGCTGTTAGCAGAACTTAATGGGCCATCCTAGGAGGAGCTTGTAAGACAGTATTGCTGGGAGCAATGTAGAAACTCAGCTCTAGAGGTTCAGGGAGAGACTAATATTGGTGGCTGGGCAAGAGGCTATTCTTGTGTTATTTTGGTAAAGAGTGTGGCTGCTTTCTGCTCTTGCCCTAAGAATATGCCTGAGGCTAAATGAAAAAGTAATGAGCTAATTTCATTGGTGGATCCGATCTCAGCATAGCCTAATATTGACTCTGTTGCGTGGTTATTAGTTATCACTCATACGCTGGTCTACGGTGAAAATGAGCAAATGGGTCAAATTGTACAGTCTGAAGAGAAAAAGAACATCCAAAAATTTAATGCCGGAGCTAAGACTTGTGCTGGAAGAGATAAGGAGATGAAGCCTGATTTACAGTGGACCTAAGGGAAGCTTGTCCTCGGGCAAGATCCTGCCCAGTCAAATTTTCAACTTGTGAAAGGAATATTAAAGAGTTTTCTGCAATAACAAACAAACAAACAAAGGAAATCTCTTGCAAGTTGGTTGTGTTTCTGCCAAGATATCCAGAAGATATCTGGGGAAGCGAGGTGTGGAACCCTAGCAGGGAAAAACACCCTGAGGGAAAACATTCCACCCCCGGTTTTCGTTTATACATTTTTACTTTTACTTTATTTTTATTTATTTACGACAACATATGGCGCCCAACTAAACCATTAGAACTCAACTAACCTGAGATAAAAGTTTACTTCCCTCTCAACCCCAGAATAGGCAGGAGTACTAGTGGATTGGGAATTGACTGGGTCTGAAGGGTCTACGAAGAATCGAGAGGACTGCACGTATTCTGGAAGCAGAGGGAGAAAAGGTACAAGGGCTTCAGATCAGATACTACTTTGATGTAAAGAGATATATAACTTTATGATACTTAAAGATGAGAAACATAATGAATATCTTTTGGGCCTTATGGAATGATATTTTGAATGGTCTGACAGTTGAGAATTTTGAGGAAAAAGACACTTTATCATTTACCAGTATTGCAATATTTATTCTTCTTATTTACAATATCTACTCAAAAGACAGGGCCCTAAATAACAAATTTCTAGCTTTAGAACAGAAGATACAGGTAATTATGGAACAACATGAACAACAGAAAGAGAAAATTAAATCTTGGCAATATAGCCTAGAAGGAACACTAGAATTGAAGACACAGAAAATTATAGATCAGAATAAGAGACAGAAAGATGAAAATGAAAGTGATAGACAGGAACTAGAAAGGATGTTAGAACAGAACATACAACAGCACACAGCCCTAAATAGCAAATTTCTAGCCTTAGAACAGAAGATACAGGTAATTATGGAACAACATGAACAACAGAAAGAGAAAATTAAATCTTGGCAATGTAGCCTAGAAGGAACACTAGAATTGAAGACACAGAAAATTATAGATCAGAATAAGAGACAGAAAGATGAAAATGAAAGTGATAGACAGGAACTAGAAAGGATGTTAGAACAGAACATACAACAGCACACAGCCCTAAATAGCAAATTTCTAGCCTTAGAACAGAAGATACAGGTAATTATGGAACAACATGAACAACAGAAAGAGAAAATTAAATCTTGGCAATGTAGCCTAGAAGGAACACTAGAATTGAAGACACAGAAAATTATAGATCAGAATAAGAGACAGAAAGATGAAAATGAAAGTGATAGACAGAAACTAGAAAGGATGTTAGAACAGAACATACAACAGCTCACAGATCATACTGAACAGCAGAGAGAAAGTAATGAGGTTTGGAAGCAAGACTTAGAGAATAACTTTTTAAAATTAATCAATCAAAAGATAATGGATAACAAATTATTAGAAGTACAATATAAAGAAAAAATTCAAAGTGTGGAAGCAAAACCTTGAACAGAGAATTCAGGAACTCAAAGAACAGGGGAAAGACAGAAAGAGAAATATGAAGCACGGATACAGACTTTAAGAGAGGAATTTAAAATTACAACTAAAGAAAAAAAACTCAGGTAGAGACAGAAGATAAAATTAAGGAAAGCCAACCTAAGGTTTTAGGAAACAAACTTTAGTCTATCCAGTTAGTGTGCAACAAAGGCCTCCAAACGATGATCATCCACAGGGTTATGAAGAATTTGAATGGCAACCCATGGATGTATTAGAATTAAGGAAATTTAAGGAAAGTGTAACTAATTTTGGAATGCATTCGCCATTTGTAAAACAAATCTTAATTTCTTGGGCTATTAAAAATAGAGTAATCCCCCAAGACTGGAAAGATATGGTAAGAGCAATTCTAGAGCCTGCTGAAAATTTGCAATGGATTTCATGGTGGAGAGAAGAAGTGAGGGAGATAGCAAGACAAAATAGAGCTAGGGGCAGAGAGATTTCCACAGATCAACTGCTTGGTGAAGGCCGCTTTGCTGAAGTAGAGGTGCAGGCTATATATGATGAAGAAACTCTGTCATGGTGTCGATTGTCAGCCTTAAAGGCCTGGGACAAAGTCGCAGAATCAGGGAAAAGACTTGAAACATTCACTCAAGTCATACAAGGTCCTAAAGAAACCTTCCCTGACTTTTTACAAAGGCTTACCTCAGCTGTGGAAAGGAGTGTATCAGATTCAGCGGCAAGAAAGGCGATAATTGAGTCTTTAGCCTTTGAAAATGCAAATACCAAATGCAGGGAAGTAATTAGACCACTAAAGGCAAGGTCCGCACCAATAGATGAGGGGATTAGATATACAGCTGATGATGGATCTTGTTCTCCTGATACTATTTTTGATAGGAGAAGCTGCCACTGGACAGCTAGAGATGACCCAAGATTTCAAATGTTTTAATTGTGGTGAGCAGGGCCATCTCAGATATTACTGTAATAAAAACCAAAGTGATACAAAAAGGGGGACTGTGCCTCCTAGAATGTGTCAAAGATGTGGCAGATATGGACATTTGACTAGGAAGTGTACAGCAACAACAGACAGATGGGACCGCATCCTGACAAAAAACTTCCAAGGGGGCCTCTCGCAGGCCCCAATACCAGGCAGGAGAGTTCTCCTCCTCAGAACGATTAAACAACAAGACTTCAAAACGAATATTTTGGCTAACGTCTATAGAGGACCAAAGGCCAAAACTAAAAATACTGGTAGATAATATCGAAATTGAAGGAATGGTTGACACTGGAGCAGATGTTACCATCATCTCTCCAAAATCTTGGCCCATTAGTTGGCCACTTCAAGGAGTGGATATGCAGTTTCAAGGTGTTGGCACTTTATCCCAAATAAAACAAAGCATCAGTTGGCTTAAATGTATAGGACCAGAAGGTCAGGTAGGAAAATTAAGGCCATACGTGGCTGATATAGCCATTAATTTATGGGGAAGAGATCTACTACAGCAGTGGAAAACTCAAATTAATATCCCCTCAGTTTCAGGTTCTGGCCCTAAAATTCATCAGACTCCTAATAAAAACTTTAAATTAGTCAGGGAATGTTATCAAGGACAGTTAGAGACTGTCCAAGCTGTCCATAAGCAAGATACAGCAGAGGCTGACAATTTAGTGCTACCCCAAGGAGCCACTGCTGTTAAAACAACAACAGCCTTGCCACTAGGTGGCTGACTGACCAACCCATCTGGATTGATCAGTGGTCCATGACAAAAGAAAACTACAGGCATTAGAGCAGCTAGTCCAGGAGCAGCTGGAGGCTCAGCATATAGAGGAGTCCACCAGCCCTTGGAATTCTCCAGTATTTGTCATTAAAAAACAGTCTGGCAAATGGAGAGTATTGACAGATCTCAGAGCAATTAATAAGATTATTCAGCCGATGGGTTCCATGCAGCCTGGGATCCCACTGCCTTCTTTGTTGCCTAGGGAGTGGCCTATTATAGTGATTGACTTAAAAGATTGCTTTTTCACTATTCCTCTACATGAAGGCGATAAGGAAAGGTTTGCCTTTTCGGTGCCTACCCTTAATAGAGGTCGCCCCATAAAAAGATATCAATGGAAAGTCCTTCCACAAGGAATGTTAATTAGCCCAACCTTGTGTCAATATTTTGTACAGCAGCCATTAGATATAATTCGCAAAAAATTTCCCCAATCTATTATTTATCATTACATGGATGACATTTTATTGTCTGATTCAGATATAAATATCCTGGAAAGAATGTTTGATGAAGTAAAAAAAACATTACCATGCTGGGGATTACGAATCGCCCCTGAGAAAATACAAAGAGGGGATTCTATTAATTATCTAGGGTATAAAATAAGTGTACAAAGAATTAGGCCACAAAAGGTGCAAATCAAAAGAAGCAAATTAAGGACACTTAATGATTTTCAGAAACTACTTGGAGACATTAACTGGTTGAGGCCTGTGATTGGCTTGACCACTCAAGAGTTGAGCAATTTATTTCAAACACTACAAGGCGATAAAGAATTAAATAGCCAAAGGAAACTATCAGCTGAGGCTGAGAAAGAGCTAGCTTTGGTAGAAAGGAAACTGCAGGACGCACATCTGGATCGTATTGATCCAAAGATGGCCTGCATATTAGTCATCTTGCCTCTACTCATTCCCCACAGGAATTCTCATGCAAAGGGAAGATTATATCTTAGAATGGATATTTTTAGCACATAAACAGAGTAAGAAACTGAAAACCTACATTGAGAAGGTCTTTGAATTGATACTTAAAGGAAAATTAAGACTTTGACAATTAGTTGGAATGGATCCGGCTGAAATCGTGGTACCTTTTACTAATGCAGAAATTATACTCTGGTTTCTCTTCAGATCGTATAAATCTTTCGCCTTTTACTAATGCAGAAATTAACTCTTTGTGGGTAAAAAATGAACATTGGCAAAGAGCATGCAGTAACTTCTTAGGAGACATTAACAACAAATACCCTAAAAGCAAAAGACTTCAGTTCATAAAACTAACTAACTGGATCCTCCCTCAGATAGTAAAGGAACTCCAATATCTGGAGCCCCTACATTTTACACTGATGCCAGTAAGTCAGGGAAGGCAGGATATAAATCGGAAAATGTAAACAAGGTGACTGAGAGTCCCTATAAGTCAGTTCAAAAATCTGAACTGTATGCAATACTCATGGTGTTGTCAGATTTTCGAGAGCCTCTTAATATAGTAACTGACTCTCAATATGCAGAAAGGGTTGTTTTGCACATAGAGACTGCTGAACTTATTCAGGATGATTCCGAATTGACATCACTATTTATTCAGCTACAACAAAAAATCAGAAATAGGAGTTACCCACTATATATAACACACATAAGATCCCATACAGGTCTGCCAGGCCCTCTGACACAAGGTAATAATGAAATTGACCAGCTACTGATAGGAAGTGTACTAGATGCTTCAGAATTTCATAAAAAAAACCATGTTAACAGCAAAGGCTTAAAGAAAGAATTTTCTATCACTTGGCAACAAGCCAAAGAGATTGTGAGGCAATGTCCTACTTGCTCGTTATATAATCAAACTCCATTGCCTACATTAACTAACCCTAAGGGTACCTAAAGAAATGAAATTTGGCAAATGGATGTTCTCCATTTTACAGAGTTTGGTAAGCTGAAATACATACATCATACTATAGATACATATTCAGGATTTCAATGGGCAACTGCCTTAACGTCAGAAAAGGCCGATTCTGTAATTACACATTTGTTAGAAGTTATGGCTATAATGGGAATACCCATACAAATTAAAACGGACAATGGTCCAGCATATATCTCTAACAAGATTAAGCGCTTCTTTGACTATTATAATATAAAACATGTTACAGGTATACCACACAATCCTACAGGACAAGCAATTGTGGAGAGATCTAATAAAAGTCTAAAGGAGATGCTTAACAGGCAAAAAGGGTCAACAAAAAAACTCCCAGAGATAGGATACATAGTGCTTTATTAACCTTAAATTTTTAAATGTTGATGAACAAAAACAGCACAGCTGCTGAAAGACATTGGATTGTGGAAAAGACTACTGAACTAAACCAGCCTGTTTATATTAAGGATATTCTGACGTCAGAATGGAAAATGGAAATGTGTTACGCTGGGGAAGGGGTTATGCCTATGTTTCTACAGGAGAAGAAAAGCTGTGGGTTCCTTCCAAGCTGATAAAAATCAGAAATGACAGGGGAGACCTCCTGAAGTCCTTGGCAACACAGAAGAAAAGGAGACTAAGACGATCAACAAATAGGTGATGTATATATGAGGTTGTTTAGGTCCAGGTATGAACTGGCTGAGACTGAAATGTCTATAAACAGCCAGTGATATTTTGAGTGCAAATTCTTCATAACTTGTAATAAGTATGTATTACAAAATTATGTTACGGTTTGATTATATGATTAACCTAACCTGAAAAAAGGTAGTCATTTTTTTTTTTTGATCTTTATTTACTAAACTGTGCACCCTGCTTATCCCATTTGAAAATGCTTATAGAACTATATAATGCTTGTAAAGTTTTGTGTGCTGCAGGATGAAGGAAGAGAAAGATATCTCTGAAATAATACAAACTCTGGGCTGCTGAGATTCCGGACTTTCCAGTCCAACTTCGTGTTTGATTCTCCCTTAATTACACTTAAGATGCTTGATTTAAAGGCCTGCTTTCAGAACTTTCCCAGAATGGACATCTTACTTATCCAGCCCTTCAGACTGTCATAGTCAAGATGTCAGCTAAGCGATGAACTTTCTCAGCACAGAATGACTGGCAGGCAAATCCCGGCTAGCTCTACTTAGACAAAGCCAACTTTTCCTAATACCCCTTGGGCCCCAGAAGGGAATTCTTCGCCCCAATCCAGCTAGAAGCAGACAAGGAAGATCGTCGTCCCATTTCCTTATGTTGGGGTGGATGGTTCTGTTTATTTTAAGAACTGTGGATAAGTTTTCTTTTAAGGGATACAATACAAATGTAGCTTTGGGCAGGGGAAACTAGAGAATGTAAACTCAGGGATTGCTACTTTTCCTTTCCTTTTATGTATCCTTCTTAGATATAGTAATACATAGAAATTAGAGAAATAGACAAACAGATAGATTGGCAAACTTACTCTTAAACAAAATTTTACCGCTATATTTTACATTGATAGAAATGTTTGTAATTGATACAAAGTTGAAGCTGTAATCTTTTCATTGGTATAGAATGCATTTTACACAAATGCTAGGTTTTCAATGGTATACTTTCTTGTTGATTTATAATTGAGATTAATATTGCTACTTTAACATGGGCATTGTGCCTCCACTATGCATCTAAGAATACAAGTCTTAGACCCGGTCCTATAACTGCTGTTATACATTATTTTTAGTTGATTAACCAGTACCAGCTAAGGGTCAGATGGCAAGGTTATGGTTCTAAGTCAGTTTAGATGGGTTTTGTAAATACTTCGATTAGAGAGGGCCAACGGTACTCTATGCTTAACAGTTCAGAAACGCCTATGTAGATAGGAAATCTTCAAGGGCATCAGAAGTCAAAAGAATAACCTGTTTATGGACATTTCTTCATCTAGATCATTTTACTAGAGACTTGTCTGCCCTGACAGGGCCCCTTAGACTCGAAGAAGAACTTGAGCATCAATGGAGTTGCTCAAATCGTGGTAACGAGCCACTGAGCAAATTGCTTCAATTCATCTACAGACAAGACACTGTCCAGAAAGGGGACAAATTATGCAGAATAGTCGACTGATAATCTCTGCCGAGGCAGGGTGATCAGCCCTTCAAAATCTGCATTGATAAGGTCTGTCAGATGATCCTGGGCCAGAAGGCTGAAGACTGATGCTCCAGCATATTAAGGAATAAGGGACTGTCCAGGTGATCAGCAGTCTTTATAAAATTGGCTAAGCTTGGAAGCCATGTTTTGTGCTTCCTATGTTTTCAGGTAATATTAATCATTCTTGGATTTCTGATGTGGTTGGAGACTAGTAGTCTCATAGACAACCGAATGGTTTAGTATTGAGAAAGATGATAAATCTGTTAGAGTAGTTTTAGGGTGGCATGGGATCTAGAACCAGGATATAGTCAAGTATAGTTTTTAGTATAGATGACATGGTTAATGAACAAAATTGATGGACTGGGTGATCAGCGTATTGTTGGTTTTATAAATTGCAGAATGGTAATAATGATGCTTAGTTCACCTATGTATAGGAAAAGGTTTTTTAACTGGACAAAAAGGGGGAAATGTTGTGGTTTGCCTTGCCAAGATGTGGTGTGGATAACATGGTTGGTGAACAGAGTTGGTGGACTGGGTGATCAGCATATTGTTGGTTTTGTAAATTGCAGAATGGTAATAATGATGCTTAGTTCACCTATGTATAGGTAAAGGTTTTTTAGCTGGACAAAAAGGGGGAAATGTTGTGGTTTGCCTTGGGGTTTTCTCTGAATTTGTTAAATAAAGGCAAGAGCGTGAGATTTGGGCAGAGGTAGGAGTTGGGAGTGAGAGGGGGATTAGATTCAGAGGTTAGGTTGACAGTTGACAGTTGGAGACAGTTGAGCGAGTGGAACCTGAGGAGGGGGGGGTGAGGATTGACAGTTGAGGGAGGAGGGGTTAGAGAAGGGAGCCAGGAGGAAGAAGAGAGGGAGTTGGAGAGACGATGGGGAACTGAGAGGAGTTAGAGGTACCAGGGGGGAGAAGAAGCTGGAGACTTGGTAAATAAAAGGTGCAGGGATGAGTAATTTGGGAACTGGGATTAGGACAGTGTAATGTGGATCTGCCAAATCTAGACGCTGGATTGCTTTAATGCTAAATGAGTGTGTTTTTTTTTAAGAAAGAGTCTCAATTTAAGTAAGTGTGGCTGGGCTGAGTTTATGCCAAGATATCCAGCAGATATCTGGGGCACTGAGGGGTGGAACCCTAGCAGGGTAAAAACACCAGTTGTATGCTCTTTTGTGTAAGAGTCTCAGTATAAGAAAGTGTGTGGCTGGGTTGTGTTTCTGCCAAGATATCCAGAAGATATCTGGGGAAGCGAGGTGTGGAACCCTAGCAGGGAAAAACACCCTGAGGGAAAACATTCCACCCCCGGTTTTCGTTTATACATTTTTACTTTTACTTTATTTTTATTTATTTACGACAACAGGGTCCATTCCACGTGGGCAGCCGAACTTGGCAGCAGTATCCACGTGGTTCTGGCTTTAGAGTTGTGAAGGGCACAGGAGTAAAGGGGTTGTGTGGAATCCTCCTCTAAGATTAAGGAGAGCCAATGACACCAGGCAACGTGTGTCAGGGGCCCTGAGGAGAGCCAGGAGGGGACAAGAGGTCCTGAGAGGTCAACGTCTGAAGCTGTGAAAGCAAAGCCTGGGTTGTGCTGGAGATTCAAGATGTGTGTTAAAGCCATGAGATGTCTGCCGGGTAGATCTGCAGGTAGGGAGTGGAACCAGCCCAAGAGAGAGAAGTGCGTTGTCTTCAGCAAAGCCGGAAGGGAAGAGCTGTCTAAACTCTTTGATATCAAAATTGCAAGAGTCACAGTTTGCCCTGTGGGGTTTTGGTCTTGCTTTGCTCCAGTATTTCCCACCATTCCCTCTTCCACTCCTTTGGAAAGGCAGTGTATAATCTCTGCCACCAGATTTTGAAGTGTGTAATTGATATTTTGACTTTATAGGGCATCACGGTTAAGAGATTGCCATGAGTCTCAGAAGAGACGTTGGGTTTTTAAACAGTGTGGAGGCTAAAAGACTATGGGGACTTTTGAAATTAAGCTAAATGCATTCTGCATTATGATATGGCCATGAGCTGATGGGGGGCCAGGAAGTGGAATAGGGTGATGTGAATGGGAATAGCCCCCATAGCTTTGTAGACCTGACCACTCAATCGGTCCCTAGTGGTGGAAGGAACCATTTGGGAAGGATTCGGTGTGTCCTTATTGGAGGAAGTGTATAACTGGGGGTGAGTTTGAAGTTTCAAAAGGCTCATGTTATTTCTAATGTGTTGCCTGCTTCCCAGTTGTAGACCAAGATGTATGGTCACAACTGTTTCTGCCACCATGCCTTTGCCCCATCAACACGGACTCTAACCCTCTGAAACCATAAGCCAAATAAAATGGTTTCTTTTATAAGGTGACTTGGTAATGGTGTTTGGTAATAACAATAGAAAAGGAACCAACACAAGAGGGAAGGTGGCCATGAGGAAGGTGACTATTGGTTGCCCAACAGTGTCATCAAGAATGCAAGCTGCCCCATTTCTCAACTCAGTGGCTACCCTTAGAGGCTCTTTGAAGCCTCGGGATGGCTGTGAGATGGGGTACCTAGACTAACACTGGATTCCTCATGAGGTGAGGCCAGAGAGTAAGAGATCTCCCCTGAAATGTCATTATTTCTCCTTTGTTTGCTGGACTATTTATGGGCCCCACAAACATCCAGTGGTGATCAGAAGAAGTTTGGAGCTCTATTGGAAAGGAAACAGTGAGAAAGATTAGTGTGGAGAGCAGGCTGGTCCTGACAGATACATATTCATACAAGTCCCAGGTTTTAGGGCTGGGACTTTTTCTTGCTTTCTGAGGACTCGTGACAATCTTCTTAAGTAGGCAAGGACTGGTTTAGTCATTTGATCAGAGGGCACAGAGAGACTCAGATACAGGTAGAAGAATGGCAGGTCTTTCTTTTACTCCCCTGCCTTCTTGGTGTTTGCTCATGGCTTAGTGTCCTATGAAGACCCCAGAGCAAGATGGGGACAGGGATGGTCTGTTTACTCTGTATGTAGTCTTTAAGTAACTGTTCATTCAAGAGTAACCCCTAACATGAATATTCTGGAACTTTGGTGCAAGGCTGCTTTCTTGTCCTGTGCAAGCTACTTTAGGACTCACTTTTCTCTGGGGTCACCTCCGCCACTCATCCATCCACAGATCTCTCTTTGTCATAGTTTCCTTTCCCACCTTGGTGATACTTTTGTCCCATGATTTCCCACTGATGTGGGTTGGTAACAAAGCCCTTCTAATGTGGGTTTGACAGGGAAGGTTCTGGTGTGAGAAGATGGAGAGGACTTCCTTCCTCAGGAGAGAGGCCAGGTCAGGTCTTGGGAACCCTCTGAGAAGAGCTGAGGGGATGAGGCGGAGGGGGTGGCGGCGGCCATGTCTCAGTGTGTAGGGGGTGGTGTCCAAGTGTCAGCTCCCCTGAACCAGGTGTGCAGCTTTGTTCAGAAGGAGCTGTGGATCCTTTTAGCCATTTCCCTGTGGAGGTTTTGTGTGAAATTAGGGATTGGAAACAGAGCTATCAAAGAGCTTGCTTCAGAGCAGTGAGGGTCAGGACTCTCCATCTTGGCTTAACTTTTGCTCCTGGAGTCAGGCAAGGACATCCCCCTTTCCTAGTTTCTTCACATTCTAGTGGAAGAGCCAAATCACAGAAAAATCCATTTTCTCCTTGCCCCTTTTGGGAGGCTCCCTGCTCAGGTGACATTGAGACCAGCTGCTGAGAGGTCCACATCCTGGCCAGCGAGTAGGATATGGCGTCTGGGTCAGCCTGGGTCTTGCCTCTTTCCTAAAGCTCTTTTTCCTCTGTTCAAAAGGGTGCCTAAGCTTAAGTGGGTGCCTCTGGGGATCTCTTCCTCAGGCCCCACCCCATGGTCTCTTACCCTTCAGTGTATAAGTTTGCCTTTCTCCCTGATTCTCTTGTCATGCAAAGTACCAAGTGTAAAAGTGCAGTAAAGAGTGAAAGCTTTGTAAATGGAGAGGGTCCCTCTAGTGTCCCTGACACAATGCCATGGAAGATGATCTCTCCTGTATTTCTGACACAATGTCACAGCAGATGGCCCCTCTAGTATCCGGGACACAATGTGGTGAAAGATGGCCTTTCTAGTACCTCTGATATACAGTGCCATTGAAGAGGGTCCCTCTAGTACTCCAGGCACAATACCGATGAAGATGGCCCCTCCAGAATCCCCAACACAATTCTGTAATTTCTTCCTGTCTGAAACCAAGACCACGGAAAGGCAGCACATCCATTAGTGACACAGCTGTCTTCTGCAGAAAGGGAGTCAGGAGAGTCTGAATTTGACTTCCGGCTTCCCCCAAGTCAAGAAATCACTAAGTGATCTCAGTCCGTTCCCTCTCTGACTTCTCACAGGGAGGGAGTGTCAGGTCCACCAGCTATGTGCGCCCCACGTCTTCATCTCCCCACAACCCCCTGCTCCAGGTCTGAAAGTCTTAGGACCATCTTATCCCATAGCCAGAGGCAGCCTGATTATCAACACTGCGCCATCACTTGACAAGACAGATGTGAAAGTGTTAGTGAGGCAGAGCTGGCATTCCAGAGGCCAATGGCTCTCAAAGCCATGTAAGAGGAAGAACTAGGGACCAGGCCTTCAGGAGCCTAGCCTCGTTTCAGAGGAAGCACAGCTGCTTACCAGGCTTTTTAGTCTCCCAGAGCCTCGCTCTGATTAAGGGAATGGTATGCGTGTGCTTTCTAATTCTCCTGATGTTTCTGACAAGGTCATTGTTCCTTAATCCTAAAGGATTTGAAACAGCGCTTATCTGTTGGACTTGTGTTACATGCTACTAGCTTCCAGGGTTCCCATTAGCTAGAAGGACATTAGCATCCGGAGATCCTGACAGGACTAAGAGGGGGCTGCCAGGACCAGGACAAAGGACTCGAAGAGGACAATTATTTAAAACAGTGAAACACTCATATTCACGGAAAAAACAGTGAGACCCAGGGGTGCATGGAGTGAACCAAACAGTTGTCAAGGAAGCCTCAGAGGCCATCACTACTGCCCTAAGTCTCTTAAGGTGAAGCAAAGAAAATGACCCCTAAACTTGTGTACAGAGAAAAGTCTCTTTTTCCAGTTTACTCCAGAAAGTCATCAGGCACATGGTGAATCACTATACATCCACTAAGAGTAACATTATAACAGGACGGTATATATCCCCATTAGTCCAATTGCTTATCTTCTGTGTTTGAAATTTAGGGCCCTGTAATACTTATGGGGGGCAGTCCTGTGTATTATAGGGTGTTCAGTGGTATCCCAGCCTCTACCCCAAAACTGATGATGACAATAAAAAAAAAAAGGCACAATTAAATGTCTTCTGGGGTCAAATGTGTCCCTGCCTGAGACATGCTGTAATGGAGTAATATAGCCCATTTTTTTTAAAAATTAAAGTGGTAGCACACTATTTTTTTTGTCTGAACCACTATTCGTTGTGTGAGTGCTGTATGCTAGGTATTGAGTGAAAAACGTTACAGATGGGATCTTGTTTATCTGTGGCTAGTCGCTTACCCAATGCACTCATTTTCTCTTATTGGAAGACACAAAGCAGCAGAATGTCCCAGTTTTTCTAGTTAATTTCCAGATTCGTCTCCTGACTCTTGCCTCACCCAGGAAGCTGGGCAGACGGTGCTGGGAAATGTATTTGTCAGGTTCAGGTTGCTGTAATCAAACATCTGAGGCTAGTTTTATTAAAGAGGCTGGTTTAGATCACGGTTCCAAGAGCTGCAGGTTCTAACGGTGCAGATTTTGAGGGATCCCTTTTGCTGCGTCACCTCAAGATGGATAGTAGTTGTAGGGGCATTTGTGGAAGTTAGAGGTCCTGTCAATAACAAAGAGGACAGAGGGGAAAAGGGGAGAGGGAAAAAGACATATGGAGAAGGAAGGGAGAGGAAGGGAGAGGAGGGAAAGGAAGAGGGAGAGGGAGAAGGAGGGAGGGGAAGGGAGAGGGAGAAGGAGAACGAGAAAGAGGGTGGTGGTGAGGGAAAGGGATTGATGTCCTACAGTGCCTTCTGAGGCTAACTCCCAATTAGCCTAAAGTTCTATCACTAGACCCCCCATCTTAAAGATCTCACCTCCCAACAGCATCACATTAAGGGCAGTGCTCTCAATACACAAACCTTTGGTGAACACATTTGAACTATATGGAACCATAGCAAGCGAGGAGTCTGGGCCCTGTCACTTCTTAGGGCTGTCTGCTCACCCTGTTTGACCTGGGGATCTCTTCATCTACACGATGAGGATAATAGTTCTGCCAGGCAAGGTTGTGAGGCTGAAAAGCCAGAATCTAGAATGAGAGGTGCGCTGGCTGGTTTTCATCAACTTGACAAAAACCTAGACGTATCTGGGACGAGGGGGATCTCTCCCAGTAATTGACCATATCCGGTGAGCCTGTAAGCAAGTCTGTGGGGGCATTTTCTCGATTGATGATTGAAGTGGAAGGGCCCAGCCTGTTATGGACTTTAGTAAAAGAGACATTTCTGTTCAGCTGTGCTACTCCTAGGCAAGTGGTCCTGGGTGTATAAGAAAGCAAACTGGGAAAGCCACGAGGAGCAAACCAGTGAGCAGAGCTCCCCCATGACCTCAGCTTCAGTTCCTGCCTCCAGGTTTCTGCCTTGAATTCCTGCCTTGGCTTCCCCTGAGGATGTACTGTAGTTAATGACCAAATAAATCCTTTCCTCCCTAGGTTGAATTTGGTCGTGATCCAAGAAGGAATCTATCTTCTTTATTTACCACCATCTACTCAATTCCTGGATGCTGGTTCTTCATAGATGATAAATACACACTCATTGAATATCGGTTGATAAAGAAACGTCTGCTCTGGTCACAGCCACTGGTGCGCACACGTGGCCAGTGAATGCTGAACATCTGACTTCAGTGCCATCAGGCAAAAGCTAGCAGTCTGCAGCCTGCAGCCCGCAGCCAGAAGCCCTCAGGTACAGCAGCATCTGGGATGCTGACTACAGACGCCTCAGCCCTGGGGGGAGCCTGCGACGTGGAGGACGAGAACAGTCAATAGTCACAAGATCTCAGAGACTGCAAGCTTGACAGCCCTGAGAGACAGCGAGTTAGGATCAGAGTTAGAGTCACCCTTCCCGCTATGGTCAGCTGAGCTCTCCAGCCTGGAGACATCTAGCCTATTGCTTGGACTACAGAGAAGTTTTAAGATAATATTTCTAGGGAAACTATTCATACACATAAATACATTTTTTTAAAGTGTAAAGCTTAAAACAATGGACTTTAGTAAAAGAGACATTTCTGCTCAGCTTTGAAGTATTTAGTAGGAGTTAAAAGCGATTAGGCTAATTAAAGTCTGTCTTGTTCCAATTCAATAAGTGCTCCTTTATTCACTTCATTGTCCTTTATGATTTGGATTAAGGTTTGTATGCATTTGGGAAAGGTCATATTTGCCATTTGCTCTGAGACTGATGGGTGACTACAGAGGGCAGACTGTGAGGGATGCTAGCAGGACACTGGGCTCCCTGATGTCACATCCCATCTCCGGCCCTGCCATGTCCTGGCACTCATGCTGGGTGTGTTTGCCACTGTGGCCTCAGTTTCCTGAGTGGGTTACATGTGTGGGTTTTTTGCCTACATACACTCCTGTGCCCACATACAAACATGGTGCCTGCAGAGGCCACAAGAGGGCACCAGATCCCCTGGAAGCAGAGTTTTAGCAGTTGTGAGCCATTAATGCAGGTTCTGGGAATCTAACCCATGTCTTTTGCAATAGCCCCAGTCTCCTCTCCGTTAGCCACAGGGTCTAGCTGTAAATCTCAGGCTGGCCTGGAACTTGCTATGTCGCTCAGAAAGGTTTCAAAGACACAGTCCCATTGTCTCTGCCTTCCAAGTTTTAAAACTACTCATTCGGGTGGCCCCACCCAATTCTGATTTTGTAAAGTGGGGTAAATACCAGTGTGTAGGTTGTGTTAAGCAGCCAGAGAGCTAAAGTCTATATGTAAAGTACCTGGTGCACCATGTGGTACAAGGACGGAGGTGTCAGATGGTGAAGACCACCTCTCTTCTTCCTTTTACTTCAGAGTCAATAACTTTGTTTTCAGTGCTGGAGATCAAACCCATAGCCTGGTGCAAGTTGGACATTTCCAGCCTCGTGTTCACTCTATAACTCAACTCACACAATCAGGACTGGAAGCTGGAGCCTCTCCCTAGCAGACAGCTGCCCTTTCCCGGTCTGCTCTGCCCTGAAGGGAACTGCATTCTCAGGCTCCCTGACAGCAGTAGGCATCTGGTGTGTGCAGAAAGGCTATTGAAGGGGCTAATGACAAGAGGTTAGACAGCGGGAAGCAAGGAGAGGATGGGGTGGTTTTCTGGGCTTTTCTTTTGGCAGTGTCTGTGAGTGACAGTTCATCTTGAGAGTGGATGTAACGGAAAGATGCTGAGGATGTTAGCAAGACACGTTTCTGGTTGTGTCTGTGAGAAACAAAGAACTAAGAGGAAACCTGCTCTGAATTTGGGAAGCACCATCTAATATGTTGGGGAAACAATTGATGAAGAAGAACGAGATACCTGCCAGCATGGGTATATAGGTATTCTCCCCCCCTCCCCTGCACCATGCCTGTCTATTTCCTGCCATGGCAATCAACCCTCTACAACTGTAAGCAAGCCAACAGTTAATGCTTTCTTTTATAAGAGTTGTTTTAGTCATGGTGTCTCTTCACAGCAATAGAGCAGTGACTAAGACAGTAGCCTTCTGTGTGGAAGGCTAACACTTGTTAACTGTTTTCACTCAGGAGGATGTTATGTGAACTATTTCTTGGGAGACATGAACAGATGTCTACCCACCAGAGACCAGGAACTGACAATAAACCAAAGAAATGATACAGTCTAAATCCAACTTGGTGAATCACAGTTTATTAGGGTTATTTACAGGATTATGGGTGAGAGTTTACTTACAGGAAACTGGATGTCTTAAAGTCAACTGTTTTCTAAACTTCCCAGCCTAGCACAGGTTACAACTGTTACAACTGTTGCAACTGGAACCTTGGAGCCCTCTGTATGATTTTAAGGTAGCTTGGCAGATCAGAGAATCTCTTCTCAACAGACCTTACTGCTTAAATAACTTTGAAGAGCTAGGAGTCTTATACATCTGGTAGGTTTCAGGGTCTTCCTGAGACTTATGAGTTTCCTGGGTCCACCCCCACCCCCACCCCCTTTAAATTTCTGAATCTTACCAAGCTTCCCTCCTGGATGGAATGTTTCTATTCAGAGAAAATTGCTCTGTGACAAGAGAATGTGGTGAATCTCTCAGCACACCATGTTCTAAATGGACAAAGCCAGAGTTATCTATGTGCCTGCCAAGCTTCTGCAAGGGGCTAAAGTAGTATAGTCTAGACAAAGACACACTCTCTAAACTTGGGAAGGATACACAGCAACAGCCCATGTTTTGAGTAAGACTTCCTGGTGACTGTCAAGTCTTAAAATGCCTCTTGTAAAAGATCATGTGGCTAAAGCTTTAGAAGCTAAAGCTTTGATTTTTAATAAAGAAAATCATACAATCATGTATATATACATGTAAACATATATATTGTAAATATATATATTATATATTGTAAATATATATATTATATATATTGTAAACATGTGGAGTTGTGGAGGAGTACGTGTGTGTGTGTGTGTGTGTGTGTGTGTGTGTGTGTGTGTGTGTATACGTTGGAAATTGGCTGCAGCTTAGATACCATGTTAAAATCGTATTTATAACTCATTTGAAGTTTGTTCAATAGCCCTCACTTAACTGAAAAACAAAAGGATACTCAGAGAGAGGAAGGAACTGTCTCACAAACAGACACAGCTGGAGACTTGTGTTTGACCTGTGTTTGAACCAAGTGTGAGCCCAGAGTCCATGCTCTCCTCACCGGATTGGACTCAGGTGGTCAGGCTTGCACGACACATATGTTTGCCCACTAAGCCACCTCGCCTGCCTCTTTTTTACTGTTCTTGATCAAACATCTGGCAAGAAGCAACTTAAGGGAGGAAGGGCTTTCTGGGGCTCCCAGTTTAGGAAGGAATGTAGCCTATCATGGTAAGGGAGGTGTGCTGGCAGGAATATGAGGCAACTGGTCTCATTATGCTTGTAGTCAGGAGGTAGAGAGTGGGCAGGAAGTACAGATGGGCTATAAGACCTCAAGGTGTCCCCTGACCCAGTGACCCACTTCCACTAGAGCCCTCAGCCTCAGTTTAGCCCCCAATGGCATCCTGCTACTTATTGTGGCATGTGAGGAACACAGAGTTCGAAGTCATGCTGTTTGCTATTTGTCATTGAAAATAATATACTCACTAGGGGGATGTGCACCCTGCTTCTAATCCACTCTGTGGGACAAGTGTAGGGTCTAAGGGGTCCTGTGGTTCAAAGGTGGACTCCATTGTTAGGAGACTTTTCAGAGTTTTAAAGGGTTCTAACATCTCTGAGCTTCGTCTCCTCACACATTATTCACAAAGCCTTGGGGAATTTCGAGTCTCTTAGATACTTTTTGCAGAGTCTAGGATCAAAAATGAACAGATACTAAACTCTTTGCGTTCAGGACTGATCTATAGCTCATGGGGTTTGCTTGAGACAAAAGGTCATTCGAGGCTTCCCTGAGCAAGGATAAGGCTGAAAGAAACAGGGGTGGCGGGATGAGGTTCCTGGAAAAGTTCTGGAGAAAGTAGGGCAAGGGGTATACCTCAGTCCTTTTAGTCAGCCCTGCTCTGCACCAGGAGATGGAGCCTGGTTCTCCTTTGGAGGTTCAGTGGCCCCCAAGACATCTCCCATTTTCTCACTAAAAGATATCACTTGGGTGCACCACTCAGTCATCATGAGGCTCTGGCCCAGGTCCTTTCCTAACTTTCTTGTCCCGACATGTTCTTGTCAGGACATGGTGGCTAAGAAGCGTCACTTGCCAGGAACCTCTACTGCACAGGTTGCCTGGCCAGGGTGTTTGAGTTAGGCCAGCCCTGTGGGTCACATGCCTGGATTTTAGCCTTCATGCCCATCTCCCAATTCCTGGATGCCTCAGATTGTGAGATCCGATCATTCAAATTATGCTACAGTATGTAAGCACCATGTTCTGCCCCTCTTAGGAGAAACTTGGCTTTTCACAGAAACTGTCTGCCTGTTAGAAGGACCCCAGGCTTTTTGTAGAGGGAGAGAAACGATTGTTTTGACCTTCAGGACTGGATGAACCCCATGGATAAGCCTATCACCATTACCCATTCCTTCTTTCCAGGTACAGCCTTCTGTGTCCAGGAGGAAGGCACAGTTTGGCACGGAGTATCATGTTTAACATTCTGATAGCACCGAGAAGCTATGGAGGTACTGAGCTATGGCTATGGCTTCTCTGCTCATCTGTTACTCCTCAGGCAGTAACTTAGCACAAACATCAGATCTGAAGGGACCGAGTCCTCACTCCAGGGGCAGGGCTCCACACCAAGCAGGTAGTGTGTGCTGACTCGCTTGTCACAGTGACCTAGTGTCTTGTCCTCTTACCAAAGAGAGAACACCAGGGCAGGAGGGGAAAGTGATGTATCTGTGGTCCTTTAGCCAAACAGTGGTGAGGCAGAACTGAAACTCAGACTTCCTCGGGCATAGCCTGTAGCATCCTGAGTGGATAGTGGTGAGAAGGCATGAATGGGCTGGTGTTTGGTAACCTGTAACGGGCTTCACAGCACGGGGCAAGGGGGCTGAGAACTAAGAGCTGCTGACAGTGTAGCCTGCTGGGACTCAGCTGGGGGTGGGTAGGGGCAGTTCTATTCAGTCTGCTCAGGACAGAGTGCAAATCAGAAGGCAGATGAGTTGTAATATAGACTGTTGGAGAAGGGAAGTGCATCTCTCCATAGGAATGTCTCCCAGGGGAGATGTTCATGAGTCAGCAGTGTTGTCTAGAAGACATTCCTAATACCACCAACAAACTTACCAGAGACTAAGAAACAAACGAGATGAGAACAAGAACGTAAGTGTGGCAGGCAGCAGCCATCTGTCTCTAGGTGAGATGGACAGCTAGGAATGACGGAAACCATTTCAAAGGCCGAGAGGACATTTTGTTTTTTCATTTAATAATAGGTTCTAAGGGGGGAGGGGGGAGGTTCCTTTAACACACCCTGTTTCAAACCCAGGCAGGTGATGCAAGGAGGGCTCTGTCAGGAACCAGGGACTCCCAATGCTGCTTTTCAGAATGGCAGAGAACTCTACACATGTTCCAGGCTTCCCCTGGGCCCATCACTTCTTTTTGAACACTTGTCGACACACCTGGTCACCGCAGGTCAGCTCCTGCAAATCAGAAAGTGTGTGAGTGCCCACCCAGACTTCTTATTGCCCAGCACCTGGCCCTCTTACTGTCTGTCAGGTGGGTGAGGCTAGAATGAAGAGGAGGACATTTAGCTGTTCTGGGCAAAGTGTCCCTCACAGACTCGATCGCCTGCCATGCCCTGCAGGGTAGCAGTAATTTGATTTTGACACTCAAATTGAGCCTGAACAACTCTAAAAATGAAAAATGCAGAGTAATGACCCTCTCGGGCTGGATCGCTCCCACTCTCGTGATTAAAGCAACACTGGCTAATTTATTCAAAGGAGGCGAAGTCAAGAGGAAGGAAAGGATAGCATGTCGATGTATTAGGGAGCGGTGGCCCAACACTAGGACGGAAGCTTCAGGAGGGCTCCCCCTGGTCTGCCTATGTGGTAGCTGATGGGGTCCCACTTTTCACCAAGGTGGAGAGAACTTCAGGTCTTATCTGTGTTTCACTGAACCCTGAAGGAGAAGGCTGAGTGAGCCTGAGGAAGGCCGCTTTGCCCATTCAGCCAACATTGACTCTGTTCTCAGCCACAAGTACTGTTGGGAATGGCCCTATAATTAGAAAAACAAATCCATCATCCAGGCCACAGCAGGTAGGGGAAGCTGCCAGTGGAAAACGCCGGGGATGAAATGCACATCATCAGCTGACAGGAGTAAAGATCTTGGGCAAGTTAGCTCAGATCTGAGGGGCATCTTGGTGACTTTCATGTTGACCTTAGAGCTGGGTACTTGCCTGACTCCACGAATGAATGAATGAATGAATGAATGAAGAATGAAGAGTGAGTGAATGTATGAGGATGTGTTTGCTGAATAAGCCACTCATTTAGCAAATGAGTAGCCGGATGTTTGAAAGAGTGAACCTTCTCTCACTAGTCCATTGTGGGGCCCATAAATTGCTGTGAAGATTGAAGAATGAAAAATAAAGCTGCCTGGGAAGTGATAGTTTATTGACGGATGTCAGCCATTGTCCCTTCTGTTCTATTCTAGTAACAAGTCAGCCTCACAGGAGTGGGATCAGGTCTGCCATGCCTTAGGGTGAGAGGCCAACGCCGCCCCCCATGCTGTCAGCCTCCCCCGACCCCCCGTAACTGACAGATTGCCTGGTCCTGTTCTCCTCCAGGCGGCTTAATTCCAGCGCTCACCTTTCTCCCTGGCTGCTCCTTAGCAGGCTCTCTTCATTTCTCCTTGGATCTTGCTTTCCTAACTCAGCATTTTAAACTTTCTTTTTAATTGCGCTATTCACAGAAACAGCCGTATAGATTTCTTCCTAGAGTCCCCTGAGCCAGATGGGAATGGCTTTCTGACTATATGACCAAATGCATTTGGCTGGAGCTCAGGGCCATTTTTCTTGTCAAACCGCCTGGCCAGGTGAGTGCTGTACAGACCCCAGGGCTTACCAGGTACAGCTTGTCTCCCTCGACCCACTGCTTCCAGCCACGATTCTCTTTCTCCCCTTTCTGCACGCACACCAGGGTGTTTCCTTCCCAGGTGACTAGGGTCTGCAAAGACAGATGTCAAGCAAATCAGACAGATGGTCTTGGGAGATCAGACGATCTGCAGCTCCAAGTCCTGAGAACTCTGCCAGGCTCCTCCCATCCCACGAGACAGAGTCCTGTCTCCATGATCCCACGGAACTTACAGTCTCCATTCCTCATGTGCCCTACATTCCAGCCAAGCCGGTTTCTCCTGCCTGGCTGTATTTGCTTTTAAGGAATTTGACTCAACTATTTTATGATATGGTAAAAATAGCACTTCGAGAGCTAGTGAAGGCAAGATGATGAATTCAACTATTAACAATGGGGAATTTCTGGAAGGGAAAATACCTCAAAGTCAACAGACAAATAACCAACAGGGAAAAAGAGCTGTAGCCTATCAGTAAAGACTCGATGTCCTTATATAGAAAGGGCCTCTGTAAATCAATAAAAAGATCATTAACCTAATAGTCCATGCCAACCAAGCATGTGAACCAAGGGCTTACAGGGGGAGCTCTTGTAGTCGATGGGTCTTAAACATAAGAAGAGATATTCTACTTCCCAAAGAGCAGCGGGGATGCTGATAGGACTGCTTCTCAGATCCAATTAGTCATACAGTCAAAGATCAAAGATTCAGTAACCGAGGGGAGGGCTGTGCACCCAGCTCAGGGGTGGTGAGAAGAGAAACCTTTTGTGAGGACTACTTTATATTACCTTTCAAAATACAGACTTGCACATAGTTTTGCTTGTGGCTTTGCTTTCATTACTCTTTTTAAATAATTTTTAATTTATTATTTGTAAAGTCCCTATTTCATATGCTCTTAGTTTTGACTCTCTCTCTCTCTCTCTCTCTGTTTGTGTGTGTGTGTGTGTGTGTGTGTGTGTGTGTGTGTGTGTGTTTTAAGACAGCGTCTCACACAGCCCTGGCTAGTCCTGAACTCACTGTGTCCTGAAAATGACCTTGAACTCCTGACCTTGCTGTCTCTGCCTCCCAGCTGCTGGGATTATCATCTCTGACGATGCTTAATGTGTTCTTTGACCTAAAATTTCTACCCTGGGAATTTTCCTGCAGGGCTTACACCTCAGGCCCTGTCCATTGTCTGTGAGAATAAATGTGGGGAGGTTCCCTACTTAGCTTGGGAGCTGCTCGTGTGATTCTAGGTAGGTCCTGCACCCTGAACCTGCTTGTCTGCAGGAAGCAGAACTCATGAATGCCACCCTTCATTCCAGCCCAACCAAGCTGGCCAATGGATGGAGAAGTCGCAGGCCTGCCAGTACCCAGGAGGCTGCAAGGCCCTGTGCACATACGACTCCCTAGACACCACTGTTTCCCTCTTAATGCCTCGGCATCTAGATCGGGCTCACTGCGCCTGCTGATATTTTTGTCACTCCACGCCGTGTCTGTGTCTTACTTCCTGTGAGCTTCCCACAGCTGGGTTGCTTTTCTTTTTTTCCTTGTGTGCACAAACCACCTGGCGCCTCTCTGGACAAAATTAGGCCAAGGACCTGACACTTGCTTCTTCTCTACGTCTACTGATGATAAAATGACTTGTAGGGCTTTTCTTTTCCTTCTCCTTGTACATTATGCAAACCTGTTTTCTACAGATTGTTAAACCTACCTATTCCTAAAATAATATTTGACCTTGACCATAATATATGATTTACGCACAGTGTTATTCCTCCCCATTCCTCCTCAACACATCACAGAACTGTTCATTACAGCAAAGGACTGGAAGCTTCATAAAGTCTGTCAGTGGGTGGCTGGTTAAATATGGTGTGATGCTTCCCTGCCGCACAGCCACAGGGAGAGTACAACCAGGGCCAGTTGTTTAAATGCTTGCAAACGCAAGACGCTGAGCAGTGTGCATAAGGCAAGGGGACCAGGTGAGGATGTGTATGTATTCTTTTGCTAAGTCCCTGTCGTTTGCAAGGAAGTAAAAGAAATCCAGAGCGGTTATTATCCCTGTGAAGTGACTGAGCTAGGCCACCATGGTGCAAAGAACATTCCACTGTTTACTGTTGAAAAAAAAAAACTGTAAATATCCATGCAGTCACCATCCCAAAATCTAATTTTAAAATCAAATATTCTGTGCTTGGGCTGGAGTCCTAGCTCAGTGGTTAAAAGCACTGCTGCTCTTCCAAAGGACCTGAGTTCAAATCCCAGCACCCACATGGCATCTTACAACTGTCTGCAACTCTTTCCAAGAGATCTGACACCCATACACAAGCATACATAGGGGCAAAGACAAAAATACCAATGTAAATAAAGTTAAAAAAAAATTCTGTGCTTTCTTTTAAAAAAATGTCTCTGTCTCTTTCTCTTTCAAGGGCATCTGAAACCTTCTATCTCTGAAGGACTTAGAGAAGTTCAAGCCATAGATCTCCTGGCTCCTCTGGGAGGAAGAAGTGCTTGCAAAATGCATCTGCTATTTCTCCTCATTGTCTTAGACCCCATTGCTTCCCTAGTAGATAGATAAGGACTCTTGTCTTCTTCTTAATCTTCTCTTCTCCTTCCTCCCATACTGCATTGTACTGGAAGGCCCAGGGCATGCTGACAGCATTGATACCTCCAATCACAGGCAGAGCTCAGGAACGGAGAGGCTGTTGGTGGCTGTGGCTATTGGTGGCTGCTATAACACTAAGCATAGTGGTTGGTAGTGACCCATGAGTCTGAGGTAGACAGTTTCTCTGAGGCAGAGTCTTGAGGGAAGCCCACCCACTCCTGCCTTAGAGGAGGGTCCCAGCAGGGGGCTCACATACCCTGCGGGGGGGCATGCAATGGACACTATCTGTTTATTTGTCTATCTTCTGTATGAGGCTGAGATCCCGGAGGACAGGAAGGGGGCTCCAACTCAGCATGGCACCTGTCTCACTGACACAGGCTTGGCAGGCAGTAGGAACTTAGCAAAATTCGCAGAGTACAGAAAGGAGGAAAATGCTAGTGCAAGGGGGCCCTGTCCTAATATTTCACTTTAATAACTCACACTGGACAGCAAGACCCAAAGTTATTCTGACCCAAAAGTAAATTGGTTATCAATGAATCACTGTAATGGTTACAAGATTGTGGGCTCACTCCTACATGAGACAGTGAGAAGCGGAACTACAAGAATGGTTAAAGGAACCAACTCCAAAGCTCACATTTCTTATTAATTTAATTGTGTTTCTCCTCCTCCCCTTCCCTCCTTCTCTTCTTCCCCTCTTCCCCCTCTTCCCTCTCCTCTTTTCCTCTTCCCTCCCCCTCCTCTCTCTTCCTCTCCCCTCCCCCTCCATTCCCTTCCCTTCCCTCCTCCTCCTTCCTCCTCCTCCTCCCCTCCTCCCTCTCCTCCTCCCCCTTCTTCCTTCCTCCTCTTCCTCCCCCCTCTCTCTCTCTTCCTCCCCCTCCTCCCCTCCTCCCCCCTAGCCTCCTTCCCTCCCTCCTCCTCCCCCTCCATTCCCTTCCTTCCTCTTCCTCTTCTTCCTCCTCCTCCCCTCCTCCCCCTCCCCTCCCCCTCCTTCTCACTGTATCAAGCATGCTGGCTTGGAACCAGCTGTGTCTTTGTCTTAGCTTTTCAGAGTGCTGGGGTTACAGTATTTGCCATCATGCCCAGCTTTTAGTTGCTCACCCCTCACCCCTGTGTCTGAAAAAGTTTTAAAAACAGACTCAAACTGTTTTTGAAAGATCCTGCAGCTAAGAAAGCTATAACTTTTGAGTGGGAAAATGGACAGGGTTTAGAAATGGAAAAATGGACAGGGGTTCTCAACTGCTTTGAACCAAAGTCAGCGTCTCAAAAAGGCTCTCCTGGGATACACAGGCTCAGCGTTCAAACAAGTCAAACACCTAGTAAAGACCACCCTATTTCTTTAAAAAATGTTTCTGAGATTATATCATTTCTCTCTTCTTTCCACCTTCCAAAACACTTCTCATGCACCCCTCTTCAAATTCATGGCCTCCTTTTCTTATAATTGTTGTTGTTGCTGCTGCTGCTGGTGTGTGTGTGTGTGTGTGTGTGTGTGTGTGTGTGTGTGTGTGTGTGTGGTGTGTAATATATGAATACAGCCTGCTCAGTCCCTTTTATGACAGGGCTGACCATTGGGTAACCAATGGGTGTCCTCTTCCTTGAGGAAGGCATTCCCCTGCTCCTTTTTGCCTGGACAAGCTTTTTTAACCAAAGTTGCCATGAGCTTCCAAAGGAGGAGCCGACCAAAGTCTCACCAGGTGCTATGATCCACAACAACCCTGTTTCTGTCACATGCACTTTGACAGTTTCAAATTAGACCCACTCAACAAGAGAACCGTAATACTGGAAGGTCAGCCACACAGGGATAGTGAAGTCATGAACCTTGGAAGAGAACTAATATCTTAATTCTTCAGAAGTAAAATCATTTGAAGTGTGTTAGATTGTTCAGTGTGTGTGTGCATGTGTGTGTGTGTGTGTGTGTGTGTGTGTGTGTGAGAGAGAGAGAGAGAGAGAGAGAGAGAGAGAGAGGGCCAAGTGCGCCTGGGAACATGATAAAAACACAAGGGACAAACATTAATAATATGCAACTCATTTTAAAAAATTATTATCATGTGTACGTGTTTACATGAATTTACATGTACCGAGCACATGCAGAGTCTGCAAGATGGTTTCTGTCCTCTCCTAGAGGAGTTAAAGTTTTGCTGAACCACCTCTCCTGTACCCACAACAAGTAACACTTAGTAAAGGGTGCAAAGTTATTTTTTGTTCTCTCACAACTTTTCTATGAATCTGAATCACTTCCCCTAAATTCTAGGCATGGAAGTGATCTATTGACCTGTGCAGACACTCCTATTGTAATGTTCCTAAGGCAGTTTTCCTCAACCGTCCATAGGAGGAGCCTCCAAAGTCTCTTGGTGCTATTTGCCCTGTTTCTGACTGTTTTCCCCACGCCCCACTGGTCACTTCAAGTCCAATCACCTTTGAAAGGTGTGTGTGTGTGTGTGTGTGTGTGTATTGCAAACTGTAAAATCATAAAATTCATTCTGCTGAAGTCCGCAATTCTGCAGTTTGGAAGGTGACACTTTAGCTTTCTTTGCCTATTCACAAGGTTGTGTGATCACCTTCATTAATGTATCTAGACCATTTCCTCGCCTTGTACCTACTAGCCTCAGTACTGCTTCTTCTGTCCTCCACCCCGTATGCACTTGTCTGTCATGAGTCTTCATATAATACACAGTCTTTTGCGTGTAGCTCTGACGCTTAGCATGTTTTCCAGGTTTATTCACACTGTGCTAGGAATCAGCACTTCATTCTTCCTGATGGTTATGTGATCTACGTTTCACTATGTGGATATCAATTATTTCTCTTTCGCTGATGTATGCACATACATGTTAGTATGTTTGCATGTGTGTGCCAGTACATGCGAGTGAACATGTGTGTGCACGTGGAAGTTAGAGATAAATGGTGGATGCCTTTCTCAATTGCTCTCTAGCGTACTTTTTGAGAAAGGGTCTCTCACGAGGCCTGGAGCTCACTGATTTGCCTGCACTGTCTGGGACAGCAAGCCTCGGAGATCCTTTGGTTTCTACCTCTCCAGTACTGGGATTACAGATGTGTGCTGGTGTGCCTGGCTTTCTACGTGGGTTCTTGGGATGCACACTCAAGTACCTATGCCGAGCATCTCTGAAGCCTTTCACTTACTTCTCTATGTCTTACATGGAAATATAAGTGTATTTTTAAGCTCTGAAGATTGAACCTGGAACATTGTGCTAAGCAAGTGGTACACCAGTGAGCCACACCTCCATCCTTGTTTTTGTGTTTTTTAATAAGGGGCTTTTAACTCTCTTAAAAACAAGTCGGGGTAAGAAGTGGGGAAAACATATGGTGATCAGAAGGGAAGAGGGGATCTCTGAGCCCTCAGAGTCAGCCTGATGTGTTTTTATAATCCTGCTCTGGGCTGGTGCAGAACTGGGTCCTTCGGGGCTCCTGCTGCAACCACACCTTCCTCTAGTGAATGTCAACTTCTCTTGAAGGTTCTGAGAATGATGAGAGTTGAGAAGTGGAGCCCTAGGGGACGAGAGTGTGCTGCACACAAAGCACATGAACCTGCAAATCTGTGCACAGGTGTGTGCACTCACTGTCTGTGTGGAGGGGTGGGGCTCATGCACTCCTTAAAGGGGCCTATCCCGTTACAGGCAGTAGATAGTCCGGAGGGCACCTGTTTTGAGTTGTAATTTTCACGGGACTAGACTTTTGCTCAGTCTCTAGTAAGTATATCTCATCCTACCAGTTGTGTGTGTGTGTGTGTGTGTGTGTGAGAGAGAGAGAGAGAGAGAGAGAGAGAAAGAGAGAGAGAGAGAGAGAGAGAGAGAGAGAGAGAGAGAGAGAGAGAGAGAGAGAGATTGCTATCCCTGGCTTTCTGTTGCAGGCAAATAGACAAGTCATGGGTAAAAGGATCTTTTCTCCCTGCAGTGATGCAAAGTGATGATCTTAGAGAGGAGGGAGGTGGAGGTCAGAGGTCGGGTGGGGGTGGGGTGGGGCTAGGTGTTGACAAGTACAATTTGTCAGAACCAGGGAAGGCCGGCAGGACGTGACTTGTTTCAGGAAGAGGAAATTCTCTCAACCCCTCAACCCCGTTGCTAAAGAACAAGTCAGAGAGGAGAGGCTTAGCGTTCAAGAAGCCTTGCCTCACACTGCAAGGAGCAGGGAAACAAATCAAGAACTGATTAGCCTGGAGCCGTGGAGAGATGCAAACCTTCAGAGGTGGATTTTCCCATTAGTTCTGGATCTGATGAGTTGGCTTTCTGGCCACAGTTCAGAAAAGACGTGTGGACCTACAGCCCCACAGCGAGGCCCACAGCAAGGGTCCTAACATGGGCCTTCTTGGGGCTTTTTACTTCAGGAAGGCTCTGGTGGACAATCTCCAAAATACTTTTTGCTCCATCCCTTTTTTTCAACTTTATTATTATTATTATTATTATTATTATTATTATTATTATTAAACAAAAGCATTGAATCTAATTTTGACTGACTGAAAGATGTGCCCTTCTCTGCACAGAATAACAGTGTTTCCTCCTGAGGCAGGTAAGAGGGACTGGCTACTCCTTGGAGCATGGGAAAGGTGTTAAGCAGTACTAGAATACATTTAAATCACTACTAATTAATGATTAATTTTTGTGTTAAGTGTGTGTGTATGTGTATGTGTATGTGTGTGAAAGAGAGAGACAGACAGACAGACAGACAGACAGACAGAGACAGAGAGAATAAGTAAAGATGTTGGAGGACTGGTTAATTTGATTCCCAAATTAGCACTTGTTGGAATCTCCCTTGCTGCTGTCCTCACTCCTTCAGACAGAAGGTCTGTCCATCCAACAGCCAGCTGGGCTGCCCTTATGACAGCACCAGCCATCTCGAACATTCCACCAATGCCTTGGGAAGGGTCCTGATTTGAACACTCCATGAATGTCTTGATGGTAACACCTAACTGCTCTGGTTCCCAAAGGCTTGTCTTTAACCAAGCTTGTTGGAAACAGTTGGTACCAGACCTTGTGCTATCCCAGGCTTTGGTGAAGTCTCAGGGAACCTGCAAAGTTCCCATCTCCCCTGGTATCCTAGCAGAGTGACTGGAGCTAAAGTGTCAAGACTGTGATTGGTCATGGTACCCCTTTCTCTGGCTCTCTAAGCAGGCGCATTGGAGAGCTGAAGTGTAAGGAAGATTAACAAACAAACAAACAAACAAACAAACAAACAAAACTGGATAGAGCCACATGTTAGAAACTCTCACCCTGGACACCAGATTTTCAGAGTCTATCAAGTCTTTAGAGACAAGGATCTCAAAGTCTTGGGCTAAAGGCTCTAACTTTGGTCAGTGTTAAGGGTTAAGAAATCCGGACTTCTAACCTACAGGGCAGCTCTAACACCTATTGGCTAAGAGTCCCCATTCCTCAGACCGGTACAGGGTCAATGACGTTAGAGGGAAACACTTACTGCTGGTCTTACCTGCCTACAGCTGCCATTCGCTATAGCCAAACACTAAGGGAAGTAAAATCAGCCAGAGAAGGGCACTTGAAGAGCCTCTCCACTCTCAATGGTCTCTGTCTTGGTAAAGAGAAAAGACTCCCGCTAGCCAATTGCTAATACTTCCAGCCCAGGAAAGGAACCAAAACTGAGTCCCTCCCTTTGGGAGAGATCTGAGACTTGGGAAGAGCTCCTGGAAGAACAAGACAGTGGCTTCCCCTGGGAAGAGGCGGCTGTGGTGAATGGCCAGAGAAGGGTGGCAGATCCCGTTTCACTCACTGTGTCATCCCAAGGGGCTCGGCCTTTGCTGGAGATGAGGGCTCATTTGCCAGAGATGGTGTATTGAGCTCCATTCTTTTCTGTTTAGGAGCCTGGTAACCAAGTTGGCACAGAGGACGCTGTGAATGTCCAGCCGTGTATAAACTACATAGGCATGAGCAGTGTAGCCAATGGCTGCCCTTCCAGGTTTTCTGTATAAGCCCCAGAGCTATAATGCCAAGGCTGAGGAAGGAGAGCATTAAATAGGACTGAGATGAAATCTCCCTACTTCCTGTTTGGAGGGTCTTGACTAGGTATAGCTTGATTTGGACAACCAAAGACTGGAACAGGGAGTGTGAGGAGCAGGCCGCTGGGCAGTGATTCACACAGCAGCACAGAGGAGCTACTGCTGCCTCTATGTCTCTTACCCCACATTTGCTTGATGCTTGGCAGCTTCCGTTTTATCTGGGTAAAGGCCTACTACCTTCTTAGACTCAAGGCTTAGAGATAACCCTTCACCTTCTGGTGAGAGTTGGTTTTTGTGTGTGTGCTTTCAGGGTTGACCAGTGAAAATACAGTAGCCCCCTCGCATCAATGATGTCGAGTTCCAAGAGCCTCAGTGTAATCTCGGGTAGAATCGAACCCTATATATTCCATGGAGCTAACATGGCGACCGAGTGACTGGTGGGCGGGTGATGTACATGGGGTGGAGAGGCTGGAGAAAGAAATGACTAACATTGTGGGCAGGATGGAGCAGGCAAGGGAGACTGCATCATGCAGTTTAACTCTCAGGGGTTGTTGATTTCTGGACTTTTCCACTTTCTGCTTTTGGACTGCATGGGTAATGGGACCTATGGGAAGTGAGAGCTTGGCTAAGGGGGTTACTGCATTTCCAGTGCTGGACGCTGGCCTGTGCCTCCTGCAGGGTTTTCTAGATGATGGCCTGGGAGTTAGGACAGAAGCCACAACAAGGCACAGAGACTGGATTACAGACTTTCCTGGGTCTACAGAGTTTTATCCTTATTTCTTCTGCACCATGATTTTCTAAAAGGAGATTTGGCCAACTGGATCCTCTGAAAGTTGAGTGTTACATGTCAGAACACCTGAATTCTCCGGAACGCCTTTAAAAAGCCAAACGAAACAAAACAAAACAAAAAAACCACAAACCAAACAACCAAGCAGGTACCAGGAGGCCTGAACCTTTCTTGGGCAGAGCTGGCTGAGCATGGGTGCCTCTTTATACCCGGGTAATCTGCTTGGGTGAGCTCTGTAGTTATTCATTTCCAGGACATCCTGTCTTGCCCTCTTTCAGCTGCTCACTCAGCCATGTAATCTTAATGTCTCACATGATCTGAGGCCTCTCCTGCCTCCCTTCCCTGCCTCTCCTTACTCCGCCCTTCATTAATTACTCATTACCAACCTCACTAAGTCCATTCTGGTCCTGCTTACCTGAGCCCTACCTGAGCCTTCCTGGGCTTGTTGCACATGTGAAGCTAGAAATCCAGCCTCCGCAGGAACAGGCAGTGAAACCTGCCCACCCACACGTACCTTGACGTTCCGGCCGTCCAGACCCTTTGTGTGTTCGTCAAACTCCACCCCGACGGTGAAATCCAGGTCATAGTTGCGGAACGTGCTGTTGGTTTTCGTCTTGAAGTTATCGCCGTCTTGAACGATGATCTTTGTCTGAGTCAGACGCACCGCGATCTTGCGGGTGGCAAAATCAATATCTGTTGGCAGAGGGAGCAGGGAAGGTTATGATGTGTGCAGCCAAACTCATTCATTTCTTTAACAAGGCAAAGCGCTCAGGACTGGATACGCAGACTGAGGACCGCCACATTTCTTTACATACATACACAGAAGCAAGAGTTAGTTGTCTTACACAGGGCTCTATCATGGGTTTGATTATTCTACCCCTCCCCCTGCCTGCTAGTTTTGCTCTATGTGTCCCTCACCAGAACCAGCCTTAGGTCTATGCTCATGGTAGATGCTCAGAGAATACGGATTTGTTAATGGAGGAGTGTGGTCTGGGACAGTGGTCACTAAAGCCAGGACCCTGGACCACCACCAGCAGCAACAGCAGCAGCAGTCAGTAGCAGTAGTCATGGAACAAGAAATCCCATTAGAAGTGTAAATCTTTCCCACTCACTTTGTGCACACCACAGTTTAGAAAGACTGGCACAAAAGAGTGAGGACAAGGGGCGGGTCAGTCCCAATTTCCCAGCTATGTGACCTTACAAAAGCTTTTTTCCCTTTTGGAGCCTCAGTTTTCTCCTGAGAAAATAAATGAGGATGGAAAAGCTCGTTTCGTACCGAGGAGTCCGTGAGCTTGATGGGAAAGGCTGTACAAGGTACCCAAGTGCTTGCATGTATTCATTGCACACGGTCCTCCTTTGTTGTCCTTGTCTGTTTAGGTGACCCAGGGACTAGAGCAGCTTAACCCAGAGCAAATGTTTCAGAGTGTATTTATATAGCCCTACCGTACCAGATCCTATAGGTACGAGATCCTATAGCTGTAGCTGCCATGGGGTCCTTTATCCTGCCTGGTGGGACATTTTCCTGGTCGGGCCACCTTCCTCTCTCTAGTTCGCTTGGTCAGTGGCTTTTGCTCAAGCCCTCCACGCTGAAGCCCCGGTTGTGCTCACAGAGCTCCAGCAGTCATCATTAGGATGTAAGAAAAGGATGCTGTTACTCAAATGAAAGAAAGAAAGGGGACTGCCCCAGGCAAACTACTACAGAAGAATGGAAATTGTGGGGAAATTGTGGAGACCAAACTCTTCTTTAGCGAGCAAATCTACATTCACTCTGTGGAAGTAGAAATCACAGCCCAGAGGATTTAAATGGTGGGACTCAGCCTCACCCGGCTTCACAGTGTCCCTATAAATGTAGCCCGTTCGTCATTCATGGCTAAGGCTCCCCAGGAAAAATTACTGCTTGTCCTGGGCTGCCTAGAAGAGTGGATCGCAGCAAAAAAAAAAAAAAAAAAAAAAAAAAAAAAAAAATTGTTGCTTGTCCCGAGTTGCCTAGAAAAGGGGATGGGGGTGGAATCGGCCAGTTGCTGAGGGAACGGGTGTGTCCTGGAAACGGCAGCAGAGTCAATCTTCCTGACAAGGGCTGGGAGAGTGCTATTAGGGCCCCTATGCAAATGGAGACAAGCACAGCTTCGCCTCCAGATTGAAAAATGACTTGGCCTCTTGGCCACCCTTTAGCGTTTGCACAAGCCAGTTAATCATGTCACCTCTGCTCCACCCTGGGGAAGGCAGTCAAATAGTCTGCTGGTGGATTTCTTGTTAGATATTTCTAATCCAAAGGGTTTAAACGTAGCTATAGAACATAAATGTGCACACACACACACACACACACACACACACACACACACACACAAGTACTTTCTCTTTGGACTCAGCAGAGGAAACTGGTTTCGGATATGGTATTTTAACACTAGGGTTATCAAGTTTATTTTATCTGTTTTTCTGTATTAAAGGTACCCCTGAGCCTGACTTATAGCCAAGTGAAGTGAATTTCTACCTCAGAAGGAAGGGTCCAGAGACAAGCTATTTCTGAGCAATACACACGGCTTATGCCTGCTGCTGCGGAAGAACCAATCAACAACAGCAAAGCGACTTTATTAAGCATACTTTTCATAACTGCCTTTTGAACAATGCGGGCCATAAAGCTGAAATACGAGCGGGCCACCCAACATTAAAACGCCTGGTAATGTGCTTGCGAAGAAAGCTAAAGTTGCAAGCTAAAAGGGCAGGTGCACTTTGTAAATTAAAGAGCAGAGATGCCCAAGAATCCATCACGGGAAATCCGAGAGCTGCTCAAAGTGCAGCCTCAATGGGCTTTGAACCTGGACTCCTTAATTCTCAAATCATCGGCACTTCCAGGCAATAAGGGGAAGTCGGGTGGAAGAACAATTTTCTCTTTTTTCCATACCATTTTCTCCTCCAGAGGACACGTTCAGAGTTCAGAAGGGAATTAGACTGGCCCCTGCCTGTCTCTTCCTTCACTCTTCCCTGGGTATTGCGGGCAGGCTGGTGACTCTGGGCTTGCACTCTGCACCCTTAGTCCAATGTTCTCCAATGAGATAGAGGTCAGGGATACAAGTGTCCATCCAGCATGTGAAAGTGAGACCAGAGGAGGGGAAGCATGCATCATTGTCCCCTGGCTTTTCTGCCTCAGTACTTTTCCATCTCAAAGGCCAACCGGGTGTCATGTAGGGCAATTAAGACTCTGGTGATTGGAATGATGTCATTGGCTTGTCATTGGCAGAAATCCAGAGCTGTGCACAATCACCTCGTTCTTAGGCCATCAGACAGTGACGGAGTGTCAGTCAGGGACCCTGAGTGACCCTCTTACAGTGCTTCTGAAGATGCTGTCTCTCTACTTTGGATATTCCCATCATCCCAACCAGCTCTGCTCAGAATGAAGTCCCCTCCCACCTGGCACCCTGCCCTGTTCAGGACAATAAGAAAGGGCTAATGTGTTGTTAGAAGAGACATGTTGGGTTGCTGTCTGTGCCCTGCCATCTCCTAGTCACATGTGTCCTTAGGAAATTCCCCTACTACTCTGGGATTCCAATTCTTCATTTTACCAAGTAGATAATGTCCCTTCTATCCTCAGGCCCAGCTCCAGGCTCCAGGTCTTACGTGTCCATATCTATGAAAAGCTCGGATGTGTAGTGAGTATATGAAGCCAAAATAGGAATAACAGAATTCTTGGTCTAACCTCTGCCTATCTCTCCACCCTCAGCCTCTTCTCTAATCTTCCAGCTGTCTGCATACTGCCATACCCCAGCCTTCCTGTCGTGTACCTTCTTGGACACACACAAACCTTTTGCACTTACCGTCCCTGGCTTCAGGGACACAGCTGAGCTTCAAGCTCTGACCTTAAGCACTGTCAACTCTTTAAAAAGTCGTCTTCCTTGACCTTCGTCCCACTTCACACACTGTTCTTTTCTGTTTTCTTTAAAACATGTGCATCACCTAAAGTCATCTCACACGGTGTCGGTGTTCTCTCTCAGTACCCCTGTCTTCCTCCCACCAGCCAGGAGATGGATTCCACCAGGGTAGGGGACCATCCTCTTAGTAACCATTCCATCCCCAGTGACCGGAAGAGTTCCCGATGTGTTGTAGGTACTCAATATATTACTGTTGACACCTGAGTTAGTTAAGATGAAATAAAGAATATAAGACTCTAGCAAGGTGCCCACGATTACCAGTGACAGGCCACTGGGAGCTTTTGGGTTTGTTACCCGGCACCTCAAAAAAACAACAGAGCAAGAAGAAAAACCAAATGCAAAACAAAAGCTAGAGCAGGATTTTGCACATTGCAGATGTTCAGGAAACATTTTTTGACTGAGAGCATTCAGCAGGGTCTGACTTCTGTCTCTAGGGATACCCCTTTCCCAGAGCTGAGCTTACTAGAAACCTAACAGGCTGGTTTTTTTTTTTTTTTAAACTGTGTATATTGCTTTAAATGAACAACAACAACAGCAACAACAACAGCAAAGGTGTCCTTTTACATCTTTTTACCATCTTATAGGAACTAAGATAAGATTTTCTTTCCCAAACAGGGGCAATGTATAGTATAAAAGATCATCAAAATCCGACCCTGTCCAGATAATTTTAGGATGCACCCTGTCACCATCTCTAGCGACGATGTTACAAGACGATTGTCTGTTTTCAGGACTGCTTCCTCCCAGTCTCTGCTACCCAGTCTCCATGTCGAGTCTCTCTCACTGCTCTGGTATCCCCATGCCCACCCTTCTTGGCCATTTTTCCCATCTTCCATGGCCATTCCACCACCCTTCCGATTCCGTGTCATTGGAGTCAGTGAGTGGCTGCCCGAGTTAGTGCGGTGGCCTCGCATCCTCCTGCCCTGGAGGCAGTCCTCTGTCCTTGGAGGATGAAGTTCACTCGTGGTACACTGTGCTAAACGTCCTCCTGTACCCTAGGTTCCCTTCTCTCCTTCCCCTTCAGCTCTGGTATCCCATGACTGTGAATCTGCACGTGACCATGGCCAGGCCCAGCCCCATCTCTGCTTGGATTCCTTCACTTCTGCCACCATCCTGTCCTGAAGAACTTGGGACGTCTTCACTGCCCCCTTCTACTGGGACTTTCTTGGCTCTGCTTTCCACTTAGTAGCTGTGGACATTTATTGGCCAGGGTCTAAGATTATCTGGTGTCCCATCTATGACAGATTGAATATTTTTAAAATAGTGGCGTCTGATCCTGTCTGTCTTACACTGTGGCTTCAACATTCTTCTCTCAGAGGACTGGGGTCTCTGGTGCTTCCCCATGAATGGAGAAAGGGAAGGTAACGCTTGGGCCAACAGAATACACTGAAAGAAACACCTAGTGGTCTCTGACAATGGGTCACAAAGGCCATGCCCCTCTGCCTCCCCTCTCTGGACATAGCCACATGCTGTAAAAATCCCCATACCATATAAAGAGACCAACCATATAGATGTCCTCAGCCAAAGCTAAGTGAGGTCTCAGCCACCAGCCAGCATTCCCTAGCTGGAGTGGAAATGGCTTCAAGAAGCCTCCAGCCTCACTCGCTATCCCCTTGTGCTGGATGAGAGCTCTTAAGCAAGGACCACAAGAGAGATCTACTCAACCCTAGACCAATGAGACATAGCTAAAGATGACTGTACTTAGATGACTATATGTACTTCGAATCACTTTTTCTTTTACAAAGTAACAACATTTGGATGAGACAATCTTGGTGGTCTGCACCTGCCCGACCTCCTCAAGAGCAGAGCAGCACAGGTCCTACCACAGACGGTGTATTCCCTGCTTCTATAAGCAGCTGCCGATGCCTCAGTGTGGCGGGTAGGTAAGCCTCTACCTTGGGCAGAGTTGATGGACTCTGCTCAGAATCCTCTTTTTATAGCTCTACCTGGCTCTTCTTTGGAACTGAAGAGATCTCTTCTACTCCTTGTTTTCTGGTCCAAAGGAGGACCTTAGGGCATGAGAGAGTCTTTGAGTGATAAGGTTTTCAAGCTGCTTTCTTCGGGGTCGGAGAGAATCTAGCAAAGCCTTGGAGTGCCCAAGGCAGGAGAGGAGTCACCACTGAATCATTCTGGACACTCACCCCTGAGCTCTTAATGACTTTGATAATTTGAGGTAAACTCAAAGGTTGCTGTGACATGTCATTCTGCTGAGACTAGTACCTGAGTCAAATGTGGAGGAGAGTGTTATCGAGTGAGCCACTGGGCTATTAACAAAGCCAGGGTGCCGCTAGGAGCAGCCTCTCAACAGTGTCCCTTCCTAGGGCACAAAGAACCAGGCCCCCCAGAGAAAGCCAATTTCCTTATTGATGGACAAAGTCCTGGAAAGCGGTGGTTCCTAGGCAGAGAACAATGTCACACCTGATAGTATTTACACATCTGGGGATTTGCAAAGATCTCTGCAATGCTCATCCCAAATGCCAAGTGCACAAAAGGGCACCGAAGACAAGCCTCATTGATTTCCCAGACTTGGGAAAGCAATCTTGCCTTTCGGTTGGGTGTGGCAGAAATTAAACAGATCAGTGGAACTGCTCCTGGCAGGTTAGACTGGCGGGGGCAGCCACTCCTCATCTGCTTTTGGCTGAGTCTATTGAAGACAGCGATCACTGCCAGCCCTGCCCCACCCATGGGTAGCTGAAGGAAATCAGGTGTCTTGCCTCAGTGCAGGGAAAGTGAGTCTGCATAAGGTATTTATGTGCACGGTGTTGTGCTGCCATCAAAGCAGGGCAAGTCCTTAGGACCCTTGAGATAGAGCATCTGGGCAAAGCAGTCACAAAGACACCCACATTCTGTGTTTAGCTAGAGCTAGCCCATGTGGTAGCTCAGACCACAAAGTGCCAGATGCCCGTCTACAAAGTGGGGACCTGCTATGAAGTCTTCAATCAGTCTGCTCATTAGAGTGAGATAGGTCTAACCTGACGTTAGATTGCACATTATGACTAAAGCCCCAAGAGACGGCAAGCAACGGAGGCTAAGGATTAGGAACATCAACCCAGAAGTATCTAAATGTCCCAGCCAGTCACAACCTGTAAGTCCCTTATGCCTATTGAGGTGCAAGCTTGTGTAAAAGGGGAAGCCAGAGATAGAGAGAGATCAAAGTGTAGCCTCAGTGGAGGATGGGAGTGTTTGCCTTCCACCTTCAGACTGAGGCGTTGGACTTTAGGAGTCTATCCAAGGGGCCAGGTACTAAAGCAGAACTATCTCTAAAGTCAACTAGGAATTTTTTTTATGAAGTATTATCATTGTATGGATGTACATGGGTGGTGTGGGGGGGAGGTTTGGTGGCATGCACATGCTATGGCATGCATGTGGAAGTCGGGTGACAGCTTTTGAGTTGGTGTTTTTCTTTTCATTATGGGTTTCAGGGGTTAAAGTCAGGTCCCGGGGCTCGTGTGCCAAGAGATTTTTACTCGCTGGACCATCTTGCTGGCCCTGGAATTGATATCATTTAAGCAAACAGCAAAAGGCATAATAATCTATATATGCCCAATAATAATTTCTGATAATCATCTCTGTTCCTGGCTTGTCTAGCACACTTATGAAACCACAGTGCTTCCAGATAGCTTATGTGGTAAGAGTTTTAGTTGTTCAAACTCACAGACGTACCCAGAACCAGTAGCGAAACCACAATACAGGTGTCGCTGTCCCTATTTGGCAGATGGGGAAAGCGTGACCCTGAAATGTCAAGAGCCTTATCCCATGTCACAGAGGACGTCTTGGGCATGGCACGGGCTGTAATTACTCTGGGCTTGCTCACCTCGTCTATACGATAATGTTTAAAATTATGCTTGTGAACTATGCCCTAATTGATTACGTCTATAAGCCCAGAACCCCATTTCCATTAGCCACTCATGCCGCTAAACAGGAGTGCAACAGGAATATTTCCTTTTTGCCTAGGTCCTGTTACACTCCATTCCAAATCGATTAGGTAGCTTAACCCTACTAGACAGAGCCCTAAAAAGAGGATTTTGGCCTGTCTTTCTTTCTTTTTAAAAAGCTTTGTTTTTTTTTTTTTTAGGTTTTTTTTTTTTTTTTAAAGACAAAGTCTCTGTACATTTTTCTGGCTGTCTTGGAACTTACTATGTAGACCAGGCTGGCCTCAAACTCAGACATCTCCCTGCCTCTGCCTCCCATGTACTGGGATTAAAGGTGCGAGCCACCATAGCCCAGCCTTGCCTGTCTTTCTTTAGTTGCAGAGGAAGGCCACGCAAGCCCGTTTTTAGAGACAAGTGTCACCATTAGATCCAAATCACTGGGCCTCTGCAGCCATATGCAGTCATTTCTCTCATACTTGTATGGCTCCCCGACATGCAGGGGTGTAACTCTGTATGTGAGGAATTTCAAGGTAGAAAGGGAGACCAGGGTGCTGTTGGTGGCAGGAGTTCAGTAGCTAAGCTCCTTGCCCAGTGCCTGGTGGTTGCCATTATTTGGAGGTTCCCCTGTGTCGACTCACTCTATCTTCTTCCAAGTACAGCCTAGAGGTGGCCAGGGCTACATGTTTCTGCCAACACCAGGAGAGACCTACAGATCTGCCCTGTCACTGACTTGGGACACAAACAGATTAGTAGCCCTTGGCCTGGAGCCCAGTGTGGAACGTGGGTAGGCCGTGGGTGAGTTAAGTCCTGTGACAAAAGACCCTCTCAGCCTCTGAGAGCCCGAATGTCTCTAGGTAGAGAATTGGATGGCTAGTCCTTCAGTGTTTCCTGTGTCAAGGCTGAGGAAAACTCAAGCAGGAGTCATTGGTAGTGATGTCTGACTCAACTGGTTATCTGAGATGGTGATGGCGAGGCAGGAGAGCGACTCTGTTGTCCTCTCGGGGTACACTATATCAGTCCTGGTGTGTGTGAATGTGCATGTACTGTGTGTGAACACATGTGCACATGCGTATGCATCATCTGTTCAGTGTGTGTTTTCTGTCAGGCACGCACTGTGCAAAAGACATTCTAACCTCATCACACTTATTATTTCTGGGTAGGAAAATGACCTCAGAGAGTTCCCAGGACTTAGCTGACTTTGCACTGTAGAACCCTGGAGGGAAGGTTTGCATACAGCTCTGGTAAGCCCCACACTAGCACCTCCTCGAGGACCAGTCTGCTGTCCTCTTCATGTCCCTTGTCTCCCGATCCCCTTCACCTCTTACCTAGGGCCTTCATGTAGCCTTCAAAGTTCTCATTACTCTCCATTTCCCAGGTTCCATTCTGGTCCTTCGTCATGATAGCGGCCTCGGGTTTGATGCGGACGTTTGGTGACCGTGAAGGAACAAGCTGCGGGGAGACTGTGTTAAACGTTACTGCTTTTATAGCTTAGTGGACCAGGTGTATAAAGATAACAGAGTCAAAGGTCAGAAGCCCAACTCAAAGGAATTGCCCTTGCCTTTGCAAAGTTCAACAGGTCTGTAGGCAGTCCAGGCACAAAGTCCTGCTGTTGCCAGGTACGTGTGTCCCAGTGAGCTCCACGACACAGTGCCTCGGAGCAGCTCAGTTTAGGCTGACTGGACTCCCACAGAGACCCTGGCCCCACACAGAACATTCTACACAGTTCCAAAGGAAAACAAACACTCAGTATTTGCCCCACACATTCTGCAGGGCTGCAGAACCAGGCCTGCCCACCACATAACCAGCACTGGCTTGGCTAATGGAGCCAACGATGGATCTCACATCTGTGGAGCTGTCTTCTCTGCTGAGCCACACTTCAAGTTCATTTTGTCTCAGATCACAAAAGCTCTATGGGTTATATTTAACAGACTCCCCTCCACACACACACACACACACACACACACACACACACACACACACACACACACACACACAACTCTACAGGTCAGCAAGGCTCAGGGAAGTTAAACGATAAGCCCAATGGTGACTTGTAAAAGACAGAGACAGGAAAACGAAGTGTGACCTGTGACCTGTGACCTGTGACAGCAGAGTGGGACACAAAGGACCTTTGGGGATTCATTGTTTGCCCTCCACATTCAGATTTGAGCATTTAAAAACAGTCCCCTGGCCCCCAAACACCACAGGTCTTGCATGCAAGAATATAAGGAAAGTTGGCCTGGTTGCAGGGGAGGGGCTGGAGACAAGAAGGGCGGTTAATTGTGGTGAGCTGGAAGCCTGCGTGTAATGGGCATGGGGGGAAGGAGGTGTGGGTGCTGATGTAAGACAAGAGGGGGAAATGTACAGGAAACCCAAGCTCTTGAGGGGCCAGTGCTTCAGTGAAGTTGCACATGAGTCAAAATACGACGAGACGAGAAAGCCTGTGTCTTCAGCTCAGACTCTGCATGGGTTGAAAGAAGTCCTCCACCTTGTCCTGGATTTAGACTTTGAATTTAGATTTCTGGGCTAATCTGAAGGATCCAGTGTGTAAAACCGCCTGGGAACACGCATTTCAAGCCAGGCCAGACAGAGTTCTTGGTGGTAAAGACATGTCAAAAATAGTTTCATGACCAGAAAACATTGTGAAGCTAATTGCCAAGAGCAAACACCCCCGGAAGTACACAGATTTCCAGGAGTTTCAGATAGCAATTAGAAAACAGATTGAAAATCAATAAGGCAATTCAAATATCACTCCAAAACTTCAAAAGGCATAAAGTGATATTTAAAAAAAAACAAACAGGATTACAGCCAGGTGTGATGGTACATGCCTTCAATCCCAGCACTCAGAAGGAAGAGGCAGGTGGATATTTATGAGTTCCAGGCCAACCTGTTCTACTAGCAAGTTCCTGGTTAGTCAGGGCTACACAGTGAGATTCTGCCTCAAAAAATATTGTTAGTAATTCAGAGATCAAAAATATAGCTGCTAGGGTCTGCACATACCTACACTGAGGCACACGTGTTAATATAAAATACAGAAAAAATTTAAAATATAGAGTTGCTCGAATTAAAAAAGGCAATAGGTGATCTGAATAGTTTATTAAATACAGCCAAAGAGAGTATCTGTACAATGGAAGGACTGAGAACTTCGCGCAGAGGTTACATACACTGCTTAGTTTTTGCCAATTTGACACAATCCTGGATAGGAACCTCAATTGAGAAATACTTGCCTCCAACAGATTATCCTGTGGGCAAATATGGGGGGCATTTCCTTGATAAATTATTGATGTGGGGGGTGCCCAGTCTTCTGTGGATGGTGCCACCCATGACCAGGTGGGTTGTATAAGAAAGCAGGCTGAGCAAGCCAGGGAGAGCAAGCCAGTGAGCAGTGTTCTTCCATGTTCTCTGCTTCAGCTCCTACCTTGAGCTTCCTGCCTTGAGTTTTGCCCCGACTTCCCTCATTGATGAGCTGCAATAGGGATGTGTAAGCCAAATAAACCTCTTCAAGTTGCTTTCGGTCAGACTGTCTTATCATAGCAAGAGAAAGCAAGACAGTACTAACACAGAAGATACCGTGGTGAAAACTCGGGGGGAAAAAAGTAAACCTAAGTAGATAGAAAACAACAGATGATCTATAAAAGAATAGCAAAGCAGCGGGATTGGCTTTAGGCTTTTCAACAACCCTGGTAGAATCTGACGATGGAGTGCAACCCTCTCACAATGAGGGAAAATATTCTTAAACAAGTTCTAAGCCCAGGTTGCCAATCACTCAAATATAAACACACACACACACACACACACACACACACACACACACACACACACACATACACGTCAGTCCATCAGCTTCAGGACAAAGTCCAAATCAAACCATGAAACCAGTATATTTATGTTGGGTGGCGATGCCAGCAACAGGAAGGATCCAGTACTTCCTGCATCGGGTTTCCATCTGTCAGCCTGCAAACCTCGGTGTCAGAATGCTTGAGCAGAAGGAAAAGGCAACTGTTGAAATCATGCCCATTACCAAACTTTATCCCATCCTAGAAAAGGCACTGAAAGCTTGTCAGGGACTTCCTTGTTGAAGTGAATTACCTGGGTATTTCTGGTCAGTGTTGGCTCCTTTCAGCTCAACTTGGCCAGCTTAAGTTGAGGTTTCAATAAAGGAGCCCTGCCTACCTTGTTTGTCATATGTGGCTTGGCCTTATCTCCTCTACATAAGATCCCATTGTCTTGTATCAAGATCCGATTTGTGTGTCTAGTCAGCTGTTCAGACTATTACCTTTATAATGTTGGCAACTAAGATGCCTCGTGATACAGCACAGTAACCAACGCTGTCTACAAAACACTGGCATTTTATTATCGTCTGTGGACAACTGGGGGATGCCTAGGATGGTACAGAAGGCTTGGCATCTTTGTCTTCATGGTGCAGCTTTCCCCTTTCTCAGCCTTGGCTCCAGAGCTCATTCAGCTGTCTCCCTCTGGAATAGCCTTGCGAGAAGTGAGCCGTGGTCGTGATTAAGGGGACCGCAATGGGTTCACAGCTGTTTAAAGATTCTCCTGAGAATTGACAAGGCTTCTCTGGAGCCACGGTTCTTAAGCTCTGGCCAGCCTCCAAGTCATCTGGAGGGCACAGCAGAATGCAGGATGCTAAGCTCCTCCCTTAATGAGTCCAGGGTGAGGCCCAGCAACCTGTATTTCTACAAAGTCCCGGGGGGGGGGGGGCACTGCCACTGCCCCAGGACCACAAGTGAAAATTATTGTATAACAAAAATTGAATAAAGCATCACTTCTTCCTGGCTTTGACCTCTGAATGCTTATCTACCTTGAGTTTTGCATTTATTCTTTGGTCATTGTACAAGAGACAGACAGACAGACAGACAGAGACAAAGACAATGAGACAAACAGAGAGTCGGTACATGTTCATGAGTGTATGTGTGTGTGTGCTCTTGTGTGTAGAGGCCAGAAGATGACCTTGAACATCATCCCTCTTTGGGGATCACTCTTCTTACTTTAGTTTTTTTTAATTAGAATTCAATTTTATGTGCCTATGTATTTTGTCTGAATGCTTGTCTGTGCATGAATTGTATGCAAGATGCCTGTGGAGGCGAGAAAGGGTGTCAGACCCTCTGGAACTAGAGTCACAGGTGGTTGGGAGCCACCCCCATTGAAGCTGGGTCCTCTGCGAGAGCAGCCAATGCTCTTAACCCCTAAGCCGTCTTTCCAACCCTACCCATCTGGGTTGTGGACATAGGGTCTCTCACTGGCCCAAGGCTTGTTGCTTTGGCCCAGGTGACCCACAATACCTCCCCAGCACAGGTATGACAGATGTGTTGCAATGCCAAGTTTTTCAATATGGCTCCCGGGAATCCAATTCAGGTCCTCATACTTATGTACTGGAGACAGTGTCATCTACTGAGCCATCTCCCAAGTCCTGTCATTTAAAACATTTAAGTAGAGAAAAAGAGCCCAAGGCTCTGAGAAGGGTTGCTGGCATCTAATAAGTGTCTAGATGTCCAGGATAGTAGCAGTGAGGTGGGGCTACAGCCCGAGCTGCTGGCAAGGGCCTGGTTCATCATCAACCTTCCAAGAAACCAGAGCTTCCACAGGTTCGTGTCTCTGACAGAGGTGAACCAGGAGGAAAAGTAAGGGACAGTGGGTGAGAAAAGCAGTGGCCACTTAAGCACTCAGCCATTCACACGTTCCAGGAAGATCACGTACCTTAGAAGTAGTTACAGAGCCCTAATTTCCAAAGTCCAATCCTAGTCCACCCTCCCTCCAACTCTGACCGCCCCTGTGAGCATCCCATGTTGTACCTACTTGCCTTGGTGGAATCCCTCAAGTGACTCGAGCCTAGGAAAAGTTACCAGCCATTCCTAACTGGCAAGGAGCTTCCTGGAGAGCAAAGAAAGAAGGGCAAATGTGGCCTTCGGTGGAAGGTTGAATCTGAGATCAGTCAGCCAGCTGAGAGTGAGCTCAACAAAAGGCCCGGGCCTACGAGAAGCCTTCACAGCACTGAAATCTGGCCTAGGGAGGCTTCCTTTACCAGGGCAGACTCGCCCAGACCTGCCCAGTTCCTCCCCAATCTACCCTGCTTTCTTCTTCCTCCTTCCACATTGCGTTTTGTTGTTTTCCTGTGTTGAGACTCACACATCCTAGGCAAGTGTTGCATCCTTGAGGTCTTCCCAGCTCCCTCCTTCCCTCAGAAGGAAGACGCTATATGTCCTTCAGAATGAAGAGGGCTCTGTGCTGGATGCTCCTCAGGGTCTCCGGGAAGACACCTCTCCTCTGAGGCAATGCCCCTGTGACTTTAACCTTACTGCACGTGCTCTCTGTGGGGATCAGAAAGTCCATTGGATTTGTCCGCAGGTCACAGGAGAAAGGGGACCTGGGATTTCGTTGAGCTACAGGCAGTGTTGGGCCTTGTCTCAGCCTTTTATGTACCTGGTGCCTTATCTACTTGCATTCCAGAAGGCAGAGCAGGACAGCCAGGTCACAAATTCTCATACCAGGGTATGACATTGCTCTTGTTCTCCGTGGTCCCTTCCCTTCCATTATTCTGAAGTCTACGGAAAGCAGGAGCTGAAGGCTTCAGTCCGAACCACCACTTTCCATAGGGGTGTTCCTTAGCTCTCCAGGGAGTGCTTGGCGATTGTACCCAGTGGAAACTTTTATGCCCTGCCCTGGTCCCTTCTGCCAGATCCAAGGAATGCCTGACCTGGTGGGATCCATTTATCTACTGTCTCTGAGGGTTTAGGGACCACCTCACGTTCCCCGCTTGCCTATAGGGTGGAAGCCGGGAGCATGCAAACACAGGAAGATGAGTGCTGCTTGCTTGGGGTGAGATCTGGGGCGGGTCTTTCTGCAATGGTGAGCCCTAACTCTCGGTATCTCCTGGAGCTGGAAGGACAGAAGGACTTTGATTACCAGGGGTCCTGTGAACTATTAGCAATTCTTCTTTTCAAGACTTCAAGCTAAATAAAAGCGTCAGTGAACTGATCAATAAGATATTGGTCCATGCACTCTCCATCCATTTATCAAGCGTGTTTGATGTCCTAAAAATCAATGAAGATGGACCATTCAAAAACTTCTATTATTCAGTGTTATGTTCCAGTAAGTGGTTTGACCCATGAGCACAAGGACAATGGTGGCCTTTTGTGTGCTGAACACTTGGCCTGTCTTATCTCAATAAAGAGAGGGAGTCACCCGATTCTCACTTTAAGGGTGAAGGGGATGAGGCTCAGAGAGGTTAGGAGCATCCCAAAGGCCACCCAGTTAGATGATGTTGGATTTGAACCTAGAAAACGTTCTGTCTGGTTTATCTGGTCTTTTTGTTGCCAGGGTTCAGGCCTCTCTGTGCTCCATTAGCTTCACACGTGATTCTGATGCCCAGCAGAGTATGAGAACCAAGTGTGTATTGTACACGCTAAAGCACGACAGAGCTAGGAAGCAGCAAGCTAACAGCACACTCCCACAAGGCTATGTGTAAACGAGAACAGAGCATGAGCGAGATCCAGGACGGGGTGGGGGGAGTGTCTGTCTCACAGGCTCCCCTGGGACTCCACGTGGCAGGTGCTGCTCCCGGGCAGGCTGGCGCGGGAGAGCCAGGCCTCTGGAATATTAGGAGTGATAGCTGTGGCTGGGACTGCCCTCCCACCTGGCTCATCAACATCAGGGCAGCCAATGGGCAGAGAGTTGGGGGGAGGAGCAAGGACCCTTTTGGATCCAAGGCTGGGCTGCTGCGAGGATCCCTGGCTCTGCTAGCTCTTAGCAGCAGTTGGTTTTCTTGTCTGCTGTGACTTGCTAAATAGTTGATAAAAGCGTTGAAGGAAAGAAAAGCTTATTTTGGCTTCTGCTTCGAGGGATCCTAGTTCATCATGGTAGCAGGAGTGTAGGGCAGCTCCTCATAGTGTGTCCACAGTCAGAAAGCAAGAGACCGTGAATGACAGTGCTCAGTCAGCTTTCTCTTTGCGGTTAGTCTAGTGCTGTAGCCCATGGAGTGGAGCTCTTCCCACCTCAACCCCGCCTAGAAAGTTCCTCGCTGACATACCTAGAGATTTATCTCTTAGATGGTTCTAGAGCCTGTCAACCATCACACCAACTCATCGTGGATGGCCTTTTCCTACCCTGATACCCTTCTGAGGCCACCGGAGCCAGGAAAGCCTGCCCTTGTCCACACGGATGGGAGACCAGACATTGGGCTTCCGAGGGCGCCTAGGTAACACTGAGTGCTCAACGACTGGTGTGAATCGGGTGTGAACTGGCAGACTCGTTTTCAGCTTCAGGCCTTAGTGGGAAGAGAGGAGAGGAGAGCCATTAGGTCACAGGGTCTGTGCTGCGTCCTGCTTTTGCTCCAGATGGCAGAAAGGAGAGCAGGGAGGTGGGAGGCCTTCTCTATTCCCAGGTCACAGTGGTTTCGAAGGAGCCCCCTTGTACCTTCCTCTTTCCCTTCCCTTTTTGCAAGAGTACGTTATGCATCAAGGCCAGGGTCAAAGCAAACTACCTCACTTCCTGTGCAGAGGGCCTGCCCTGCTTTCTCCTCCAGGACTTTTGGGATCCTGGTGGCTATTTTTCATCACACTTTCCTGGGATTTACTTCCCGGTAACTGCCCCTCACCTAAGGGATACCTAATACATCGTGCAAATGTTTCCAAACCAACACATATGATCGGCTTGCTTCTTATTTATCTATTCATACCTTATTCCCTTGCACAGTGATTCATTTGCACAGCTCTTGATTCAAGCGCTCTGTAAAGGAAGAGGCTGGAAACATTGGTCCACCCGTGTTCACTTCCCATGGCATCTGCTGCCAGAGGAGCCTGCTCACACTGGCTTCTTGCGCATGTTTCCAGGGTTTGCTTATGCACATACACTTATATCCAAAATACAACGGTCTTAGCTCATTTTCTGCTGCTCACCCAGGAAACCCAACATGTAATTTATAAAGGATAGAAATATATTCCCTCATGGATTTGGAGTTCAGAAAGCCCGAGATCAAGGCATTGACATGTGGAGAAGACCCCTCTTGCTGTATTCCTAGCTGATAAAAAGTGGAAGAGGTCAGGGAGGGCAAACTGGCCCCTGCTCGTACTCTACAGAGCATCAGTCCATACGTCTGGACAGAGTCCTGACTAGCTAGACACTTTTTAAAAGGCCCATCACTTGGTACTTCCACATCAAAGTTTCCAGTACGTGTGTACAGGGAGAGCATGTTCAGTCAAGAGTAACAAACGTGGTGTCATGGTTGGGGTATTGAAATGTGTCCTGTACCCTTATATATTGGGAGGTCAGTGGCCAGCTGATGGGCTTTTGATAAGTGATTGGATGCTGACTTAATCAATCCACTGATCTGTTCATGGAGCTGTAATATGATGGCATTGTTGGGAGGGGTGAAAAGTGAGAAAAAGGGTCTAGTCGGAAGAAGTAGGTCACTGGGTCACAGCTTGTTCCGGTTTCTTCTTATGCCATCCTACGTTGCTCCTGTCAGTGTGAGGCGAGCATTTCTCCCTCCGTGCTCTTGTAGTGAACAAGTGCATGAAGCCAAGAGGCCTCTGTTGAGCTCTTTAAGTCTGTGAGCCGAGAGATTCTTCCTCCCCATTTGTTCTCTCAGGGGTCTTGCCACAGACTCGGTTTCTCAGGCCCTTGTTTGCCCTTTTATTTAACAAATCTTGGCAAATTTGTCCTCAGCACAGCAGAAAGCCTCTGATATCAGTTCTCTCTGATTATGTGGAGAACCCACGGCCATAAGTATCACAGTTACAGTAGCCAGTTAGGACTGGGAGGCCGGTGGCTTATTTCCTTTTGTTTATAATTACAAAAAGTGCTACTTTGATCTATTCTTAACTGATATTTTGTGCACACCACAGAAAAGGTCAGAATAGTTTCCATGTAGGTTTTCCAGGCATATGACCACTATAACAGTTCTGCTCACAGTTTTGATAGCTCTGCATGTCATCATTTTAAATCAATTTGCCAACAAGATATATTCCTGAATGTTGACTTTGTTATTTTAGTGTGGATTTCTTTCAAATACCTGTGACTCTTTTACCTTCTTCTGTGAGGAGCTTATGTCTTTTTTTTTTAATTTTAAAGTGAGTTGTTAGTATTTTTGATTTCAAAACGTTTTTTTTACATGTTAAGGAAATTCACACATCCCCCCTTGGGACACACACACACACACACACACACACACACACACACACACACACACACACAGTTTCTCTGTGTGGCCCTGGCTATTCTAGAGCTTACTCTATAGGCCAGGTTGGCCTCAAGATCTGTCTGCCTCTGCCTTCCCAATGCTGGGATTAAAGGCATGCACCACTACAGCATAACGATTTTCCCGGTGTCTTGTTTGCACTTAGCTTTTAAAAACAATACTTCCCCCATAATTTTTCAGTTTTTCTCCAAGCAGTGCATGTAGTTACTATATGAAAGTCAGATTACTAGAGGACTTATGGTGACATGGGGGGTGCTTTGTCACATCCCTAGGCACCGAGCTCCTGTCCCTCAGAAGCATTCATTCCTATCTTTTAGTCTTTTCTCTATAGAGTCAAAATAATAAACTTTGTCTCTTTATTACCCCAGTTCTAGACATTTTCTGGTTCCATCAGTGGATGTAAAAAAAAAACCCTTAATATTTTTATCCCACAGCTTCCTCTGTGTGTGTGTGTGTGTGTGTGTGTGTGTTTTGTGTACACATTTATGTTATATATAATTTTAACTAAATTTTGGTGAGGCAATTAGTCAGAGTTTGTTATTTTGATGAGTTTAAATATTGGATCTGAGTAATTCTTGTCATCTCTCTTTCCCAGAGTTGACAGTGTCCACAGATTTTCATAGGCACAAAATGCCTGCTATTTAAAATTCCAATAACTTTGACGTAATCTACCTTTTTGGCTTGTTCTTCGCAAACTCTTGAGCATGCTGTAGACTTCTTCCCACTGCAGCCAAGCATCTGGATATAAATCCTATGGGTTTTTTTTTTAATCTTCCTCTCAGCATTCCTGCTTGGGTTACTCCTCAACCCCATGGGGACTGTGCTGTCGGTGTTCTCGAATCCAGGGTCCCTTGAAATAAGCTCTGAGAGCAGAGGCTCTCAACCTTCCTACTGCTGCAGCCCTTTAAAGCAGTTCCTCGTGTTGCAGTGACTCCAACCGCAAAATTATTTCCACTACTTCATAACTGTAATTGTGCTACTGTTATAGATTGTAACATGAATATCTGTGAGTCTTTACCCACACGTTGAGGACTGTGTAGGAATCATTGTCCTAGATCATAAACTTGCAATTCTTAAAGGGAGTAGTTAGGTGTAGTTCATTTTCTACGTGAGCTTGTTTAAAAATCTGAGATCTTTGTTTTGCTTTAAAGTCACTTGGTTGATGTTTTATTTCATGTATGTATGTATGTATGTATGTATGTATGTATGTATGTATGTATGTTATCAGTCACCACACTGGTTTCTGTGGACATCTGTCTGCAGCCCGTGGCTTTGTCTAGAGAGCTGTAGTAAGCTGGACATCAGCTTCTTATGTAACCCCCGAGCCTCAATTCTTTTGCTCTGTTAAGTCAAAGTCAGTGGCCTCTCATCCAACCACACTCCAATCTTCCCCACCCTCAGCTCCATGTCGTTTTCTCTTATACTGCTTTTGCTTAGAATGAATGTCATCATTAGTTTTTTTGTGAAATCTTTGCCAGCATGTTAAAGTTAATGGGTGGTTAATCTCCTCACCCACCACACAGGTTATCTTTGCCCGGAGTATGTTTGACTAGACCATTTCCCAAGTCTGTTGTGTAGCTTTGCTGTCAGGGGAAGTAAATGAATGTTTATTTATCCCACATAGGTTCACAGAGCAAAGGAAGGATCCTGGTGAAGTCTAGGTTGGTGACTAAGGAAATCACTGGAGTTACTTACATGTGAGTATTTACAGGAACACAGGTGATGCAAAGACCACTTCGTTACTGGAAAGCTCCACCCCAGTGTGGGTGATGACTCAGGAAAATTGCATCATGGGACTCTACATCATCAGCATTCCTGTGAATCCTGCAGGCAGTTCAATTCAGAGGCCCCTCACACCCTGCAGCTGTTCCTTGCTTGTGGAGGAGGTCCTGATGGGCCGCGTAACCTTCTGATGTGCCCAGCCAATTCTTGCAAAATTTGTCAACTTTCTGCATGGAAAAGTGTCCTCTAGGAGGGGGACACTTCATTTTGGAGGAAGCAGCTTCTCAACACTTTATCTTTTACCTTGGTTTTTGTATTTTTGCCCCATTTTCATGATGTTTTCTGAGCCTTGGATAGGGTGATATGATGTCTGATTTTTATATTTATTTATTTGTGTGTGTGTGTGTGTGTGTGTGTGTGTGTATGCATGTGTGCATGAGAGAGAGAGACAGAGAGAGAGACAGAGAGACAGAGACAGAGACAGAGACAGAGACAGAGACAGAGACAGGGGGGAGAGCAATCTCTACTTCCAGTATTCATTCTTGCAGGAGAAATGCAGTTACTCTGGTGGGATAACTGACCGCTCCTGTGTGAACTTAATTTTTTTTGAATCTGTACTGTTCTGTTTGTTGCTTAGCTCTTTCTCTTTACCTCTTGGTGAACTGTTGTTTATGTTTTAAAGCCTTCCGGAAGCTGCTACCACAGCATTTGGCTGTCTGTTGATGGAACAGCGGCTTCACACAAAGTTCTCTGTGATTGTCTTGACGTAACCCAGGCAAACCATACTGTCTGCCCTTCCCTTCTGACTTCTGTTGTCCTTCTCTTTCTCCTCCTTTGCTTCCTTGCTTCCTTTCATCTCCTCCTAATCCTATAGCACCGTTTGAACCTATTTGCATGTTGGTCCAAATGATTCAGCTTCGTCAACAAGAGCCTCTCTCACATCCTAAAGATTGTGTCCCACCACAGGGCTCAGCAAACCCACTGAAGCTCCAAACTAGTTCTGAGGTTCCGGTGAACTAATTTTCTTAATTCTCCTATGAAAAAGTCCAATCCCTCTCTGTGAACTGGGCTCCAAACATTGCTTGTTTCCCTCTGTGTTATCTGTCTGCCACACCTACTCCATGGAGTCTGTGTGACCTGAAGCTCTTGTGGTTCGTTTCTATCCAGAACAGAGGCCTGTGCCTGGAATGGCTTGGCCTCCTGGAGGTCCTGGCCGTCTCCCTACAAATAGAGGATGACTGGGGTCTATGCTTGCGGTGGAGGTGCCTTCCGTGTTCTAGTCTTGGTGACCTTAGCAACTTTAAGCTGTCAGCAATATCTGATTTTAAGAACATAGCAGTGTGGGAAGATGGTCATGTACCTTTAGATGTCTCAGGAACTGAAAGTTCAGAGACGGAAACATCTCACACCACCATGATCCTGATGAACTCAACGGCTTCGATGAACTCAACTGCTGCACCCATTAGTTCCCAGGAAATAGGAGAGAAATTAGTTGCAGCTATTAAGAACTGACTGTTCCAGAAAAGTCTTGTCCCCCTTTTGGGAAAGTTTTGTTTAGCATGATTCAGAATAGTAGTGACTCTTTTAGAAAGATCATGGATAAGTTCCAACAAGTTGAACAAACTTATCGAGAGTTAACTAGAAGGAAAAGAGAAATTAACATTGAGCAAGAAGTGAAAGAAATTATAGAATGGTTACAAAAGTTTCCATATTATTCTGAGGGGCCATAAATACAGAGTTTAAACTTTATTAAAACAAAGGTAAATGTTGAATGCATACCTGGTGCCCACAAATCTGGCAGTATAACTGCAGTTTTCTAAACTATTGTTTGCTGCTGAGAATTGTTTTCTAGACTCTACGTTCAGCTTTCCTCCTTGCAAGGGACATTTGTTAGGTGATGAATACAGTTATAATGTACCTGTTCTAACTGCTTAAATCTATGCCAAGAAGTAAAGCTTTTCGAAGCAGCACACACACACCTCGAGTTTGTGTCTGTCTGTCGCGCCGAATCCGTTCTCTACCTGAAATCCAAGCCTTGGTCCCTCTGCTGACACACTCCCCTGGGTGGTCTGTGGCACCTATCCTTTGTAGTCTCCGAGTCACCAATGCCTATGGTGACCCCAGCTAGCGATAATCAAGTGTTCCTCATGTGATCCTGTCCATCACAGACAGGAATGTTGGCAATGACAGGAATGACATCCCTTGTGAAGATGCTTTAGGTGACACAGCTGTTGTCTCAAGAAGGGCTGAGCAGTTCCCTTACTCAGTTTTTCTACCTTTACAGCGCCCAGGCTGACCCGCGTGTTTCACAGCTTCATGATCCCAGCGGGGAGAGGCTTTCGCTGTTGTTATTGCTAATTTGTTTTAAATTCCTTACCAATTCAATAGGTTTGCATATAAAGGATTCCCTGACAACCATAGTTCCCTGTACCAGGTCATCATTAAGGCTCTGCACATTGAGTCATGGATTCTTGTTATGTCACCCAGCTGACCTTTCTCCTCAGCCTTCCTCCCAGAAGAAAAAGGCTTGTTCTTCTTCCCCACACTGTCTTTAAAACCCTCCAAATGAAATGTTCCCTCTTTCTACTTCCTAGGCATTTATCTGTCCTTCTGACTTTTTCTCACTCTCTGTGTTTTTTCCCCTGTGTTCACTCCCTGTCAACCAGTTGCTTGCTCTGCCTCTTTTTTTAAAAATGATTTTTATTGGATATTTTTATTTACATTTCAATGTTATTTTCTTTCCCAGTTCCCCAGCTATAAGCCCCCATCCCATCCCCCTCCCTTTCTTCTATAAGGGTGTTCCCCCTTGCCAAACATTCCCCCTTTCTGCCCCCGACAATCTCCTGCACTGGGGGTCCAGCCTTGGCAGGACCAAGGGCTTCTCCTCCCATTGGTGCCCAACAAGGATATTCTCTGCTACATATGCAGCTGGAGCCCTGGGTCTGCTCCTTCAATCCTTTCTCTAATTCCTCCAACAGGGACCACATTCTCAGTTCAATGGTTTGCTGCTAGCATTCTCCTCTGTATTTGCATGCTCTGGCTGAGTATCTCAGGAGACAGCTATATCAGGCTCCTATCACTTGACTTATAGTTGAGTTTATTTAATCTTGTTTACAATAAACAGGAAGCTCTCAGATTAAAGGTATATGCTTGGGCTGAGCCACACCATAACTAGAAACAGGTTTTCATGCATACAATCTCACAGTGTGATCAAATGTCCTACAACATTCTTGGATTAAAGGTATGTGCTAGTGCTAAACCGGTATACAATCTTGGGCTTCACAGTGCGATCTACTAGCCTGCCACAGATTCTCCTTTTTCTCTCCATCAAAAGTTAGATTTAATAGCAGTTTTTACCACCCTTACCATATTTTCTCCATCCTGCCTAGTCCTTCTATGGCGTTTGAGTCTTCGGATCCAGAATACGTTCCGTAGTAATATCCAATTTGTATTCTCTTTCCCATGTTTCCTGCCATCTGTGAGACGTGTCCAGGCTACTTCATCCTCTCCGTTTTCCACTTTCTTGCCAGGGGATAACGTGGAGAGGAGAATCTGTTGTCTCTTTCTCATTGAAGTTCCTTTCTGAAAGAGGAGCTCCTTCTGAGACGATAGCCAAGCCTTCGACATGGTTGGATGTTTTCTCTCCCACGGCCAAAGTCATGCAACTGCTATTATTACCCATTCCAAGTTCCATGGGCTGTGCTAGCATGGCCCCACACCATGCTAGCCTCAAGCACTCTATAGCCTAGCATGGCTTCCTGTCACAGACTCTGTTCACACTCCCAACAATCCAGTTAAGTCATGGCTCAACAAACTGGAACCCAACAACCAAGTTTACATGTTAAATGCTCAATGTATAATTCATCCACACAATTAACTTACAACCAATTGATAAGAATGTAAACTGTCCACCTAGATATAGTTTGCTCATCTAGACACACAAAATCCTGTACACATCCATCCCTGAAGAATATTCATAACAACCTGTATCTACATAGAGATGCACGGCGAGGATCGTTTACGTCTGCCTCCATGTTACCTCCCTCTTTCTGCTCCTCCCTTTCCTTCTAAAACCTCTGTCCCCACCTCCCTTTCTTCTCATCCAATGACAGGCCTCGTTTTATCTCGTACCTGCCTTCACCTGCATAATGACATCAACCTACACAGTGGTATGTCTTATTAACTAGTAGCATAGAGCATGTAACTGCCACTCATGCGGTACCAGGAAAGCCAGCCACGTTGACATTTCTTCAACAAATGCTATGCTCTCAGGGGGATCAGCACCAATTTGTATGTCTTATCACCCATCAAAAGGGCCCTGTAACCAAGCCCTCCTAACCCCTCTTTAATTCTGATTGTCTCTTTGGGCTCCAATTGCTTTGCATAACATTTCCTGGGAAGACGTGAACAAAGGTCTATTTATTCCACACAGGGACCCATGGACAACCCAAAAAGTGATTGCGTCAAAGTCTAGCTTGGTGAACCAATGAGTTTATCAGAGTTATGGGAACATGGGGGAGGCATTACCTACAGGAACATGTGTGACTCAAAGGTGGCTGTGAGAGCCCCACCCATTGTGGGTGATGATGCAAGGAAGCCAAATGATTGGTGTTACCTGGCAACTTGGGGATAGCTCTAGCTGAGTTACTGCTCCCCCATTCCCCTCAAAGTGTTCATTGCTCAGATTACCTTGGAAAGGGGCCTCAGAGTCTTGTAGCTTTCTGAGTTTCTTGAGTCTAGTAAGTTCTACACATTCCCAGAGTCTTAGGATCCCACAAAGAATGCTCTGGTTTGGAGAATACAGCCATAGAATATCTGTAGAAATCGAAGTAGCTTCAGAACTCTTTATAATGTAGGTATTTCTGGTTGTTAGCTGTGTAGATGATTCCTTACTGTGACAATGTGAACAATTTTATTTGGTAAGGAGCAGAGTCTCTGTAACTCAAGGCTTTCTTTAGGTCACTTGGAACACATTACAGGTTTCCTCATTAGTGAGTGAGCTAAGCTGAAATCTTCACCAAGTATTCACTTTGAATTTGTGTATTTATGATTTTGCCTTGTAAGCTGATAGGTCCTGGGAAACTATGTACCCAGAGAAGTCCATCTACCTGAACAGTTTAAAAGACACCCTCCCCCTCATGCCGCCCTCTCTTGGTGTGGAGAAGAGAATTCTGAATGGGACTAGATCTTTGATTTTGCAGCCTTAGAGTCACTGGGGTTTCTTCCTCTCAATTCATTTCTTGTTTGGTTTTGACTCAGCAGTATGTTGAAGGAATTATATCAAAAATGAAGACATCAAAAATGAAGATTTAGCCAGTGAGACAGAAGATGGTTTCTACCCCATACAACCGTAAATAGAGAATTTGGTGGAAGGTTTAAATTTTTGTTCATGAAGCTTCCATGTTTGTCCATTTTGGATGCCAATCAATTAAAATGTCATGTCTACTGTGAAAATGAGAACATCTCTTTCATAACTTCTACGGAAAGCATTTTGCTTTCCTTTTTAATTCTTGTCTTTTGTGTCCCTCAGCCTGGGGCTGTAATTGTAGAAGTAAAGCCATTGGCTCTCTGTCTGCACTTAGGAAATGTTTCTTCTCAACACGTGTGCTTGTATTTCTGTTTCTGAGGATGTAAACAGATTAAATTATGAAGTATTTTAAAACTACAATTACTTTTTTCTGGTTGGTTTATAAAATGAATAAATGCCTATAGAAAATAAATGAGTGAGTGCCTATATAAAATCCTTAACGTGTAGGATAATTAAACATCAAATTATTCAACACGCCATGACAATGTGCTATATTTTTTTCCTCCAGCTAACCCAGAATTTTGTTTGCTTTTGAGACAGGGTCTCACTATGTGGCCATGGCTGGGATGGAGCCTGCCATGTAGACCAGTCTAATCTCAGTTTTACTTCTGAGTGCAGCTGTTACACAGATGTGTCTCCAGACCTGGCCCAGACACCTTTTAAGAATCTGAATTCACAGAACTAAAGTAAATGTTTGGCAGACGTTTACTATTTATTTATTTATTGGTTTACTTATTAATTACGAATGCTACTAATTAATTTACTAATATTTAAATGAAGATATATTTCTTTAATTTGTCGCTTATATCAGCAATAAAAGTAATTAGCTTATTCTGGTTGGTGTGTTTTCCACAAGTTTTACTTATCAAATGAGCTAATGTTGACAGAATGTTTAAAGGTAAGAAAAATGTAAATTTATGTTCAACTACATCAAATCAGTTTAAAACACTCCACTGAAAGAGTCATTGTGTGTTTGTAGCATGTCAGCTTGAAGATAATCTCCAAGATCTCTCCACGATTTTACACTTTGCGTTGATGTTAAATTAGATCGATCTCTACATGAGTTAACACTTTGCATAGATGGACTGTGGTGTGGTCAGTAGTCGCACAGAGGCTCGCTGGCTAGAGCAGAGCACCGACCTACTGATTATAGAACACACTTTTACTTGGTTTCGTTGGAGAAAAAGCAAACACTATGACAATGATGCAGGATAACAACCCAAAGAGCTGTAAGAGTCACGTCACGAACTTTGCTGATGGGCTGAAATGAGAACTGAATTATCGCCTCTCTTTATTTAGAGAAGTTAGGGTAAATGGCACCAGCTAAAAGTTGTAATTAGGTCCAGTGGTTGCGATTTCCCTGGGAGCCTCCCGGGAAGGGAGAGAGAGACAACTGAGCATGCGCAGCTGCTTTCCTGGGCTTTGAGTCCTCAGCACTGCAACACTGACATTTTCACAGACCTTTTAGATCTTTTGCTCCTGTGGCACAGGTATTTGTTTTCCTATATTAGAGCTCAAAGGGGAGAGATATTTTGAATACAGTTCACATTTCCCTGTCCTGGTAGTGCTCCCTGGATTTTTTTTAGAACTTTAGAATTTTTTCTTCTGTCCTGGTGTTGGTACGAAGGTATGTTGTTTACTTTTTCGTTATGTTTTGTTTTTTTTTTTTTTTTTTTTGGTTTTTTTTTTTGGAGCTGGGGACCGAACCCAGGGCCTTGGGCTTCCTTGGCAAGTGCTCTCCCCCTGAGTTAAATCCCCCACCCCCTTTTTTTTTTTTTTTTTTTTCCTTTTTTTTTTCGGAGCTGGGGACCCAACCCAGGGCCTTGCCTAGGCAAGCACTCTACCACTGAGCTAAAATCCCCAACCCCTTGTTTTGTTTTTAAGACAATGTCTTTCTATGTAGCTCTGGAGGGTCTGGAACTCATTCTACAGACTAGGCTGGCCTGGATCTCACAGGGATCTGCCCTGCCTCTGCCTCCTAAATTCTGGGATTAAAGGTGTATGCCACCACAACCCACTTTCTTTGTGTATTTTTAAGACTAAGATTGTTATCTTTTTTATCAATTATGTGTGTGTTCTAGATAATAATTCACTTCCTGATTTATATGGGTCATTTGTCTGTTAGGAATTAACCCTGTAAACTGCTTGAACAGATATCATTAAGTCGTAATGCAGTAAATGTGATGTGCTTCTGGAAACTTTACGTCTTTCCTTCTGTCTTCCCCCCCTTTAGATGATATTTTGCTCCACCTTTTTTATTTTGCTGTTTCTATTCAAACCTTTGACTCACCCACTGTGCGTCTTCCATGTGGGGTATTCTGAGGGCGTCTGATTTTCTTTTCACTGGTTAGTGAACTACTTTTCTGCTCTCTGTCCCTTCCCCATGGATGCGTAGAGTCACTTTCACTATACCTAACTTCCCACATCCACAAAGGGTCTGACTCTGGCTTCCCTGGCCCCTCCCCCGACTTCTCCACGTGTCTGAACCTTTGTCTCTACCACAAAGTGTGCCTCACTTTGCCTTAGCAGAAAATCCTAATCTCTAATAAGACAAATCTCCTCCCCCATAGACTTACTCACAGGCCATTATTATCTCGTGCAAACCGTGGAGCAGGGCCATCATTTGGGAACAGATATGGTTTATAAATGAACTGGGAGGAATAAAAATCTTTTCCACGCTGCACGATTAGCTCAAACAGGAGTGCCTCTCACAAACAGGTCGTTTTCTGAGTTCTTTAATGGCGTATTCGGATGCCTCCGTCCCGATCCTGTGGACTTCGCGTCTGCTCTTTTCTCTGTCGATGTCTTGCCCCTGTGAACAATTTCAGCTGTTCAGATTACACTTCCGGTAAATCACAGCTGGCTCAGGGCAAAGCTGTTGATTTGCTAGGATGTTTTGATAGCTGGAAAATGTTATAAACTCTCTTCTCAGTTCTCACAGATTGGGGTTTAATTCTGATTTTTATTTTTTTTAGGTAAATACATTTATAACCTCAAACGCTAACAATTTAAACTCTTTTTTAAAAACATTTTAATGATTTATTTATTCTTATTTAATGTTCATTGGTGTTTTGCATACATGCAAGTCTGTGTGAGTGTGTCAGATCCCCTGAAACTGGAGTTACGGATGATTGTGGGCTGCCATGTGGGTGCTGGGAATTGAACCCCGGTCCTCTGGAAAAGCAGCCAGTGCTCTTAACCACCAAACCATCTCTCCATTCCCTACAATTAAAACTATTTACTTTAAACTTTTGGACTTAGGTAAAATAATCTAAGAAAAACACCAAAAGAATAAAACCTTCAGGCTCCTTTGCAATCACTGAAGACTTAAAAGAGCTTTTGTTTATGTGGTAACAACTACTTTTGTTTATTATATTAAAGTGAGAGATTCATTTGAAGATAGTGAGGCTGACTACATACCACATTACCTCAAATAATATCCTAAATTTATTCGAAAAACTTAGCTTTGAACTTGTATCCACAATCCTAGTCCTGCATCAGAATAAAAATGTCATCAGAATTCAAAACAAAATCACAAAGGACAAAAAGTGATGTTTACCTACTATGGTTTAACAATAAGTTTTAAAATCTTAAAGCTTAGATTATTAGCTATTAATGCTCTTAGCAGAGTTAGTAGGGACATTTGCTTAGCACGGACAAGGCTCTGAATTCTGTCCCCGGTCAACACTGCAAAAAAAATAAAGCTAACATTTTTGCTGAATTCACTTAGTTCTGATAAGCTGATTTACTAATTAATGTCTTCACCTACTAACATTATATAAATGATTAATCTTTAAATTAATTTTCTAGGTGAGCATACATAACCATAGTTATCACTGTGGAATTTTTCTTTGTTCTTAATGGTTGTTATTTCCAGGGTGATCAGCCTTGCTGATTTGCAATCTTCCAGACCTACAACATTCGGTGTGTGAACCAGAGGTGTCCGGAGAAAACCAGAGCAGTTGGTCCTTCTATCTCTTCCAGAATAATCTGCCTAGAAAACAGAGACCCCGTCACTGGCTTTGGCAACTTTATGGTGTGTGTTCTGACATAATTCCTTTAATGTGCAAAGGAGAAGGAAGAGAGAGGAAGAAGAGAAATGATTAAGGGAGAAGGACATAAGAAGGAAGAGGAGAGAAGAGTTCCTCACACAAAAGAAGCCAGGCTCTTTCCCGCACCATTGCCTTCAGCTTAATTTAAACATCTTCTTGTCACTTAGATTCAATAGGCGACCAGACACCACATCTCAGACACCCATCTCTTAATCAAGGATTCAAATCTTTTCTGACAACTTTTTTGATTTTTGTCTTCCACAAATCAGGTGTGAGATACAGAAGAAAATTAAATAAAGCTCGCAGAGCATCTCTTAAACCTAAAACATGCTTTGAGATTTCCCAGAGGATTCCTGGCAAATTACAAAGATTTATCTTTTACCTTATAAGAAGAGATGCTGAAAATGAATAGGTTCGGAAGGCTGAATGGAAGAAACTGTCAAATCAGAAAACACTCCCTGTCTTCCCTAGTACCAGCGAGATGCTTACCACAAACTCTTAAGAACCCTCGCACCTCTATGCAGTTCTTTGAGATTCATCTGTGCCTTCATCTCCGTGTATATTTTACTTTTAAGGGAATAAAAGCATACTAGTTAAAAATCTTACAAAATTGTTCTGTTGATTTTTTTCCTGCAGTTATTTGGGGTTTGTTAGTGTTTTAAAATTGCTGTTTAAAGTCTTACTTTACGACAGGCTCTTTTCTTTAAAAGACAACACTGAATCAAGTCTTGTTTAAGCCAGTGCTCTCTGATGCATATCCGACCTTCTCGTGAATGGAAGCATTAAAGTTACTCCAAGTTTTCTCAATCCCTTTGATGTTTGTGATACGTGCTATACTGGCTTTATACAAGGACAATGATATGACTCAATAATTTTCCTCTACAAAGTATGTTTGTTCAATTTTATAAGACGGACATGCTGTCTAGTGACTTCTTTAAAAGTGGGGTTTTTAGTGTTTTTTTTTTAATTTACAAAATTCTACTTTATTTTCCTAGACTATTTTATGTGTTATTAGGATTCATTAAAGACTTTAAATTATCAGTATTCAATGTTATATGATTATTTATTTACCTAAGAAACAATCAGAACCTGCCCTGCCCTGAATCCATTAAAACCAATAAGGAGAAGTTTGGTCACTTGAATGAGAAATTTCCCCATAGGTTCTGGTGTTTGGACACTTGGCTCCCAGTTGGTGGCGCTGTTTTGGGAGGTTTAGGAGTTGCAGCCTTACTGGAAGAAGTGCACAAGAGATTTTCACTATACAACATTGCCCTAAGCCGGCTGTGATTTATGCTTTCTGAAGGATTATCTAAACAGCTGGAATTGTTCACAAAGGTGAGAAATCTACAAAAGGAATAAACAGAAGCAGAGCCTACGTGATCTTTATGGAGAAATCTTAACAGATCTACTAAAGACCACAGAAGAGGTCTAGCATAAAATGTGAAGAGAATAAACAAAACTAGAGTCGAGTGAGTCATGACATCCTAAGGTGACGCTGTTATACAACAGTGGCACCAGTAACAAAGCTCGGCTTATACAAACGTGTTACGCTAAGCATGGGGGAGGTGGCTTAGCATGTTAAAGCACTTCCTCAGGAGCCTGTTGATCTGAGGCCCACGCCTGCAACCCACAAAAGGGTGGGAGCTCAACAAAGTCATCTTTGTCTTCCTCACACGCGCTATGTCATGTACACCCACCCCACCTCCCCCAGTCACAGTCATAGCAAATAAAAAAAATGTAAATATGCTATACTAATCCTATTAAAATGAGCTTTTAGCGAGGGAGTTCAAAACGAGAATATAAAAATAGAAAGAATAAACTCATTGTGTGTGTATGTCAGAGTCCTTTTTGTTCCTTGAAGATTTAATGAGATTATGCGTTCAGAAACATTTGGCCTGTTGCTTTGTGAGAAAGCTTCGCTCTTTGACAGAGTTCTCAATTCCACGAAAGGAAACTGGTCTCCTTAGGTTTTCTGTGCATATCTCCCCCACCCTTGTAATTTTGTGCACTTAGGCTTCCTTACTTTACCTGAAGCTCTAACCCTTGGGTTTATTAAGTATTTTTATTTTTAAAAGATTTATTTATTTATTTTATGTAAGTACACTATTGCTGTCTTCAGACACACTAGAAAAGGGAATCAGATTCCATAACAGATAGCTGTGAGCCACCATGTGGTTGCTGGGAATTGAACTCAGGACCTCTGGAAGGGCAGTCAGTGCTCTTAACCGCTGAGCCATCTCCCCAGCCCATGTATCTGCATTTTCAACATTGTTCATTAGCACACCTCTTAGTTACTTTTCGTATTAACAGTTTCTTTCTCCCGTTGCTCTTATACTCATTTTTCTTTTCATTTTGTAACTTTTCTTTGTGTTGGGGGAGGGGTTATTCACGTGTGCAGGGTGTGTGTGAATGTGCATGTGCCTGTGTACTGTACTGTGTGTATACTTGTGTGTGCAAGCATATAGCAGCCCGAGATCAACCTCAGGTGTCGTTTACACATCTTGTAAGACGAGATTGTTCACTGGGACCCGAGGTCCACTTATTAGACTGGACTGGACAGTGGGTGTCAGGACCTGTTTGTCTCCACCTCTTCGGCCCTGGGCTTACAAGTGTACCTGCCACACCTGACCTTTTATGTTGGCACTAGGGATCAAACTCAGTTCCTCATGCCGGTGTGGCAAGCACTTTGGACTGAACCATCCCTCCAGCCTCCCTAAGTCTTAATTTCTAAATTAATTATTCTCATACTTTATCAAGTATTTATGATGATTTATTAAGATCCCCATTTAACCATAGAAATTTATGGCGTGGTTTATAAAACTTATAATTTTCAAGTAATTATAGACATGACAAAAATCACAAGAGGAATACCAAAAGATCCCTTATTCTCACAACCAGCTTCCCTGGTGGGGACATCTCTAAGTCCACAGCACGATGAAAGCCAGAAAGCTGTTGGCCTGATTAATACAGAGAGCTGCACCACAGGGCTGAGATTTCATTCAGTTTTCGCATGCTCTAATATTTACCTCTTCAGGCATAATTTTATGCTATCTGATCAGATGCATAATCCTCACCATAATCATGTGTCTGTCCCCCACACCATTCCTCCACTGCCCCTCCCTATTCCTCACAGCTTCAGGTGTGTCCCCTTGACATTGGTGACTGAGATGGTGCCATACAAATGTACCATATAAAACCGACTTCTATGATTAGCTTTTGAAAGTACTTTATTACTGTAGTGTGTGTGTCTGTGTGTGTACATGTGTGTATGTATGTGTGTGTATGTGTGTGTATGTGTGTGTATGTGTGTACATGTGTGTATGTACATGTGTGTATGTGTGTGTCTGTATGTGTGTCTGTGTCTGTGTGTATGTCTCTGTGTGTGTGTGTGTGTGTGTCTGTGTGTGTGTACATGTGTGTATGTACATGAGTGTATGTGTGTGTGTGTGTGTGTGTGTGTGTCTGTGTGTGTGTATGCGCACTCTTGTTCTCTCATTCTCAGTGTACCATGGTATGAATATAGATATGGATGTCAGAGAACACCTTGCTGGGGTCAGTTCTCTTCTTCTGTCATGGGGGCCCAGGAGAGAGAATTCAAGTTTTCAGACATAGGAGCAAGGGATATCAAGCCATCCCTCAAACCCATGATACGGTCTTGTAAAAATCTGTACAATGCTCCACGATCCATCCAAATAGTTTTTAGGTAACAGTCACATGCTCTTACTTTACAGTTGATTGACAGTTATTCCATGTACAATGTATCACAGTTTGTTCCTGTCTGTGTGTGGAAAGGCATTTTGACGTTAGGTTTTGGTTATTATAAATAAAGTGTTTCTAAATAACTCTATAACGTGTGCACCTAGTTTATTCATGTGTATGACTCCTTGTTCAAATGTATGCCAAGTGCATGTAGGGACCTTTATTGACTACAGTGGGTGTTGGATCTTCTGGAGCTAGAGTTACTGGTGGTTTTAAGTTACAGTTGCCTCATGTAGGCATTGGGATCTGAACCCTGGTCCTCTGCAAGAACCAAGTGCTCTTATCCACTGATTTGGCCCCACTAAGTTTTAAAGAAACCGTTAAACATATTTCTAGAGCCCTTACCATTTTCTGATCTCTCCAGTGCTTCGTGAACAGCCTAAAGTTCTCTGTATTCTTGCTAGGATTTAATTTCGTCACTGTTTACAATTCTAGCCAGCCTGAAAAGCGTGCAGTACCAAGTCACAATCGTTCGGTTTGCATTCTCCCAATGGCCGACCCTGCTGAACATTTTTGAATGTGGTTACTTGCTTCCCTGACACCTTCACTGGTGGAAACCACTGCTGATATTTTCACTCAGGTCTTCCAGATGGTTCCTAACTGCACCATTTGCTTTCCTACCATTGGTCCTAGAGTATTCTTCACTTATCTGGAGACTAAGTCCTTTGCTAGATATGTGATTTTTCTCCCATCCCCTCCCCCACATCAGTGTCTAATCATAGTGCTATTTTTAAAATTATAATTTAATTAAAAAAAGCTTTAAGAAACGTGATAGACCACAAATAGAATGGAATCTACTAACACAGTGTCAGTTGGGGTAGGTTATCCAAGGCTAACAGGGACACATTTTTGCTTAGGTATGGCTTTTAGTTGAGTCTTGAAGAAATCTGTGGTTGATTACAAGAACCTTGAGAACTATCAATTAGGGGCTATAAAAATGGTGAGAGTCCCAAAGTGCAAAATAGCAAAGCGTTCTTAAGACCTCCCCAGGCATTATCTTGATACCCACAGGTGAGGCAATGCCCACCCCACCTGAAGAGCAGTCCCCGTCTCAGAGATGGTTCTTTTGGAGACCAAAGGTCCCTGCCTACTGCTGCGTGGCAGGAAGATCCCTGAACTTGATCTGGAGCTTTCTTAGAAGGACCATAAATGACAGGGTGGTAAAGGTTGGGTCGATAACCACTGTATGTGAAGTCCGGGCTATTAATTAACTTTTCGAACAGTCCAGAAAACTGTACTCAGTGTGTAGGGGAAGCAGGAAGGGGGTGGAGAACAGCGTTTGCCCAGGTCCCTCCGGCTGGCAAAAGTCTGCAGGAAGTAGTATGGTGATAAGATGGGCCGGTAAGAGAGCTCCTGGGATATGCGGGCAGGACCGTTCCTTCCCTGCTAAGATCTCCCCAGCTCCATCCCAGTCAAAACTGAGCAGAATTAGGAGTCATCCAATGAATTGTCAGGGATAGGGAGAGAAGAAATTCAGGATGGGTCCCCTGTATTAACTCCAGGAGGGAAGCCTGAGTCCAGGAGCTTCAGGGTATGGGGTGGGGGGGACACAAGAGGCCTCAAACACCAAAGTGAAGAGGGCATGTGCTCTGCGACAGGAGTGGAGGTGGTTGTCATGGGCACAGGTGATTTCTGAAGTCACTTCTCGTCATTCCCACAGGGTCAAGAAGGGTCCCAGATCACATTATTGGATTGAGAAATTGCTCCCTTCTGGTTCTGTTTTAAAACTTTTAACTTTTGAGGCAGTGTTCCCCCAGCCCAACATTCTAGTTAGCCATCCATGACCTTGAACTCTTGACCTCTTGTCTCTCACTCCCGGGGTCAGGATCACAGTAGTCTGCCACCACACCTGGCTCCCCCTCAGGTTCTTTAGAAACGAGTTCTGAAGGCTATTTCTTCCTCCTCTGGTGCTCCGATTGATTGACCCGAGTATCACCTGGGGCTGTGTGTTTGCTAGGAATCTCCCGGTTACCTTCCAACTCCCCTCCCAGCTTGCAGGCGGTCCTCTGGAAGCCTGCGTCCCAGCTGCTAACTCCATCACTGGGTGTCTGGGATGCCCATTTTGCATCTGGCCCTGTTGTGGAATTCTCTGTGAAATGGACTAGCAGCTCTTCTGGCCCTGAGCGGGGCATCACACATGAAAAGACACTGCGGGACTTCTCAGTTCCCTAAGGCTATTATGAAACTGCTTCTATCACCATACCTTTTAGTGAGGAATTTAATTTCATCGGTGTTCTTTGTTGTTTGTTTGCTTAGCTGAAAAGTAACAGAAAGTTGTTCTCAAGGTTTGGGAGCCAGAAATAAAAGACCAGGGTCTGCGGTTGAATCTTCTCACCTTAGAACCTTCCAGAGCCTCTTTCATAGGACCTAGGAGTCTTTGTCATTCATTGATATGTAAGTATACCACTCCAATTTTTGCTTTGATATGCAAATCACCGTAGTCCCTGTGTGTCTTTCTGGCTTCTGTACGAATAGTTTCCTTGACCTGTTTTGGTCCCTACAACAATCCCATATTCATTGTTTGCTTGCCGTTTAGTTTATTATCACATGTATGAGGAAGTCGGAGGACAGCTTTGAGCAGTCATTTCTCTTCCTCTGTCCTGTGGGTCCTGGCACTCAAACTTAGGTCATCAGGCTTGGTTGTGAGTCCCTTACCCATTGAACCTTCCTTCCTTGTTTGTTTGTTTCTGAAAGGGTATCACTATCCTAGGCTGTCCTCTAACTGGCAATCCTCCTGCCTTAGCCTCCTGAGTAATGGAGGTTAAATGTGTATATCATCTGCTTTCTAAATGAACAACAACAGAAAGAAGTCAAAGAGGGTGTGACTGTTTCAAGGGATGGTTAAGGATGTTTACTGTAGATGTGAGGGGAAACATAACCAGAGGCATCTGGAAGGGTCCAGACTGGCATGACCCTCTGACTAAGCTGGCCATGTGAGGAGAGCAGGGAGAGGGGACGGAAAAGGAAGAGAGAGGAACCTGGAGTGGTGTCCAAGAGGCCGGCCGAAGGGCCACAAAGAGGGCCAGCATAGTCAAACCAGCAAGCTTATATAGGAATCAGAGCAGTTGGGAGAAGGGCAGGCCAACCCTTGGGTTGGAAAGTTCAGGGTAGGGGGCAGGATATGCCAGGCAGGAGGACCCTGTAACAGGTAAGGATTGAGGGATGTTGGGAGAACCTGGCATCCAGTGTCAGCTTTGATATGTTAATAGGCACTTCAGTTAGACAATTTTCTCTGCGTTTGAGACATAAACTTTCCACTGGGTTTTAAATAATTAAGTTAATGAGAAAACCACTTTCCCAATTTTTGGTCTGAGATTCAAAGAAACAGCTTGAGTGTGTTGGTCCCCTCCTCGTCTCCTCTCACTGTCATATTAGTCTCGTCTCTTGGCATTGAGGGATGGAGCCTTTGGGAAAGGGAACGGAGGCATAAAAGGATTCAAGTGCCAATCTTAGAGCTGCCTCCTGGCTCTGCCTGGGAAGTCCCATGCGGCAGAAAAGAAATTGCCACCAGTGTGCGAGCTACACATGAGGAGTCTATGAGGACAAGGGGCTCCTCCCAGTTCCTATCAAGATAATCCCAGTCTGCATAGAAGATTAGGTATCTGGAAATTCCTCAATTACTGTTGAGTAAAGAAAAAAATTAAATTTTTTTACCCTAAAATTATGATACCCTAAAATTTGGTATCATACACAAAGAATCATTTCACAGTTCTAGGGGTGGAAAAGGAAAGCAAGCTTGTTTAGACCTGGGCCTCGAATTTTAGGATGGCTCAGAGACTGGAGGGAAAGGCCTCAGTTGTTCTTAATGTGGGCTTCTTCACGTCTGCCAAATGTCCTCGTGTCCCAGTCTGCAGACCAGGTGGTTCAGGTAGATGAGCAAGGAGGGAACTGTATCTTTTTGTAACCTAGCCTTAGGTGTCTCCTTGAGATGTCATTCTCTGGCTAATTTGGAGACCGTAAGATCTTAGTGCTCACAGAAATCACTTTTTTTTTTTTACTACCCTCTATGCCAAAAAATCTTTCTTCATAAAAGATGAATGCAAAAAGGAAGAAAATGATTGGGGGAAGGGGAGAATACAATTTTAACACACATGACTATAATCTTAAGCAATTTAACCCTTCAAGACATTCCATTTCCTCAGCAGGAGGTCAGGAATAATAATATTTATCCTACAAAATCACTATAGGAAAGGCTAGAGGAGAGCATGGGAGCCCCTGGGGCTGGGGTTAAAAGCAGTTGTGAGCCGCCCCAGTGTAGATGCTGAGAATCAGACTCTGGTCTTCTGCAAGTACTGAACCATCTCTTTAGCTCCTTTAACTAAGTCACCACCACCATCATCATCAACCACAACAACATCACCACCATCATCATCTTCATCATCATGGGACAGGCCATGCATCTGCTTCTGCGGACAGGATAGTCGGATGGATCCCACAGACCCTGCTTAAACACTCACCACCACCTCATTCATCACAGTGTCGCTTTCTCTCTTTATCTGTTAACTCCTTTCCTCCCCGGTATCTCTTATGTTGCTACTGCCCTGGCTATGCTGAGGGTTGAACCCAGGGCCTTGTGCAGAGAGACAAGCACTCTACTAACTGAGCCATACATCCCTAGACACCCCTTCCGGAGGACCTTTAAACAAATTCTATACTGCACGCTCTTTAATTGGCTAAGTGGTACCATTATCACACTAAAAGACTAAGCAATGTCTCCAGTGGTAGCAAGCATTCAACTAGTTTACACATTCTCTCAATTATACAATTCTGTTGGTTTTGATTTTATTTGCTTTAATGGTCTGTTTGTTTGCACTGGGATTCAATAAAGGCCAAATAGTGCAATTAGTTAATATGGCTCCCAAGTCCCCTTTAGAATATAGATTCCACGGTAGTGTGTTTCTCTGTTTCCTACAACCTACCCACTGAAGTAGGTGCAATAGGGAGTCTCCTGTTTGTTACGGCTTGCTTCTCTGTAATGTCCTTTAGGATGTCCCTCTTGTCTCAGATTTCTTGTGTATGCTTTGCTAGACCACAGTCTTGCTGGGTTCAGAGCTGATTTCTTGGTCGGGCCCCTCCTCAGCCACACCGTATAGGACCCACACACTCACTCAGCTGCCTCCTTGCTTTAAGACATTAAGAGCCATGGATGAACAGCACTTCAATCCATCAACTCATTAGGAGCCATTAGCTTTGCCTAGTCATAAAATGAATATGCCTTCATCTTAAAATAATAAATAATATAATATGATATAAGGCGGAACGTGGAAGCCAAGTGTCATTTTCCTCCTGGCTCATTAACTTTTCTCTTTACAGGTAACTGTGTTGATGTTATCACTTTGGCCATGACTTAAAAAATTGATGTAATTACTTCAGAAAGGTGACTAATGGTGTTTTATGATGGTAAAGTCAGTTGGCTGGCACACAGAGAGTCATATGATTGTGGATCAAGAAAATCTGTTACATGTGTGCATATATATAATTAACAAAATAAAAATATAATCATACGCTTATTGTATGTTTTAGCCATATACAAGCTATGAAAATAACATCCATACCTGAGACAACCATACAAGGAAGTCTTAGGCAACACATGATTAATTGCTAAGTGAATAGCTAGTGTTCAATAGATTCTTCTAGCTCCAAATAACTGGTTTACACAGAAAAGAGAAAGGTGGACAGAGACCATGGGACAACTCCTTGTGTCTTCAGTAATAAGCATCACTCACCATGACCAGACTGTCACGTACCAAGTATGAAACATACAGTTGCCTCCCCATGCTTCTCTGTCTGCATCTACATCACCTCTGTCTCTACAGAGCTCATGTGCATCGTCTCTGTCTCTATAGACTGTACCTGCATCACCCCATCTCTACAGACCGGCTTTCTCTGCCTTTCAGACATCTGCCTTCTCTCGTCTCTTTCCTATTTCTACATCCAGGCTCCCGGCCCATAGTGCGACAGCAGAGACTGGTTAGCAATTTTGGATCTCAATTCCCAGGAAACTGGTCTTCTGATCAGCACTCATGAATTGGGTTTCATCTCTAGCCCTGTCTGATCCATCATGGCTGATGAGCCAAGTGAGGAAGTACAGCGGAGGCTGCATTTGCCCTCCCCGTTTTGGGAGAAATATGAAGGTGTGTTTGAGAGTTGTCTCAGAGAAGTCAGGGCTTTGAGATGACATCACCAGTAGATTAGTCTAGAGTAGCATAGCATAGTGTAGTGTAGTGTAGCATAGCGTAGCAGCGTAGTGTAGCATTCAGTGTTTTGTTGAGGGAGGACAAGTGGGTCGTGTCTTACTATGTAGCCCAGGCTAGCTTTACATTGTATCCTTTTAGCTTCGCCTCTAGAGTGCTAGGATTAGAGGTGAGAACCACAGCATCCCACTCATGTTCGTTGTGCCTTACTGCAGGCAGGACCCAGAGCACAGAAAGGGGATTTAGTGTAGATTCTTGGTATCTCACAGTCCTTCAGAGTCAAGCTTGACGACTACATATTCAACACTCGGCATCCACCACAGCGTGGATGGTATCTACAGCATCCACAAGGGTGCCATCCTAGCTACTTAGAATCTGAACTTTTGGTAATAGATCTACTAATTACCATGATTTGATCACCCTATGCTATCTTCCCATATTAAAATATGACACCATTGCTAATAAATATGTATCATTATTAAGTAATATTAAAGAGTGGTAGAGCAGTTTTATAGCCCAGCTGCTGAGTAAGTGGTGGAGCAATTTTCTAACCCAGGAGGCCAAGGCAGGCAGATCATAACTCAAGACCTGCCCGGGAAATCCAGTGAGACCCTGTCTCAAAATAAAATGTTTTTAAGAGAAAGGGCTGGGGATATAGCTCGGCAGAGTGAATGCTTTGCTTAGTGTAAGGCCATAGGTTCCATGCCCCATACAGCTAGAGGAAAAATGATGGCCTACGAAGGTCAAGCCTTAAGGAGTTCACACAAGGCCTCCTACATGGCATGTGACACGGGAGAAAGGAATCCTCTGGCCCAGACATTTACTCATGAGTTTTAAATTGTTGACACTGTCTCCAAATAGAGTTGAATAAGCAGGGTGCAGAAAAACAGTGACAGCTAAGGTCAAGTGAAACATATTCTTCTTCTGTAACCTTGTATACCATGGTGGGGCTCCAACTGTCCTGGGGGTGGGGATAGGGCGAGCATTAATCTGAATGTCTTATGACCCCGTCTTTATCTTGGACTAGGTTTGCTTAATTCTGTTACATTGTTTCTCTTTGTGTTGATCTATTTAATTCACTATATATAATTATTTAAAATGATCTACAATGTTTTTAATTTTGGCAAAAACTTGTGGTTCCCTCATAGCCTTGTCTCAAAATGGGGCAATGATCAGACTTTACTTTGGGAAATTCAGAGCTTAAGCAAGAGGGTAACTGCGGGTGCTGATGGGAGGAAAGAGGAGCTCTGAGCTCATCTCTGAAGGTCTGGTAGGACCTGCTGTACTCACTGTGCTGGGAGGGAGGGGAAAGCCATCAGGTGTGTTTCTATCAGAACAAATTGACCTCTTTCTTGACAGTAGAATTGCAATTCTTATCCTTGTCTCAATGCCTGGAGAGGAAGTGTCATTCCTGCAACCTATGGGTATAGCCTCCTCTACTCATGCACCCAAGCCTAGAGGGCACTTGAGGCAGGGCTGAGGACATAGCAGAGCCCTTCCAGGAGAAGGACTGTGGAAAGTTGGGATGTCCAAGTGTGGTGGAATGGTGTGATGGGCTGCCCTGTCATGGTTGGCATGGATAAGGGACATTCAGAGTTGGACTGAGTTCAATCTCAGTTGGGTACTGAGCTATTTAGTTTTTTTTTGTTGTTGTTGTTAGAAATAGTCTTGGCACCCTAGTTAGTTGAGACAGTTTATAAACTAGGGCTTCCAGAGAGATATGTGGGACTCACCTTGTCAGATTCTACTTATAAGAAGGTTTGGATGCTCTCTTGGAGTGATATTTGGAGGGTCTTAGGGTTTTAGAGTCTAAAGTTTACCTTCTAACTATCCCCATGACTTCAGGGGACTTGTCTGCATCAGCAGCTCCAGGGTACCAGCCCACATCATATATGTGTGCATGTTTGAACATGTATATATAGCAGAGTGAATTTCTAACCCTCTCGTCTGTTGCTGAGGCAAAGTCATGGGCTTCCCTTTTGATTTCTAGGCTCACAAGGCTCCCTGTGCTTCAGCTCCTCGCTAAGAGCAAACTATTACTCTTACCTCAACCCTGAGGGGCCTTTTTGGTCCTTTTTGTTTGTTTAAATTCAACAAATTGGCTTTCTATGTGCTAGACACAAAGGCAAATAAATACTATTGATCAACCTATCATCTATTTATCTCAATCAATCATGTTATCTATATTCCTACCACCTGTCTGTCTGTCTACCTGGTTTCCTATCATCTTTCTGTTATCAGCTCCAAATTGTCATTAGACTCACAAGGCTTTGAGGACTTGTGAGCCCAGACAGAAAGGTGAAGAAACAGAGGCACAGAATGGTCACCCAAGTTCTTTCACAGAGCTAGGAAGGAAGTTGGCTGGGAGGACCTAAGCCTAGGATATGGAGATCCAGAGCTCAGGCACCCCAGCCTGTCTTCAGCAGGGTCAGTACAGCTCAAGCTGGCTTCAGCAGCAGCACCTTCCTGAAACAGTGCACAGGGCAGTCCTACTTCTCAAGGTTGAAGTTACATGACACCAATATAGTATGGTGTCTCCCTTAGAGCAGTCATTGAAAGACTGTCACCCTTGGTTCCAAAGCGGTCTCAAAACTCCATTACTGTTGAGGTGATTGTCCCAGGGACTTGTACATTGTGGGGAACTTTCCTCGCAACTCCAAAGGTACAGGTCGAGTCTCATCTTTTGTTAACCCTTGCGGGTGTCACAGTGCTGTGGTCATGCTTTGGAGATTTGCGGTGACTCCATTATAAGTGTCTGACTATGTTTTTAGGCACTGGAGGCTTAAGAACCTTTGTGTACCCCACGACAATGACATCCATGTGCTGGTCAGGCAGCAGGGTCTGAAGTCGTGGTAGCATCAGTAGCCTGGCACTGGAGGTGAGAGGGGATAAAGGGCCTCAATGAAGGCTGAGTCGCTACCAAGATGCAAGCTGCGGGCAACTTAGGATCAAGGCTCTGCAAAGTGTTGGAGAGAGAGAGCCCGTGGAAATGAAGAACAGCATTAAAGGCAAGTCTGTTGCTATGGTTACAGGGTTAGACACAACACACTGTCCTCCGCTTCACATGCATTCACTCGGCAGCAGGTGAACGTTGAATTAAATATGCCTAGCCTGTGCCAAACTCCTAAGTGCTAGTCTTTATCTGCTTTTCTCACTACTGAGAGAATGACTGCCAGGATAATTCCTTTCAAGCCTGAGCAGGTCACTCGCTTGCTCTAGAGCATCCTTGGCTCCCTAACTTCCCACTGGAACCAGTCCTGGCATTCAGGCCATTCAGTGAGAATGACACTGAGTCTTCATGTACCCATAGCCCCTAAAGTTGGGACTACAATTCCCACATGTGCTTGTACCAGGGCTGTTGCTTGGTCTGCCATCAGAGCTTAATGGTTTGGTATGGCATTTGTGCATTGGAAGGGGAGGTCTCTTGGAGAGGTTTCAACACCCAAGGTATTATGGGACAACTTATGACATTTAAAACAGTTCTGACTGCCCAAGGAGTGCGGCCAGTCATTGACTGGTATATAACAAGCCTTCAGACATATCCACGAATGAATGAATGGTCTTTTCAAGAACCCCTGGTTGAGTTCTCTTCTGATGGGGGACAGAAACGGGCTGATCAACAAAGAGTTGTCTCACACACAGCATAGGTAGGTCTGGGATTTCTGCTTCTTTAGAGACATTGCTGATAAAAAAATAAATTCTAGTGCCTGACTAAGACATTTTCTCAACCTCATTACTGTTATTTTCATCTGGGTAAGTCTTTGTCATGTGCCCTGTAGGATGCTTCGCACTGTTCCTGTCCTAGACCTGAAATCATATGGCCAGATACTGCTGAAGGCCCCAGAGTAAGAGGGTGGCTGGCTGTCCATTGGACTCTCTGGCCCAGAGCAGCTGCTCTCCATTCTGTGCATGCACAATCACCTGGGAGCTTTAAAAACTAAAGATGCCCGATGCTTTGACCTAGTCCTAGAAATGGCTCTGGGAACAGCCTGGGTGCAGGAGACTAGAACTCTCCAGGGACTTCTCCTCTTACTAAAGAGATAATCGTTTGTCCATGCCCACTGCTGCTCTATTCATAACACCCAGGAATCAGAGAAAGCCCGGATGATGTACACCAACTGATGAGTGCCTGAGGCAGTATGGGAACCCGTGGTGTGAATGGATAACAAAAATGGGGTCTGTGTATACAAGATGATATTATTCAGCTGTTAGGAAAGTCGAAATTACCAAGTTTGAAAGTAAATAGATGAGGCTAGAAGCAATTATTCTGAGATAACCCAGACCCAGAAAGACAAACAGTGCATGTTTTCTTTTAGGTATGGATGTTGGCGTTCATGCTTTAGATATGTGTGCTTTATTCAGAATAACCCCAGAGGGTAGGCGGCTGGTAAAGGACCACAGGGAAGGACAGGAACTTCCACAGAAGGGGAACTAGAATATGATGTCATAAAGGAACGTAAAAACAGAAGGACTGAAGGACATGGGGGATTTGAGGGCAGGGTAGAGGCTCCTTGAAAACCTACTACTGTAGAAGCTTTCTAAAACATAAGCATGTGTGCAAGGAATTTAAATGAGATCACCATATACATAGGGGAGACAATACTCAACAAGACATCATATGCTTCCTAATAAAACCCCAGTACCAGGACTGGGTCTCATATTTGTGAATTATTGTCTAAAGGGGTTGCAAAGACCCCTCAAACACCCGGGCTATTGTTTACCATCCACAATCTGACAGTGAGATCCTATCTCTGAAGACTCGTCGTAATTATGGCATAGAACATGGGGAGGTCTAGCTGGTACTCAACTGGAAGCTTTGCCCCACATAGCATTCATAGTGATAGAAGGTGCTTTATATAATATGTAAACATATATATATTAGAATAAATATATAACATATAACTTGATATAACAGATATAGTACAACATATGCTATGATATATTGTATATGATAGATATGATATATGATATATGATATATAATAGAGACCTGGCTGCAAGATATGCTCAGTGGAACAATGGCAAGAATGTTAGGGGAGTAACCAGCCACTTTTTGATTGGATTCCGTGGGATGAAACATGTATTGCTAATGAGTCCAAGAACCTAAGACTTTAACTAGGCCATGGGCCCAGGGGAAACCCACTATTACTGTACTAAGCATAACACTAAAGCAATGGGTACTGACATATCGCTAGACCCATAGATCAGTCTACCCTACAGTTCTCAGTGAGAAGTTTCGTTTTGCAGTAATTGTAGCTAACACAAAAATCCCCAATCGGACAATGTATAGAGAGTGGGAGACTTTGGAGTCCTCAGTCCTGAATGGGTGTCTTTATCAAACTCCTCTCTGAAAGGCTGAGGAAAAGGAAGGATTGCAAGATCCAGAGATGGTGGATGAATTCACGGAAATAATTATTTTCTAGACACAGCAGGGCAGAAGCATAAATGAACTACAAAGACTGTGACAGCACACACAAGACTTGCACAAGTTCAAGTTAGAGAAGACTCCCAGCACGAAGGAGGGGAAGTGGGCACAAAGTTTCACTAAGAGCCAAGAAACCCTTCGCAAATGATGGGTGCCAGGCGAGGAAAAACCAGTTTTCTTCAAAAGAGGGGTAGAGAGAACAGGCTCCGTGCTCAAGAGTAGATGGCCAACGCAAATCGACGCCATGTTTTTCGGTGTCCTTTTTTCTTTTGTTTTAAGAAAAAGAATATGAAGTTGGGTGGGAAGAGTGGGGAGGATCTGGGAGATGTTTGGGGATGAGAAAGAATATGATAAAAAAAATATGCTGAGTAAAATTCTCAAAGAATAAATAAAAAACAAAGCCAAACAAAATGCCAGAGTAACCAGGGCTTTGTGAGCAGGGAGGAGAAGGAGGAGAAGGAAGAAGAAGAGAGGAGGAAGAGGAAGGAGAGAAATGACTTCCCAGGTGACTAATATGTAGTCAGGTCTGAGAGAATGCTCTGGTCCGGCAGTCTACAGGGTTTGCATCCCACCTACGTGGAGGGAAGGCAGGTGCTCTGGTAGAAGTAAGGTCTAGACTGGCGTGGAGCTGCCCTGTGAACAGTAAACTTGGGCCTTGAACTCTGCTTGTGACTTCTAACCCAGTGCTGTTTCCAAGGCCTGGAGTTCAGCTGGGTTGATTGGTTGACTGTCAGATTAGTCGGAAGGGTCTCCCATAATCCCACAAGAGTCTTTTCTTATTTCAATTATTTTCTTTATCCTTACCCCCTTTTAGAACTGGCATATTCTCTCTCTCTCTCTCTCTCTCTCTCTCTCTCTCTCTCTCTCTCTCTCTCTCTCTCTGCCCCTATATAGAACCTAGGATCTTATGCATGCTAGTCTATCATTCTCTCACACAGTCATGTTGTCCACTTTTTTTCTTATACTTATTTGTAATAAATATGTTTTCCATGTCTCTTTCTTATAAATATTTTTTTAATTTTAAGTGTGGCTTTGTGTCTTACTGTATAGTTACATATATATGTATATACACATGTCCATGTGCATGTATACACACACACACACACACACACACACACACACACACACACCCCATGTGTGTGTAGGAGCCCAAGGTGGCCAGAATAGGGTATCCACTCATCTGGAATCGAAGTTACAGGTGGTAAAAAGCCACCATGTGTGTACATAATAAGTATTCTGAACTGCTGAGCCATCTCTCCATCCTCTTCTCTGAGTTTCTTTACAGCTATGGTGGCATAGTCCATAATCACTTACACTTGAGTGTGGAGTTGAGGCTGCTCTCCCTTTCCTAGAGAAATTTGCAAGTAGCAGCTCAGGTAGCACGGTGAGAAGAGTGGCCTGGCATCACCCCCGGTGAGTAGGTGAAATCAAATCCAATCAGTAACCTTCTTTGATCAGGGCTCACCCCATTCTAGTTTTAGATGAAAATCCTGTCCATTTCCTTTCTATTCATAGATAACACTGGGTGCACAGGGCACCGTGAAGCCAGATTCTGCTGGCCAAACCCTGTTAGGCTTTCAGTACCTAGGTTGACAGTGACTTCTGCTTCTGTGGGATCACTACATTGTGGTTCGGGTTGGACTAGTGATGTGGAAAGTACTTAACACCCAGATGATGGATACCAAACCACACACACTGCAGAGCCAAGCTGTGCCTCTAGGGAAAGAAAGATACATAGCTATACCCTCAAGATGTAATCTGTGGCTTTGCAGAGTTTCTCTGTTTACCCAAGAGAGGTGTTAGGGAAAAACTGGCCTCAGAGGCTCTGGAGAAAAAGCAAGCAAAGGTTGATATAAAATTTCTCTAAAACACACGTCTTAAACAGAGATCATTTTTATTGGGGTAGCTTCATTTTAAGAAAAGGAAAAGAGACAAGGCAATGAGACACTCTGCTGGCAGAAACCTGGGGTGGCTATGTGTTTCGGCCCCATGCTAGGCAGAGAGGGCTCCTGATCATTGGGCCATCCCACTTGTTCCTCAAGACCAAGGTTATCTGCTCGGGCTGCTCAGTGTACTTTCTTGAACACTTGCTTGCAGGTCACACCCTCTGCTCTCATCTCCTGGAATAATAAAGACACTGCTTATTAGCTAAAGCAACATTATACTCGAGAATCTTAGGACAGGGACTTGGAACACATAAAACGGCTGCTATTGGTCTGTATGGACGTCACTGATTCTTTAGAAAGTTGATGGAACGGGATCCATTGAGACCAGGCTCTCTGACCCTATAGACAGAGCTGGGTGGGAGCAGGGGTGGCTCTAAGTTGACCAGTAGCAACCTTTGATGACTCCCTTGTCTTTACTCCCTTAAAAAGCTTAAGGGCTTTAGGAATCCTGTAGGCCTGGAACAGTTCACTATTTTGCTTCAGAGTAGTGCAAGAATTTAAGCCCGGGCTGCCCACTGGAGTTACCTGGTGCTCCTTTATCTCAGTGGGTAGACCCAAGCCTTCCAGGCAGTTCTAAGAGCAACCAAGACAGCCCAAGATCTGCCCACAGGGGCAGCTCCTGCTGACTATGGCCGGAGGCAGTAGCCATCAAACTTTTTCAAGTTGTTGGGAAGCGAGGCTGAATATTTGTGTGACCTTTACTAAACCTTCAGTGCTGACGGAAGAACCTTGAAGCCCTTCAAGGGTCAAATGAAACCCCAGAGAGCCATCCGCACCCTGATTCGAAGCCTCTGGCACAGAGCCATGGGGCTAAAAGGTGAGGGGACACTGAGATCATGTCCACCCGTTCTGCAGCTAAGCAAACAGAGACCCAGGAAGGAGCCTGAGTTGAGAGATGCACCGGTCAGCTCAGGCCCCATGCAGCTGGTCTCTCCTTGCAGCTCACACAGTCACAGCTGCTGAGCTCAGGGGCAGAGGGACATTCTGAGATTGGGATGATGATAGCTGGGGTCCTACCCAAGGCACCCAGGGAGTGGTTCAGGATTTAGCTCAAGGTCATCTGGACAGGGCTCTTTTGCAGAGGGGGCAGCTGGGAAATTCCAGGATGGAGGAGTGATAGGGGCTTCCACCTCAGAGGTCATGGCAGCTCTCATGGAGTCCAGCTGTCTTTCCCAGGCAGAAGGCAGAGTAGAAATGGCTTTGGCCTGAGGCTGAGGGTGGAGCGCAGGACTGACTGAAGAAAACATTTCCTGGCCCTCAGCCTAAGCCGAGATCACATTCTCCCGGTGAATTCTGCTTGGCTCTGGCCCTGTTATGCACAGGGTACACATACGTTATTTGGAAGCAAAGGTTGGTTCTGTGTTTTGGGGAAGTGGAACTGGACTTGCAAGTGAGTCTCTCAGAGTTCCATGTCTTTACCACCAAAACCAGGAAGCTGATTCTTTATTCCACAGAACAGAAGGGTCTTGTCAACTGCTAGTACTACCGAATGTCCCTCCATCTGCTCCCCATAACTGGATCTTGAGTCAGTCAAGACCTTGAAAATACATTGTATGGCTTTCTGAGTCATTCAGGCATCTTTTGCAGAGAAGATGCTTCTGAATAGAACCAATGCCTACCCACGGTGCTCTTTTCCATCATCCATTCACTCCCTCAGGGAACATGGACTTCTGGGGACACAGCCTGTGTCCCCACCATGGAACTTACCAGGTGAAGTTCATCACCCTCAATCCACTGGGTCCAGCCACGTCCCTCCTTCTCTCCCTTCTGCACACAATGAAGCTTGTCACCATCCCAGCTCACTGTGGTCTGTCAAAGCAAGAAACACAGTAGTCAGTCCTGGGGAAGCATCCCCCACCCCCACCCAGGGGGACTGAAGGAGAGGGAGGCTCTTGACCTCAATGATTCAAGATGCGCTTAAAGCAGTTTTAGTGCAGAAAACTCACAACCTAATCCTCTTTGCCCACCACGTGCTTTTTATTAAAATGTGCTGTTGAGAGGAGCCTGAGAGGTTTATTGGAGGGGGGGAAAGAGGGGTGATGAAGAAGAAAAGAGAGTGAAGGTCAGGGGGCTCTGCCTTTTATTTGGGCCATGCATGATGTAACTACATGCACTGCTGCACACAGGTAAGGTGCGTGGACCCTGGGAATGTATGGTGATTGCCACGGCAACTGGGCTATGAATGGGTACACCAGTCAGGACCTTGTCCCCTCATCTTCTCTGTGAAGAGAATCCTGCCTATCCCCAGACAGTTTGGCCATTCAGTCATCATTATTACTTCAACTTTGCTAGGTCTTGTAATACCTACAAGACCCCACCCATGTCCTCGAAGAGTTTTCATTTCCCAGGAGAATGACCTCAGATGTCAACAAGGCTGTTGGTGTCAGCCAACAGCTTCCTTCCTTCCCTAAGTCTTCATTTCCGCCGTTCTATTCTGTTGCATCTCGGTGGTCAGGACTTAGGTCAGTGGGCCTCTGAAGTCCCCTCTTCCACTGTGCTATGCAGCTTCTTTTTAAGGCCTTATCTTGCTGGATAAAGCCTGCAGGCCAGAGGTTTTAGGAGGCCAGCAGTAAGTCAACAAAGGAGAGGCCAGGGAGGAAGAATACTGAGATGGGCTCCAAAGAGGAAGGCTGGACCCACAGAAGAAAGGTTCTTGGTGGTTTGTCATGAGACAAAGGCAGGGGTGGGTTAGTATAAGGTACAAATGCTCAGGACTTGAACTGTGTGCACAGTCCTGTCCTGCCTGAGACCAGCCTATGGGCTGGACTCGATCTGATACAAACCCACCCAGAGCCTGGTGTGTCCTTCCAGATGCAGAGCTAAGAAAAGAGGCATCCCTGAGGGGTTTCTGTTTCCTTGGAGCAGCCAAGACCCATGCAGGAACACGGGGGTGGGGGGTAGGGGAGTTGAGGTGGGAGGTAGGGGGAAGGATCAACAGAGAATGGGAGCTCAACCTGGTCTCCCTAGCATGACCAATAAGTAAGCGCCTGGTGTCAGCAGGACCTGAGCTGGATGGAAATGGCCATCCTTGCACTCCCTTGCACTGTGCCTACCTCCTTTTGGATAGACATCCTTGCCATAAGGGAGACTCCTCAGGAGCCCCGCCTCTCACCCTACAGTTGGAAGGACTCTGTTCACTCCTGCTCTCTGTGAGGTTCTCGGTGACTTTGACATGCCCAGGGTCCACATGTCCCCACCTGGCGTCAGGGCATTGACTTAGGGGCATGGGCTTTGCATGACCCAGGTTCTGAGCTTCCTGTGTTCTCTGTCACACTCAGGATGTCACCTCAGCATCAGGGCAGCCAGGAACAGCCCAATGCAGATGAGAGGGAGGAAAAAGCTGGGCAATGGGTATGGAGTGAGGACTCCCATGGAGGCCCAAGTCTCCTTCCTCCTGGATGCCCTCCAAGGGACAGCAGCTTCACCTTTGGGCTTGCTGATCGCTAGTGCCCTCTGCTGTTGAGAGGAGCCTGCAGCGGGACTCAGGAGATGGGTCCTTCTCAAGAGTGGAAGGGCTCGAGTAGGAGTTCCAAACGTCATATAAAAAGGCTTCTGCTGACCTCTGCTTATGACACCAGTGACAGGGACACAGATATTAGAAGATCTTTGGGAGCGTAATCCGTGAACCGTAGGCTAATGGGAAACAAAACAAAAAGAAAGGGGGAGGAGGAAGAGGAGGAGAAGGGGGAAGGGGAAGAGGAGAAGGGCACATGCACACACATGCATACATGCAACTATACATGTAAATGGGTGTATACATACACACACATACATACAGCAAGAGGAGAGAGAGAGAGAGAGAGAGAGAGAGAGAGAGAGAGAGAGAGAGAGTGATTTCAGACAGCAGGGTGTCTGCTACACAAGCTAAGTCTGGATCCTCAGAACTCACATTTAAAAGCCACACGCGGTAGTGCACATGTCTGTAATCCCAGTGTGACTCTAGCAGCAGATGGGAGGTGGGTAGAACTGTCTGAAACCAGCAGTCCCATTAACCTAGCGTACGCAGCCGTGAACAAGAGAGACCAAGGCTAAAACAAAGTGGAAGGTGAGAACTGACACCCGACACTGTTCTCTGACCTTCACGTGCGTGGCATAGCACCTCGTGCCTGCACTCGTGACATGAGCAGACACACAGGCATACAGAAGTGAGGCAGGGGTAGCCAGGGCTGCACCACTATGCACACTGATCTCACTCCTGGAGGTGGTTCACAGTGAGTGTGGGGCACAAGAAACCTTGTGGTTCCTCTTCTTGATTCAGAGGCTCGCTTGGGGCACATGTGTAGCCTCAAGCCTGAGGAAGTCCAATGTCGGTCAAGTCAGAATACAGCGTAGTCTGTGTCGGAAGAGACTGCGGTGGGCAAAGGCTGTTATGTCCCAAATGTGGCAAAAAGCCACACAGGGTCTTATCCATGCCTGGCGTTCCATAGGGAGAGGGACTGAGAAGTGAGTCCTCGGCTTCAAACATCTCCTAAGAATGGCGGTTTCCTCGGCAATCACCACCCTGTGCCTACGCAGAGACCTAGTCTGCAGTTGAAGGGCTCCTGACCCCATCGAAGCATGCTCAGTCAGACTGGATCTCAGCTAGGATCTAAGTGTTTGTTTGTTTGCTTGCTTGCTTTCCAGAAAAGCAGGCAGATTCACACCCTCCGAACTTAAAAGAAGAAATGCAAACGAGTCTACTCAGCCTCGCTTCCTCAGAGATGACTGCCTAACATTCTGGAGCACTTCTGTCGGGTCGTCTATCAACGCACCCATGTGTCTCTGCTTTTAGAAAATTAGGATTGCCGTCATGTATGCACGCATTTATGTCCTCATTTCTTTATTTATTAGAGGCGATTTCCACGTCCACAAATAGCAGCCATAAGCATGCTTTTCATTGTCGTGTACTACCCAGAAAATGGCCACATCATTTGCAAGAACCGGAGGAAAATGAAAACAAGGGACTCTCATTCAAAAATAGTAATGATCTGAAGCTAGCAACAGCAGAGCATCCGGACAAGCGGGGAGCCCCCAGGGCCCCTGAAGCTGGCCCCGGTGGTGTGTTAGGGAACATACACACCGTGATTCAGCCGGTTACCGACTCTGGGACATTTGGGTATTTTATAGTTCTATACAGTATAAATAAATAAGACTTCCTCGTAAACAAAGCTTTCAACATGTTATTTCCTCAGGGCAGATGTCCTGAGGAGGGTCCCTCCCATGGAATCACTCTCGCGTGCAGATCGTTAAAGCTTTTGACGACCGTGCCAACTGGATCACCAGACTCACACCTGTTCACCGTCCAGGGCCACTGTCAGAGAACGGCCATGACTGGGATACTCACCAGGTAAGGTGGGCTTCTGCCCGCAAGCCGTGGTCATTCTAGATCCCATGGCATATCGTTAGCTCAGGGCCCTGACAGGGGGTAGGTAGAATATCAGGCACTGTGGTAGGAGGGCCTGGAGCAAATGTATACCTAATACCTAGAAGTCTTTCTGGGAGCCATACACACAGGGAAGGGATTCCTCAGTTGACACCTGTCAGTGTCCAAGCCCTTTCCTGGCACCAGTCAAGCTCCTCTTGACTTTTATCCTAGGGAACTCAGAGCACAGACTATTCTTGACTAAACTGGATATGGTGGAACATCTGAGGTTAGGGGGGTTATGTGACTTTATCAGAATTACAAGGGAACCCCTGTTTCCCATGGCAGGATACCTGGTAGACACCTGCTAAAGTCTTTGGGAGAAGACAGATATGTTTTGGTCCCACCACTTGAGAGGTTGAGGCAAGAGGCTTGCTATAGGTTTAAGGTCAGCCTAGCCTACGAGGTATTTGTTCCAGCGACTCAAAGTCTGGCCTTCAATAGAAACAGGAAAGGGGTGTGAGGATCTGCAGGGAGGGCAATCTCTCAGAATGAAATGAAAGGTAGCTTTGGCTAACCTAGAACCCAATAGGTAGACCAGGCTGGCCTCAAACTCAGAGCTCCACCTGCATCAAGTGCTGGGATTAAAGGTATGAACCATGCCCAATGGTAATTCCTTTTCTTATGACACAAAATGCAGATTCTTCTTACAGCCTGTTCTAGGATCCAAAAATGTCTTTGGCCTTCTTCTGAGGTCAGTAGCCATCCATCTTTCAATGCCTGATCTGAAGGGGTCTTGGAGGCTTTTTGACCCACTTTCCTAGATGGACCCAATTTATCTGCTTCTGGGGGTGGGGGACCTCAGTCATGAATACATTCCTGACAAGTTTCAGGGAGAGGAGAGGAGAGGCTGGTGTGTGTGTGTGTGTGTGTGTGTGTGTGTGTGTGTGTGTGTGTGTGTGTAACTGCTATCCTAGATTCAGAACCCCACCTTAGATATGAAGGACAGATAGAAGGACAAGGCAGTGGACAGTCACATTGTAGTTTGGCTTCTCAACAGTTTTTATTCCAACCCCCCAAGAAGGTATAAGGGGCTGGAACCAGGGCAACTGCCCAAAGCCAGTCTAAGTTTTTATTAAAAATGAACAATAATCCACATCTCTTTGTCTGTGTCAGCAGCTTTCTGAGCCATGTGCCAAGAGATGAGTGAGGACAATTTTATACCACTCTGACAAGGGACTGTCATTTCAAAAGCCATTATCCACCTCTCAGCCACTCAGAAATCCTAGCTGGCACTGCGGCCAGCAAGCCTGGGTGACCCTGTCCCGGGCATGTCTTGATGCTCCTTTGTCCCTTTCAGGTGACTAGTATTGGTTGTGACAGTCAGTGACCTGACATGACCTATAAACACTGAGACTCAATGTGGCTCTCAGGAAATGTGTGACATTTATTAAAGTTCCCATGTGCTTCTAGTCACTCACTTTAAGGACAGGGATGCCTGGTCACTCCTATCCCTCCATGCTTGCCCACAAAGAACTGCCAGGTTCTCCCTTGCTGTACCCAGCTCTGGGTCAGTCTTATCTCTGTGGGTCCAGAGGCAGGTCCTAAGGCAAGACGCCTTTCCTATCGGGAGTCTTGTCCACAAGCTCCAGAGCCAGGCCTGACCCAGCTTTAACACCCACACTCTTTAGATTTGGGCATACAAGTCAGAGCCCAGACAGTGAGTTGGCACTTCTCGTGTACAGCCCTCGAGGGCTCAGATCTGCCTTTCCTCCTGCTGTTTGATTTTAACACATGATTTTCTCTCAGAGGGTCTTTCTGTTCCTGGTAAGACAGCCTTTGGAGCTTGTATTAAATCAGCTGTTGGGTGGAGGGGTAAGAAAGCCCTAAGTCCTAACGCATGAGGCCGGGTCCTGAGAGCTTGCAACAGTGTTTCATTAATCCGCAAGGGTTAGAGCCACAAAAGATCCCCAAGCTCCTGTAATATTCCACCTGCTGCTGGTGGAGCTGACCACAGTGCTGTCCCACTGAGAAGCACAACGGGTGGGTAGTGGATTCTTTTTGTCCAGTCCTCTCCTGAGGGAATAATTTAAAATTACCCCAAATCAGTACATTTAGGGGGAGAAAGTCAAGTCACTGTGACCGCAGATGAAAACCAAATTAATAGGCTTTAATAACGTCGATGAGTAATTGGAGATGCAAAGACCACTTTACAAAAAGCCACTGTGAATACATATTGTCATAACAAGACCTTTGAGGGTATAAGAGACTTCGATGTAGGCATTCAGTGCTACCGTGAAGATGTTACCAACTAATGATAGCACAAGTCTTAGGACAAATAAAATTAAATACGGTCAGATGAATAATCTTGGCACAATATTTCCTTTTTTTCCCAATCATTTTAAAAAGGGCCCAGACTCAGATTAGACCTACTACAGTTAGGGCTGCCGCTGAGACCAAGGTTCTGAGGAGCAGGTGAGAGGCGGGGCTGGAGAATGTTAGAGGTCTGTGCCAGCCAACCCTGTCCAGGCATCTGGAAGGCTTCCTGGGTGGAAGTGACAGCATCATATCATGATCCCACCATCACCATCATGACCAGTAGGGATACTCAGAACGTGCCAGAGAGGGTGCTGGGCAGGTTACAGTGAAGCACTTCACCTTGGCTCCTCCCTTAGAGCAGCTGTACGCCCTTTATAAATGTGCAGCCTGAAAACTGAGGTCACTCAGCCGTGGAGAAGTCAGTGACTGTGCTCAGCAGTCCCCTGGCTTCAGCTGAACCTTACATGAAGGAGGATGTGTAGCCTGGCTCTGCAGGGAACCCCATTCAGCAGCCACGGTCCAGCCCCCTCAAAACCTCTGGCACACTGGCTGCTGCAGGAGAAGAAGGTTGTATTGAAAGAAAAGCCGAGAAGAGAGAAACTTCCTGAAGAAGGGTAGGTGCTGGGTAGACGATGTGCTGGAGGTCTGAAAGCAGGAGGTTGCTCATCAGCCTGAGATAGGGCAGCCTGGAGGAGGTGTGGCCATGAACGACTAGAATGTCAGAAAGGGCCACAGGGTTCTGAGAAGGGGAGAAGTGGGCGTGGTGGTGCACACTTTTAATCCTAGCACCTGGGAGTCAGAGGCAGGCAGATCTCTGAGTTCAAGGCCAGCCTGGTCTACAGAGTGAGGACAGTCAGGGCTACACAGAGGAGGAGAAAAAAAAGTAGGGAGAGTCAAGGGGAAAGATGAGGAGAAGGAAAAGAGATCTATCTATCTATCTATCTATCTATCTATCTATCTATCTATCTATCTATCTATCTATCTAGATGAAGTAGGTAGGTAGGTAGGTAGGTAGGTAGGTAGGTAGAATCCCAGGCAGAGAGAATAGCCTAGGAAATGCAGGCAGGTCAAGAGAGAAGGGTTGCATGGAGGGGCAGGCCTTCCTGGGCTAGCAAAGAGTTCCTGGGGCCTGGGATCCTCTTACCACACACGTGTGGGATGCCAATAAGCACTTTGGGGAAGCAAAGTGCACAACTGATTTTTTGAATGAATGAATGAATGAATGAATGAATGGCAAAAGCCATTCTAGGGCGATGCTGGTAGTTTTCAATGACTGCCATGAAACAACATCTGCCCACAAGACAAAACAGCCAGGCAACATGGTTACCACTTCTTCCTTAGATAAGCTTTACAGAATGTCCCTACTACCGTCCCCAGGAGCGCTCTGGCTTCAAATGCCTGAGAAATGAGGCACCGTGCACAGGGACATAGAGGACGGGTCGTGGTTTACATCTCCTCCTGTCAGACTCTGAGCTCATAGCCTGTCCTCTATCCCCAGAGACCACCTTCCTCCATGGAGCTCCATCCAGCAGGCCGCAGTGTAGGCTGCTACAGCCATGGATCTGTGGTTCATCCATCTCTACGTCTTTCAGGTGACGTGATCCTGAGCCATTCACTCCCCGTCAGCAGCCTCATTGCAAATGGAGGCCATTACTCTGCCAGGAGAGCATAGCATCGGCTCAAACATGGCTGTTTCCATGCAGGGCTACAAACTCCTAGGTCAGCAGCAGTATGGTCCACTGCTGGCCTCACCCAGCCTGTGGTATGGAATGTCTTGTTGACCTTTCCACTCTCCTGTTCTGTCTTCCCTGGATGGCCAGGCATCCCTTCACACCCAGAATTTATCTCCTGAGGTGAGGGTTCACTGGGTGGAGGGTAGATAGTTACAGCCTCTCCTGATGGAGCTGTCCTGAAGGCTTTCCCACCCTCCCATCCCCCATCACTTAACTTTCACTGAGAGGCAGTTAGCCCTGATTCTTTAATTACCCCTATTTCGCAGATTAGTAGAGGCTCAGAGAGGGGGAAATAATTTTCCCTAGGGCAGCAGTTCACACAGAGATGAGATGTCAAAGGAGATCAGGCTTCAGAATTAACAGGTCATGACTCTCTAGACAGAGTGGGGCAACTATGAAAAGCTGTGTTCAGGAAGATATGGGATAATTGCCTCCCTCGAACTTGGGCTTCTTAGTGAGCCCTGTGGCCTCCATAGTTGGGAAGAACAGACTTCTAGGTGGACCTCACTCCCCTGCCACTTGATGAACCCATCCCAGAGCACTGCTTCATGAAGGGCCCCCTGCACTTTGGATTCCATGCTCAAAGATAGATTAATCCAGAGCTCTGACCCCCTAGGATAATAGTCACACTTCTCCTTGCTAAGCATCTGGGGTCACACTGCCTCCATCCCAATCCACTGGGTACCTATCTGTCTTGCACCTTAGTTTCTTCATATGCGACATAGGAAGAATCTGGGCACCTTCTTCATAGAACTGTTGTAAGGTTGATGATGGTGATGATGATGATGATGATGATGATGATGATGATGACGATGATATCAACAATAACAACCACAACACATAGGAAGTGCTTAGAAGAATGTCTGGCAGCGGCAAAATACCTGGTAGACATAGTCTATTATTAAATTGAATTACAGTAGATCTTGTATATGGTCAATGTCAACCTTTTACACCGTTCTTTTACACATTGTTTAATGCTCACCTAACAAATACACTAGAACCTATCGTGCTAGGTCTTAAGGTGCAGAAGGAAGGAAGTTCTTTGCCATCTAGAATCTCACATATATTATCAAGTGTCACCGGTGCTCTAAGAGATATACCTGCAGAGAGAGAGAGAGCTTGGGGCAAAAGGAAGGATGGTGGCATGATGGCCAATCCAGACAAGACCAACAGAGCAGGTAGGCCTGAGTTAGCTCTCTACCAGTGGGGAACTCTGCTTCCAAAAAAAGGCAAGGCAGACTATCCCAGAAGACTGAGCAGAAGAGCAAAGGAAGGCGCCCACACACACAGGATGGGGCCAGGAGTAAAAGGTGTATGGCAAGGAGTAGAGAGGCAGGAGGTCATATCCTACTGTCGGCCATAGGGCTGTCAGCACCGAGGAGCTCCTAGGGGTGTCAACTGGGGAGCAGTATAGTCAGGTTCCCCATGAAGATGTGAAGAGTGGGCTGGAGTCTGGGCAGGAGTCTGGGCAGTGGGAGAAGGGTGGACTGTGAAAAGAAGCAGTAATTAAACGAAACCGTCCACAGGAAGTGCTGTGCTTGGCACACAGCAGGACAAGAGATGTTAATTGCTGTTGTTGTTGTTACAGTTAAGATCTTCTGAGCAGTGCAGGAGGAAGGAGAGGAGAGGAGAGGGACATTATAAAGCAGAGTCCTTGGAAATGGTGGAGGAATTGTTCCTAAACGCGTTTATCTTCAGCACAACCATTTACACGGCTGGGTAGTGATCTCTGGAACTAAAAAGCCAGTCTTTCTAGGCACCATAATTATTCAGTATTTAGGAAGCCGGCAGGAGACGGCTTGTTCTCTGAGCCACACAAAAATCAAAAGTCACAAATTATCTAAAGCCCGAGCCCAAAGGCAACGGTTACAAAAAGTGGTGTGACCCTGGCGGAGTTCCTCGTCCCAGGGTGTGAAGTGGGAAGGCACAGCCCACACCCCCTTCTCAGTCGAGGGACACAAGGCCACAGTGGCTCTCAGGGCTATCTATGGGGCCGAGAGCTTCTTGTTATCAGGAAACTGCACATAGATACCTTTGTGCAAACTTAACAGGGGGGGGGAGTTTTCCTGGAATATAACCCATGTGTGGGCTGTCTGAGTCAGAGGGTAAGATGATTTTCTAACTCACAGCCCATTGTCAGACAGACTTTCCCTGCACTGACTGAGTGTAAGACAATTCCACTGTGAAGGAGGGGAAGATGGCTGTGGAGCCTGTTTCCTTCCATCCTTGTCTGCACACCCATCTCGTTTACACTTCTTCCCCCGAGGACCTCTCCCCCATCAGAAAAGCAGGAGGGCTGGTGGGGTACAAGGAAGGAAAGATGCAGTTACTGTCCTTGTATTCAAGGTGCTATCCTGGGGTGTCTGTGTATCGGAGGAACCCCCCCCCAAAAAAAAGCCAGAACAGTTATCAATATAAATGGACTTTAACGAAGGCTTACAGTCAGCAAGACAGATACCTGGGTGAGCTAGCGTACTTCCCCCTCCCCCAACCCCACCGTGTGTGTGTGTGTGTGTGTGTGTGTGTGTGTGTGTGTGTGTGTGTGTGTGTGTGTGTTCCAAACACTCTAATACAGCTTACTTTACACAAAGGACAGGGTGTGGCAGGGTTCTAGACAAACAGGTGACTGATGGGTTCTTAGAGAGGGGACTACTGAATTGGGCTTAGCCCTTGTTAAGTGAAATACTCTCAGGAGTTAACTCCAAGTCAAATACATCACTAAAGGCTTGAGTCCAGGGGAGAAGGACTTAAGCTTACTGTCACAGGAATGGCTGTCAGAAGAAAAGCACAAACTCCCCCAGGTCCCTCTGTGCTTTAACAATGAGGATTCTAGCAGGAGGTCTTTTCAACAAGTGCTGGCTTGCTGGATGGCAAAGAGGTTTTCTCCAGAGGGACATGTATGTCCCTTTCCAGGCTTCAGGATGGTCTCCTGAACTGGGCCCCAGGGGTGAGAAACCCCCACCCTAAGTACAAAGGCTCAGGCACACCTGTAGCAGCTCCTCTCCCACCCCCGCAGAGCCCCACTCACATTAGTCAGCAACAAAACAGCCCAGTCTGGATAGACCTTCAAAGCTTAGCCAGAGAAACAGGCTCCAGACCCACTGGGCAGTCAGAGTGTGCCAGAGGCCATGGTGACAGCTTGTCATACTTACAGCAGCTCTCCTGAAGCATTAGTGTTTGTTTAGAGCCCTGACACACCCTGCTTATTCAGATGTGGAGCCTGGATCCACTCCTGCAGAAGATGGGTGAGCCTTTCTTACCATCAGCAGAATACAGGAGAGTAGCCAGGAGATGATACAGTTTGGATAGGTGTCCCCCAATCTGAGGTACTCAAGGCTTGGCCCTACTGGGAGGTGGTGCGACTTTTAAGAGTTGAGGTCTGCTTGGATGACTTCTGGTGAAAGGAGGAATATTGGGACTCTGCTTTTATTCTGGCCACTGGGTGAATAGCCATCCCCTGCATTGTGCCTCCTCCATGGCCTACCACCTCCATACAGGCTCAGAAGGAGCAGAACTAGCTAACCATCCACGGGAACTTGCAAGGCTGCACGTAAGTCAAAATAAACCCTTCTTCTTTTTAAGTAGATTGGCCCAGGTATTTTTTTTACAGCAGCAGAAAGCTGACTGACACAGTGCTTTCAAAGCACATAGGAAAATGTCACGCACATTACACATCTGTCTTCCTCTCTTGAAACTCTCATTCTTGAAACCTAGCTGCCACAGAGAGTAAGTCCATCTTGAGAGAATCCTCAAGCTCCCAGCTAACAGGCATTCAGCAGGGACAAGCCATCCCCTCTGAACTTTGCTCAAATTGCCTATTTGTAAATTAAATAGATGACTTGCTTTAAGGTACTAGTTTTCAAGGAAGGTCGCTGCCCTGAAACAAAAAGCGCCATATTTAATTCTCACGGTGCCATAGGTGAGCATGGTGTTTGGTTCCTCTTTGGAAGCGAACAGCTGGGATGTGGAAACGGGATTCAAATTCACAGCCCAACCTAAATGCTCTGCCATTCCCTGTCTACTCAGAGCCCACGTTCCTGTTCACCTGCACATTCAGTTGCATTTCTGCATCACTGGGACCCCTAACTGTCATGGCTTCTTGCAAGGATCCACAGGCAGTGCCTGACCCTGTCCCCCAACGGGACAGGGCTGTATCTACCATCACTTAGTCACCCCCCCCACTCCCCGCAGAAGTGAGTGGCTTTAACGGAAGCAACACGATCCTTCCTCTGAATTACGATGAGAACACCATAGGAGCCTGAGCCTGACCAGCTGTTCCTCACAATATCAGCAGCACGGTTCTTTGAGCCATCAACAGCAGCAGCATCTGGGGACTCGGTAGAAAGAGAGGCACTTGAGCCCCACCCCAGGGTTCTGAATGAGAACCTTGGGAGAAAGACAGGCTCGAGTGTGTGACTTGGGTAGTTAGCTCAGGAGTTCTGGAGTCTCAGTCTAAGGATGTGTCCAGACAGAAGAGACAGGAAATCAGTTCACAGGGCTTAAGGAGAAAGAAAGATGTTCTGTTAGCTTAACTATATGGAAAATAATATTTGCATGGAGGGCTCCTTATAACATTCCAACCTTTTTCTCTCCCTCTCTTTCTTCATTTGAACACCTGCATTCCTGACCTTATCTTGTTTTTTCCTTCATTGGGACTTCTCCACATAGCCCATGCAGAGTGGGAAGATGTGTGTTCCAACTAGCCACAGAGAGCCTAAGCTTGCTCTCTCTCTCTCTCTCTCTCTCTCTCTCTCTCTCTCTCTCTCTCTCTCTCTCTCTCTCTCTCTCTATCTCTTTCCTCAGACTGAATCCTAGCAAAGGGTATGACGGGGCTAGCTGGGTGGTGTGCAGCCTGCCAGGACCCAGTAGGGAATTCTCACCAGTGCCTCTCTAGAAGATAGTAAGGAGGCACTGACTGCCAGGAAAAAAAATTTAACAGTTGTAACTTATTTCAACCAACAGCTAGCCCTCCCAGATGAGTGCAGTAATCCTCATGTCCTGTTGTCATCAGGGATGCTGGTCCTACTTTGCAGGTAGTATTGGCAACATGACAAAGGCAATGTGTATCATCTCTGTGGTCCTCAGAATTGACTGCAGGGGGCCAGGCAAAGCAGCATTCAGGATGACCACTTTTGCTGATGTGGAAGCAGAATCGGGGTGTCTAATCCATTGCCTGTATGCTGCAGCCAGCTGTGCTGGCAGTAACATCAGATCTTCCCACTCGTCCCAGTCCCCACAACCCTAAGGACACTCACTGCCCACCTTACAGACCTTGGGGCAGAGAGCTTCACAAACACATCAATCAGAAACCTCGAATTAAGGAGGCATGTTTTCTGAGCCTCAGCTTTTCATCTATGTTATGGGTAAAATAATCCCGGCTGAAGAGCATTTGCTGTGAGGACCAAAGGGGGAACCGTAGGGAGAGCGCTTGGTGCAGGCACAGTGAAGATCGGCCCCCAGGTATGTTCCCTTGCTCCTGCCTTGCAAAACTCCAATCTTGAAAAGCCAGTGTGAGCCCTGAAAGCTACTTTGTAAATTTTGTTTGGCTGCTTTCATTCTTCTTTTTATAATCCTCAAAAGCATGCTGCTGACACTGATTTCAAAGGTCGGGAGAACTTTAGCTAGGACATGAAAGAGATCGTGTGTGGAGGACTTGGAAAAGACCCAGCTGAATACTAGGGCTTGGTCTGGGCAGAGTTGGCTCTCAGAAGGTTCCCAAATCCAACAGCATCTGAGCTCTGTGGCCTGAGGCATTAATTTCACCACTGGCACGATATTTGTTAACATAAGAACCCAAAGATTTCTTTAATGGGTCAAGAACAGGATCAGGAAGCTGGCAAGACTTTAAACCAGAGTGCTAGCAGCGTTTTGATGGATTTCGTGTGTTGCCATATATAATTAGATGTCTGGCTGGGTGAACAGATAAATGGGCATAAGTGAGTGCTTGGGAGGAAGTTAGGGAGGGAAGGAAACACAGATGGTTTAAAAGAAAGTAGATTGAAAAACGTCTAAAAGTGCAGATAAAGAGAGATACCTAAAAACATCATGGAGAAAAAAAAACAAAACCAAAACCAAAACCAAAACCAAACAATGTGCAGAAAAATGGAATTTTCCCATCTCTCTTTCTCTCTTTTCTCCTTCCCTTTCCTTCTTTCCCCTCTCTTCCTTCTTCTCAGCCCTAGGTTGCTATTTTGGCACTGACCAACTAGTGGATAGTACACGTGGTAAGACCTCCAGACAGACCCACTGGAAACTGTAGCAATAATAGGTTTCCAGGGGTAGGGTATGGGCTGAGCAGGGGAAGGGGCCCTTTCCTTCCCTTTCGCTCTCTTCCGCTATTTGATTTCTCCCCCTTCCCTTTTATAATAAAAACAAAGAGAGCAGCAGAGGGCCAAGGCTGGGAGTGAAAGGCAGGCCCTGTGGAGGGGTCATCCTGAGTTCAAAGCTGGAGATGAAGGCCAGGCCAAAGCCAAGGGAGGCGGTGCCAGATCCGAATGAACAAAGAGGCCTCTTCCAGGGAAACCCCGGCCTGGTGTCCACTGTGGAACGACAAATGGCCCTTCTGCCACCAGCACGCAGAACAGGGCTCACTGCTGGCTACTCACAGAGGCTCAGTCTCACCCCCATAGGATCCATTCGCTATGGAGGGGCAGCTGAGGACAAGAACAGAATGGTTTTAGGGACTGTCTTGACCAGAAGTGGGAATTCTACCTCAGGCTGAAGAGCACTGACCTGCCTGAGCCTCACCCAGAGAAACCTATCCAGGTTGACTGTACCTGACACTCAAGGTGGGTCTCTTGTCTGATACTGCACAGTATAGACAAAGGAGTCTGGGCACCTGTGGTGAAGTTCAAACCAGTCTTTCTAAACATCTACCAGTCCTGAGGTGGCTGCTGCACCAGGGTCCTGAGGGATCTTTACTGACCAGACTGGAGATATGGGCTAAGCGCTCCAGGGACAGAGACAGCTCATGCAATTCTAGAGCATGCCAAGGGTGGCAGGGGAGGTAGACTGGAGCCAGTGACCGGTGGACTTTGCACCTCATTTGTGCTTTTTATACAGGCACAAGTATAGCGAGACGCCACCGTCCCCCAAAACACCACAAATGGCTACTTGACTCTAGACCTGGGTACCCAGGTGGAGGAGGATGATGACAAGCCTCTCACATAAAGGGGGCACTGGCAGGTGTCCAAGAGACCCACACCACGGAACGAGAACACAAGCTTGGCGTTTTTTTAGCTCTTAATGTTTTGATCTGTAAGAACAGTCAGACATAGGTTTTCGTTTTGTTTTGTTTCTCCCTGTGAAATCTTAGAATCCCTGGCCCCAGCTTCAACACTGTGCGGGCCAAACTAAATACATCTGCAGGCTGGATTCCATCCTTCAGCTGCTGCTCCGAATACAGATAAGATTCCCCAAGTAAAGGAAGAAACAGAGATGTTGCGCCAGCAGCCTCCTGGCCCTTTGGAGAGGAATGTTAGCCTGGCTCCGCCTTGCTCAGTGAGGACACCCTGCTGGCCTGTCAGATCACATTTAGGTCCCTTTTCAGGTCTTCATCACCGATGTGATGTCCCTCTGCCATGTTTTGCATATATAGCTTCATACAATCACTGGCAGGGGTCTCTCAGGGCAGCTTCCTTTCGCCCAGACCTTACCTGAGCGCTGGGCTTCACCATGCATGGTCTGATCAGCTCGTTCATTCTTCCCACCTTGTCCTACAGGACCCCACTCAAGTGGCCCCTCCTGGGGGCTTTCCTAACCATAGCTCCTGAACCCCACCTCTGTACCCCCCCCACCCCGTCCTCTACTTCTACCTCGAATGAGTCTCCAATCCATGCATGAGTCTACAATGGCCCACAGATCTCTCTGTCTCCTCCACAGTCTTGGGCACCCAGGAAGCCAGCTATCCCTTTCCTTAGGCTGCACCCAGAGCCCAGCAAGAGACAGGTCTGAAATAACATTTATTTACCAGACACTTTTCTTGCCCTGGGCTTTTCTTTCATTCCTTTCCTGTTTGGCTGGCTACAGCTTCCTCCTGTCTATCCTACCAGCCTTAGATCAGACTTACTTGTGATGAGAACTGTCTCTGACCTCCCAGACCAAAGAGGGGAGCTTCTTTGTCCTGATCACACTACAGTGTGAATCACTGCCTTGGACCCCTTCCTCTAGTCTAAGTCTTCCCAGGCCCCACTCTTATTCCCCAAGAGACTGGAATTCCCCCAGAAATCCCATTCTGGCCACAAGTGTAAGACTTGGCTAGCCAGAGGCAAGTGGGAAGAGATTGGCCACTTGTCCCAGCCCAGAAGGGACAGTGAGGGTCAGTGGTGATCATGAACATACCTTGGCAGGACTGCTTAGCCATGCTTGTCTCGGGACCTCTGTTTAAGCTTTAATATCACTTCAGGACCCTGAGATGGACTTGGGGAGATGGGTTACTGGATCCCTTTATCCCTTTTCCCAAAGTGGCCACAATGACTACATTTCCTTTTTCTTTTCTTTACTATTCAATTTGTCTTTTTGAAATTGGCTTATCCAGGACAGATAGCTGGACCTGGCTGTGTGGGGTACAGACTGTGACCCCAACTTTGATAGCAATCCTTCCTCCCAGAGAGCTATGCTGGCTAGTCTTGCAGCAGCAAAGATAACAGTGATGTCATCCCAGCATTACCCTGCTTCCTTGAGCAGGATCCCTGGCTTGTTCACCTACCAGGAAGGTCTAAGAAAAGGTAGTTGTGGCCCTTTCCCCTGTGCTCCAAATCCTTTCCATACCCCATCCCTCTCCACCTAGCGCAGTAGGGACCTCCTCCAGAACCCCAGGATCCCCTCCATCCTGCCCATGACTCGCCTCCCTTTGTCTTCATAGCGCAAGCTGTTGTGACCTTTGGGTGTCTGTCTCGCACAAAGACTGTGTATTCCCAGATGTCACAGACTGTGCTTTGCTATTTTGTCTGTCCCTGCTGTCATGGCCACATTCAAGGGAGGCAGGCTGCTTGCTCTGACCTTCCCTCTGCCCTTTAGGTAACCCGCACCCCAAAGTTAACACAGGAGGAAGCCCTATATATAAAGTTGGTGAATGACATGTAAACTATGACATCACCAGGCACACGGTAGACCCTCTGGTGAACACTCACTCGTATTACCAGGTGGTCAGTAACGACAGTCAATCAAGTACAAGCCAGCATATTCAGAATCGCAGTGATCCCCAATAAAGGCACATCTGCTGTGAATTCCATGTAGTGGACCAGAAGCAGTCTAGGACAATGGAGAGAAGGCAGTTCCTGTCTGAAGGTGTCCTTTCTGACTGTAAGCGTTTGGTGCCTGGAGACTTTCGAGCAGCGGTTCTCAACCTTCCCTCTAATACATGTGGTGTGCTGGTGAGCCCCAACCATAAAGTTATTTGTGTTGATACTTCATAACTACAGTTTTGCTGCTGTTATAAGTTGTAATGTAAACATGCAATGTAAAAACGCAGGATATCAGATACGTGATCCCCCAAAGGCTTTGGTTGAGAATCGCTGCATTGGAGTACAGCATTATTCTAGAACAGTCGTTTTCTCCCTCCCAAGGCCTCTCCAAATACACTGCTTACTGCCTACTCTTTTCCCATCGTTCCCAATGGCAGGCTCAGATACTGTCTGATGACTTCCCAAAGAATAAAGCAGGTAAGACTGAGTGGTCCTCCTGGTGACCCTTAACCCTCTTCAGCCACCGTCCTCGAGAACTTAGCCCTACTGTTTCTGAAAGGACAACCACAGAAGAACCTGACGGAGTATAGGTGGGGTGTGACCTTCAACATAAGAAGGTTCAAATCCCTACTTCTGCAGTTTTCTTTCCCCTAGCTACTGGCTTACCATGGGGTTCCCAATAGCCCCTTCAGTGAGCTGTGGTGGGACATGACACAGTGCAGGGTCTATACATTTACATCCGAAAAATGCCCTTGGCAAGCTCTCCCTTCCTACAAAGCAAGGCATCGCCTGGAAGCAGGCACAAGCCAGGGCTGGACCTAAGACCATGCAAGAGACACTGCTGGAAGCAGGCACAAGCCAGGGCTAGACCCAAGACCATGCAAGAGACAATGAGAGTATCCTGGCCTCCCAGGAATCTCAGAATGCTGACGGAGGCCTGAGGCTGACCTTCCGGAGTCTGCTGTGGTACTGCTAATTGGGGTCTGCGGGTCACTAGTTTCCCACTCTCGGAGGGGCTGGGGCCTCCTTTACCCCTACTGCTTCTTCCTCTGACCCTGGATGCTGCTTACAGTTCTATAGGGTTAGGAACTGGGTGAGAGGTTGAAAGGAAGCGCAGGGCTCAGTGGGTATCAGTGTGAACCAGGGTCAAATCCCAGCTTTGCAGCTGCAGGCCAGGGGACTTCCAGCAGAGGCAAAGGTGTCCCTGCTCCCTTCAGAGACCTTGCACTAGATCACTTGGGGACAAAAACACTGCAGAGGGCTCCCTGTGCTTTCTCTCTTCCTGCTCTCCACCAAAGAGATCAAGAATTCCAGGCCCCTCCCCACCACTCTATCCATTGATTATGTTGATTTTATCTTTAAAATGAACAAGCTCCTATCTCCTCACAGTTAGGGTGAGCCTCGGTGAGGCCATGTGTGTCTGAGCACTTGGCAGGGTTGGAGCCTTCACATCTGACCAAACAATCGATTCTGTCCGGCCACCAACACTTGAAGGGTGGGTTTAGCCTACCCTGGGACTCTGGGGCCTGGAGGGAAGATCCAGTGTTTCCCAATACCGGATCTGTTCTCCCTCCAGATGAGCTAACCCAGCTCTAGGATAGAACCAGAGGGCAGGAGACACCAAGGGCTCCAGGGGCCTCACCATGCACTTGCGGTCATCTATGCCTGTCAGATCCTCCTCGAACTCCTTCCCAACTTGGAAGTCCATGATATAGTTTCGAAAAGTGCTCAGCGTGCGGATGATCATGTGGTCGCCATCCTGCACGATCTCTTTGTCCGGCTTCAGCAAGTTGGCGATTTTTCGCAAGGCCACGTTGACATCTACAAGGGGTGCAGAGAGAGCAGCGGCAGAGTTGTCAAGAAAACTCGGAGAAGAAAGGATCCCCTAGGTAGCGGGCTTCCCAGGTAGCGGAACAAGGTTGAGATTCCAGCTCACTTAGAGGGCCATCTGTGTCTTGCCCTCTTTTGAAAACAAAGTTTTGTTTTGTTTTGTTTTTCTTTGCTAGCCCTTTAAAAACAAACTAGCAAAGCTGACCCAGCTCTAATGATTGAATTAACTACCTCTGGGGATAGCTATCGGACTCTTGCCACCAATTAATCCTAACAGCTAGGGCCCTCTAGTTGGCAGCAGCCAGCAGCGCTCTGGTCTGGGTGGCAGGGTCTGCGGGGAGCCCGGGGTTGTGCACCGCGGGTCGCGCTTACCGAGCGCACGCAGGTACTCCTCGAAATTCTCGTTGCTCAGCATCTTCCAGTACCCGTTGAAGTCCACAGGCATTTTGGGGACAGACTGGGGATCGCCCGACACGGAGAAGGCGGGAGCGGCTATGGGCTCGGCCCGGACGGTGGCTGCCAATGCGCTCCGGGTGAAGGGCGGCCCGGAAATCGGCGCCCTCGGGGGACACCGGGCTCCGTGGGGCGGCGACTGCTGGATTCCAAGAGTGCACAAAGCCCGCAGGAGGGTCCATTGTAGCGATCCCTCCTCCCAATGTGAGAGGGCGGGGCGGGAATAGGGGCGGGGCTGGGGGCGGGGCCAGGTTTGTCCCTGCTGTGGGCCACCTTCAGTTCAGACCTTCCATTTGTTCTTTTCACCTCCCCAGCCTAGAAAGAAGAGGTGTGGAAAGGCAAGGGTTGCTCTTGGTCCTAATTTCTGTGTACCCCTCCCCACTTCCCTAGGGACTCCTTCAAACGCCTGAAATTCTCACCCCCAGGCCTCCTGAGTGTTGAAAACACATCTCCTTCAGGTTTGCTAGCGTTATTAAGGAAGAGGCCATTTACCGGCCTTTGTCTCAAGCTCTGTGTCAGTGGTCTGGCCAGTTCCTAAAAAGCTGATCTGTTTAACTCTGGGGATGAAGAGCAGAGCAACTGCCCACAGCTCTCCCAGGAAATAAAGCAAAGTTGGTGGTCCTAAATGTGCACTGGACAGGAAACCGCTCCAGGTGAACCCATGCACGGAGGTCAGAGACCCAAGGCCTTTTGCTCACGTGGACGGACACTCTTCTGTGGGATAGTGTGTTTTTGTCTTCTTCCAGGGAAGGACAGCACAGACCTTTCCTCGATTCTGCACGTTGTTTTGTTTTTTAGTTAATATATTCTGGGCCCTTTCCATACCTGTGCACTGAACGACGCCTCATTGTTTCTGTAGGCTTCCATTACTGCTTCAGCGCCTATTTGCCTGGGTCGGGATGGGGTGGGGGTAGTGGTGGGCGTGTTCTGTGGCTTCTGATCCTCGCTGCCATTGGCAACAGTACCAGTGAAGACCTTTATCTCATCCCACCTGCTACTTGTGTGCTACAAAGAGATGACAGTGTCTGACTTTTTGACCTACTAAAGACTAAATATTTCTTTAAAAAAATTTTTTTTAGCACAGATCAGTGCCTGGGAGCCTGTGGAATGAGGTATGGTATGCTTTCTTCTTGGCGAAGAACTATGCCTCCCCCATTCCTCAGAGTATTTGGCTAAATGAGGAAAGGGCACCATCCCCTCAGGGTAGGGCAAGTGTCCTCTGGGAGAAAGGTTGGAATTTTAGCCCTCCTCGCTCACTCAGGGACTCCCTGGCTGAACACCAGGGGCTCTCAGCCTCAGCACTATTGAAACGAATCTGTTAAGATTTTCAGTAGCACTGCTGGTCCCAGCTCCCTAAAGTTCTGCAAAAATGTCTCCAGATGTTGTCAAGTTCTGAGGTTAGAGAAAAAATCACCCTGGGTGAGGGCCACAGCTGTATCCCCATCACAGCCTTGGGTTCCGTTTGCCCTTTGTCTGCTCTGGCTTGTTTAGGCTGTGGGTTGTTGTCTAGATCCTGGCCCCATGTCCCGCCCCCCTCCCGTTAGTGCAGAACTCAGGTCGAGACTGCCTGTCCCAGCCACGTCTAAGGTAAAGGTATAAGAAGTCTTCCGCCACTCATGGGCATAGGTCCCGCTTTGGCCCAGATTGTCTAGTCCAAGACGTTGTGTGAGCGGCAGCCGAGGCACACAGCTTCCTTGTCATCCTGACTCACTGGAATGGAGGGTTGGGTAGAGGTTTGAATGCTGAGTAAGTGGTTCCTCAGCCACCCCCAACGAGTCTAAAGAGTCTAAAGTCTTTCCCCGTGCCCTCCCCAGCCACTTCCCTTTGTGCCCTGAGATGAGTCTCCTGGGATGGTTTATGCCAAAGCCTAGTGCAGTGCTTGACACACAGTAGGGACAGTGAGCCCTGGTCTGATGCTGAGCTCAGAGTGGCTCTTAATGTTCCAGACAGAGGCTGCTCCAGATCTCTGCTATTCATCAGGGAGGACACAGATCTGGCCACTCCTCCTTTCACTGGCCATTTTCACCATCACCTGTTCCCTTGACCTTTACTCTGAGCTTGTTTGCTGAGCACACAGCACATTAGCCAGTTAGTTTACTGTCTCTGTCTTTGTCTAGTGCTCTAAATAGGTCCAAAAGCTCTTGCTCTCCTAGGAGGCTTTCTGTAGTAAACGGGGAAGCAGTGGTGTTTAACCTGTGGGTGGTAACTCTTTTGGAAGGGGGTGTCAAATGACCCCTTCACGGGGGGGCGCCTAAGACCATTGGAAAACACAGATATTTACATTTAAATTCATTAACAGTAGCAAACTTACAGTTATGAAGTAGCAGCAAAATAATTTTATGGTCGGGGTCACCACAATATGAGGAATCATTTTAAAGGGTCACATTAGGAAGGTTGAGAGCCAGTGAGTTAGGGTTTCCCTTGTTGTGATAAAACAAAGGCAACTTATAGAAGGGTTTATGATTGGCTTAACACTCTGGGAGGATAAGAGTCTGTTGCTGTCATGGTGGGGAGCATGACACCATACAGGCAGGAATGGTTCTGGGGAAGCAGCTGAAAACACATGTCTCCGTCCTGAAGCCAGAACACAGAGGACTGAGGATGAAGGTGAAGAGAGGACTTTGTAATTTGAAAGCCTGCCTCCCACACAGTCTGCCCATACATCCTCCAATGAGACAGCACCTCCTGGGGTACCAAAGTGGGAACCAAGAATGTAAACATCTGAGACTATGGGGGGTCGTAGCTGCTGACTGTCTTGTAGCTGTGTCAGGTTGCGTGTGTGGGCTTTAGGGCAGACCAGCTGTTTTGATATACTTCAGTGAAAAGCACTCCATGGATACTGTGGGTACCCCTGCAGCTCTCCCTCTGCCGATGCTCCCTCTGCTCGATGGATTCTGTGGAGCTGGTTTCAAGTGCCCTTCTGTGTGACTCCGGATTGCCTGTGATGTGTACTGCAGAGGAGGAACAATGGGGAGAGAACATCAGAGATGTGGGGCCTCCGGGGACTGGGGATCAAGGAGATCTCCTTAAAGGAGGTGGCTCTTGCTGGAGCTTCAGGTCAGGCAGAATCAACGAGGTGTCAAGGGGGTCCAGGGGAGGGTCAGCATGGAGTGGGAAGGAAGAAGAGGGGAGGCGTGAGTTCAGAGAACAGTCAGCGTGCGGAACGAATGAAGACTTGTTCATGGCAGCCTACAATAGGCAAGAAAACTCTAACTGGGCTTTCTTCATTCCCTAGTCCTAAGAACAGGAGCAGAGAGAGATTTACAACCGGTTCTCGGAGGCCCAAAAGTGCCAAGATTGAGAGCAGCAAGCCAATGGCTGTGTATGTGCAGTGGGATAAGTAGGAACAAGCGCCACTCCTGGGCTGTGGTGGTTAGGGAGGAGAGAGAAGCACTGGGGACTTGGGAAGGGGCTCAGCTATCCAGACCACAGCAGTGACACATTTGCAGGTCTCAAGGTTAGCTCCTTGGTACCGTTGAGAGGGCCAGTATTCTGCCTGTACATCTTAGAACAAGAAAAATCTCTGGTGGGTGTGGTGGCTTATCCCTACAACCGGAGCATTCAGGAGACTGCGGTGGGAAGAGTCCCAAGAGTTCAAGACCAGCCTGGGCTACAGAATGAGACGGAAAAGGAAGAAGAAGAGGAGGAAGGGGGAAGAAGGAAGAAAAAGGAGGAAGAAGAGGGAAAAAGAAAGAAACAAAGAAAGGACTTAAACTCCCATTCCGGTGATAAAAAGATAAGCAAACCTGTCATGAGGTCACCGGTTTATGCTAATAGTGGGTATGGGGGTGGGCTTTTAAGGCTGCTTGGAAGACACAGAAAGAGCAGGCAGTGATCCTTGGAAGAGCAAGAGAGATGGGGAAATCTGAGAGGCAACAAGACCGAAGTCCCTGTGCAAATTTAAGGGTTTTTCAGATGCCAAGTGTCTCAATTACACACAGCTGTAGAATTCTGGGTAAGATGAGACTACTGGGTGCTTGTTTTCATAGGTTACAGGGGCAGGATCTTTGGACAGAGGGTGTTTTTGTTTTTTAACTGGTTCCAGTCACATGGGCGGAGTGTCAGGATTGATTAGAGTCTGAAATTGTGTCTGCTCTGTCTGACTCTGAAGCTCCAGATCTTAAACACCTGTTACTGTTTGTTATTGTCAGTGAGGTGAGGATCTATGGGGACCCTAGCCTGCTGGATTTGATAAACAGGCTGACAGAAGGGAGTCACAGAGAGGAAATAAGCCTCCCAAGTCATCATCAATATGGAAGCAGAAACTGAATCCCACATGAGATGAAAACACAGGGCCTATATTCTAAGCAGAAAAAAAAAAATCTATAAGCTGTTAAGAATTTATGCACCTTAGCAAGGTTCTGACTAGATTTAAAAAGAACAAATCTTGCCAGAGTGATATTGTTGTGATCTTGGAGTAGAGCTATACAATGGAGGGATGAAAGGGAGACATCTAGTCAGACACACATTGATGTCTAAGATGCACGAGACTAACTCCTCTGAGGCATTCCTCGGAGCGAATAAAGATCTGCTCACGCTGACCCATGGCCAGGAGGAGCTGCCCTCAGAGGGATGGGCCAAGATTGCACGGAGTTAACCTAAGGCCCCAGGCTGGATCGTGTCTGCTCAGAAGCAGGAGAGGGCAAACATGATTGTGGACAGGCTGCAGAGTGCCCAGGCATCTGCAGGCCAGGAGCTTAGACTCCAAACAGTGACCACCTCCCAAACAGCACAGGACATCAGGTCTTGTCTCTGACCTTCCTGCTCTGTCTTGTAACTGACAGAATCACATGGGATGGACAGAGGTGGGCTTTAGATTTAGATTGGGTTTAAACCCAGGACCCACCGTAACCTGCTGGATTGCAGGGAAGCCACTTGAGGTATCACGGTCACTAGAGAGGTTTAAGGAGTTTGACATGCATGTCCTCTGTAAACTCTAGTTTGTCCCTTGTCAGCGGAGGCCTTCTACCATCAAACCACAGCACGTTCTCTGAAGCCTTCCTGTATTGGTGGCTTTTCCCTCATTGTCCTTGCAGCTAAGCCCGATTTTCCTACCTCCTTTATAGGAAATCTTCTCTTGGCCCCCTCAACAACTTGGGTTTTTTGTTTGTTTGTTTATTTGTTTACTTATTTATGGATGTGTGTGTGGCATTTGCATGTGTGCACATTTATATGTGGATGTGCGTGCCTGTGTACATTCCTGTGAAAGCCAGGACTTTGCACTTAATTCGTCCCCCTTGGCAAGACTCAGGGCCTGTCAAAACTACACGACACGGATGCTTTTTAGCAAACCCTTGTGGACCACTCTCTTGGTTCCAGGAACTGGTTGGAGGCTGACGACATTGTGAGTGAGATTCAGTTGTAAGAAAGCTGATGTCTAGTAGAAGGCAGGGATATAAAAGCGTCCTTCAACCTCAGTGCTTGAACATGGGAACCAAGCTATTTCTCTGACCCAGAGCTGGGGTTGGTTGCTCCAAGATGGAATAACATTCAACCAGAACTTCAGGGAAAATGGAGAGGTGTGGTTCAGCCTTAGGTTTGGTGGTAATGAGTTACCTGCACCCCATCCTGGAGGAAATCGGGGAGACACTTAAGTATTTAATCACAGAAACTCCTGTAAGACAAAGATGACAGGTCCTTGAGTAATTGTCTTCTCATGGGAACAAGAGCTCAAGCTGTTATAGTCACACACAAAACAACGAGCGAAGATCACTGTGATTGCTTTTAACATTATAAGGAAAGGCACATTGAAGGAGGCAGGAAGAAAAGTTGGCCCTGCTATTCCTTCCCACGCTGAGCAATGCAGTATGAAGAGATGCTTTCCACACTGGGGAACAAGAGGGAATTAAGCCCAAGCTTTTGGCGTATAACTCGATACCAAGCAGAACCTGTAGCCTCTGGTTTCCAGGCTAGTGACCTGTCTGAGCCCTGGATCTTCACCCTGGGACCACAGAGAGGCTCCCATCATACTTCTGAGTCCTCACCAGCACAGCACAGAAAGATTTCGTTCGCTGGAATGGGACCAGGACTCTAGGTTGTTAATTAACGTGTGTGGGTGAAACCTAAGAGCAGGCAGATCTCAACAGGCCCCGTCATCTGGCCAGTGCCTACGGCTGGAGACCTGGACCTAGCCTGCCAAGGGGAGACTTGTCACTCTAGCCAGATGGACTTTATCTGTTCTAGTGGGGATCACCTGCGGCTGGTTGCAGTAACAAGAGTTGCCTGAATACAGGAACCAGGTCATAGCTGTACGAGGCTTGGGTCTGTCCCTGGGTTGTGCTGGTCTTCATGGCCTGCAGCTCTTGGGGGACAATCTAGCCCTAAGTTCTCAGTAGCTATCACACTGTGTAACATCTGGAATGCAGGTGGCACAGCCCAGAGTACTTTTCCAGCTGTTCAGGGAAAATAGAGCACCAAGTCGTTTAGCCTGGGACTGATCCCTTCACCCCAAGGTCCAGAGTTAAACAACGTCTTGTGGTTCCTGACCGTAGGCCCAGGTGACTATGAATGAGACTCGGTCCATGATGACATCAAGTGGAGGCCTGCAGGAATGGACAACCGTCCTTACATAGTCCCCAGGCTTCAATGCTAGACTGGGGAACAGGCCTGGGCTTGGGATGCCCTCTAGTGATGAAATAGCGACAACACCCCTAACCACAGGCTTAGGGTGGGATCTGCTGCTGAAAGAGCAGAAAACTCTACTCTCCGCCTAGAGAAAATAATCAGTGCGCTTAGAACTCCTAGAAGAAAAGGCGCAAAGGAAGCTGGAAGGAATGTCCTGTTCCTCAACCCAAAGATGACAATGTGCTCCAACCAACAGCGACTTTCAGGAAACAATAACTTCCCTCTATTGACAAAATAAGACACCCAGAACTGACAATGTAACTAGCAACACGGACAACCCTCCTCCTCACTCCCCCGCAGCTGTCTTAAGGAAACACAGAGGACTTCAAGAAAATACAGAGAAGCAATTCAGTATTCTGCAATAGAAACTGGACAGGGGTGGAAGGAATTTTAAAAATGAATCTGAAATCCTTAAGCTAAAAAGTACACTAAGCGGGGATTTTTTTTTTTTTAAAGATACATAGTATCAAGAGCAGAGGAGATCAGATTGAACAAAGAATCAGTGAGAGAAAGCCAGGCAGGGGTAGGACCAGCAAGATGGCTCAGTGAGGTAACGAGGCTTGCTTCCAAGTCTGAAGCCCCAACTTTCATCTCCAGGGCAAAAATGGCGGAAAGGGCAAACCAACTCCCACAAGTTGTTCTCTGACCATCCTATACATGCCGTGCATATTTCACACATGCCCCTCCCATTCAATAAGCCGGTGTAATTCTAAATTTTTAAAAAGATAAGACAGGCATAAGTGAAAAAGACACAGTCAGAGGAGAACAAAAACAAAGGACTGAGTCTCCGAAACTGTGAGCCAAAAGTAAGCCTTCTGCCTTTATTGGACTTCTTAGGTATCCCTTCTCGGAGAGGAACACAGCATTCGACTGAGCGGGGTTAAGGTATTTGTGGCTCCATTCACCAAATGGACATACATTGCTTATCTTACCTTTACTTACACCAATAATGCTGTGAGTGTATTGCATCCACATTGGTGTGGATGTATTTTAATTTCTCCAGATTCCTAGAGGTGCACACAATTGTAGGGCTGACTGTATCCCTTTTAGTAGGTGTGGCATGATATCTCACTGTGGTTTAGCTTAGGGTTTTTCTAATATTTAATAGTTTTTTTTCATGTAAAGACCAGCACTACATGTCACTATTATGTCCTCTTTGGTAAGGTCTTTTGGGCTGGTGTTTGACTTTAGGTGACCTGCTTGAGGGACTTCTGGCTTCAGAGGCACTTATACCACGGTGACCATTATTACAACCAGGGGACACAGCAGGGGCAGTGCCTCAGCAGATGGAGCTTGGAGGACCCCAGGCTTTGAAGTCTTCCCTAGGGCCAGCGTTTCCACAGAGCACACGTGTTCTCTAACAGCAAAATGCAACAGTTCACACTGCTTCTGCCCGACATCACTGCTATAAAACCAGCATGGCTGCTGAGATTACAAGCACCAAAAGAAGGCAGATGTTCACCATAAATGATACTGTATGAACATCCCGGGCAGGGCATCATAGCAGGCTTAGAGTCCCAGGAAGAAACACAGGCAACATCGTGGAAGCTGAGTTCTTAGATGCCAAACAAGACCAGCCCCACCAGCAAAGCCTCTGACCAGCACTGTCATGGGCCTAGCTTCCCCCTTCCAGCACTTTGATCGGCTTTTAATTGAGTTATTGATTCTGCTCTTTTGTTGTTAGAGTTCTTGACATACTTTGGAAACAATTCATTTATTAGATACATACATTCTGCAAAATTTCTCCCTAGACTGTGGCTTATCTGTTTTCTTAATGGCTTCTTCCACAAGGAATGTCAGTAGGGAGTAGGAATACATTTGAATACGCATGTGCACTCATACTTTCTAGGTGAAGAACAGGTGGCAGGATCCAGGATGGGAAACTCCATTAGGTCACTGCCATTGGTCAAGGTAAGAGCTGAGGTTGCTTTAGGTGTCTTGGTTGGCCTTGTCATCTTGACACAGCTTAGAGTCATCTGAGAGAAGGCTCAGTAGATGAATTGTGTAGATGAGTATTGTCTGTGGGCGTGTCTGTGAGGGGTTATCTTGATTGTCTTTTTTTTTTTTTTATTAATTTGAGTATTTCTTATTTACATTTCGAGTGTTATTCCCTTTCCCGGTTTATGGGCCAACATCCCCCTAACCCCTCCCCCTCCCCTTCTTGATGTAGAAGAACCCAATGCACTGTGGGTGGTCCTATTCCCCAGGGTGTATAAGAGCAATAGCTGAGCAGGTGCCTGACAGCAAGCCAGACAGCCAGATAGCTCACCAGCATCCTATGCCACACTTCTTATGTTCTCTGTGAGTTCATTCACTGGTCAGAATGGGCTATACAGGATAGCAAGCAGTCTTACCTCTAAGTTCTTGCCTTGAGTTCCTCCCTGCCACCATCACAATGGACTTGGAAGTATAGTAGGGTGAAATGAACCCATTGCTCCCACAACTTGCTTTAGGTCACGGTATCTATCATGGCAACAGAAAAGAAGCTAGAATAGGAAGGGGCATGAAGAATGTACAGAGGGTCATAGCAACAGGACAAGCAGGCACACTGCATTTCCAACAGGAAGTGAGGAGGGGCTTCCCAGACCTGTCCTGGAGCATACCGTTGTTCACATTCCAACTCTCACTCATCAGTGTTTGCTAATTCAGAAACATGAATCCCAGTGAACTCTAGAGTCCTCATGTGTCCCCCACCCCCACCCCCTGCAGCCTGTGCTGTCAGGAGCGGTGTGTGCTGAAGTTATTTAAACAATACTAAACTATTCAGAGGCATGTGCCTCTGTGGATCATCACCGAGATATATTTATCAGTCACTCGGATTTGCATCTATCACGTCAGGTTTGGGGCTAAGAAAATAACTCGATGGCTGAAACGGAATTCTACGGTGTATGAAGACCTGTACAAACGGGAGGGGCAGCGGCATTGTCAGCATAGAAAGTGAGGACAAGGCTAAGGAAATACATATTCATGCATTAACCCAATTACCAATCGTGATTTGCAAAGCCCCAGCTCTATTGGCTTGAAATGAGATTTCACGTCATTCTGTCCCAACTGATACAGACAGTATTAGAAATGAAAACGTCTTTCCCCAGGCAAGGATACAGCACTGTTCTCATCTGGGTAGGGAATAGTGTCGTAGGAGAACCTTTATTTAAGGCTGGTAATTCTATTTACTCGGGAGCCCGAACCACTGTTTTTCTGTTCTGGTAAAATAAACAAAATACCCAGGCCATCAAGATGCGGAGGACACCTGAGGGAGCAGAGAGGAGGGTGAAATCAGTAGGCAGGGCGGTTCCAGGCAACGCATGAGCAGAACAGTGATGCATTTTCTCTTCTGCTACTGAGGTGAGAAGGTGACATGAGTCAGTGAGACATAGCAGGCAACAGAAATAAGATATATTTGCACATGTGTATGTATGTATACCTACATCTATATACATATATACATGCATATCTATATCTATCTTTATATCTGTCTGTCTGTCAGGCTTTACTGTGGTTTATTACAGAAGCAGTTAGTTGATGTTTTACTTGGTGGGAACCACGTGATGTAGACATGGATCAGGGAGGTGAAGCCATGTCCTCAAAGCCTATCAAACCCATGGAAATGCTGGGCGGGGAGGCTGTGGCCTGCAGGGCATCAGGTGTCAGATGCACTGGAGTAACCGCACCTCGTTAAGGAGGTGATGATGATTCTGGCTCTCCACAGCACCCATCTTCCCCTTCTGGCTCAGATCCTTAGCATAAACCATTGGCCTCATCCATCCCAACGTCTCTGGAACACACCCATTAGCATTTTTCTGTTGTCTACACCACCCGGAGAACCCATTTATGAGAGTCTCTACATATTTTGTACAAGTTCAAGGGACTCCTTTCCAAAAAAAAAAAAAAAAAAAAAAAAAAAACCAAGAATCAGGAACCTAGATACCTACATAGTTAGGATTTGGGGAAGTGGGGAGTCTTCATTAGCTTTACAGAGAACTCACTGCCTCAGGCCATCGGCACCTCAGTGTCTCCCTTAGAGCCCTCCTCATTGCTGGCAATCATATCCTCAACTTGAGATCACTGGGTTCTTGTTTGTTCTCCGCTGTACTATACGCTTTTTAAGAATGGAGACCGTCTGCTCACCATTCCACGCCCGGCACACGTGAGTACCTCAATCAATGTGATTGGAATAAAGGAATCCTAAAGTTCAATGATGATTGATAAGGAAGTTATCAATTCCTATGTGGTGAGCCTCCACCTATCAGGCCCTAGATGCCAGTACAGAGGCTAGGCTGTAAAAACCAAGCCCAGAACGACACCGCATATGGGGACAGGGAAGGATGAAGGCCGGGATACCTGGGAGTTGGGGTGTGGTGTTCTAATTCCTATGCAGTGGCACCTCATGTTAGGGTTTAAACCTTGGCCTGTGTCAGGACAGAAAACACCAAGCCAGCATGGTTCCATGTAGAGAGGTTTAATGAGAGAAGAAGAGGAGAGGAGAGGAGAGGAGGCCGGCCATGGGCACGTGGTAGGAAGAAGGAAGGGGGTCAGAACAGAGAAGAACAAAGAGCAAGAGAGAGGAAGGGGCAAGCAGCCCCCTTTATAGTCAGCACAGCTGGCTGTTGCTAGGCAACTGTGGGGCAGAGCATACCTGGCTGTCCCAGGTAGCTGTGGGAGTGGAGCTTGGACAGAGTACCAAGAGTAGAGGCCTTTCACTGGTCTGCTGTGAAAGAAGCTCATTCAGATACTGCAGTTTCTTGATATCGTCAATGGAGAAAGAAAGAGAAAAAAACCCCTCTCTCCCCATCTCCATCACAGTGGGTCTCAGCGGCCGGCGGTTAGAACTGGTGACCTGAATGTCTGACAGTGTACTGGGTGGTTGTGTTGCTACAGCTGGGGGTGCTAAGTAGGAGAATCCTGTGCAGAGAAAGGAGTCTCACACTGCATGGGCCAGGGAAGACTTACCCAGGCAAAGAGTTGGGCAGCCCTGAGTGTCTGTTGCTGAGGCTGAGGACCCCTTTCTCCAACCTGCAGACCTCTTGTCTAGCTCACCTTTTGGGTACCACTGTCTGCACGCAGGATTTTGTTCTCTCCCTTCTCGAGCCACATAGAACAGTGGGGTGATGCGGCTCAGAGAAGAAGAGAGGTGCTGCTCATTGGAGGGCCATGAAGTTTCAATGGTAGCTTCAGCTTACTGAAACAAGTTGTCATTGGACGTTGTCAGTGAGCGATGCTGAGGCCAGTGAGGCTCTTAGAAAGCCAACTCTGTAGGGCCCTGAGAGTCTTCTTGGAGCCAGCTCCTCGGAAAGCAATAGCGCTTTTCCACCTACAAAGGGAAAAATTCCCCTAACCGTTGGAAGCTTCCCATTTGGCTAGCTGGGTACAGGGCCCCAAAGAAGGCCAGAGAGGCTGAAATGGAAGCACTCAGTCTTGCAAACTCAGGGCTGAGCTGGGAGTGGTGGTGTGTGCTCTGAAACCCAGCACTGAGGCAGGAGGATTGCTAAAAAACTGAGGCTAGGCCAGTATGGCTTACCTAATAAATTCCAGGCTCGTCTGTGTTAAGAATGAAACCTTGCCAAACAACAAACCAAAACAAGTCAAAACAGGAGCTCAAAACCTGAGCTAACTATGTATAATATAATACACATTATATACATACATATAATCTTTCTTTTTAAAATAAGTAAGAAAGAAAATTATAGTTGGAAGAATTCAGAACAGGGCTAATCAAATCATCCACCTCGGAGTTAAAGAAACTATAGCCCATAGTGGTGAAAGGAGTTGAAGTCCTACTATGTGCTATGGCAGGTTTTAGACAAGGCTATTAGATCCTCATTGCCCTGTGTGAACACAGCTCTCGGGGAACTCTTGGAGGGGAGAACCCAGGCAAGAAGGGAAGAAGTCCGAAGGACCTACCTCATAGGAGGGTCACCGTCCTCTGTATTCCCGACTTACCTGTTTCACTGCTCACACGAATCCTGGGGAGGAGGGATATCAGATCTCTCTTGCCCACCTATGGCTTTTCTGTGTCACTAAATATGTAGCCAAGATTGGCCAGGACAAAGCATGGAGACCCAGACTCTGAGCTACTTCTTTAACAGAATGGAAGAGAGATGAATCCAGGAGTGGAGTGGCAAATCCAGGAACACTTCGTTCTCCTCTTTCAGGGTGCACAGAAACAAGATCACGGCCTGCTGCTTTAGGTCGGAAGACTACTTGGGTTCTGCTTCCCTAGGAAGGGTATCCCCTCCTAGTTCTAGCTGCCTCTCTGTTGCTGTGATAAGACCAAAAGCAAGCTAGAGAGGAGAGGGCTTACATCACCTTATACCTCCTGGTCACACAGGCTGACACTGAGGGAAGGCAGGGCAGCAACTCGGAGCAGAAACCATGGAGGCGCGCGGCTTGCTGAAGCTCATGCTCGCCTAGGGCTTTTAGATAGCGCAGGACCACCAGCCCCTGGTGTTGCCCACAGAGCGCAGACACTGCTAGGTTAGTAATCCTTCAAGTGAGACGTCCTCCCTCCTGGGTGACGCTAGGCTGTGTTAGTATGACTGGGACATTCCTCTACTTCTGGTACTCAGGACACAAACTCCTCAATTCAGGCCACTTCGATTGGAACGGGTGCAAACTTCACAGAGTATTTAAGAAGAAGATCAACAGCTGAAACCCCAGGCATTAATAATATAACAAGGGAAGAAAAAAGAGAAACTTCTCATTAGTATTTTTTGATGTCAATTTATTATTTATCCTTTTGCCAATATTCAAACAAGCAGACAGTCATAAAACATTCAAACGATCTTCTAAAGCAGACAGGCATCTGTCTTACTTCAGTTCCTTTTTAGAAATCAGGATATCGGGAACCCTGGTGTTTAGACTATATGGGTGTAAAAATACATGCTGTATCAAAAAATATTGCTCGAGGGGGCTGGAGAGGCGGCTCTGCGGTTAAGAGCATTTGCTGCTCTTCTGTAAGACTGGAGTTTGGGTCCCAGCACCCACATCAGGGGGCTCACAACTGCCAGTAACTCTGGCTTCAGGCACTCCGATGTCCCTCCCATATGCATGTACACATACATGCACACACACATATAATAAAATAGATCTTAAACACATGTCACTTGACCACAACATAGAAAGAACGTGGTCAAAAATTTTAAAACAGGTAGGCAGGCAGGGCATGGTTTGCAAGGGGGAATACACTGGAAATCAGTGATAATGCTGTTTCCAGATACCTGAATCCTCGCTTGCTTTTATTCTGTTTGAAACAAGGATGTTGAAAAGGCCCTCTGTTCAGTAATTAGCACCCTATCAAATATGGCCTATCTAAACCAGTATGCTTTGCCAGGCCTGACTTTTAAAAAAAAACGAACGAGGGTGACTGTGATGGACCCCTCAGGGGCCGGCCATGCTCAGAAGAGCATCAGTGTGACTTCTATAATTGCCATTTACACAGTAAGCAGGCCTTCTCATTAGTGACCCTGAGAGGTTTTGCCTAATCCTATGACCTGTCGTGCTCTGATGTTAAGCAATTTAGTTTGCTCTGATGTTACATGACTGTCCCTGCCAGAGGCCCAGTCTCTTCCCGGAGCAGGAAGTCACCCCTGGTAGAACCACTGTAGAAACAAACACAGAACCAGAGCAAAATCACCCCTGACGCCCCAGAAGGCCCTCTAGCCAGTCTTTCCTTTTCCTTTCCCGGAACTGTCATTGATGTAGAGGCCCTGGTCCCTGATGTAGGTGATGACAGCCTCGGGGAGGAGGTACTTCACGCTCTGCCCTTGGCGCAAGGCTTTCCTGACATATGTGGCACTGATCTCGTTCAGAACGGGTTCCCTGGCCAGGTGAATGTTGTGCTGGAACTGTTGGAGGATGGGCGAATCCAAGATGTACCTCTTCGGGTCATGACCGCTCCGGTTCACACACACCAAGCCGAACTTCTCCACTATCTCCTGGATGTGCGAGTCTTTCCAGAGGTTGGGGGTGTGGAAGGTCTTGAGGACATCAGCTCCGCAGAGGAGTTTCAGCTCAGGCAGTGCTGCAAAACAAGGGTGGGCGCCATCACCGACAGGAATCTGAAGGGATACTGGGGTCCACAGTTACAAGTAACCATTGTAGCCTCATGGCTCTGGGTTAATATGGGCAAAGTGTCAAGACAAGCAAAAAAGGTTTTGCTTTTCAGTGCTCAGTGCTCAGACAGAAGTCTGTCTGTGGCTCCTTTGAACCAGGGCAGACCAAGTCCTAGAGGTGACCATGCTGTCCCCAGAGCTTGATTATCCGATAAGCAGTGAGAGTTCTAAAGTACCATGATGAAGAGGCTATAGGCGTTGTATAAGTCACGACCCCAACATTCACTTCAGCCCTTGTTGTTATATTATTATCCCGAGGACCCATCCTTTAAAACCCCATGACAGTGAACAGGTTCTCTGTTCTATAGAACAGTAACAGTGATATGTCTTTTGAGGTTCTTAGTATGACACTATGATTCAACACGATGTGTGTAAAAAACATGACTCTCAAGACGAATAAATTAGGCAGGGTCTGCCAGGGAGAAACCAAGGCACAGAAAGGCTAGACCTCATGTCCTCAGTGGGGAAGATTGGATCAAACTGGCAGCCTCCAGGGGGCATCTGTAGCAGTTAGCTTCTGCTGCCGCCTGCTGGTGAGAATCTGCAAATGCACCAGGAACAGGAAGCCGTGGTGAGCTGGAGAAGAGATTTGCAGACATGCTGACTGACACACCATCTACATGGAGTTGGCTACTCTGAAGAGGAAAGCCAAACCCATGCTAGAAGCACACCGTGGGTCCCTGGTACTTCTGGAAACTGATTCCAGAAGATAATGGTAAAGGCTCGTCTCTCATCTTTGTCACCCTGAAGACTTGGCAAGCAAGCGATTTCGGGCTGCTGCGCACTGGGGAAAACATGGTGTAAAGGGTTGGTTTAAGCTCCTGTGCAGTGGGATACTGGGAGAGGTTCTGTCATGGGCAGAGAATGGGTTTACAGAGACGCAGAGCTGGCTGGCCTGAGAAGGAAGAGGCGAGATGGGTAGTATTATGAGGAGGTCTGAGTTCTGCCTCTGTGGGGCAAATACAGCTGAGCTGGGCAGGGGCTGAAGCGGCCTCCCTGCTCCCTGAAGGGGCCTCAGCTTCCTCACCTACAAGAAATTACAGGCCAGGAGGGCATTCACAATAGCAGCTACCATCATCACGAAAACATACTCTCCCAGTGCTGTAGCCTCAGAACACTGCTCTAGTCAATGACACTGGGACAGTCTGACTCACAAGGCTCTCAGTGGCCACACAGACAGATCCAGATGCCTCAGGCTCGGTTCTGGTTCTGCTATTCAATGGCTGCTGTGAAATCAACTAATAGTGCTCACTTTGTGGACTTATTTTAGCACTGAATGAGTTTATCAATTAAGACAGATGGAGCCATTGTTGGCTCAGCGTGTTAACGTCTTAACTTCTTTTCATTCATTCACTAATCCATTTACTTATCCACTCATCTACCCAAATATCCAGAAATATCCATCCAATAGGTATGAGTTATCTCCTGATTTTGAAAGCAATAAAACTGTGTTACAAATTATTCAGTAACTCACGCTTTACTAATTTGGTATGGATTTGTGTTTTCCAACAGCTGTGAGGATTTGCTCTAATTCTTACTTATTGAATCACTGCAAGATAGCAAGAGACCAGGTTTTGGCCTTTCAAACAACTGGTTCAATGCTACTTATTTGATTTCAACATCTCCTGGGACCTGGGGCACATCCGTTCTGTTTCTACAGGTCAGAGAACAGACAAGACACACTTCTGTCTTCTCCTGTTTCTCCTTGACTTTACTTTGTGTGCACGTGTGTGTGTGTGTGTGTGTGCGCGCACACGTGTAGGCCAGAGGGGAATGTTGAATTCCTTCCTCTATTGCACTCTTTGCTTTGCTCCACTGAGGCAGGGTTCCTCTTTGGACCTGGAGCTTCCCACTGTGGAGTTAGCTGACTGGCAGAAAGCCCTGGCCGACATTTCTGTTTCAATCCCCTCAGGCGGGGTTTACAGGCCTCTACGGCTGCACCCGCCTGTTTATATGGGTGCTCAGATCTGACCAGGCAGGGTCTCACATGGGCCTTATCAGCCTGTGCTCATCTCCCCAGATGTTCCTACTCAGTTTCACGAGGAAACTTTCGACATTTTGGCTTCCACATCAGACATTAATTTTGAGAGTAAAATCATTCATATTGAGAGTAAAAATTATAGTATTCACTTTGAGCTGTGACTAGAAAGGACTAGAAAGGATTGAGCTCTGCCCCTCAATCAAAGGCATGTCTATAAGGTTAGAGGTGCCTGTTATCCTACAAGACAATGTCACGATCAACTTTCATGGCCACATACACCTCATGTTCAGACTGCATAGAACCTTCTCAAGTTCATTCACATAAATGCAATAGAAGTTTTAGACCCAGTAACCATCCAAGTTCGAAGTACGTAATTCAAGAATAAAGGCCGAGGGACGGAGAGATGGCTAGGCAGTTAAGAACACTGGCTGCTCTTCCACAGAGCCGGGGCTTTATTCCCGGCACCCACATGTGGCTCACAACTGTCTGTAGCTACAGGTCTAGGGGACACAAAGCTCTCTTCTGGCCTCTGTGGGCACTGCATGTGCATGGGGTACAAACACACATGTAGGCACCCCTCCCCCCAATAAATCATAATGAAAAAAGAAAAAGTTGTCAGTATGACTTGCCTAACAGCCATATAGTGATATAAATGTTTGGTGCTCAGTCTACTGTGATGTTGAACAGCTATGGGCTTTGAAAAGCAGATGGGCCAAAATTTACATAAGCTGTAAGGAAAATGCCCTGAAACGTAGGAGTCTGAATGCTTGGTGGCCCTAAGTCGACAGCATTAAAGAGCATCATCAATCTTGAGGCTAGTGAGTCTTGGGTATGAATGTTAGAGGTCTTGGGACCCTGGGAAACTGACTTTGCCTGTAGGCCTCTTTCTTCAGTTGTAAGATGGGGACAGTAAAGACTCCATGGAAGTTATGGGAAGTGACAGGTGGGGAGAAAGCTTGTCAAAGCTATGTACAAATACAGCCATGGATGGTGACATCCTGCATGACATCACACTGTGAACACTGGAGGACACTAGAGACGATTCTAGGAATGACACCCAGCAGTCAGTGCCCAAACCAACCAGCCCTGGTGAAACAGGCACAAGATTGGGTGCCTGCTGCTTTTACAGAGAGAGGGTTCTGAGGCAGGCTCAGTCCTAACAGCAAAGGGCAGGGCGGCCCTTACGGGCTACAGTCAGTGAGCTTGGCTGTTGTTAAAGGCCCCAGGGTGTCACCCTTTCCAGGATGACGCCCAAGCATTCAGGATCACAGAAATCCACATGAGGACAGATGAGGCCAGGGAGGCTTGCCAATTACTGAGCGACAGTTAGGTCCAGATCTGGCTGACAGCAGTGCTGAGCTCAGCACGTAATCTGCCATTCCAGAGTGTGACAAACACGCAATAAAATACACAGCTCCCAGAGTGGCCCTTAGAAATAAATATGTCACTGGCAACATATGTGGCATCCCATCAGAAGCCAAGCTTATGCTGAGGAAAACCTGCCTTCCTATATGAAAATGTTCATATTTTGTTTTTGTTTTTTTTCCCTTTTTTTCCCCCTGATGAGCATGAAACATGTTCACGATGGAGCATATGGAATCTGTAAGTGTTTAAAACTGAGAACAGACAGCAACAGCAACCCATGAGGCTGGTTCTGGGTTCTACAGCCATCAACATTTCTGTGTATTTTCTTAGGTTTCCATATTGATCCAGACACACAAACAATACGGAATTACACTCACTTTCATCTGGAGTTAGACATATGCTATCGTACGGTGGTTTCCCCACTCCCTTGGTGCTTCTCCCTCTCTTCAAACTTCTGATGTGGATTCTTCTGATGCCGACAGTGGAGTGGACTCAGTGTTTCTTTACATTTAAACTCCTAGTTGCTTTTATTCTTCTGCCATTGAAAAACGGCTGTGATACCTGGGCCTTCTGGTACAGGCCTGCAACCTGAGCTAGTCAAGAGGCCGAGGCAGGAGGATTGCAAGTTCAAGGCCTGCCTTGGATACAAGATTTTAAGTTCACCTTGGGCAACTCAGTGAGACCTTGTCTCAAAATTAAAAGCAAAAAAAAAAAAAGTGCGTGCGTGCGTGCGTGCGTGCGTGCGTGCGTGCGTGTGTGCGTGCGCGCGCGCGCATGCAGTGGTTAGACAAGTTGCTGGGGCCAAGAATCTGTGGTCGACAGGTTTGCGACCCTAGGGAAGAACCTATTAGCATTGTCCTGCTAATGGGACACAGCATTATGTCGACTCTCAATGAAATCACATACTCATGTCTAGTATACTCTATATTCTCTCGGCTCTCATCAGATGGACTTCTTTTTTTGGAATCTGGTGATTAACACAGAGACCCACAGCTGGTCAAGGTGTAGACAGTTAGAGACAGTGGAATGCTCAGCCTTCAATGGAGTATCTATTACCACACACCCCTCCTCTCAGGACTCTGAAGACGGGAAAGATAGTAAGAGCCAGAGACGAAGGATAACTACCACCCAAGAACTGGGAACCAAACCTTGGTCTTCCGTAAGACTTATGCTCTTAACTGCTGAGCCATCTCTCCGGCACCACTTAGTGGGTTTAAAATGAGGACACAAAGTTGTATGGATATGGAATGGGGGAGGGGATCTGAGAGGAGATGGGTAAGGGGGTGTGGCAGCCCACGCCTTTAATCTCAGCATTGGGAAGGTAAAGGCAGGCAGATCTCTGTGAGTTCGAGGCCAGCCAGGGCTCCTTAATGGGATCCTGTTTCATAACACAAACAAGAAAAGCCAGGGTGGCGGCACATGCCTTCATTTCTAACATTTTGGAGGCTGAGGCAGGAGGGTCTCGGAAAGAACTCAATCACAGGGTCGACTAGAAATGGGAACCCCCAGACAAACAAAAGAGATGTGAGGTGGGGGTTCTGGTAGAGGGTGAACTCAAAAGCTTAGCAGGTAGTAGGAATGTGTGCTCTGGATGCCTCTTAAGACAGGCAGGATTTCCAAGGAGGAGCAAGAAGGGGAGGGGTGGGTACCAAGCAGAGGTAGAATGGGCTCCATGAACACCCGCAGAGAGGTAATACAAGAGCAGGGCTCTGCATGCCATCCATAATTCACCTCTGGATGCCCCGCCTCTCCCTGGAGTCCCTGATGTTTCACAGGTCTACCATGTACCATGTTGACACTTTCCTGCTCTTGTATCTCTGCCTTCTGCCTTGAGATGCCTCTAGCCTCCATAGCCCACTGGTCCTGTAGACGTGGGTGTGGCTATCTGCTCCTTTATGCGGCAGCCTTTCACACTAATGCCTTCATTTCCCTCCACCCACGGCGTTTGTCCGGCACAAGGCATGGGCTGATCTGCTGTAGTGCCTACCCTCCCTGTGAGCTCAGAGCCTGGCTGTCACAAGCAGCATGCAGGACTCTGTAGAGGGAGGTGCAGAAAGGACACAGCATCCTGTCTATGATGAGGCGTGGATATGTCTATGGTCCACAGCTGGGGCCAGGTACAGAGGAGCCCACACAGGTAAGGAGGACAGGCCAGAGCAATACAGAACACAGTACATGTACAGATTATATTAGAGGCCCTACAGCTCCTTTTAGACTCTCATCCTAGTATACAGTCTCATAGTGATGGGACAGCAATTTCTGAGTGATCATTAAACATCAAAGTCCCCTCCCACTCAGGAGTCTTGGGCGTGGTCTGGCCATTCATGTTTCTAACAAGAACCATGCTAATTCTGCTGTGTGCAATCTTGGACTGACATTTGAGGGCTACATGGCAAACTTGGGACCTGAGGACATTCTCAAGTCCTTTCTGAAGTGTGTTTGGGAGTTTTCTAAGAATTCTGAGGACCACTAGACACTGTAAGAGGGCCATGGTTAAAAAGTGACAGTCTCTGTCCTCTTCTCCTAAGTCACGGTGCACCTGGGCATGGTAGAGTTTCTGAAAACCCTGCAGTGAAGAAACCGCTTTAGGTGCATTTATTGAACCCTTTAGATATGAGAGTCCCACTAACTAGAGTTGGGGACCCTGTAGGAGAAAGCCATGTGGCCTGCTGGAATTTTGTGAACTGAAGCTTGTGTCACATCTTTCCCTCTCATACCCATCCTACATTCCTATGTGTTTGCAAAAGAGAGCTACACTTCTGAGCCCAGACACCAGGGCTTCTCAGACTCAAATCACAGGACCTTACATCTTCCAGGCAGGAGAGGAACAAGTAGACATCAGGGTTTCAAAGTTAAGATCACCCAGGAGGACCTCAAGTTCCCCTGAAGTCAAGTTTTGTTCCTTTGAGGAATTCACTGGGTGGTTGCTAGCAAGTGCTAGACTCCCGTCAGAATGTTATCCTTTTAAATCAAAAAGTTAAGACTTTTTAAAGAACCCAGCATCACCCACCAGCTTGTCCCTGTGTGGCCCTCACTTGTAATCCAAGTCACAAGCACAAGCCAGAGGGTGGCTAAACTCCTTTGGGCAGTAAATCTCAAGTCATCACAATTAATAGGCTTGGGTTGAGCACGGGAAAGGCAGGCTGTCTAATCTGACCTTTTGATCTTGGACATATTTACATGACCAGGGAGGGCTCAAGTCCCTTATCCAAGCTGAGAGGGCTGGACAAATCCCACTGGTTCCTCACTCTTCATCCGAATCCCCCACTGTAGATGGGAACATGGGGTTGGTACCCACCCGCAGAGGCTGATGGTGTTTTGCTGGGGTCTGGGCCATCCATCTGGGCCATGGATCTGAGCAGCTCCCCGTGATGATGCCTGTGGTGTAAACACATAGGTTTAAGTATGTTGTGTTCTAGACACGTCCCCCACACTACCCCAGCGCCTCAGGACTTAATATTCACGTCTACATTCTCTGGACCATTCCATGAATATTGAGGATCTCCCCTGTGCTGGGGAGGGGTCTAGGGGCCAGGACAGGAAGTATACACCACAGAGTCTTGTTCAGCTCACTTTACCACGTTCTATGCGACCTGGGTGGAAGTAGGGAATTAAGCCTGAGGCTGCCCTGTCCACGAGTCTCAGTAATTCTTGGGTGATAATATAGGTTTTAGCATTGAGTGGGTGCCAAAGGCATGAGCTCTCAAAGACAGACAGACAAAAGCTTAAACAGGCCTTTTCCTTCGGAAAGTCTAAGTGGTAATGCCTGATTCCAGGACGTGGTGAAGGTCCAAGCTATATACTGTAAGCCCTGTCACCGTGTGGCCTCTAGCTAGCGCCAGCACACACTCCTATCGTAAACCTGTGTTTTAAAATGCTATGAGGTGGTGGCTAAGAGCCTGGGCTTGGAGAGGGAGAACTTGGGTTGAATCCCAGCCTCTGTACTGCTTGCTGGCTGTCACCCTGATGAGTGCTTTCAAGTCTCAGCTAGCATGGATGCTCCACGTGTGCAAATGGGGACATTGCCCCATACCTTCCCCATCCCCTCGACAATGGTGGTTATGAAGATGAAGGGGCTTAATTCAAGTGAAGTCATAGAGCAGGTTAGGTATGGTCAGATTCATGCAAACGTGACATGTTTACTTTTAAGCAATCTGTTTTCAAATTGAGACTCCTGCACTTTTTTTTTCTTGGAAACACAGGTAACCTTAGCACTCTCCTGTGAGTTCATTTATCTTCTGCCTTCCCGGTGCTCGACAGAGCGTTATTACACTGTGTGTTTCAGAGTGGTGGTATACTTTCAGCACATTTTCCCTGCCTGTAGTAATCCTGGCTGGCTTTTTGCTGCCTGCTTGAGTGTTACCCAGGTACGCCCAACTCTAGGCCTCTGAACTGACCCTGAGAGCATGGTTTTCTGTGGCTTCAGAGCTTGCCCAGGAAAGCTCCAGCAAAGGGTAACTATGGCAAGGGAGAAGTCAGCTACCTCCCATTCCTAGCCAACACTGTTGTGCATGATGGCTCTGGTGTGACTTCAGAGACCAGTGGCCAGCGCTCTGCCTCTTGCTTATTTGCTGTGTGACTGTGATCAACTGAACATCTCTGTGAGCCCAAGGCTTCTCATTTGTCAAATGAGGCCACGAGGTTGAGTTTTCAGTGGGTTTATGAGATGATGTGGGAGGACAGACCACATAAAGTGGCATTTTGGTTAAGGTCTCCCCCCACGTCATGAGAAAAAGGTAAGTTACTGCTATGGCTGGTGATTAAGAGTAATCTCTAAGGTCTGTATGTTGAAGGCTCAGGCTGTAGCCATAGATCCAGTCATTGAAAGATGGGCTCTCATCTGACCAGTGATGACTACTGGTAGATTTAAATTTTATAAGCATCTTTTCAGGAGATGACCGAAAGTTCTGAGAGGCAAGACTTAGTTGGAGAAAACAGATCATTGGGGATAAGTCTGTGGGGGCCTGGGCCTTATTCTGGGTTCCTCTCTGTCTCTTTGCTTCCTGGCCACCATGAAATGCTTAAGTTGTCTCCACCACACCCTTCCATTTTGAGGTTCTTCCTCACAATGGGCCAGAAAGAGCTATGCTAGGTCTGGGCTGAAAGCTTTCAAAGTGTGAGCAACCATACAGTCTCTTGTCAAATCGCTTCTTTTGGTTGTTTCCCACCGTAAGGAGAAAGGGACAGGCTCAGTTACCAAGGGCTCTCTCGTTAAAGTTGGCCTAGATGGTGTGGCATCAACAGAAAAGTAAACAACCCCATCAGGATGAAGAGTCTCCCGTGAGTCCCTCAGGGAACTGGTATCATGGTGACCTCTGTCATATTTGTTGTAGGATCCACTGTGACTACCATAAAGAGGACATTAAATGCAGCAGATGCTGGGGATGACTCTAAAACCACAAGACTTACAATTTTAGCCTGATTTTCAACCTTTGGGCAAAAAACCAAAGCTTAATCAGCTATCTGTTAAAAGAAATTGTTGACTCTGTTGGTAAATCTCAACCACACCGGCACAACATAGATCATCTGGGACCTTTAAATAGACGCCTGTGGTTAGGGTCCATGCCAGCAAATCAGAAGGCCCTGGGCTTGGAGAGAGCCTTCAAGGAAGTCTTCTAAGTGATTTTGGCAGCCAAGCTTGTGACCAGTGTCAACTGCTCTTTAAGTGAATATCAGCGCTGACCAGAATCCTGATTCTCTCATTCAGGGACTCTTCAGTCAGTGTAGGGCTCCAGCCTTCTCTCCTCAACCAAACCAATGGGATCATAGCCTTTGGGGAGTGACCTGGGCTGCAAACCTAGGAAGTCTGCTGTGTGTCCAGTGTCCAGAAGCATTTGACTAAAGGGCACAAGGGAAAGGAGAAAGCGCGTTTCATAGTGTTTCATAGTATGTCTGCTCGCACCTGCATTCTACAACAGAAGTCCATGAAATTACTATGCCATGACCTATGTGTCCACAGTGGTGTTCTGGAGTTCTGGTTTTAGGGACAGACCACCGCCAGCTTTACGATGTGGGGAGGGCAGGTAATATTAGTACCTACTGTGCACCAGCCCACTTGCCTGCACCATCTCAGGGAGACCACACCCTGTCCTGCTGGGTAGGTACCGGTTTTCTTACTTTGTTTGGTGAGGAGCTAAGGCTCTGGGAGGCCGACTGACTCACTTCTTACATCATCATTCAGCTAAATCTGGCTTCAACGCACATTCCTGGCCACTGTGGCTCTCACAGGGATGGGGAGAAAGCCCTGGTTCCTGAGTACTTTCTAAAGGTAGATGATTTTCTGGGTAATCTGTTGCCTTGCTTCTGCTCCCCTCCAGGGGTGAGTGGTGAGAACGGCTCATTTTACAAGGATGCTCTAGGTGTGTGTCTTCAGAGTCAGAAATCTGGCTATGCCAATGGGTGGTTACAGAGAAGAGAGTGTATTTACACGGTTACTGAACGTTGATGCTATTGGTTCGGCAGCAGGTTCTGAGGTGGCATTGGGGTGGCTGAATGTTCACTGTGGTCCCTTCCCTAACAGAAGGTGCAGGGCCTGTATGGTTGCACAGGTCACAGCACTACAGTGCCTTCTCACAGAGCGGCCTGTCACCAGGGATGAAGCAGACCGGCCTTACTCCCCTCTGACAGCCAGGACAGCTGTCGTAATGTGCAGAGCTGGACCAGGGCTTTCAAACAGCTGTGCGGACTATGCTGAATGCTATTAAGAACTCAAAAGACAAAAGATAACCTAGAGTAATGATTTCCGCTCTTAAAATAACCCCTTTCCTTCCACATTGAAGCCTGTGTCTAGGGAACAGGCTGAAAAGATAGCTTATTACTGAGGTTCAGTTTTCAAATTTGTCAGTGTTGGTAAATTTAAGGCCCCAGTTACAGGAGGCCCCAGGTAGTTTTCCACCAGGAAAGTTTTAAAAATCTTTACTGCATTATATTGTTTTCATTTTGCAAGTGACGAAGAGGTCTCAGAGAGATTAAGTTACCTGTCCAAAGTCACAGAGCTACTAAGTGGGTGAAAGATGGCATAGTGCCACAGTCTTCAGACGCAAGGCTCTCTCTCCCAAATGGCAGAGGGTTCTCCCTTATTTTTGCGGAGGGACCTATCTGAAAACGTGACCCTGCAGGTCTCATTCCCTGTCAGCAGGGGTGTTTCTCTGATCTTAGCCTTAGCCGGGGCCACCTCAGCACTGTCCCGCCCTTTCACAGTGTGTGGGGGGGAACGATACCGCTCTGTTACCTCAGCACCTTCACCGTTTCCATCCACTGCGCCTGCTCGCTCTCCCAGGGGTCTACCCGAATCCAGTCAGATGTCTGCAGGGCCAGCCGGGCCATGGCCACGCGGTGGTAGGAAGCCACCAGGTCTTTCTTCCCATAACTGTCATTGACGGGCGAGATGATGCCCTCGATCACCTGGTACATTCCTAGGGAGAATAGGGATGGACACTTTGTCACCTGGCAGTGCAGTGCAGGCAGTCGCTCAGGGTTTACACCTCCATCCCGAGTGTGAGCAGACCTTGCAGGGCCCTCCTGGTGGGTCAAGAGCTTTCAAGAACGGGCAAGGGTGCTACCTCAGCAACCCCGTGCCTCCCCTCCAGCGTCTTCTACGATTCAGAGTGGAAGCTTCATTGGGACGGAGCTGTGGTGGTGGAGCTCAGATAGCAGATCTCAGGACAACTGGCATCAGGATGTGTCTGATGAACATCATGGGGTACCTTTCAGTCTCCGTTCCAGTTCCTGCCTCTAGGTTCCTGCCTTGGCTTTCCTCAGTGACGGACTATATATAATCCCTAAGGAAAATAAACCTTTTCATTCAGGTTGCTTTTGGTCATGGTGTTTATCATGACAATAGAGAGCAAACTAGGACAGAGGGAGCTTGGACCGAGGGTTGGTGGTGATGGGTTGTGCCCTGACTGTGTAGGCACACCGTGACTCTGGGGTGATGGAGCCAATGAAAGGAAAGCCTGCTAGAGGGAGGCCGAAGGGCAGGGCGTAGGCTGAGCTGCTTAGCAGTGGACATTGCCTACTGAGCTTGGGAGCCTACATGGGATTTATGTGAAGAAGGACAAAGTGGTTTAACCTTGAACCAAGGGTAACTGACTGAGCCCGTACACCCCAACAACGCTACTTGAAGAGACATTCCCTGTGACTTCTGACTTAAGAGGCTTTGTCACACACCTTAGGGTTTCTATAGCTGTGATGAAACACCATGACCAAAGCAACTTGGGGAGGGAAAGGTTAATTTCTGCTTATACTTCCAGGTAACAGTCCATTACTGAGGGAAGTCAGGGCAGGAAGTCGGGCAGGGCAGGGACCTGGAGGCAGGAGTTGACACAGAGTGTATGGAGGGGTGCTGCTTACCGGCTTGCTCTCTATGGCTGGCTCAGCCTGCTTCCTCATAGAACCCAGGATCCCCAGTCCAGGGACGTAAACATTCACAATGGGCTGGGCCCTCCCACATCAATCACCAATTAAGAAACACCCTACGGGCTTGCCTATGGCCTGGTCTTATGGAGACATTTTCTTAATTGAGATTTTCTTAACATCTCAGATTCTTTTAGCTTTTGTGTCAGTTGGCATAAAACTAGCCAGCAGAATGGGTGTGCTGTGAACTCTTTCTGAACTATTGTGTAGTTTTTCTCTAGTCAGTTACCATTGAGGAAGAGCACTGATTAATTTTCTAATGGTAAACTAACACTGCGTTCCTGAAGCAATCTCAGGTAAGGCAAGATATCTTAATATTATTTTAAGATTATTTATTATTAATTATTATTTAATTTGTGTGTGTGTGTGTGTGTGTGTGTGTGAGAGAGAGAGAGAGAGAGAGAGAGAGAGAGAGAGAGAGAGAGAGAGAGAGAATCTGGGAGAATATGAGACCTGTGGGTGTGTAAGAGCCTGTGGAAGCCGTAAGAGGGCGTTAGAGCCCAAGGAGCTAGAGTGTCAGGCAGTTGTGGGTACTGGGAATGAAACCTGTGTGTTCTGCGAGAACAGTTAGTGCTTTAAAACCATTCAGCTATCTCTCCAGTCCCAAATAAAGTGTAATTAACTTGTGTGTTTCCGTATTTGTTTCTTTATATAATTCCCTACAGATAGGGTCTCACTCTGTAGCTTCACTAGCCTGGAACTTATTATGTATCCTGGGCTGGCCTGACACTCGCTATGTAGATCAGGCTGGCCTGGAACTCACAGATACCCACCTGCCTCTGCCTTCTGATCGCTGGGATTAAGGTGTGTGCCACCATGCTGGCCTTGTCTTATCTTCCTGTGTATTGATGGCTCTGGTTGCTGGTTATTTGTAGAATGGCGGCAGGTCTGCAGTTCATCCAATCAGGTTTCTCTGTCAAGGTTACGCCCTCCTCTGTATTCTATATGGCCTGCTTGAAGGACTGCCCTCACCAGTGAGAGCCTTGCTTCCTCTCTTCCTCTCTCCCTCTCTGCTTCCTCCTCTCTCCTTTCTCTCTCTGCTCTGGGGATCCTGTTCACTCTGTTCTTAGGTTGTACCTTGAGAGACAAATCTTATGAGGCAGGGGTGTAATTTGCATGAAATATTTGCACTATTGATTTAATCTCCTCAGTGGCTAGAAGATGATTCAGATTTTTCATTTCTTCATTATGATTTTTGACAACTTACATTTTTTTCCCAGAAATTTCTCCATTACATTTAAAGTTTTCAATTTGCTAGCACACAGTTCTGCAGTGCAGGCCTTTTAAATTCCCCACGCTGGGCCCCTGTCCTTTTCCTCACGCAGGACTGCAAGGTTTGTTATTTTGTTAGTCTTTCCAAAAAGTCAACTCCTGGTATATTGATTTTTCTCTGCTAAATGTTTGTTTTCTGTCTCACCATCTTCTTCTCTTCTTTTTATGGACTCTGCCTGTCTACTCTCTTGCTTTTCATTTGCTAACTTCTCCTGGTATCTGCCCAGCTAATTAACTTGAAGTTTGTCTTATTTCCTAAAATACACAATTCAGCCTTTAGAATTCCACATCTTCCCTTGTTCCCCACGCACTTTTGATATCCGCGCTTTCATGATCTCTCGGTTCAAAGCATTTTCTAATCTCCTTTGCGATGCCTGATTGATTAATTATTCAGGAACATTTTTTTTTAATTTCCAGGTGTATCATGATTTCGGGGCACTATATTTTTGGTATTAATTCCTAGGTTAGTTCCACTGTGCTCAGAGAACGCAGTGTAAGTGGATCCAGTCTCTTGAAGTGTGATGCCTTCCTTTACGTATTCCTGCACTGGTCCATGAGCGGGGTGGAGAAACACCGCATGTGTGCCTAAGAAGTGTGTCTGTTCATCCCATGCAGGCTCAGTGCTGCCCATTCAGGCAAGGTAGGTGACAGGGAACGGCTTTGTTTAAATCTGTTATTATTGAATTTGTGTCCCAAAGATTGGTATTAGTCACAAAAAGCTAGAAAATGTCCCACTAATATTATGGATTTTTCTGTTTCCTTTCCTTTCTCTTGTTTAAACTTTCACTTGATGTTTTTTAGTTTTCCCCATTTATGTATTCATTCATTTAGCATCCTGATTGCTTCTCATCAGTCTCTCCCTTCCTCCACCCCCTCCCCTTCTCCTCCGAGAGGGTGGAGCCCTTTGACATGTCTTGGGTTCCCCCACTTGACATATTTTAATATATGAGACTGGGTGAACACACATTTATAACGTGTGTCTTTATACGAGGCTTTCTATATGAATTCCTTTTATTTACATTCTTTAAATGAACGTCTTTAGTATGTGCATTAGTGTCTTCATCAAATCTGGAAAATTCTTAGTAATTATGTCTACGGACATTATCTGTGCCTCTTTATTTCTGTTTCTTTCAGCTTTCTTACTGGAAGCAGGGAGCCCCCACATCTTACCCTCTCTGGGATTTATTAAAATCTCCGTGTGCCTTTGTGGATAATTTCACTTCATGTATATTCCTATCTGCTCAGTCTATCATTAGCCTGATTCAAAATCATACACTAAACCTTAGTGTTTTCTAGTCTACGAAAATGGTAATACTCCATTTGTTTCTCTGGTGATTTCTTCATTGGCTCATTATAGTTCCAGACGTAAATTATACATAGTTAGTGAGACTTAATCTAAATAGTTCATTTCTTCAATCAACTTTAAATGGTATGATGTTCTTGAGTTTGTTTTTCACATTTGTTTCTGGTATATATAAGGTACGTATATTTGTATTTGTGTGGTGATCTTTATCTTGCAACTTCCGCTGGTTACTTTTCCAATGCTGTAATCAAGTCGACATAAGACAGCTTGGAGGAGGGAGGGTGTATTCGCCTCATCGTTTCTGAGGGTTTCAGACTATCACGATGAGGGAGACATGGCAGAATAGCTCAATTCATGACGGTGAAAGTGTGTGGTGGGTGCTATTCACATCATAGACCAAAATCAGAGCTCGAGACAGGAAACAAGCAGAGATGGCGCCCTGCCTCCCCCGCCCAGTGACCCACTTTCTCCAGTTGGGCTCTGCCTCCCAAAGTTCACGGATTTCTCAAAATGACTCCATCAAAACGGAGGATTGGATATTCAAAATATGAACCCATGTGGAGCATTTTGAAGTCAAACCACCAACTTATATATTACTGATACCTCAAGGCTTATGACAATCTTATAATGCAAAGTGCATTTAGTCTATCAGCAAAAGTCTCCATAGTCTTAACTGTTCTAGTCCTGGTCCAAAGTCTGAGCCCTGAGTCTCTACTGAGACTTCAAGGCAAACTCTTTGCTATGAGCCCCAGTACAAATAAAAAGAAAAATCACATTCTTCTAATATACAGTGGGACAAAGTAAATATTCCCACTCTGAAATGGAAGAATGGATGTGTAAAGGAAGGTTGGAACCAAAGCAAGACTGAAACCTATTAATGGAAACAGAAAAAAAACTATGTATTCATGTCTGATACTAGGGGTATGTGATAGCATGCTATGAGTTCCAAGCGCACAGATATTCCCTGTGATTGAAATCTTAGGCAAACTTTTGCAAAGTTTTATACATTAACCTGTTGGGAGCTTCCTTCATTGAATCTCGCCCTCTGTGTACCGACTAGCTTCACAGGTTTTCCATGGAATCTCGGTGGAAGCCTATATGAACCTGTAACCTGCATTCCACATGTTGTCATGGAGATCACATCCAATTCTGCTCCCTGCTTTAGCAGGAGTCAGGTCCCCTGGCCTACATGGACCATGGCTGCCATAGCCTGTGAGAGCCTGTGTGGCTCAATCCAGGCAAACGCTTGCTTAGAGGCTCTGTGTGAGCAGATACATGGACACTTGCATAAAAATAAGATCTTTCAATGAGTTTGTAGTTTTACACCCAGAGCCTGTGATTCATTAGGATATGATGAATCCTGCAATGACTTTGAGGCGTCCTTCCTACTGCCCCAGACTGAAGTATTTGACTATTTTTAATGATTACGGTCTCTTTAATTATGGTCCCTTTTTCTTGAACTTCAGACAGTTCTTTTTCTGGCTAACTTTCACTACTTCCACTGCATTCTGCTCTGCCTTTTTGCTCCTAATGTTCACTATAAACCTAGATAAAATCATTCGGCAGTAAGCTGAATATTATCCTAACTTCAAATTTCCTTTACCAACTTAATTAGTCCATTACTTTTGAATTTGGCCTTACTCAAATTTTTGGGACATGAGTAAAATCGAGAGTGTCTTTGCCAAAATGTAACAAGAACAAACTCTGGTATAATCCATTTCCACCGCCACCAAGTTCTTGTCTACATCTGAAATTTCCTTTTTAAAATTTAATTTTTTTCTTTTTAACTAAGTTATTTATTTACTCTATGTCTTGATCACAGCTTCCCCTCCTTTCTCCCCGGTCCCTCCCTTTCACACCTCCTCTCCATCCCCATGTGCCCCTCTTCTCCTTCTCCTCCTCAGGAAAGGAAGGTCTCTCATGGATATCAACCAGCCCCAGCACATCAAGTTGCAGTAAGATTAAGTGTATCTTCTTTCATTGAGGATAGACAAGGTAGCCCATTAGGGGAAAGGGATCCAAAGGCATCTATCTCTGACTACATTGCATTTACAGTCAGAGATAGCCCCTGCTCCTGCTTTAGGACTCCCACATGAAGTAGAAGTATTTATAGGTGCTGGGGTAAGTGTCTTGATTGGAGTTCCTGGTATTTCAAAAGCAATGGGTCCCTTCATTGTTAGGGATTAAAGGTGATGTCTGTACTCCAGCTAGAGTAATCCAGGGCAAATCCGCATTCCTGCTGGATCAAATGTTTGGATGTAATCCTTTGCCACCACAGCAGCCATGTTGCTGGATTAAAATTCCTAGCAAAGCAAGACAATCAGGGCTTCAAGACAACTCCTCTGTTTTGAAAGCTGTCTTTTTAAAAAATTATAAAGCATAGTTTTAGGTGTAACTTCTTACACTTCTAGGAGATACGGTTTCAGAGCAAATTCTGTTTTGAATTTTACAGTCTTTCTGTCCCTTCTTCATAATTATCCCTGAACCTGTCGTATCATAATCTCAAAATTGTTTTTAAAAGTATTGTAAGAACACAGTTTAGACATTTTTATCCTAAACAACTTGCTTACAGTACCCATCAAATTCAGCTCATCTTACAACTAAGGATTTCAGTGACTATACATGTATATTTTAATTTATTTCATTTTCACTTACATTTTCTTGTGATAGTAAACAAAAAATGGGGTTATTGTTATAATAAAGTAATTTCTGATCTTAGTAAACTGTAATGTTTATTTAAAAGATCTTTTCTGGGTCTTCATTTATGATGAACATGAATCAAAGTTCAAGTAAACAAGGATGCCTTCGGCTGACAAATCAGTAAGATTTTATTATTTTTTTATAATGTTCCTAAAATTTTGTCTATAAAATACATGTTTTTAAGGCATTTACTAATTCACTAATAAAATCACTTAAAGCTTTGACATTTGAAGCCTTAAAAAGATAGTCATTAATATACACTTTTCTGTGGGCATTTGGTGTTTTGACCACCATAAGAATTATTCACGAAGCTCTGCTTAAAGTCTTCATGGATGATTCCTTCCCTAAGCCAAGTCCTAAAGGGCCCAAGAATCACATAATCAGGTTTTGTAAACAACCCTACTCCTGGTACCGATTTTTTGTATTGGTTGTTTCATGGCTAGTCACTGTGACTAAACCTAACACCATCAACTCAGAGGGAAAAGGATTCACTTTGGTTTAAGGTTTCAGAGAGCGTTAGTGCAATGTAGCTGGGAATTCGTGGTAGAATAGCGTAGTTGATGGTGACAGGCACATGAGGGTATGTTTTCACATCGTGGCACACAAAGAAGCTTCAAGGACCTATCTTCAGTTTCCTACTTCCTCTATTTCCCAAAGTTTCCACAACCTCCCAAAATAGTGCTACCAAGCAGGACAGCAAACATTCAAATCACAAAGCCTGGGAGAATATTTCAGATTCAAATTATAACACAACCTGGGTGTGCTACATTGGCAAAAGTACCACAAGAAACCAGGTAAAGTTTTATGTTTTCCTCACTTATGTGGATACCTTTTACTTTTCCCACCCAAATATAAGCATTTAGTGGTATATTTCCCCTCATTCCCAGTGTTTTAAATGCACCCAACATTTTTATTGGCTATGATTTCATTTCCACACAGTTTCATATATAAAATTTTTCTAGTGTCTTAATATTTTTATGTTGTCTCTTTTACTATCAGCTTGACCCACTAGGAACAAAGACTATATATTATATGATTTCAATCATTTTAAGTCTCTTGAGCTATGCTTCTTAGCTCAGGGTATGATTCATTGAATTTTCCAATTGTGCTTGAAAAAAATGAATATACCTACATTGGCTGTTGAGCTCTACACGGGTTCAGTTAGATACAGAAGAACGGTTCTATATCCTTCCTGACTGCCTTTCCATCTTGTATTCTGCCTGGTATCAGTGAAGGCCGGGAGTTCATGCTCACTTACAATTGTGGATTTGATAATTTTCTCCCGAGTCTGCTTCCATGGGTTTTACGATTCAGTTGTTAGTGTGCCCTTATTCCGGGTTATTATGTCTTACTGGGTCATCATTGAACTTTTAAGCTTTCATAGTAACTGATTCTTCAACAAATCTGTTACTTGTCATAGTTTCTTTTTTTTTTTTAAATATGTTTCAGTTTCTTCATTTGATAACAATTTCAGCATCTGTACATGCTATGCTTACATCTTTTGTTCTCATCCGTATGCTTTTGCTTCTTTTGGCCTTAGTTTTTAGATGCCTGCTGGCTAATATCCCTAATGGTTATTTGTGTGGACTCCTAGGACAGAACTAAGAGGTATGTTGAGGCATGACTGGACCACGAAGCAAGAAACAATGAAAGGGACAGCCCATCACAGCAGAGGCAGCGTGGCTGTGCAGTGATGGAGTGTCCCCCATTGAGCTTCATTAAAAGAGACAGCTTAAAAGAGAGAGAGAGAGAGACTGTGGTGTGGGAGTGAAGACAGCACTGATTTTTCCAGGCTGCCAGATCTCATTTGGTCTCCCAGAGTGACTGACATCTGTGAGCCACAGGTCCACGCTATTTATCACACTAAGCTGCTTACTTTGGTTGGCTACAGATGTTTAATAGCTGTATTCTCATTGTGCTAGTTTCTGCTCTCCTGGAAACTGGAAGCTCTCAATTGCATTTTCTATCCCAGGAAAACTTGAATGCCTTGATCCCTCCACCCTGAACTCTGATGTTCCACAGTCTGGAGGATGGAAGGAAACAGCTGAGAACCAAGGAGCTGCATTCAGCTTCTGGCTCCAGGAGTGACTCCTTTCAATACAAGGGTGTGTGAGCATGTGCGAAGGTGAGAGCTCTCGCTGCAAGAGCCAGACTTGGTGACGGACAACCCGAGCCAGCACCTAAGTACTCAGAGCTCAGGATTTTCCTAACGTCTGAACAGTAGCAGGAAGAGGAGAACACAGAAAGAGAGAGGAAAGGCCCTTTCTGAGCTGCAGTGCACTGGGCAACGGGAGCAGAGAAGGGCCAGGAAGGGCTTGTGGTTCATAGGGTACCACAAGAGCCACAATGTGAAGATGGCTCCTCATGCCCTGGTGCCTTTCAGCCAGGAGCCGTGCTGGTGATGGGGCTGGGTGGTGGGCTGGTTGGCTTGTGTCAAGTTGATACAGACACAGGTATATGTGGGAAGAGGAAATCTCAACTAAACAACTACCTCCATCAGGCTGGCCTGTAGGCAACTCTGTAGGGCCTTTTCTTGATTAATGATCAGTTTGGGGCCCAGACTACTGTGGGTAACCACTCCAGGGTTAGACGATCCTGGGATGTATAAGGAAGCAACCTGGGCAACTCAGGAGAAGCAAGCAGTAAGCAGTGTTCCTCTGTGGCCTCTGCTTTAGTTCCTGCTCTGAGTTCCTGTCTTGGTTTCCCTTAATGATTGTCTGTAATCTATAAGCTAAGCAAACCCTGTCATTCCCGAGCTTCTTTTGGTCATAGTGTTTATAACACAGAGACAGAAGCCTAACTAGGACAGATGGGCACAGCTAAGTCTGGAAGCTGTCGGGCTGACAGGCTCCTGTTCTGCTGTTCTTTGGAATTCTGTGAGAAAGGCGTCTCACACTATCCCACGCCAGGGTGAACAGCAGAACTGTAGGCCGGGCACCTCAGAAAACACTCCTCCATCAGCTTCAGGGGGCCTCGGAGAGGGTCACAGACCCCAAAGGCTCTTCAAAACACAGTGGCAAAGGAGGGTAAGAATGAGCAGTCAGAGAGTCCAGCGTCCAGGGACCGCCATGAACCCAGGCTCGGCAGCTGGGACATAGCCTGAGCCAAGAGATAGTGAGGAGGCATCAACAGTGCAGGCGGAGCAGACACAAACTCACACCTGTGAACCTAGGCAGAGAGGACTGGGAGCGTCTTATCAGGGGCAGAGTACAAAGCTTCCCTTGGAACTGACCTCTAATGGACTCGGCTTACAATGAAAACTTTTTCTTTAACACTTGGAAGCAAAGTCCATCCCTGCACATCTGTGTCCTATTTCTCCAGAGGAAGGCGTGTGATTCTATTTTTCTGTTAAGGAGAAATGGGGCCTAAGGGGACTTGCTGGGCGCAGTCTACATACATGTGACCTTCACGTTGCTCTCTCGTTTATAGGAAAGCAGGGTAGGAGGACAAAGTCACACTTGCCACTCTGCTGGTTATCCTGGACAGCCAGGTGTCCTTTCTGATGGGTTAGCTCATTTGACAGCAGGTCACACATAGAGAAATCAATGCTCTTTTATTGCAGCCAAGAGAGGACAGTCAATCAAAAACAACACTTTGTGCTAAGGCCCCTTCATGCCTTCCAAACGGGCCGTGAGTCTGAGCGATTTCCCTTCTGGCTGTTCTTGGCTGCAACCTCAGTGCTTCCTGCCATGTGAACTGCCCCTTGTTCTTCTATTCCACTCAAGGACCTCCTGTGTGATCCTCTGCTGCCCGCCCTCCCCTCCATTATAGCCTGTGTATGATTTCATCTGTCCTCCCTTGTCTTCCCCAAGAAACCGAGAGCCCCTAAAGAACATGGGATTAGCATTTCTTCCCGGGTAACATCCGTTAGCAGGAGGCTTTACCTGCCTCGTCTTGTGGCTATCAAAGCAATTCAGGACTGTGGATATGGGGAGACAGGTAGGGTTCCTTGTTTACTTCCACTCCCTCTGGAAGTGAGTAAGAGGAAAAAGGGGAAATAAGATAAAGTTGAGATTACAGGGGTGATGGTGGGTGTGTGTGTGAAAGAGAAAGCAATATTTAAGCAAAGTCAATCTGGAGCACTGAGGGATGGTAAGAGACCGGCCAGGGCCAGTGGGCAGCAGACACAATAGAAGGTAAGTTATAAGGACAGCCAAAGCCCAGAGTGAATTAGGATGAGGAGAAGTAGTAAACTCTATGGGTCAGGGATCAATGACAGGAGAAAGCAGGACCCAGTTGAGAGTTTTTCTAAGGAACCTTAGGTCTGTCCCAGTCCCATCCAACTGCAGTGCCTAACTTAAATCTCCTACCTGGAAGGCAGCATAGGGGCTTTCTGGACCAGAGAGAACTGTACTATGACTCCTGAAGTGGGAGAAAGAAACACCTAGACAAGAGCATTTAAGTTTGTCTTCTGGAATACAAGGTGGTGGTGTCTCTGTGGGGAAGGTAACCAGATTCCCAGGGCCTTTCCTCCTATTCGGGGACCTTGCGTCTACAAAGCTGTCGGTGCAGTTGTGACAGCAGCTTCACACGTGTGCCTGAGGTCTAGGTCAGCATTTACTACCTGACCTGCAACTGTTCCCAGGAGGCTGCTATGGTTCAGATACGGGTTCAGTGCATCTTCCCACAGGTCCAGGTGTTGGGAGCTTGGTATGTTTGTCTCACTGGAGAGTGGGACTCACACTTAGGGGCTAGACCGCCTGAGGTAATCAGTTCCCAGTTTGATTCATGGAACGAATGAGCTATCATGAGGGCTGTTATAAGAGACCGCAGGTTCCTCCACATCTCCAGCTTTTATTTTTGTCACGTGATCTCGTATGTCCTGTCATGGCCTGAGTGAGGCCTTTATTAGAAGACCAACAATTTGTGCTTCCAGACTCCAAACTGTAACAACTCAGCCTCAGGCATTTTGATATTTCAACTGATAATGGATTAAGCATAAGAAGAGATGAATTTGGGAAGGAGTCTTACCATAAAATCAGAGACTAAAACAACCGCCAGGAGAAAAAGGTCTTTGGAAGTTACAGACAATGCAGAGAGCAACAGAGAATTAAAGAAAAATAAATCTTCCAGGAGAAACAAGATGGTGGAGTGAAGCACTTGCCACAAAGGCTGACAATCTGAGTCCTATACCCGGGGCCTCCACCATGGAGGAAAAGACCTGATCCTGGCAAGTTGTCCTGTCACCCTTATCACACACAGACACACAGACACACAGACACACACACACAGAGACACACACAGAGACACACACATAGAGACACACACATAGGGACACACACAGAGACACACACAGACACACAGAGATACACACACAGAGATACACACAGACACACAGAGATACACACACAGAGACACACACAGACATACAGACACAGACACACAGACACACACACAGACACACACAGACACACACAGACACACAGACACACAGACACACAGACACACACACACACACACACACACACACACACACACCCCTCTGCATGGTTTGTGTTCTGGAACCCTATCTAGGGCAATAATGGAATGAAGACATAATAGACACAGAGATGTGTGCACAAACATGCCACACTGGGTAGTCTGAACTTTCTGACAGAGAAGCAACAGCACCCTGGAAGCTCAGCGTGCTTTTTATATACACTGAACAGGGAGGTGGGGTTTATGGTATACAATTCAACAAGGAGGCAGGATTGGCTAATCTTGGTAGGAGCAGTGTCTAGGTTATAAACATCTGGGAGATGGGGGGCACAGTGGACATCTTCTACACACAATATCACCATCTGCACTTGAACCTGAGGAAGACTTTGTCTTCCCTATGAGCCTCATCCAGAGAAGGCTCTGCCATTCCCATGGGGCCTGAGGCACAGGGGTCCTGACATAACAATATTCATGTCAGTAATACACGTTCATCCAGGACCTACCTAGCTAGCTGCCTACAACACACAAATTAAATAAATGCTAATTTATTACAGTAGTATTATCAGAAATACTTCAGGAATACTATCCTAACCATGAACTAGGAATGAGTGCTTTATAAAGAAACAAGACACAGCGCTTGGAGATTCAGAGACACTCATTCAATCAGCAATGTTCACCAATTGCCTTGTAAATGCCAGCTGCGGCGCTGATGCCCGGGAAGCAGGTGGTGATGCCATAGGCTGATTCCTACACCCCTGGAACTTACAGTCTGGTAGACAGCCTCGGCAGTGACATCATTTAGTAGAAGACTTAGAAGAAAAATATAAGGGAACCATATGTTAGAAAAAAGATAACATTAGATGTTCAATCCAGGAAGCGCGTTGAAGTTAACAAAAACTCCAGATAGAAAAAACAAGAGGAAGTCAGCAAAGAAATGGGAAAACACTTTCCCTAGACTAGAAAGACCTATTTCAGGCTGATAACTAGCGCTTTGAACAGAAAAAAGTCAGCACCATGTGGCCCCTATGGGCTTCCAGACCATGAGTTTGAAAGTTAAAGATACTAGATGTTTCTAGGAGGAAACTGTAGGTCAAACCCGCCTGGCTGGAAAGCAGGAAAATATTGTGCTTCTTTACGGAGTGGACCAGGAGACAGGGAGAGACGTCTCCAAAGTGTTAAATGAAAATGACTTCCAAAGTACAGTTCTGCATTTGGCCAATTACCAACCAATTAAAACTGGGGCTGGCAGACTTTTTTCTGTTAAGAACAGATGATGAACAGCCAAGGCCTTAAGGCTCTGTACATATTGATACTCTTTCTTTTGAAAATTTCCTTTAATAGAAAGGAAACATAAAACCCCCGATTCACAAAATGGATGAAAAGCAGTCAGTGGGCCAGATTTGGTTTGTGGGTTGTGGTTTACTGGCCTTAGGGATACTGAGTAAGGTCTTGTCCATATATACGCAAGGTCTTACCCACTGTGCAGGATTCCTCAGGAAGATGCCCGAGGACGCAACTTTTCTAAAATGAGAACAGAATCAACAAAAGCAGAACACATAGGATTCAAGAAACAGGGTTCAGGACCAGGACACAGGCAAGGGAATCCTGGGGAAACAGACGGAAACCCTAGGAAGGTGGTGTTTGGTAATGTGGGGACTGGCTGTCCAGCCCCAGGCTGAGTGGCTTTGGGAGGATGCAGGCAGACAGGAGAAGCTGGGACAGAATTGGTGACGACTGTAAGGAACCAGGAGCCCCGGGAAATACTCGAATAAAGCAGCTGACTCTGGGGGTGGGGGTGGGGGACAGAGCTTCTAAGAGAGAAAATGGAGTCATAGGGAACTGTGTGATCCAGTTAACGCTGTCCACACTAACCCAAACATCTGTAGTAACAATATCAGCAAACACTGTGAGCTTATTTGTTTGGGAGCTTGTAGTGAGGGGCGAAGTGTAGCTGAACGTGAGGAGTGAGGAGTGGGAGAGATAAATCCTCATTTTTCATAACTGGAGGCCAACAGAGAGATAGCATCTAAATCTGAAAGTGGACGGATCAGAACAAAGTGCATGTGGCTAATACTGCTTACCTGGTTGATTCTGTCTTTTACATGTTTTCTTTCATGCTATGTTTAAATCAAGTTTACAGCTTTACTAGATGATCAAGATTTGTTCTTGGGTAACAGCTCTTTTGAAAATATACTTTTCAATGTCTTCCTAATATTGGAAATTTAAAAAAATAAATAAAATTGTGCTAGAATCATGGGTGGCAACCATCTTTGTAGACCATGGTCCAACTTTTAGGAAACTTAAAAGAGAGCTAGATAAAGCAAAAGCAAAAATCTGAGGAGTACATGTTTCTCCGCCATTTCATAGACATTCTGAACAAACGTGGGTCTTGTCATCAGACCTGCAATCCCAGCTACTAGGGAGGCTGAAGTAGTGGGACAGGGAGTTCAAGGCCAGCCTGGGAAACTTAATAAGACTCCAGGCTCTCCTCGGTGGGCCTGCCAGTCTCTTGCCCTCTGCCCACCTCCAATGCAGTGTTCCTGGGACAGAAAGGGAGATGTATTCAATCTCATGCAGTCTCAAAATAAATACAAATAAATAAAGATTAAGGGGCAGAGACAGAGCTCACTGTAGCCTGTTTGCCTAGCATATGTGAGGCCTTGGGTTCAACTGATCTCACACACACACACACACACACACACACACACACACACACACACACATGCACACACGCACGCACGCACGCAAGCAAACACACACAAATTATGAACAAGAAGAGTTTTCAGCAGCTATCAAGATACCATTTCATAGTACACAGGCTAGTAATGGGACTACTCATTAAGAAAAAAACATTGTTTTTCTGGTTTAAATGTGTATTTGAAATCATGACAGGGGCTGGAGAGATGACTCAGCGGTTAAGAGCACTTCCAGAGGTCCTGAGTTCAATTCCCAGCAGCCACATGGTGGCTCAAAACCATCTGTAGGGCATCCAATGTCCTATTCTGGTGTGTCCAAGGACAGTAACAGTGTACCCACATACATGAAATAAATAAATAAATCTTTAAAAAAATCATGACAGTTTCAAGTTATTAGCTTGTCAATGGAGAACTGAAGTTTCTGCTTGAGACTGTTGACAGCCACTTACACTCTCTTCTATGGCAGAGCCATCTCACTTCTGTTTCGAGTAAAGCCTTGAGTTTCCCTCCCTGGGGCCTGGCCTTCAGTGTGTTCCTGGATTATTTCTGCCCCTCTGCTCCACTGACTGCATCAGATCTCTCTCTGTTTCATCTCATGTCCTTCCCAAGTTCTGGAGGCGATGCTTGGACCACGCTCCATTGCTGGAAACAGCCTCTGCTTCCCAGCCTCCCCTTTTCGTGGTAGGCTCCCTGGCTGTTTCCTGTTGGGTGTCAGGGAAGCAGGTGCTGACATAGTGCATTTTCTTAAACAGAAGCCCCCTGTCCTGGATCGGCGGCCTCACCCCTTCTCTGGGGCTGTGGCCCTTCTCATGCCATCTGAGCTCTTTCCTTGGACTTGTCTAGTGCTCTCTGCTGGGAAGTCCTGCCAGAGCCTGGGGAGGGACTTGTTTAATGATCCACAGAGAAAGGACAAGGCTTACTGTCATTTGTGTCTGTACTCAGACAAATACCCAGACAGTCCCGGGAGGCTGCTTCAGGTCTAAGTCAACAGCCATTGGCAGGGGAGGGGTGTTCTCCACTTGTAGTTTTCACCTTAGCATCTTACTGAGGGAAATATATGAAATACGAGATAGAACTTCATTTTTCTCTCCAAACACTTAAGTGATTGTGCTGTCCATTTTATTAAACATTTTCCCACCTACACTGAAAAATCTCTTTTCACATATTATCTTATAAACATTTTTTGTGTGTTTGTGTATGTGCTCTGTGAATGCACATACATGTGTTTGTTCACGTGGAGGCTAGAGCCAGTGCCAGGTCTCTCCCTCACTCGCTTCTCCCCTCATTTTTTGAGGCAGACTCTCTCACTAAACCTGAAGCTCACCAGTTTGACTAGACTGGCTGGCCAGCAAGGGCTAAATGTGATCTTGTCTCTGCCTCCTCCAAGCCGGGATCACGGGTGTGTGAGTCGCTGTCTGGTTTTTGCAAGGGTGGAGAATCCAATCCCAGGTCATTGTGCTTGTGTCTGGACTCCCAGCCCATTTATCATCCTGGAATGCAGACTTCACACTCTTCTCTGCTGCCTGGAGTCAGTGCCACATTTGTTCAGTCCTGTCTCTGAAAAATTACATTTGACGATCTGTGAGAGTTCCTCCAATCACCTGCCTAGCTCTCTAGGAAAACCCTGAGAAATTAAATAAATGTGCCCATTGGTATTTTCCTTGGAAAGCCATCCCTTTGGGGACCAGGCCGCTTTGTCAAGTGTCTCAAAGGCAGAGCTGCTCCACTTGGCGTCTTTCCCCTGTCTGGTTCAGATTACCGCCAGGGATGTGTATCTTGGGTGTTTTGTTCTTGCTACGGTTTATCATATCTGTTCCATTAGGTTGCATTAAAACTGTTACATAGGAAGTCCCATACTTTAGTCTACTTTACTGAACTTATTGGTTCTAATAGTTCTGCAAATGCTTCTGGGTTTCCAAGAGGTGTAGTGACACCAACCTTAAGTAATGAAGACCTCGCCTGCTTATGTGTTTCCCTCCCTCCCTCCCTCCCTCCCTCCCTCTCTCCCTTCCTTCCTTCCTTCCCTTCTTCTCCCCTCCCCCTTTGAACCCATGCCATTGGTGAAGCATGGTGGTGGGAAGATGCTCCTTCATTTCTTCAGTCCAGTGATGAAGCTTCTAAAGTGAGGGTCCACTGCACATCAGCTGGAGAAGTATTTTTATAGATCTAATTTACTAAGAGTATAAAAAAAACCCTCACCTGAGTAGGTACTGGATATTATGGAATGACTTGTAAGTATGTATTGAGATGACGATTTAGGTTTCATAAAAATATATTGTCTTGGTAATGCGATCCCTGAATAGGGATCTTTATAGGAAACTGTCCTTTAATACTCAGGGTAAATGCTACCAGGCTTTGCTGAATTATTCTTTTATTAGCAATTTGATAACCTTCTACTTTATATGGGTATTTTGTATCTATGATGATGCTGTTAAACACTAACTGTAATGCACAGTAGCCTTATCCAATTTTCTCTGTGCTAGCAAATGGCTATGGTAGACTGACTCATTGGTCCCTACTCCTCGAGGCCCCATTACATTCTCTACACAGAGACGGATGCTCCTCTCCACCCTTTGACTTTGGGGTGATGTAAAACCTGCCTGCTCAGTAGCTATCTTACTCCTCAGCGGTTTCCATCAGAGGAACAGAAAGGCTGCCAGCACCCTTCCCATTTTTGTCTCCACATTGTGCCACTGACCCATAGATCTGTGATCAAGAAACTAACTACAAGCCTGGTGTCATGTGCAGGCCTGTGACTCTAGCATCTGGAGGCTGAGGCAGGAGGATCACAAGTTTGAGGCCTGGGTTCCAAAACAAGACAGTGTCTCAAAAAATTAAAAAAAAATACACTGTTTATTCTGTCATGGCACAGAGAACTTGTGGTTCAGGTGCAACTAATGCTCTCTCTATCTGGTAATGGAAGGTGTGGCAAGACTGCTTAATACCACCATAACGGGTGCGGTGGGCTTCTCCTTCCTGACCCAGTAGGCATGGCACAGGAGGGAACTGTGGCACCTGCCTGGGCCAAATACTCTCACATCACCCCCTGAATGCACATTTTATGAGGACCCGGCCATTCCTCCATGTGACTATGCTACAACATGACAGCAATGACACTGTTGGATGACTGGGCACTTCTGTTTTAGAGTCTGGGGACACTTCATCTTTGTGATATAGATACCATGCTGTAGAATCCTGAACTAGCCTACTTGGGGAGAGCCGAGTGGCCACATGTCCATGGTGTGGTCTCCACACTCGGCATTCATCTGTCAGACAAGAATGAATGCTCTGTCTGGGCTGAGAAATGGACCAAGAGACAAGTACGGCCATTGTGTGCTGTCCAAACTCCTGAGTCACTGAAATTACAAAATGGTCAATTTGGGCCACCAAGTCTGGTGTGATGCTTCATAGAGTAGCTGTGCTGGCTGGTTGTATGCCAACTGGACACTGGGGCAGAGGTAGCCTCAGTTGAGAAAACGCCTCTGGAAGATCTGGGTGTAGGGCATTACTGTAAAAATACAGGATATAGACTAGAACCCAAGCCCGTCTCTGCTTTTCTGATGCACTGTGCTGATAAAGGGGGTGACATCTGGGCAAGGGGTGGCTAAACTTGCCGGGGCTAAGAAGGACTTGCTACTGCTGGTCTGTCAGAATGGGGTCCTTTCACGGTGCTACTTTGGGGGGAATGTGATAGAGGAAAGTCTTCTTTGGAACGGACCTGAAAAATGTGGCCATCTCTGCCAGCGAGGCTGGGCTTTAATAAAACGTTATTGCTACTTAAAACACTGGCAGCCTCACAAACCAGGGAGCAGAGACTTAATGGCATTCCGAACTAAAGACCGCATTATTTCCACGGAGAATGCCTTGGCGCGCTTATCAGCATTTTATTAAGATGCACCACACCAGTCTTAATCAAAACTGTACATATCAAAACAATTGAGATAAAGAGTGGACAATGTCAGGGTGTGGCTGGCTGGAGCTCTGCAATCCCTTTTCTGTTTCACAGGCTTAGTTCTGTGCTCAGTAGGAACAGAGAAACACGAGGTCTCTGAGCTCTGGACAGCTGGCCCCGCCCACACCGGCTCTCTCTTCTCCCTCATTTCTCTTTCTTTGGCTGTACTGGTCGAAAGCATCCTGGAAACAAGGCCTTGAAAGGGAAATATATAAGACATATCAACAGTAACTGTTGCAGATGCTTTGGGGAGTCCAGGAAAGTTGGGAAGAGAGCTGGAGGATAGCAGGTTCTTTTTAAAAAGCCAGGATTTCAACCAAAGGGATAAGCCTGCTTTTAAAAGGAGATTATTGTGATTAAACCTGGCTTCCAAGAGGCCCGGAAAGCATGCTCTCTCTACCTGAGGATGCTGAAGCTATGGGGCCACTGGGTACTCTTTAAAAAATTTTCCTTATCAGATTCCAAGCACATTTAACACTCTTTGTATTTTTTTTTTCTTCAGCCAGAGAGTCTTTATCCCTTTGCAGCCTGGTGCTCTTGCAAATCAGCAGTTCTCATTCCTTTCCGAGGCCAGGCGTACCTGGGCTGTGGAGGCGTGGGGTATAGGAAAAAGCAGATCCAGGTAGCCTCCAGCCCTAAAGTGGAGTCTGCAGCTTCAGGTGTGTGCAGTGCCCTCCCTCCTCAGTGCCCTCGGTGCTCGCAGCTCTTCTATCTGCTCTTGATCTCTCTTTGTCTGTGAAATGTCTTCCTTTCAACAAGCAAACCTCTTGCCGCACACTCTAAAGCCCCTCCAGAACCTTTCTATGCAGAGCGCACCGGTGTGTGGGTTCCTTTTCATTCACTGCCAAATGTCCTGCTTTCTTTGTGTGCACCTTTGTAACAATTTGGGAGAGTAAACAAGATCGCAGCCATATTTCCTGGGGTCTAAACTTTTCTCTACAAGGGATTAAGACTTAAAAAAAAAAGTTTGTTGTTATTTGGCCTGTGTGCTCACGCCAGGGCACTGGTATTGAGGTCAGAGGATAAAGCTCACGAGTCCATTCTCTCCTCTAATTCTCTTCCGGGAATTAAACTCTGGTCATCAAGTTTGGTGGCAGGCACCTTTACCTGCTGAGCCATCTCTTTAGCCCTTTTAATATATATTTTTCTTTTCCATAGAGAGGATTTTTGGTCTGCTCTTCATACCCACCTCTGCAATCATTTACAAGCACTTGGCATTGGCTGGATGACAGTGCTTCTGCTTGTATGAGTTGTTACAAAGCCCCTGGTGGTGGTGGCTGCTTGCATGGGTCCGATATGTGCACAGGCTATTAGAACCTATCCATTTGCATGGATGCCTTTGTGTGTGCGAGCTCCCCCTCCCATCTCTTCCCCTGTTGTGTTCATCTCTGTCTGATAAACCTAGTGTTTGTCTTTTAAGAATGCCACAAACACCCAGCAGTTCTGTTGCTCTACCCGGACAAGACGCCGATGGCCTTGAGCTCCAGGGGCTCACTTGCTCCCAGAGGCTCTTAAATCCAGAGGCCTTGAGACCCAGCAGCGTATGGCTCCAAGCTTCTAAAGCCGGAGGCTCATTGTTCTAGGGGCTCAAGGTAGATGTCAGGACACCCAGCCGCCAAAATGACAGCCCTAGAGCTTTGACTGGGACCTTTGACATCCGCCAGCTCTCTTGAATTCATCCAGGTACCAGCGCTTGAAGCCCTTATAGCATTGCCTCGGGAGAGCCCTTCCTTTTCCACAATTTCAGTCTCTCTAGTGTCTTGCATTTGCTATCCAAGTGTCTTCCAGATCCTGCTGTGGGTTGGGAGCTCTTTGGCTGCCTTAGTGCTATAGTGTGGAGCTTCGAGTATCACGGTTCTAACCTGTGGGAGCTCTCTACAGCACTAGGCTTTGGATAACGAGGCCCGGAGTTCTAAGCACCTCTAGGTTGACAGCTTAAGGGAAAGTCCTACCAGTTGTCATTCCAGGGGCCATATGGCTACTCCCCCAGTCCTGTTTACTTGACAAAAAAAATAAAGGGTGCTTATAGTAAAGGTTTAGAAAAGTGTGTGTGTGTGTGTGTGTGTGTGTGTGTGTGTGTGTGTGTGTGTGTGTGTTAGCAGTATTTAACAGTGCCAAACTCCTAGGTAAACACAAGAGGTAGGAGTTAGGTCATTCTGTATCAAAAGTGGATCTCTCTAAATTAGTTTCATTTACTTACTTATTTTGAGATGCGTCTGATGTAGTCCAGGCTGGCTTTGATTTTACTATTTAGCCTGCACTGGGGTTCAAACTTCCTGTCTTCCTGTCTCTACCCACTATGTGCTGGGAATATAGATGTGTACCAGTGGTGTTTTAAGCACTTAGAAAAATTCGAGGCTCTTGTGGCTTCTCAGAAACTGACTACCCTCTTCTCCTTGGGGGCCTCGGGTCTGGAAAGCCGGTGTGAGGGCTCTGTAGGGATGGGCTGCCAGCAGGCACTTCTGACTGGGTGTATGGCCCTCCATCTTATGGGGAAGTAGCTCAAATCTGCCTTGAGTGCCTCTGTTTGATGGAACCCATGCAAAGCAGCTGTGCTCCTTATGACCAGATAACCCGGTAGGTGAGGAATCAGCCATTTCATCTGTTCCCAACGGTCAGACTTCCTACAAAACTCAGGAAATTATGTCACCCGAATTCCTTCCTTCACTTATACAACGAGATTAAATGATACTACACCTTTCAAAAGCCTTGGTGTAGCAATCAAATGCATTAGGATAGGGAACAGAAACCAGGCTGTGGGCCGACACGGTGGGTGGCACACAGGAAATACCACTGAATCTCAAAATTTTAACCCCGCCTCCTTTTCTCACCACAAGCACTATTTCCTCTCAGACATTCATAAATATGGAGGCAGCCCTCATGGGCCTGGAGGGAGGCTCATGAGCCCTCAGCCTCAGGGAGGTAGCCGGCCACGGGATGGTCAGTGCTGGCACATGGGCTAGCCTCTGGATTTCAGAAGAGGCTCAGAGAAAGGTAGCCTGGCTTTTGTGGAGACTGGACAGATAAGTGGGCCACCATCGGTGCGGATGGCGACATAGGGAAGGGAAGCCTTGCTAATCAAATCAATTCTTTCTGTTTTAATTGTATTGAAAGGAGACTTTTAAAAAAAAATTCCAGGGACGAATGAAGCTTGCTGACTCCATGACTCTGCACGAGTCTCCTTGCCTGTTTCTCGATACGTTTTCAATTTACCTTCATGGTAATTTACACTTAAGGAAACTATCCAAGATTTGCCAAGGGATTCAATAAAATAGGTCATGGAGTTAAATGCTGTGTCGGAACACGGGGCTCAATTTTATGGATAAAATTTAAACTGCTTAGCTCCCCCCCCCCGCCCGCCCCACCTTCATGTTAAGACTAATAATTACCCAGCGTACAGAAGCCAGGGCACCACTTTCCTAATTCTTTAAGCACATCTGGAAGGGTGGTGGACTCTGCCCTCGAGGTTAACACATTGAATTAGGGAAGAGACCTGAGTGACCCAGGGGTCAACCTCTCCGCACCTGAAACCAGGCAGCAACAAAATCCTGGAGCGGGGATTCTGCTGAAGACAGACTCTGGGGAGAATGATCAGAGGAGGCAAGGTAGTTCTGGCACTGACGTCAGCTCCTCAGAGGCCTGCAAAGGGCCGCCATCGCACCTTTGTTGAGCACCCAAGCTGCTCTCTGGGCAGTGGGCTTTAGCAGTTTCACTTTCCCCTCAGGTGAGAAGGGAATCAGGTGGAGACACGTAGCTTCTTTTCAGCCACCCAGGGCTATGTTATTCACCCAGGCAGGGGCTCCAAAGTAAACAAGGACCACTTTGTATAATGCTCAGATTAGCAATTTTATGAGTGCAGGATAAAGGGAACTGGGTTTTCGGGTTGTAAATGCTTTCTTGAGTTAATGTGATTTCACTGTTGAGGTTTGTTTCCAATAATACCTTTGAATTTACATGCCTAATATAGACCTCGGCCAATTCTGCTTATGTGCATTTAGGATGCTCCTTCCACTTGTAATATATGACATAATTTAAACTCACCTAAAGCAGGCATTCCCAACAAACACTTAAGACAACAGCTCCCTGCGGAGAGATTTTTTTAAGTTGTATTTTTTCTTTCATTTTAAATGCAGTCTATCGTGTTTCTCTCTCTGTTCTGTGTAATGCTTAATAGGGACCAATGCCTCCTCCAAGGAAGGTGTTCAGTGAGGGAACGTGCTGGGCAAACACCAGAGTAGACAGCGTGAGACCAGATTTGACTGTAGACAGCAGATCTCCTGAGAGCCCTAAACATGTGGGTGTGGACAGTAACTCCAGGAAGGTGACAGGAGTCCCTGGATTTCCTTAGCTCATTTAGCTTTCATGGACCGTTGTGCTGAATGAGCATTCAGAGGACTAATGAACACTACACTAACTACATGGACGGATTGCATCACGGGCCCGCCTGCTTCTGTTTGGATGCATTACTTAAGAGACAACAAGAAATTCTTATTCCCCCGCTTAAATATATGTGTTTGGGGGGACAGGAGCGTAGGAGCATGCCCAAGCCACAGCATATATCTAGAGGTTGAAGGAAAACCTCAGGTCAAAGAAAAACTTCATCTTATGCCCTGTTGGAGACCAGGTCTCTGCTGTTTGCCCACGCACAGGCCAGGCTGGATGGACGGCAAGCTCCTAGGGGTTTTTCTGTCTCTACTTCCCAACTCAATATAGAAATGCAGAAATCACAGGCATAGGCTACTACGTTGGCTTTCCATGGGTGCTGGAGACTTGAACTCCTCACACTTATAATGACAAGGGTTGTCCAAGGAGTCATGCCCCTAGCCCAGGTCATTATTTTATAACCGTGGACGTATATAAGATCATTTGGAGGAGTTTGCACAGAACACACATATCCCAGCTCTGTTATCCAGATTTAAATGCTGATTTATAGTCTGGGAAACACCATGTACTCAATCACCAAAGTGTCTGCCATCATCAACCCATGATCAGCATCCTTGGCCAACACCATGATCCTCACTATAACTATCGCACCAGCAGCACTACTGGCATCACGCTATGGCTAACAAGATCACGGCTAACACCATGATTATAGCACTCACTGCTACTACTCCACGTCCTCCCATACAAGCCAATAACAACGTGACGCTCTTGTACCATTCACAGTGTCAGTACAATGTGTTACTACATTGTGACCGGCGAGCCACATCACAGATTTCTTGAGCTTATTCTACTCAAAACCTCTTTTGCCCAAGAAAATTTCACATGACCTTGGGTACCTAGCTTTATCACCAGACATACAGACATGATAATAAATCATACAGGAAATTACCATAAGACAGTTATTTGGTATAGATTTAATTTTACCATTAAGTGAGGTTGAGAACGAGTTTTACATACTAATGAGCTAGAAACTACTTATTTGTTTTTATGTGAATAATTAAATCTTGACTGAATAATATTTGATTCTCCAGGACACAACATCTTTAACATTTTTCACAGTTGATCACAATATTTTGATTTGATGAATCGTCAATGCTGAGAATGCTGCTTCATATAGAAACACATACACTAGCAGCATGTTCAAGGCCATTTCAGATACTATTAGACGTTGCTTCCTAGCTGATCTCAAATCAGAATCCACTAAGTGGTTTTTAAGTTTTTAAAGCTTAAATTTTACTTTATGTGTATGGGTGTGTTGCTTGCATGTATGTCTGTGTACTCTGTGAGTGCAGTACCTGTGGAGGCCAAAAGAGGGCGTCAGATTCCCTGGAACTGGTGTTATAGATTGTTGTTAGCCACCATCTGGGAGTTGAACCCAGGAACTCTGGAAGAGCGGCAAGTGCTCTAATGCCAAACCATCTCTCCATCTCCTGAATGATTCCTTTTGAAGATGAAATTCAACTCAACAACTTGAACAGCAATTTTTAAGAACCTAAATTTTTTTTACATTTATGTGTGTGCACTACATTATGTATGTATGTATGTATGTATGTATGTATGTATGTATGTGTGTATGTATGTATGTGGATGCATGTGTAGAGTCAGAGGACATCTTTCGGAAGTAAACTCTCTCCTTTGATCATATGGGTTCTGAGGACTGAACTCAGGCCTACTGGTTTGACAGCAAGAGCTTTTGTCACTGAGCCATTTTGAAGGTCCTCACATGGGAATTTTGAAAATCAGCCATCTAACACAGAACAATCCAAAGACGGAATGACTTCGCACACCTTGTGAAATGGTGGCAGGACAATATTGAGCCATTGTTTTTCACTTTGCTACGAGGTTACTGGGGATCAAACTCCAGCCCTATTCCTTCTGAGGCAAATGCTTTCCTGATGGAGCCCCACCAGCCCTACCATTACTATCTTATTAATCCTTCTGGGACCTTTGGAAGAGGTGTTACTATCATGCCTATTCTCCTCATGGGCAAGTCATCGCACAGACGCTTAATTATCCCAGCACTACTGAGATGATCAATTGCTGGACTCGGAACTGAATCCACGTGATCTTAACAAAAATGCTGTACCACACTGCTGCAGTGTATAAGCACCAGCTAAGCACCAGCTGTATATACATACTCCCCGCATGCTATGAGCTTAGGGATGTTCTGGCAGACCACCGACCTATGGGATTTCCAAATATGCTGACTTGTGAGCATAGCCCTTCTTATTTTCTCAAAGGGGAAAAGGGATGCAGGGCACCTATAGGATAGGACTATGGAGAGATAGATGACTATGTGCGGATGAATCCCCATTACTTCGTGGTACTTTGCAAGGCAATGTCAGCCCGCTTGCTCTTACCTCATGGCACAGCCTGTGTTGATATCTAGATGGGTGTCAAGAAAGAACACCTCAGGGTCAAGGAGCTATAAGCATTTCAATTAACAATACCAAGAATCTCTTAGATTAAGATTCATAGGATCGGGGTTGGGGATTTAGCTCAGTGGTAGAGCGCTTGCCTAGGAAGCGCAAGGCCCTGGGTTCGGTCCTCAGCTCCGAAAAAAAAAAAAAAAGATTCATAGGAGCTTGCATCCCTAAAATGGGGTAGGGGTGAAGGAGTCAGAGAGGGGAGAAAGAAAGTGAGAAGAGGAGGGAAGAGGGATGTGGAGGGGAAGAAGGGTAGGGAGGGTGGAAAAAGGGGCAGAAGGAGAAGAGAGAAAAGCCAACCTTGTGGGATTATTTTGCATATTTAAAGGGTAAAAAATATTTTGAAAAATGTAAGAAACGATTCCCCCTATTATTATTGCTGTTCTGTTGGTTTCGTGTAATAAAATGACTAATTTTACTCTAACACGTTTCCTGAAATATCTAGAAGACTCCAATGTAATTCGTATCCCTTGCAACCCTACTTAAGCAATGTCTAATTTATGTTTAATAAAGCTGCAAAGATAGTAAGTGTAATGAGTTCTCATGTCGTTCTCACTCAGGTACTGCTAATTTTAATATTTTCAATAACCGAGTTGCAGATTTCCTAAAGCAGAAAATTAACCAGAACTCAGCACTACCTACCCATGATTCCCACCTCCCATGATCCCCGTCTCTGGTTGGGATCCAGCTGCGCACATGCACTAGTCCTGTATCCTTAGTCTCCTTCAATTGGCTTCCAGGCTTCCAAAATCTAGACTCTAGAAAGGTTCTGGCAAGTTACTGTTTGGGGCATCTCTGCGCTGATATTTTCTCGTTCTGTTAAGCTTACATACTTTAGGCAGGCATTCCTGAGAAGCAAGGGTAGAACCCTTCTCAGTACGCCCCATCCGAGGGCTCCAGATGCCGATATGTCTTGCTTCTGGGCTTATTAACCTCGATACCTAGTTAAGTCTCTGCCATATCCCAGCAGTGATGTGACCGTGTTCTCCTGTAAGTTCTTGTAGAAAAACACTGTGAGACTATGCAAGAGCCCTATTTCCTATTGTGCCTTCGCTTACTAATTTTAGCATCCACTCATGACTCTGGTCCATGACAACCATTACTGTGATGTTTTGTGAGGGGCAGTTTTCTTTTTCCAACTTTCTTTCCATAGTACTAATTATACTTCTACTGTAAGAAAACACCTGTCCTTTTGCTTGCATTTTTTTATTCCTGTATTTTTATCAACATGGACTCTATTCTATGACAGTGTAAGCTGGTATCCTTATGAAGTTTGTTTCTTGAACTATCCTAGATGAGCCTCGTAGAAACGCCTGTGGGTTGGCTCTGGGTCTTCTGGCATTCGCTCAGCATTTATTCAGCCCTTGTATTCTGGAGCCCTAAGATGTCCAGGCTTAGCTCGTCATGTCCTCACTCTGGCCTCTTCCCTGCCCCTCTTCCCTTTCTTTGTGGTACCAGGCGTGAACTCAGAGCCTTAGGCAAGTGAAGCAAACATCTGCCACTGCTGTGCCACCCCAGCCCCCTTTACTTTTTAAGACAGCCTCTCACTCAGTTGCTCAGGCTGGCCTTGAACTTTTGATCCCCCGCTTCAGTTATCTTAGTAGCCCTAGCCAGCAGGCTTGGGAGCAATTCAAAAATTCCAAGGTGCCCCTTTGTCCTTTACTGAAGAATGGCATTTAGAAGCCAAGGGGCCTAGCTGCATTCACTGCTATTGAAGTTTTGTTGTTTCTAGACTTGGGTTCTCTCTCGCTCTCCCCCTCTCAATCCCCTCTGTATCACCCGCCCACCCCCTGTGTACAGTGTATGTGTAGCTAGATTGGCTCCATAGTGACCTCCACAAGTGGGACCCTCCTGTCTCTGCCTCTTCAGCACTGGCATTACCGTATTACTGGTGTATATTACTGCATTTGACTTTTTATTAGGTCCTAGGGATTAAAGTCAGGTCCTCATGCTTGTGTGTCAAGAATGTTACCAACTGAGTTGTCTCGCCAGAACACACACACACACACACACACACACACACACACACACACACACACACACACACACCGTCGTTTCCCTGCTCCAGCTCCTCCTTGTCCCTCTTCCCTTTCTTTGAGCACATGTCAGAAGACCCAAATCCAACCCTCAGGCATTTCTATAAGGCTCATCTAGGATAGTTACTGTACATACATTTGTATATTAGTGTATGAATATTTGTATTCCTATCTATCCACCAGAACACAAGTTCTATCCCTCTCTATGGCTATTCATCATGTGTGTGTGCACGTACATATGTGGGATTGTTGAACTATGTGTTCATATGGAAACCTCAAATTCCAAGTCAGCCCTGGAGTCCATGATAGACTCCCTAACTCTACTGGAGTGCCTTTCTCCAGTCCTACTAAACCTGGCTCTTATCCATCATCGGGCACTTCCCTGTGTGACCCTAGTATCTGCATACAGACATTGTGCCCAGCCACTCCCTGTAGGGAGCAGAATGAACCTGTGCACAACACTCCTGAGCCTTGCAAGAGCCATCGTGGTGCCGTTTTCAAGGAGCCAAGGCTAGGTTCTTCCTTTCTCTTCCGCTGGGCAGCCATATATATATTCATTTGTAACACAGTGAAGCTCATTTGATTCTGTTTGTATTTCATCTTGAGTTCTCCCAGGGCATCCTGGTAGATTTTAAATATGTGTTTAGCCTTTCTGGCATGCGATTCCGTGTTCTGACGGTCAGAGCATGAGCACAGCACCCAGAGCGGAGTCTCTGCTCATCCTCCCCACTCCCTCCATCCAACCCCCAACCACCCAATCTCATTAGTTTATAAAATCTATTCTTAAATGATTTTGTCCTATACAATTTATTTTCCCTATAATTATCAGGAACTCATAAATTTCCCCAAGGTCTAACTCTGTCCTGACAACCTCATCTTTACGAATATTTATACAGAAACATCTATTCAGTTCATTTTAATTAATGCCCTTTGTGCTGTTGGGAATTCTGCCTCCCCGACTGTCTGCTCTGATGTTCCCCTGGTTTTGCTGAATGTTCTTTTTCCGAGTTGTTGTGATGGTCTGCTTAGCAAAGATGCCAAATGCTGGCCCCTGACTCTGAGTGTTGGTCACTTCCTATCTGGAAGGCAGAGCTGGTTACCAGCCCTGGCACGTTAAGCCCAGAGCTCTCTCCTTTGGGATCTCAGAGTTTGGCCTGATGGACTGGTTCAGAAGCAGCTCTAGTTCTGGATCCTGATACCTGGGTTTTGCTAAACACTTACAAGCCTCAGCTCCCTTATCTGTAAAACAAGATCATTAACATTTAACCTCTGAAAGGCACTGGCAGAGAGGGGAGTGACCGGAAGACACTCAATGTGGTCTTACTGTTTCTTGTGCATTCCTTGTTAAACCTTTGGAGATGATTATGGACTCGCATGTTTTAAAGAACAGCGTGATCTCATGTACCCATTACTTTCAATGGCAACAATCTACAGTATTACATGCTACAATATTTCAAACAGGATCTGATTCTCTACTTCAAATAGACTGACATAATCCAGTGACCTTCCTCAGACATCTCCTGTTTTACATACACTCATTCAAGGGCATGTGCATAACAGGTGTGAGTGTGGGATAGTTTTGCTGAGATTATCTCATTATGGTTTCCATGTAACCACCAATAAAGACACAAACACTTACTTCCATTACTGCAAGGACAAGATCCTCGTCTCCTGTTGCTTGCTAATTACAATGCCTCCCCTGTCTCCAGGCCCCTGCCCCTCATCCCCGGCAGCCATTAATCTGTTCTTTTTTTTTTTTTTTTTTTTTTTTAGCTGGGGACCGAACCCAGGGCATTGCGCTTCCTAGGCAAACAGCGCTCTACCACTGAGCTAAATCCCCAACCCCTAATCTGTTCTATATACTCTTCTCACTCCAAGAGTGTTATGTAAGTGTGATCACTTGGGAATGGCATTTTTGACTCAGTCCTATTCCCTGGAGATTCAACCAAGGTGCTGGGTGTACAGTTCATCTTTTACAGTGCAGAATTCTGTGCTGTGAATATAGCCACTGCTTGAAGGGCAGCTGGGTGGTTTCTGGGTTTTGGCTGCATGAGCAGCGCTGTATTGAACACTTGTGTACCAGTTTTTATGCGAACATCTTTCCATTCCTCTTGGAAAAATGCTTCAAAGTACAACTGCTGGTTCATGTGATAGCTCCATGTCTACTCCGTAAGAAGCTGTCACACTCCTGTGGGATGATGTCACAGGTGAGGCAAGTACAAGAGAGAATGAGGTCTGTCATTGGATGAGAAGGAAGGATGGGCGGGAGAAAAGTTTGAAGGAAGAGGAGGAGATGGGAACGGAAGAGGGGAGGAGACAGAGAGAGAGCCGGGAGTCAACATGGAGGCTGACGTTAAGATTGCACTCTGTACCTTTACAGGTTGTTATAAATGTTCTTAAGGGATGCATGTGTACAGGGCTTTGTATGTTTAGGTGGGCAATTATGTCTTATCAACTGGGTCAGAGGTTATTGTGTTGTGTGTTCTTTCATGTGCAGATTTAAGTGTAAAGGAGTGTGGGGCGGCTGGGCTGGGCTGCCACGGATTTGGGATGTTGTTTTCTGGCATGGAAACCTGCCTTCAGAACTAGATAGGTAGAGAGATGGCTGCCAGGCTCAGAGAGAGGCCTTCAGCAGTGTGATATGGGATGGAGCAAATCAGGTGAGACGCTTTGCTGACTGGGAATTAAGATATCCAGCAGATATCTTGGGGCACTGGGGTTCAGGACCTAGAGAGGATAAAAAGACTGCCCATTTTATAATATTATGACAACACACACCCTCTCTGGAGTACTGGGCCATGTTACTCTCCTGCCATAGTTAGGAAGGATCCAGACCCCCTGCACTCCTCCTGATCTGCTGATGCCAAGAGCTTGCTTTTAGCTGTTTCAGAAGGTGTGCAGTGATGCTGTTTGAGGTGCTAAGGCTGCATTTTCTCACAGGCAAATGCTAGCTGTCTTTCCACATGCTCTTTACAAGCTGCAGATGCTCCACGGTGAGATGTCGCATCATGTCTTTGCCCCTTTCCTGGGTGGGCTGACTGCTTTGACGGCTGAGTTTGGAGCGTTCCTCATCTATCCCAGACACTGGCATCTTGTTGCATGTGGCTTACATTAACTCTTTTTGGGGGATAAGCAAGTGCACTGTTGTGTCTTAGTTTTGTCTTTGTTTGGGAGAAAGGAAGAGAGGATGAGAGGGCAGGAGAAGGGACTTGGGGCATCTTAGTTAATGAATAATGGGATGCCCATTTTATAGCACGGGACAGAAGAGGTCACATGCAGGGTTCCATGAAGAGCTGAGGGCAGGAAGCACACAGGCCGGTGCAGGGTGCTGCTGGTAGAGCAGCCTGGAGCGGCAGAGTCTGACGCTGTGCCTGCCATAGAAACTGCCTCCTCGTAGATGTGGTTAGGATTTGATTCCCTTAAGTCACATCTCAAGGAAGAAACAGAAGAACAAGGAAAATGCCGATGTATTATTAAATCAGAGAAACATCTCCTTTTGAAAGAGTGTAACACACACACCCTCAAATCCTCGAAGCCTCGGGGAAAAAATTATCTTGGTTCAAAACAATTGCTAGAGTAATTCAACATTCTTAAACCCATCTTCTCTAGAAAATTCTTTTAAATTAGAAATGCGAAGGCGAAGGCTTTTTTTTTTTTCCCCTTCCTCTTCAGACCAAGCTGGAATGCTGCCCATGAATATATATTAAAATCACTCTGTTTGATTAAAACATGTCCATGTGAGCCCAAGATTAAAGTAACATGCTGGGCTTATACAGTATTTACTTATGCTCTCACGGTATCTCCAAAAACCCAGAAGACCCAGAGCTGGGGCTGTCAGTGGCTTAAATGGAATTATTACAGCTTAATTTCCCTGTTATCTCAGATTGTACTGCGCTGCCTTATCACGATGCATTTAACTCTCTCCATATGCACTGCGCAACCAGAGAATTAAAATGAACACTGCAGGGCACGCAAAGGGGCTGTGCATCATACTGGACTCCGATCAGACAGTTTTACTTAACATGGATAACGGGAAGCATAGATGATGTTATAATAAATAGGCCTCCATTTAAAATGCAAGTCACTGTGAGGAAAAACCAGGAGCCATAAAATACCTTTCCCCTCCTCAAGGTTGTCCAAAGGGGAGCAAAAAAGGACAAGCCTCTGGGCTGGGCTGTTATCTTTACGATGCAATTTAATCCAGGATGCCACAGGCACGTGGGGCAGGATCGTTAGGAAATAACATCATAAAGTATCAAGAAAGGACTAAGAGAAAACGGGAGATACTGTTCTGTGGCTTCCCTCTCCTCCACGCATAGATATGAGAAGATTATGCTAACCCTTCTGGTCATGGCCGGCCCTGGGCTGGGGCTTATATACAATGCAACAACAGAGGTCAGATATGCACTGGATATATAGTGTGAGCCTCTCACTGATGCCTTAAAATAAATAACCCTGTCAGGTTCAGAGATGCCATCGCCATGGACAACTAAGGAAACGGACTCCAGCTGGAGTAGACTGCTCAGGGTCATGTGGCTGCTAAAAGGCCTTAACACCAAGGTTGACTGTAGCCAGTGGCCTTTTCTGTGACCCACGGTCACAGGGAGGGGTGTGATATCTGCCCGGGATTCTACCGGGATTCACATTTTGTCCTGTGAGTTGGGACATCTAAGGGAAACTGGAACTTTTGAGAGCTGGAGGCGGTCAAGCTGAGCGCTGCTAGGCAGCAATCCAGGCTGAAAGGGACGTCTTTTCTAAAGACTGAGGATTCCTGTGCATGGCAGAGATTCTGTTCAGTGGGTAAAAGGCTCTCCCTGGGTCTCCCTCACCTAATGCCTGTTCTTACTTGGCACCCTGGACTCTAAAATTAGCTTGTGATCACTTTCTGTTCTCCTTAGTAGACTTAAGACTCTACCCTGACCAGATGTGTTCCTGGAATTCCACATCTGGAGACCTCAACAATAGCCTGCTGTTGCCTCTGCAGTATGGAAGGGGCATGCAAACAAGACTGGTCTTGGGGACAGAGAGCTGAAGGTAGGCTGCAGTGCCCCACAGTACCTTCTTCTTTTTTTCTTTTTTTTCTTTTCTTTTTTTTTTTCCTTTTTTTCGGAGCTGGGGACCGAACCCAGAGCCTTGCACTCGCTAGGCAAGCGCTCTTCCACTGAGCTAAATCCCCAACCCCCCACAGTACCTTCTTTATGCCTCAGTTTTCCTATCATAGAGTCACAGGTAGTAACCCTACTTGAGCATCTTTGGAAACATACCCCTCCTCATCATGACCCATGTAATGCCATCCCGGGCAATCCTGTTATCTATCTCATGATCCAGTCCCAGTTTCCTCTGTGGCCCATGATTCAAACACTCCTGAGACAAAGAAGCAGATTTGTAAGCTTTGTAAGGTGCAGCTGTGCTTATGAAAGACCCCCCCTCCTCTTAAAAGGAAAATTATACAAGCTTAAGGTCCACAACTATAAAAGTAAAAAGTAAGTCTTAAGATTCACAGACTCAGCTGAAACAGGCCCGGGCAGGTCCAGGCACGCCCAGGCCCTGTGGGGCCTGCCCCACCGTTAACACTGACAGACCACAAAGATAAGGAAGAAGGAATGCAGAACCAGCCCGAGGTATTGGAACTGACCCATAGGCCATCTGGCAGGAAGGGATAAGCCCCTAGTCCCTGACATTCCGGACGCCCCAGCCTACACGTGCTCTTTTGCTGTGTTTTAACCTCATTTGAATATGTTTGAAATAGCCAATTGGGTGTAACCATGCATCCGCGCCTCATTGAATCCACCAATCAAGTCCCTGTAATCATGCATCTGCTTCTGTATGCCTGCTTCTGCTCCCCAGAACCCTATAAAAACCCGTCCCTGGTTCTGCTGGGTGTGCCAGTCCTTCTGAGCTGACTGAGATGCCTGCAGGTACCTGTGTAGATGTCCGCAGGTACCTGTGTATCCTGACAATAAACCCTCTTGCTGATTGCATCCGGTGGTCTCGGCCTGGTCATTGGGCTTGGGGATCTCCTTCCCGAGGGAAGATTCTCTCTGAGGGTCTTTCACTTGGAGCATTGCCTGGGGGAATGTCTACCACCTTCTCCACAGTCACCTCTAAGAGTCTGTACTCCTCGGCCTGGATCAGTTCTCTCTGCCTCAGTCCTCCCACACTCCCTTCCGTCCTCACATTTCCTTGTCCTTATGGATCCTGCCATAATCCACAAAACCATGGCCGTACATGGGTCTCAGACTCTGACATGCATCTCCTCGCCCCTAATCGGACCACTAGGTAGTCTATTTCCAAGTCTGCACACAAGAGCTACCTTAGAGCCCCACTTCCTCATCTCTAAAAGTCCTTCCTCAACATCTGGAAACCTGAGACCTCGTCACACCTGGACCTCCAGAGCTTGGGCCGTTCCTGAGCCACTATTTACCACTTCTGTCAGGCCCGTGCTTCTGCCTCTGGAGGCTCAACCTGTCCTGACCCTACCTCTCACCAGCCATCTGCTCTGTCTGTCTTTACTCTTGATCTTCCCAGCATTCCAAGATCAGTCCTTCTAAGGATATTCCCAGCAAGACTCGAAGCAAAGTGTCTTACCATCCCACCCCCTCTCTACCATGCCACATTAGCACACTTCTGCCCTGGCTGACCTGTTATCCTCTTTGCTCTGAAGTTGCCCCAGAATGGCCACCTAGAAGAGCCACCTCCCAGGGTGGCTGAGAAAAGTCTTCATTTGGGACTTGCCACTCTGTCCCAGAGTGCATTAGAGGTTCAGGTTCATATGGTCTCACACACATATCCAATATCTTCCTTCTTCGCAGGCCTCACTCTCAGGACTAAGCTGCCCCCTTGAAGATAGTACAGTAGCCTCTCTCTCCTGCTCCAACCACCACTTCCTAATACCCAGCTTGTCCCTGCCCATCCACTCCAGGTTTTCCAGAGCTGCAGTGTCATCTCCTGCGGTGACAGGGATCTTACTAGAGAGAGGCTGAAAGCCTGGGACTGACACTGAGCTCAGAGGGCACAGTGGCTGGAGCAGCCGGGTCCCAGGGGTAGGGGCTTGTGCCACAGATAGTTCTCATCAAGGTAGATTTGGAAACGAAAGCTTAGGCCAGCAAACACCCCAACCTTCTTCTGTTAGGCCTTAGCCCCCAAAGTCCCCAAACGGTAACACCAGTTGGGGACCAAGCTCAAATATATGAGTCTATGAGGGGCCGTTTATAGGCAAACCAGGACAACTATGTCATAAACACTGCCTCGGCTGTCTCCTACCGGCTTCCTGGCATCCTTCGTTCAGTGTGTAGGCTCACATGTCCAACAGAGAAAAAAAAGAGAGGTTGATGAGGAGTTGGTTCTCTCACAGCCTGAAGAGCCTCACTGTCATCTGCTGCAGGGTCTTTACACATCTAACTCCCAGGTTGAAAGTGTCCTTGCACCTCTAGACCCCAACCAGCCAGCCTCACATCTAACAAACTAAATAATGCTTACGGTCCTACACATACAACCTTAGAAACAACCTCCCTGGATGCTCTGTGTATGCCAAATCACCACTCGGTTCACAGTAACAGCTATCAGAATGTCCCCTTGGTGACATATGCCATGCTGATAGCTATCAGAATGTCCCCTTGGTGACATACGCCATGCTGATAGTTTTTACTTCCAGATTTGATTTCTGTCTGTCCCTCCCATGAGGATTGCTCCTGTGTGTCCTTCAGTCTAGCATAGCACCCAGTGCAGTCAGTCAGGAAAGGGTTTGTTAGATGAACGGAGGAAGCATGGCACGGTGGTTATGGGGAGAGAGGGGAAACCGGCTCTACCACTGGCTAAATGTGTGACTTCGGTAAAGATATTCTCTCTCCCTGAGCTTTTGCCCAAGCTTCCCCATCTGGAAAATCAGTAACGTCACTTCATAGGTGTGTGTTCAAGAGTGAATGAGTTTGCTCAGGGCACCTAGGACTACCGGAGTGTGGGAAGTAATGATACAAATGTAGTTAAAGACAAAAAATGAACAGGTGTTAGCTCACTGCTACAGGCATGTCTTAATTAAGCTGACAGGATGTGATGCTAAAAAGGAAATACAAGTGGACTGTTGTTGAAACATAGGCCAATGCCTAAGCATATTGATCAGAAAACACTAAACCATCTAAATAGCAGAAAACAACATTTAAATTTAATTCAGCCTCCATTTGTAAGTTTGTGACTGCATGTTGGGAAACAACCACTTACCACTGGGAATGCATCCAACATCTTCAGAGAAATGCAGGCTCGAATGCTTAATAGATTCAGCGAATGCTTTAGGTGTGTCTGAAGCTATTGACTAGCCGTGTGTTTGGCTGAATAATTTCTTTTGAAATCAGAAAGCAAGCATAACAGAACCCAAATAAACTTTTAAGAACCACCGACATCCCACTATGCAAATTCGTCCACGAAGCCTTTCCTTTGAGAGTCCCTGTGGAGCCTCAGAGCACATGGTGCAAAGCCAGCAAGTGCTGGTGATTAAAGGCACTGGAAATCCATGGGCACTTCTCAGTCTTCTGGCCCATAATTTATTCCCTAACAGCCTTCCAGGTTAAGGATCTGGCATGCTGGGTGTGGCATTGACCCACTGAGAGGAGCTCTGGTGGGGGATGATTGGTCACACAAATCCACCAGTGTTTCCACTTCCATCCATTATACTGACCCCATCACTGGGAGATGCAGTACCATAGGGCCAATGGGCAAATACTTTTGACATACTAGAGCACTTCTGTCCATTTTCAAGGTTGTGTTATTTAGGAAAGAGAAAAAGGAAGAAAACAGGTAAAGGAAGATGGGTTCCAACTGGTAGAAGGTTATTGGCTGAGAAAGGGGAAGAGGTTCAAAATAAAAATGGCGGAGAGCTACAGCAGGAGAGTCCAGCATCCACTGAAAGGTAGTAAACAAAGGGTGTCAGGCTGTTTAACTCAATTTCTATGTACGAGTACCACATAGAACCTTGAGTTGGCTTGGGTGAATTCACCAACAGAAGGAGATTTTGGTTTTATTATGAAAAAGGAAAAAGTCAGCTGGGGGGTCCAGATTTTCACTCAGTCTTAAGGGTGATCTGTTTTGGATGGAGAGAAAATGCACCATTTAAATGCTTGTTCCTGGAGACATGGGGCTGGATCGAGCTTGGTGCACACATCCGGCTGGGGGAGGTGGTAGCAGGCATCCGGGACTGTGGTTAGTTGGAGATGATGCCTGACTGTTCGGGGAAGGGAAATTCCCATAGCACCACCCCAAGATGGCAACACAGACCCTCTCTATGTCTGCGCCTCCCACACCCAGTCAGCTGCATTTCCCATGTGCAGGGGCGCGATTCTCCCATGTCTGGGTTTTATCCATCCTGAGCCTCTCCTTCCCCCACCAACTGAGCCCTGCACTCAGTCTTCTCTCTGGATTCCATCCTCTTGCCAGTTAGGCTGCGCACCAACCCTGTCTGCAGCACACGCCTGGTCTGGAGAGGATGCAGTGTCTATGGGATGCTGAAAACAGTGCAGAGTCATTCCCGGGACAGGTAGAAGAGTCCAGTGCAGGCTTGCAAAAATGGCTGCTTTTCAAAGAAGGGTTGAGAATAAAGGCAAGGCAGCAGCCAAGGAGGCATCTACCTTTTATCTACCAAGAGACACAAATCAAATCTAATGTGTAATACAGCCATAGGACCAACTGTCTGTGCATTTGGTGGTTACTGTGACCTTTGGAGATAGGAGAGCTCTCTGAAACCTCACCAGGCAGAAGGAGACCCTGTAGGCACACAGCAGGTAGGTACTTGCAGTGTCCATGTGTTTAGGTGGAGCTGATTGTCAAGTGGCTCATTCAATAGAGGAGAACAAGCTTTGCCCTGGAGCCTCACGGCACAGCATCCTGAAAGCCAGAGACCTTTCTGATGAGTCATGGTTGGCAGGAAAGGTACTCAGCGGCCAGGTCCTATGAACAGACACATGTTTATGGCACACTTCCAATCCTGGTGCCTGGGTAGAAGCGAGAGTGTCTCATGTTCCCTTTTAAGGTATGAAAGGAATACTGAGCTATGGCTGTGTACATGTCTTTCTATGTAATGAAGGGCACCCTTTATTTTATGTAAGTCATAGCTCTTTTTGAGAAAAATAATTCTGTGGTAACCTCTACTATCCACCTGGGTTTAAATTTCTCCACGAATACCACTTTATAGTTGGTTTGTTTGAATCAGGATTCAAACTAGGTCTATACACAATATTTCATTTATGTCTTTTGGGCCTCTGTTGAACTATAGTTTCCTATTCCTCTTTCTTGTTATTTATTTGTTAAAGACATTGGGCCATTGGTCCTAAAGAACTTATGGAATTTTATATAGAACTGAGCCAACTCTGTGGAGTCAACCTTTTAAAGTTTGGTAAGTGAGTGAGTGTATGAGCACGTGTTTGTGTGTGTGTGTGTGTGTGTGTGTGTGTGTGTGTGTGTGTGTGTGTGTGTGCATATCAAGGCCAGAGCAGGATTTTGGGAATCTTCATCATTCTCTGTCTTACTGTCTTGAGACAGAGTGAACTCGCTCACTGTTTTTGTTAGTCTAGCTGACCAGTAAGCTCCCATGATCCATCTTTCTCCTCCCCAAAATGCTGGATTATGTTGTAGGCATGTGTGGCCGTTCACAGCTTTTTATAAGTGTGCTAGGGATTTGAACGTGGGTCGTTATACTTGCACAGCAAGTGTTCTTACCCACTGAGTCATCTCCCCAATCCTGTTCGGTAATTTGATTTACATATAACTGACATACAATAAATTATTTAAGAAGTATAATTTGAGATGTGTGTGTGTGAGTGTGTTTGTGTGTGTGTGCATGTCTGACTTTACACAGGTGCCATGGATCTGAGGCAAGGTCCTAATGTTACACCAACACCCTACTTCCTGAGCTACTTCTAGCCCCCAATTTGATACCAGATGCACACGCACACAGGCATGCACACGTATATATCCTTGAACACAGGAACATATCTTTACTTATGTCTTGCCTTAGGCCTCTCCCTTGCCCCCAAGCTCCTATTGTACTTGCTATCACTGTAAATTGACTTGTGTGTTCCAGAATTTTCTGGAAATGGGATATAAAATGTGCTCCTTTGGAGCTGACTTCATTCACTCAGCACAATTGGTTTTGAGATTCATCTCTGTTATTGGTTTGTTCTGTTTCCTGTTGAGTACACCCACAATCTGCTCATAGATTCACAGGCTGGCGTGTTTAATAACTCAAGCTGCTCTGAGATTCATGCACAGATCTAGGCACACAGACATAGTAGGTAGATATTTAACTTTTAGGAAACTGCAAGGCCACTAAAAGCAGCCATTGCCCTATTTACCTTCCTCAGCGTGGGCGATGAGAATGTTCCTGTCCTGTCCTCACGGGTGTCACCCTGCTCCTAACTGAACATCCTCTCAGCACCTTTCATGTGATAATTTGTGCCGTCCACCTATCTGTTGGGTGACGCCTGCTCCTGTTCTTTTAATCTCTGAGTCCAGAGGTCCTTGTACATTCTGGATCCCAGTGTTATCAAATCTGAAATCTGCAGATCTCCTCTGGCTTTGTGATTTGTCCTCTCTCTCTCTCTCTCTCTCTCTCTCTCTCTCTCTCTCTCTCTCTCTCTCTTTTAACTGAGTCTCTTGGGAGCATCTGACAGTTTTGATTAACTCTAACTGACCACTGTTTTTCATTATGAATCACACTTTGGGTGTTTTATGTAAGAAAGCTTTACCCCAAGTCACAAAGATGTTTCCTATGCCTGCTCCTGGGAATTCTGTGGGTTTGGGCTTTTATATTAAGGCTTATGATCTATTTGAATTAGAGTGCACTCTGATCTATGGATTAAATACATTTTGTATATGGGTAACCTATTATTTTAGTACCATTTACGGAAAAAAACTACCTTGCCTACCATGTTGTCTTTTGTACTTTCACAAAGATCAGCTGTCTACATAATGGGGTCAGCTCTGGCCCCTTGGTTCCATTGATCTGTTTATCTGCAGCAGCACGGTACTGTCACAAGCTTGATAATTATCTCTAAAGACAGATAATGACAATCTTCTAAAACTGTATTTCTCTTCATTGTTACTCTCCTGGCAATTCTATCTCTGTATAAATATTAGGATCAGCTTCCTGCTACTGAAAACCTATTGTAATTAGGATGAATCTAAGGGAAAATTTGGAGAGGTTTTCCTGAGAAAGGAGATGGTAGAGGGGTATGGGGGTCGGGCTGAGCATATCATGTGATTTGTATTAAAATGTCCTTAAAAAAACCTATTAATAAAGCCAACAAAATAAATTTTAATAAGAGTCTTCCAACTCATGGACAAAGTTATATACATTTTATATATGTATAGTCTTAGTTAAGGTTTCTATGGCTGTGAAGAGACACCATGACCAAAGCAACTCTTTATAAACAAAAGCATTTAATTGGAGCTGACCTACAGTTTCAGAGGTTTAGTCCATTATTGTCACGGAGGGGAACATGGTGACTTGCAGGCAGGTGTGGTGCTAGAGAAGCTGAGAGTTCTATGTATGGATCGGCAGGCAGCAGGAAGAGAATGGGACAAGTTAGGCCTGAGCCTTCAAAGCCACCACCAGTGACACAATCCCTCCAATTGTGCCACACCTACTCCAACAAGGCCACAGCCTCTAATTGAGCCAGTCCCTAAGCAGCCCATTTTCATTTAAACCACCACGTATATTATACATAATACATAATATAGAGTATATAATACATAATATGTAATGTAATATGTAACATGTAATATATATTATACATGATGAAAACCAAGACTATAAAGCTCTGACATGACATTATGAGACAACCTCCAAAGATGCTATGAGTTCATTTCCCATTGGACATTTACTGCTGGGCACGCAGCCCACCCTCAAGAGTAGTTTGTTTCCCTAGCGAGACTCCCCTGGGGAAAGCCAACATCCCAGTTACAAGTGGTCATCAACTGGAGATGGCCCTGGGTTAGGGATGGAGGCGCATGTCTACTTCTTTCAGCTCAGATCCCATCTGGTACAGACCCGTGGAGGCCCTGCACATGCTGCCTGAGTCTCCATGAGTACATATTGATCCAGTAGACCAGAAGGCCTCACTTCCTTGGCGTCCTCCCCCCTCTGGCCCTTACACTCCTCCCACTTCCTCTTCTGCGGGTTCTCTGAGCCCTGACGGGAGGGATTTGAAGGAGAACCATTTAGACTGAGTCTTGCAAGGTCTTTCACTCCTGCACATGGTCTGGCCATGGGTCTCAGTACTCTGGAACTGAGGTTATGTTTGTAATTATGGAAAGACTTTCTTATCCCTGGTAATATTCTTCCCTCTGAAATTTCTGTCCTCTGATATGACAGCAACTCCAGCTTCTCTTTAATTAGTGAGACAATTTTCAATTCCTTTCCCCTGAACATATCTATATTTTTACATGTAAGATGTGATTTTTTTTACATATAATCCTTTCTTATTTGCAATTTTGCTTTCTATTTCAGTTATCCATGGTCAACTATTCTATGGAAATATTAAATGAAAGTCTCCAGAAAGGGCTCACACATCTTAAATAACTTTTATTACAGTGTACTGGTATAGAGTCATTCCATTTTACTAGCCACTGCTGTTAATATCTTCCTTTGCCTAATGTATAAATTCGGCTTCATTATAAGTATGTAGGAAGAAATGCAGTTCATCAAGCCTGATGAGATCCTCAGTATTAGGCATCCACTGGGGGTCTTGGGATCCATCCCCCTGCAGACGAGGAGGCAGCTCAACTGGAGAGCTCTGCATTGATTATTTTACTGGATGTGATAACCAGTAAACCAGATGCTGCCAGTCTATATTTAAGGCGATTATCGATATCACTAGGTTTTGGTGTCCCATCTTACTTGTTTTCTGCCTGTCCCACATGTTTCTGTCCCCTCTTTCTTCTTTTGAGTTAACTGAGTATATCCTAGTGCTAAATCATTTCCTTTGTCTGCCTGTTAGCCACAGGTGCCTGCCCTGAGGTTTGGGGGCTTGGGGCAGGAACAATGGCTCAAGCTACAACGTGCTTGTCTTCAAGCACTAGGACCTGAGTTTAATCCTCAGACCCCATACAATACAACTGGGCGTGCGTCTTAGCTAGGGTTCTCTTTCGGTGAAGAGATACCACGTCCATGGCAACTCTTATAAAGGATAACATTTAATTGGGGCTGGCTTACAGTTCTAGAGGTTCAGTCCATTATTGCCATGGTGGGATGCAGGGCAGCCTGCAGGCAGGCAGGGTGCTGGAGAAGGAGCTGAGAGCTCTACTTCTTGATCCCCCACTAGGAGGAGACTGTGCATTACAGTGGGAGTAGCTTGAGCATCTAAGTCCTCAAAACCCACCTCCACAGTTAGTACTTCCCCCAACAAGGCCACACCTCCTAATGATGCCACCGCTCCCTATGGGCTAAGCATTCAAACCGGAGTCTATGGGAGCTACACCCACCCGAAACATCACAGCCTGGTTTTATGTGGCTGTCATCATAGTGCTCAGGTGGTAAAGACAGGCAAAACCCTGAGGTTCATCAGGCAGTGTAGCCAGGCTGCTTGCCACGTTCCAGGTCGGTGATGTAGCCCATCTCAAAAAGGTGGAAGAGAGCATCCAAGGAACACGACCCAAGGCTGTCCTTTTACCTTCACAGATGTATGCACGTGCATCTGTACACACACACACACACACACACACACACACACACACACACACACACACACTGAGGTTTAAATGCTTATCATTAATATCATGTCTATCTTAAGTAAACATAAATTGTTTCACAGGCAGAAAATACTTGCATTCTGCCCCTCTGGACCAGTGTATTAATGTTGTCCCAAGGTAGGGAATTGTAGGCTGGGATCCTACAATATTGAATTTCCACTTAAACTGTCAACCTCCTTTTAAAGACATTTAAATGTCAAAAGTTTCCATCTTGCCCCATCTTTGTCATATGTGCCCTGTGTGGTCCACTCTGCAGTCCCTCAGGGAAACCCCCACTCCTGGCTGTTACTCTCCTACCCAGGGGAATTTTTTTTTTTGGTTCTTTTTTTCAGAGCTGGGGACCGAACCGAGGCCTTGCGCTTCCTAGGCAAGCGCTCTACCACTGAGCTAAATCCCCAACCCCTAGGAGCGTGACTTTTGAAGTGCAGGTTTGCTGGTGATGAGTCCCCCCATCTCTGCAACTGTCTTTATTTTGGTTTTATCTTCGAAGGGTATTTCTGCTGGCTATGGAGTTGGCTACAGAACTCTGGACTGAAGGGCCTTTCTTACTCTTCTTTAAGGAAATCATTTTACTGAATTCTCCCGGTAAATTTGCTACAGGGCATTGGCTGTCTTCCTCAGTTCTGGTCTTTTGTGGCTGCTTTTAAGATTTTTGTCTTCCTTCTGGTTTTGAGAAATCTGAGGATCACACCCCTTGGGCTGTTTCCCTCCTGCCTGTTAGCTTGGCTTTTCTGGGCTCCTTGGGCCTGTGGGCTGTTTCCATCAACTTTGGACACATTTCAGCCTTGACTTCTGCAAACATCTTTCCTCCTCTCTTTGTGATTTTGCCCTTTGAGATTCCAACAACAGGCATGTAACACTGCTTGAAGTTATTACACTGATCATGGTTACTCTTGCTTTAGAATTATTTTTCTCTCTCTGTATTTTCTTTTGGTTGGTCCCCCGTGTATCTGCCCTCTGCCTTGTCTTTTCTGTGATGTTTGATATTACTGTACTAACATCAATATACTATATCCACATATATGCACATATAACTATAATACTAGCAAGTGTGTTTTCACATCCCACATTTCCCTCCAACCCTAGGAGTTTGATTTGGGCCTTTTAATGTTCTCTGTGCTTTTATTTATAACACTGACCTTATGGCACATAACCATTGATTACCATTATCTCTTTGTTAATTCTAACACCTGCTTTAGCTTTTGCTGGTTCTGGTTTGGTTTCAATGAGTGATTTATCTCCTTCTGTGATTATAGCTGTTGGTTCTATACTTTTTGGGAACAGAATACTGAGCTTCTCTTTAGTGGCTGATGGGATCACTTCCGGAACACAAGGGTCTGTTCCCTCCCTAATCTGCTAGCACTGGGCTCTGCCAGTCTTAAACCTTTGCCAGCCTCATAGGCCGAGACTACTGACCCCTGCAACTGATGTTTACCGGGAGGCAGCTAACAGCCCAGTGACAGGTGGTGGCGAGCCTGGGGCTCTGCTGCAGCCACAGTTGCTGCCCTCATGATACAATGTAACCTGGCTATGTTCTCCTCTTCTTATGTGCACTGGCATTGTTTCTAGTGATCTGCGGGACCTACCTTCATGTTTACTGGGCATTTACATTTTTTGATATATTGCCTACTAATGTCCAATGAGCAATTTTAACTGCATTGCTTGTATTTCGAAAAAAAATTCCTTTATAAAAACCGTTTATTCTATCCCTGAACTCAAGCAGTATTACAGAGCAATAGTGATAAAAACTGCATGGTATTGGTACAGAGACAGACAGATAGACAAATGGAATAGAATTGAAGACCCAGAAATGAATCCACACACCTATGGTCACTTGATTTTTGACAAAGGAGCCAAATCCATCCAATGGAAAAAAGATAGCATTTTCAGCAAATGGTGCTGGTTCAACTGGAGGTCAACATGTAGAAGAATGCAGATCGATCCATGCTTATCACCCTGTACAAAGCTTAAGTCCAAGTGGATCAAGGACCTCCACATCAAACCAGACACACTCAAACTAATAGAAGAAAACTAGGGAAGCATCTGGAACACATGGGCACTGGAAAAAATTTCTGAACAAAACACCAATGGCTTATGCTCTAAGATCAAGAATCGACAAATGGGATCTCATAAAAACTGCAAAGCTTCTGTAAGGCAAAAGGACACTAATGGTTAGGACAAAATATAAACCAACAGATTGGGAAAAGATCTTTACCAATCCTACAACAGATAGAGGCCTTATATCCAAAATATACAAAAGAACTCAAAAGTTAGACCGGGGAGACAAATAACCTATTAAAAATGGGGTTCAGAGCTAAACAAAGAATTCACAGCTGAGGAATGCCGGATGGCTGAGAAACACCTAAAGAAATGTTCAACATCTTTAGTCATCAGGAAAATGCAAATCAAAACAACCCTGAGATTTCACCTCACACCAGTGAGAAGGGCTAAGATCAAAAACTCAGGTGACAGCAAATGCTGGCGAGGATGTGGAGAAAGAGGAACACTCCTCCATTGTTGGTGGGATTGCAGACTGGTACAACCATTCTGGAAATCAGTCTGGAGGTTCCTCAGAAAATTGGACATTAAACTGCCTGAGGATCCAGCTATCCCTCTCTTGGGCATATACCCAAAAGATGCCCCAACATATAAAAAAGACACGTGCTCCACTATGTTCATCGCAGCCTTATTTATAATAGCCAGAAGCTGGAAAGAACCCAGATGCCCTTCAACAGAGGAATGGATACAGAAATGTGGTATATCTACACAATGGAATATTACTCAGCTATCAAAAACAACGAAGTTTATGAAATTTGTAGGCAAATGGTTGAACTGGAAAATATCATCCTGAGTGAGCTAACCAATCACAGAAAGACATACATGGTATGCACTCATTGATAAGTGGCTATTAGCCCAAATGCCTGAATTACCTAGATGCCTAGAACAAATGAAACTCAAGACGGATGATCAAAATGTGAATGCTTCACTCCTTCTTTAAAAGGGAACAAGAATACCCTTGGCAGGGGGAGAGAGGCAAAGATTAAAACAGAGACTGAAGGAACATCCATTCAGAGCCTGCCCCACATGTGGCCCATATATATACAGCCACCCAATTAGACAAGATGGATGAAGCAAAGAAGTGCAGAAGTGTAGATCGCTCCTGAGAGACACAGCCAGAATACAGCAAATACAGAGGCGAATGTCAGCAGCAAACCTCTGAACTGAGAATAGGACCCCCGTTGAAGGAATCAGAGAAAGAACTGGAAGAGCTTGAAGGGGCTCGAGACCCTATATGTACAACAATGCCAAGCCACCAGAGCTTCCAGGACTAAGCCACTACCTAAAGACTATACATGGACTGACCCTGACTCTGACCTCATAGGTAGCAATGAATATCCTAGTAAGAGCACCAGTGGAAGGGGAAGCCCTGGGTCCTGCTAAGAATGAACCCCAGTGAACTAGACTGTCGGGGGAGGGCAGCAATGGGGGAGGGTGGGGAGGAACACCCATAAGGAAGGGGAGGGAAGGGGATGTTTGCCGGAAACCGAAAGGGAATAACACTCTAAATGTATATAAGAAATATTCAAGTTAATAAAAAAATAAATAAATAAAAAAAAAACAGCAATAAAAAAAAACGTTTATTTACTATGAATCATATTTTCATGATCATTTGTTCAGTTATTAAAGTGTGTTTTGTAAACAAAGTCATGTTCTATAAAAATAAGCCAACATTTGTGTATGATTTCTGTGAATGATTGACATCTTGCTCAAGTACTTTTTTTTAATATTAAAAATAAATAGGAATTGATTCTGGTATAAAAATGCTTTTAAAGGCAAAAATTTGGGCCAACATAGTAATACAAAACACATTTATGAAAACATGATGCAGACATAAAATATTATTTGTGAATACATCAAACAGTTTGTTCCGGGGTAAAACCTATTCTTCAGAGGGAGAAATGTCAATTCCCACTATTGACCATTTGTTACTTGCTGCAGGCAGCGGGGCATTTTGAAGGCATGTGTTCCCTGTTCGCTGCTGTGTGGGTGAACATGGGGAGTATCCAAGAGGCCCTGGGTAGGGCAGCTTCCCTAAACTGTCCCTTCCCAATGCCTTCCGTGTTCATGGACCACGGTAGGCCATCGAGGAAGAAGGACTCTGAGACATATCAGCTCTGTACCAAGGGATGGACTTGCATATGCCATACGGCTAAGGGGCATGAGTCTTCTACCCATGCAGATACATTCTACAACTTAAGGGGAGAATGACTTGTCCAGTCGTACTCATGGTAATAATGACGCCAAACAAAGGCCCCATCGGGTCTGCAGCATCTGCGTCTCTGACTGACCTGTCTGGTGCAGGTGGTCTCTGGCCACCTCAAACAAACGCAGGTGCATATTGGTGATGGGGTTGAAGGAACCACAGGCCAGGAGCACCACGGGGATTCGGTTCTTCATGCTGTCACACACATCCAAACCTCCAGTGGCCACCCTGCTTATAAAGGGACAAAAACTCATGTCAGGAAGTTAGCGTGGAGACAACTGTCTAAATGAGAGCCTACACCACACACAGCCATGGCCTGTCACTACAAGATATACCAAGGCGGCAATGACCACAACGTTCATGGAGAGCTCGCCATAGTCCAGGGCCTGTGTCAGGTGCTGCTAACATCATATGTCACGACCTTTTCTCCAAACCCTTCTGTCTGTCAGGCTTGAATGCGTACTGTATGGCTCAGAAACCTCGGGAGGTGGTGGGCCAAGTTTGGAATCTAGACAGTCCAAACTCAGATTCTGTATTTGATTTCTGATTTCCTCTCTGGGCTCTTTCATCGCCTCCGGGCCCAAAGCAGTCTGCATGACTCCTGCTATGCCATCTGTGAGAGATTCCAGGGTGGCACTTTTGAAAACCTTTGTATTTTGAAATAATTTTAGACTTATAAAACAGCAGCAAAACCCTTCTGTAGAGATAATTATGACATATTCTTTACCTGTAGTTCCCCAATAGTAAACTTTGCCACACATTTGAACATTCATTCTCCTCTGCATATACAAACCTCCCCAACACTCCTCTGAAGTGTGAGAAGGTTATAGACATGCAAACGCGTCAGCATGATGTTACCCCTACACTTTACCTGGGATCTGAGGACTCTGAAAGGCCCAGCCCAGCCTCTAGCCTCCCTACTCTGTGACAGCAGCACTGAGGGGTTAAAGGAGAAGAGAACCATCCTGGCTGTGTGCTAGCCGGCTCTCTTGACTCTGGCTATGCTGTCTCAGGGGTAGTAGGGAAGTACTGACAAGGCAGGCCTGCTGTTGACTCCTGGTTGGCCTCTCAGGGTCTGAGGCCAAAGACAAACCAAAGCTCCTTTCTGAGCCTCAGTCTCTCCCTTCCCCAACTATAAGGAAGAAGAGAAAGAAGCTAAGCCAGGGACCCGTGGCTGGCAGCTTTTAGAGAGTTCCCAAGCTTCGTTCCTGGTAGTTGTTTGTAATCCTCCCTCCCCCTTGAGTGTAGGCTGGAGGTAGTAGCTTGCTTCTAACAGAATACAGCTACCAGGTGGGCTGCCAGCTCTGCGATAAGGTTACAAAGGGACTCTAGCCTCCCGCTTGTTCACCTCCCTTGCTTTTTTATTTGCTCTCAGATGAAGCCAAATGCATGTGTGAGCTTTTCAGAGGTGCTGACTAGGCCAGGGACTGAGGGAGAGTTACGCTCACCAAAGAGCACAAGAAACAGTGTCAGTAACAGCTATGTATGTGAGTGGGCAGGTGCTCCTGGGTTCTGTAAGAAGTGTTAAGAGACAGTTTCCTGAGTCCCGCCATGTCGGGAACAAGTTCCATCGTGTTGGCAGAGTCAAAACTGAGTTCATGTCCCTAGACCCTGGGACCCGACTCCTGTCCTGCTTCTTCAGATGTCCATGTTTGTCCGTGAAGCTGTAAAGGATGTAAGAAGGGAAGATGCTGTTGTCCCGTTATCTAACCAAGGCACACAGGTCTTGAATGTGTTGTGTGTCGTGACTTAATTGACGGTGTGCAGCTTGCCTGATCATTGTTCCTTTAAAATTCTGGGCCAGCATCCAGGAGCGGTCTTGGCTGTGGAAGCTGACTAAGGACGCTGAAACCAGGTGACCCAAATAAGGCCCAGTCACCAAGGTTAACTTCCCCTTAACCCCTTGTGGCAAACTATGACTATCAATGCAACAGCCTCCTCCATTTCCCCTGGCTTTGTGTTCCCGTCCTATAAAAATGTACAATCTCCTCTGAGGGATGCGGTTCAGATCCCGAGCTGACACTTCCCTGAGCACTCAGAAAATAAAGCTTTCATTTCTAAGCATGTCTCTGAAGTGAGTTTTCTCAGCTTCTCCCCTGAACTCAACAAAAGCAGGCTGAACAAGCCATGAGGAACAAGTCAGTAAGCAGCACCCCTCCATGGCCTCTGCATCAGTTCTTGCTTCTGTGGTCAAGCTGTATCTGGACCTGACCCATAGACACTATGGGACTACAAAGCCATGATAATAAATAAATGAATACATTTATCACTTGTTTGAAGCTGCTACATTTTGGGGGGTAATTAACAGTAACCTGGGCCCTGCGGTCCACCTTTCCTGGCTTCTACCCAAACATCACCTACCAGCTGCTTTTTTTTTTTAATCACAGCAACAGTGAACTTTATGTCATTGGTTTTTGTCAGCTCCCTGTGACGCCTTCCTTTAAAGTTTGCAGATTAAAGCTATTTCAGTTTCCCCCAAATCAGGACACCCCCCAGCACACCCAGTCAGCACCCAGAACTTTCTCCCTGTTTACTGACTACCTCTCGGGGAGCTAGAGGCACACTGGACTCCAAGTCATGGAGGGCAACTGGTGCCTGAAACAAATGGAGGGTGTTTGGTGTCTTTCAGGGCAGAAAACCTAGAAGAAGCATGAATCTGGGTGATGGTGCTAGATCGAGGGCTCCATGAGGACCTGCAGGTATTTCTCTTGGCTTTTCCCTCATGGCCACAAGACTGCAGTTACAGCTGCTGCTGTGACCTCAGGTCTAGGAGATCTAAAGGAGCAAGGAGTAGAATGGCTGTTCCTCTGATTCAGAACATGGCCCCTTTTCCCTGTATTTTCCTTGTAGATGTTTCCTCCGTGCCCTTGGTCCTCTAGCCATGAGGGAGACTGCAGAAGTAGGCAGTTAGCCTCAAGGCCTTCTCAGTAGGAATCATCAAGGGAGGGTTTGGGATGGGGTGAGTTAAGCCACAGAGGCTGAGACAGAGCTGGTAAACAACTGCCCAGCTGCTGAGAGGGATGAGAGCTAAGATGGCTTTTTCTGTCTGGTGTTTGCTCAGCTACTCTGGGCCGTATCTTTAAGTAAGTCACATGCCTCATTGCTGAAGAGAAGGAGGAGGAGGAGGAGGAGGAGGAGGAGGAGGAGGAGGAGGAGGAGGAGGAGGAGGGAGGAGGAGGAGGAGGAGGAGGAGGAGGAGGAGGAGGAGGAGGAGGAGTTCAGTGTGCTTCCTGCTTCCCAGATACTATGCCCTAAGTGAACAGGCGCAGCCTTTCATCTTTGGATCTCATCTCCAAGCAGTCTGATGGCAATAGGGCTTGGTGGATGTTGAAGAGGAAGGGTTCTTCGATCTAGCCAGGGGGGCTGCCTCTAGCCATGAGAAGGCCTTGTGTGCCCTGAAATGCAGGAAAGACGGTCCTGATGTTTTCTGAGCTAAGTGTGAGGCTGCAGCCTCAGAGCCCAGATGTAGCACAGCTGGCTCTCCAAGCCTCCTTTAAGCAGCAGCAATATTCCCTACTGTGTGCAAAGAACCGCTGGCTACAGGCTGCAGCTGGCTTCTTCCCAGGGGAGTGGAGTGGTTTAATGAGTTTTTTTGCAGAGTGGACCAGCTATCCACACGAGCAGGATAAAGGACGGCTGTTTTTCACAACCACCTTGAAGCCTTTCTTTCAGTATCTTACTTCATTTTGACAAAGCATAAATGTTTAGAGCCACCAAAATGCAACCACACATCTCAGGTTACCTGGGGTTTTTCAAAGGTAAATTATTACATTTGCTTGGAAGGCAGCACCAGTGGTGGAAGAGTGTCACGCTGAGAAGAACAAATGGCTTTTACAAAGGGCCCCTCTTCCTTTTCTTTCCTTGCCACCTGTATTGAGCAGCATCTCTCCAACAGTGACTCCACTCTGCCAGGTCTTGGTGGGAGGACAGAGCTACCACAGGGCCAGTCACACTTGACCCCGGCTGTCCCGCAGACTCAAGGACATAGTCAGCACACTGCACATCCCTTGTCAATGCCTCCCCGCTTCAGGTGAGCTCTTTACCAAGTAACCTCAGAGGAAAACACACATCGGGTGAAAATGACTCACTCCATGGGTCAGGCAAGAGAACACACTTGGCTCTGGTTTGAGAGCAAGCCTCGTCCGATGATAGAAAACCCACCCGCCCTCATTTCTAATGGTGTTTGCTGGGGTGAAGAAGTGGGAGATTTCTCTGATTGGGAAACGACTGCTCATCAATAAGCACTCAGCGGAGGCCTGCAGAGTGAGCAGTAATTGCTGCTGGAGGATTAAACACCTTGAGGGTTCCTTCCAAGAATTCATCATTAACTGGGGACAGGGTGGATTCCACCTCTGCCCCCCTTCCCCCCTACCTCATAGTTAGAGAGTGATTCATCTGCCTGTCAATTACAACCTGCTGCTCCTCTAATGAGCTTAAGGCCCCCTGAAATGCTCTCCTCACCCCATCACTCTGTGGGTCCCCCTTACAGGTGTTCCTGGGCCCTCCTCCACCTAATGAAGGTGCACCTGCAGGCATTTCCACTTTCTCAGCCACAGAATCATGGAGGCCTCACTGCCTTTTCTCCTGTGGCTCTTCCCCAGGGAAGGGAGGTCCTAGAGTGTGGTTTCCATCCGTCTCCACCCTTTTACCTTCCAGTACTGTACCCAGGGACATCACAGGGACACAGGAAATGCCTGTAACATCAATGAGGGCCAATTTCTGATCAAGTCATTTTGTTAAATGGTTAACTCATGGTGGCGGTGTTGTTTGATTTTATTATCTTGCAAACTATTATTGAACTGTGCCTTCCTTAGTCAGAAACAGAACTTTCTGATCTCCTAGAGGTTACTGAACACCCCCCCCCATTTTCAACATAATGACCCTGTCAACAGGGATACTAACCCCCCACAACCTTCTCCTGAGCGTGTGCACCCGCAACTCTGGAGTCACTCCTCTGCTTTGAAGAAGTGGAAACTGATGGTGGTCACTGTGCCCCACTGTTCCAGACTCCCTTATGTCCCAGATCATTTTCTCCCATGCTGCCCCAACACTCTGAAGGAACATCACTACAAGCTTTGGAGACTATCCCGTTTTCATACCATGCTCGGGTCTCTGGCACTGCCCACCTTCCATACTTACACCAGACGACCATATTCAGCATCTGCTGCTGTTGGGACGGGGCATCAGGTACAACAGAGGGCAAAGCAGATAAAGCCCCTGTCCTCACAGAGCTCTGGGGCATGGGCAGAAGTGACCGTTCAAGATCACTAGGGAAGGGCTTAGAGTCTAACAGCTCACCCACCACCAGAGGCGGAAGAGCATTCCCCTGATGCCCACATTCTAATCCTTGAACATATGTTGTGTTACATGGTGTGGGATTTTGTGAAAGAGATTAATAACAAGGCCATTGTCTTAGGATTTCTATTGCTATGAAGAGACACCATGACCATGGCAACTCTTACAAAAGAAGCCATTTAATGAGGGCTGGCTTAGAATTCTGAGGCTTAGTCCATATCATCATGGCAGCCTATAGGCAGACACGGTGCTGGAGGGGCTGAGAGTTCTACATCTGGATCAGTAGTTAGTTGAAGACCTCAAAGCCCATCCCCAGTGACATACTTCCTGTTACAATGCCATACCTACTCCATCAAGGCCACCCAACCTAATTCTTCAAATAATGCCACTCTATGAGCCTGTGGGTGGCCATTTTCATTCAAACCACCAATGCCATGAAGCGAGGTGAAAGTTGTCCACTTTCATCAGGATAATTTTTACTACAAGGTATAGTAGGAGAGAGATGATATATGGATGAAACAGTGGCCAAGAAGTGAGGGGCCCACACCGAACACTGTAAGTGGCCTCCAGATTACAAGGAAACCTGGCCCTCAGAAGTTTTGGAGGGGACTGAGGGGGCTCAGGCCTGCTTCTGCTCTCCTAGCACACTGTAGACTTCCGGAATTACTGTTTGTGGTGAAATGTCACAGCAGCCATAGGAAATCTGCCCTCTCGCTGTCTAGGGGCAGCTTGCTCATGAGCTCAAAGCTGAGGAAGAACAGAACAGGAACCCAGGAGGAGGGTACAGCCTGGGTGAGGCAGAGGCTATTGCAGAAAATACGAGGTAACCGGAGGCAGGAAGGAGCAAAGGGTTGGTACCACTCGCATGTAGGGGTAGGTTGCTATGAGGGGACAACAGAGGCTGCAGTGGCCAGAGGATTCTGTAGGCTCAGGGACATGGGAATTCCTGATAAATAGATTTTATCTTATTGGCAAAGAGAAACCCCTACAAGATTTTAAACAAGAATGACCTGCTCAGACTTCAGGTTCATGTGTTCTAGAGAGGGCCTTCAGGGGATTCTGGGCGGGCCTCACCTTGCTCTGGTCCTCTGGTTTTGTGAAGGTCAGGTAGTCCCCTTATCCAGGAAGATAGCCTTTGTTGCTACACACATCTGACCTCACTTGCCAGGTAATTGAAGGTTGGCCAGTGTCCCCCACATACTCAGTTCTAACCCAGCATGCGCCCTGTGGCCATTTGTCTCAGGCCCTCACAGAGAGACATGGGAAGGAAAGTGAGCCAGGCAGGTTAAGAGTCCTCACTGCAGACGTAATGTGTTAATGCACGGCTTGGGAGGCTGTCGATTTCCCCTTCCCTGCAGTGAGCGCCTCTGACAGCGGACCCTGGAACGGGAATGCAGACATCCTGTTTATTACGACACAGAACAGAGAGCTTTGGGCAGAATGAAGATGGATTCACCAAGCATCTTCCATGTCTTTCATTACACAGACCTCTTGACCAGGCGCCCTTCTTAAAGAAAACAAGAAACAAAGTTTGTATTCGGGGGTGTGGGGCATAGTAGGGAGACTGGCAACCACATTTTTCAGGACCCTGGGTGATTTTTTATCTGTGTCAATGTGTCAGCTTCTCTGGGGCAATCAACCTTTATGAGAACTCCACTATTGTTTTTCTTTTTAACTTGGTTGGCTCTTCCCGTTGTTGCTATGGGCACCCAGCGCAGCTAAGAACAAAAGCAACACAGGCCTTGTATGTCTCTGTGAAGATCTTGTGCCAACCTCCCCTTGGAGGAAACAAACATGCCAATTAAGCACTCGTCCTAATTCCAGAGATTCGGAGGAGCATGAGGAACGGAAGGAGGTCCCTTGCCATGCCTCGCGTGTGTGTCTGGGAACGATTTCAGCTGCTGCTGTAGGCAGAGTGGAGTAATAGCTGCTGGGTTTATGGAGCAACAGGCTCCACACTGCGCTAAAGATGCTGCACACATTGAGGCTAATTTTCAACACACCTGGAAGGGAAAGGTTAGCGCTTACACTCAGGTAAACAGCCTAATTCGATTCTCCAAGCCTCAGTGAGCTTCATAGAAAGCAGAGATGATTACAACCCCCTCCCCAACCCTCCCCAAACTCTCATGAGGACTAGGGCCAACCCCTGCACAGTACCTGGCCCATACAGGGGATGCCATGTAGGGATCTTAGTTACGGTCCTATTGCTATGAAAAGACACTGGGACCAAGGCAACTTTAAAAGAAAGCATTAGACTGGGGGTATGCTTACAGTTTCAGAGTTAGTCTGTTACCACCACTGCAGGAAGCGGACATGGCCTTGGAGCAGTAGCTGGGAGTTTGACATCCTGATCCACAGGCAGTAGGCAGAGAAACACTGCACGGGGTGTGGGCCTCTGAAATCTCAAAGGAACACATATACTCCAACAAGGCCACACCTCCTAATCCTTCCAAACAGGCCAACTGGGAACCAAGCATTCAAAGTGTGTGAGCCTAGTGGGGCTCACTCTCATTCAAACCAGCACAGGGTCCTTCTTCCCAGAATACAGTACAACAAGATGAGACGTCTAGAGACACAACTCAGTAAAGATTTATTAGAGTAAAAGTAACTCTGCACAGGACAGCACACGGAGTCCTGGGGAAGGAGGCAGAGTAGTGCCCATCTACCCCCTGGATAGCCCGTGGGTTTATATCCTTAAATTTAATTCTCTTTAAGTTTCTGGAAGGTCCCCTCATGATTCTGGGGACCATTCTATTTGGTTAAGACCTTTGGCCTAAGCCTTCTTGAGAACTTCATAAAGAGGCTTAGCCAGCTCTGTTTATCCAGGAACCCAAATCCTATAACATCCCAACTCCCCAAAAAGCTCTCAATTGGGAGTATGGGGGAAGGGAAGGGTCAAGATTGTGTGGATTCATTCTGGTCCCAGGGCAACAGTTTCTTGTGACAAAACTAGACCTAAGTTTGAGACCTTTGTCTGACGTACTTAAGCCTTCTCCTGTGAAACCTTGTAGCTTCCATCATCTAGAGAGTTAAGGAGAATTCTGTCTCTCAAGAGATGGTCCTTTAAGTTGCCCCCATAGCAGGAGGTCACGGACACACAGGGTTAGGGTGGTTTGAGGATACGTCCATTTCATTAAATACTGGGTAAGGGCTGGGTACAGTAGATGAGGACAGTCCATGTAGCCTAGCCAGCTTTCTAAGTAAGGAGAGTGTCCAATGCAAATGACGTTTGGCTTGATTAGGATGAAGTGGAATGTAAAAACAGGTACCCTTAAGATCAAACACTGAGCCAGGAGCACTCAGGTGGCAGAGACAGGTGGATCTCTGTGAGTTTGAAGCCAGCCTGGTCTACAAAGTGAGTTCTAGGACAGCCATGGCTGTTACATAGAGAAACCCTGTCTGGGGGTGGGGGTGGAGATCAAGCACTGGATAGTGGGCTATACTGGGGGGGTGTGGGTTGTGAAGATTTAGGGGTTAGTAACTACCAGCAGGGAGGGATCATTACCTCACCGGAGGTCTGGGATTAACCTCCATTTGTTGAGACACTCTGGATGCCTAAGGTTGGAGTGTTGTAGGGGCTACAACATGTTGAGGGGAGATATCTGGAACCTAGCCTGTTCTCAGAGTACTGAATCTTCCAATGATCCCCCTTGAAATTGGGGCAACATCCTGGCAGGAGCCTGTGTCTTTGCAGACTTCCCTTCAAAGTGGCCTTCTTGTCTACAGAGCAAGCACAGCTCTAGGCTTATGGGTTTCTGGTGGGCACCCTTTGTCAGTCAGAGTCTCAAAGCAGCATCAACTCTCCATGCTGCTTATCTCGTCTCCTGGCCTTCTGTCCAGGACTGTAACACTCTGTCTGGGTCCGGACTAAGTCAGCGTGGGACTTACTTCCAGTCAAGGAGGAACAGACACGTGGCTTCCTGGCCCACCCAGGTGATTTGAAGCCGACTCAATCCTGAGCATGGAAGGTTGATTGGAATATTCTCCCTCCTGGAGATGGGCCACGGGATGGATCTTTCCCTGGATTAAAGCATAGTGCCGTGAGGGCCTGGAAGTGTACTCTGTCTTCTCTGCTAGCTCAGGGTGGCTCTGGAGGAAGAAGAAAAGCAGACAGGGCGGGTGCAGACTGCTCACTTTCCTACTACAGAACAGGCTAACTGGAGAACAGGATGATAACTCTTGGTCCTCCTGGTGGCCATTTTCTTTAACTATTCTTTTCTAGTTTTATTTTAATTCTGGAGCTGCAGGGCTGTTTTGAATGGACTGGCAGGATGCAGTTGATGACTGGACGATTTGTTTTAAAGTAGGAATCTGACTGGGTATTTCAGAGGTGAAAAGTTTAAAATCCCCACCTTCCAGGACCCTCCTGGAAGGCAAAAGGGATTCACTAAAGACAAGAACACGGAAGTAAGCCATCTTGTGAAAGCAGAAGTGACTCCATTTCTCACTATCTGCCTAATTTGAGTCTGGCTACCTCCTGGTGCCCTTTACTGGGTTCTTGGGAGCCTTAGCCTGCTCCCTGCACGGTGCTTAACCCAGAATTCCCCATTTCTGCAGCTGCCTCTAGGTGCTTGTCTATTCAAGGTTCCAGCTGCCTATGGGTAAACTTGGCAGCCACTGGGCATATAACCTGCATCCTCCGGCTATCATACAGGCACTCAGGCTTGCTGCCTGGTGACAACGGGCAGGTGGGGAGTCGGCTATGAAGTATCCAAGGAATGCTGCAGTTGGTAGTCGCGTCTTCTGGCCCTTTTTGTCCTTAAACATCCTTGAAGCTTCAGATTGGTTCCTCCTGATATATCTAATACTAAGGCACCAGGGCACTTACCCAATTACCACATACGTGTACTAATGAAGGGTCTGCACCCTCAGAGGACCCTGACCTCATTATAGTACCATTTTGACTGTGGTTTGCCCCCCTTGCCATGGGCTGTCCTAAAGGATCATGGGAACAAATACCCTAAAGGGAGCTCTGATCTACAGTGATCGGGATGGAAAAGGGTCACCTTATTTCATGAATTTGCCACTCACTTCATAGTCATACACACCTGTAGAAACCACACTGCAGAACCCACTGAGCTGTTCCCCATTTTGAGGGCAGCTCACTCCATTAAAACATCTGCTATGCTTTACTAAGTAAACTCCTGCTTAAACTGTCTATGTCTGGCCAGGGGTGGCACCATGGGCCTTTAATCCCAGTGTTCAGGAGGCAAGGGCAAGTAGATCTCTGTGAGTTCTAAGCCAACCTTGTCTAATTGCAAGTTCTAGGACAGCCAGAGCTACATAGTGAGACCATGGCTTGAAACAAACAAACAAAACAAAATAAAACAACACAAACTGTCTCTGCCTCTTGGGATTGAATTCAGGACCCTGTGCTTGCTAGACAAGCGGTCTACCACTGAACTCCACATCTTTACTCTAGTCTTTGTCTCTTAACTGATTTTTTCCTTCCAGAAGACATGAAGCAAGAGGCCCCCATAATAGCAAGATGGTACCATGAACAGTCTGCTCTTGCCCTCCAGGTGTTGTCCGGAGGAGAACAAACAGTGCTGACATCAGATAGAGTGGCGTCTTCTGGTCACTGCCTGAGACTCATTCTCTTTCCTGTCAGTCACTGGATCCTTCCCACTGACTGGACATCTACTACCTTTCCCATTTGCTTTGGCAGCAAGGGGAGGCTGGATTGCTGACTGGGACACCTCCAGGGATACTCTTTTGGGGGTTGGAAGAGAAAGATTGAATGTGATTTGCTGAGCACAGTGACCCATGCCTGTAATCCCAGCACTCAGAAGGCTGAGGCAGTGGGATGATAGGTTTGAGGCTACTTAGACAACATTGCAAAATCTAGGCTGGCTTCAGTTACACAGGGAGACCTTGTCACTATACAAAGCAAAACACCCCTCCTTTCCTTTATTCTCACTGCCTGCAACACGATGGCCAGAGTGTGGCTGCTATCCTGGATGCTGAAGACAAGGGCCAACTCCAGTTGGGCAGAGAACAGACTAAGGAAAAACAGGAACTTAATGACCATAGTAGCCTGAGGCTGCTTACTTATGCCTTCCACCTGGAGGAGAAATACTTTCCTAAGCAACCACTGTTTTCCTCCTTTTTCCTGTTACATGCTACGGAACATGATTCTAACTGAGGGATAGCTAAAGAATGTTGATCTAAGTAGCATAGAATTTCACAAGTTTCTGTGGCCTCAGTTAAATTCATTTTATATGCAGTAACTCAAGTGCATATCATTTGAAAAGAAAAATACACCGACCGGGTGGGGGAGGATCTACTGTAACTTAATTTTTTATATGAATTTTTCATGGATGCAAAAGTCCTTACGCAGGACTATGGAAACCTGAGTTACTCAGAGGCAAGTCTGTTCCTGAGTGCATCGCAGAAACCAGACGCTGTTCCACTGACTCCCCCAAAGCAGACTCATTACACAGGGCCATTGCTCTCTGGTTCGAGTGGGCATTTGCCATATGGCTCGGTGGTTTAATCATTTCCTGGTACTTGACAAAAATGAAGCACAATCATTTTGCAAGGAGTTTGTGCTCCTAGATGGGTCTTTTCCAAATAACAGCTGTGCCTCGAAATTGAGTTACTCAATTTGCAATTTGTGGACACGACACTCAAACATTTACAAGTGAGCAAAACCTCAAGTCACTTGGGCTATTTCCAGACATCAGAGACTATGAAGGTTTTAGCAATGTTCTGAGGGTTCAGCTGTCCACAAACTCCAGCCAAAAATCTTAGAACCACCAGGGCCTGTGGGCAGTAGTCATTTCTGATAGGAGGCCATGTAGAGGTTACCATCAACTGAGGGAGAAAAAGAATACCAGAAAAATCTGGCTTCAAAGCTTGCAGAATAAACCCATATGCCTTTCTATCTACTCTTAGCGACATTTATGCAGGATCCACATCTCTGGACTTAATCCTGCTTACAAGTACTTACCGGTCCATACCAACTTGATAACTAGCTAGACAGACACAGACTCAAAATGAACAACTTTCTGGTTGAGCTACTTTGAACGACTGTCCAGTAAGAGAAGACAGGTAAGTTATATTAGCAAACACCCCCAGATTTTAAGATAAAATTTGTTTCTTATTTATACACTCATTCCATGCAGCTTGGAACTCTGCTCTGTACACAGTTAGTCCTCAAGCCAGGGCTCAGGATAGGACTACTACCTCGAGTAGAGCCAGGCCCTAGCACACAAAGAGGCCTCTGGGAAGTCCCTTACCAGAAAGTGTACTGTGGTCACAAATCGACACGTCACTTCCATGAGGGCATCCTAAGAGGATGACAAGAAACGTCTAATTAGCTTGTTCATACTACAGTGGACTCATCAATTATCCCAAGTCTCAGCAACACACAGAACAAATAGAGACAATCAGAGACCTCTGGAAATTGTCTTGAGGGTCATGAGCAAGGATGATGATGAACACTCAGAAGAAAGCTGGCTCATAGAAGGTTCTGTAGAAAGTTCTTTTCCCTTTCTCTGTGTTTAAAACTTCCAGCCTTGTTCTGGTTATTTGTACCCTTTGCCTGAAAAAGCCCCAACCATTTTGTTAGTTGTCTATGATCAAAACCTACCAGTTTGCTATGATAGCTCCCCATTTTATTTGTGTGTGCATGCATACATGTGTGTGCATGTGTATGCACGTGTATATGTGTGTGTGTTGGTACACATTTATGAAAGAAAATATTTAGTTGGAGCTTGCTTATAGTTCTGATGTGTGAATCCATGACCATCATGGCTGGAAGCATAGCAACAGGCAGGCAGGAAATGCACTAGAACAGTGGTTTAAAGGTTACATGTTATCCACAAGTTGAAGGCAGAGAAAAAGTGATCAGGAATGTCATGGTAAAAGCCCACCCCCAGTGACACACGTCCAACAAGGTTACATTTCCCAATCCTTCCCAAACAGTTCCACCAACTAAGGACCAAACGTTCAAACATATGAGCTGATGGGGGCCATTCTCAGCAAACCACCACACTGAGGTACAATATACCTTTGGTTGTTTTGAGATGTTCTCTAACTGGCCTGAGACTTGACAAAGCTGGCTAGTCAGTCAGCCCGAGAGATCTACCTGTCTCTACTCATTAGAGTTGGCATGATGCTTGTGTCTTCTTATGTAGGTTTTGGAAATGATTCAAACTTTCCTTGCCTGGGAAACATTTTTCTGACTGAGCCCGGCCCTACATCTCCCCTTCTGTCATCTCAGCGCTTACTCCAACACAGCCAGACTTCAGGGATGGCCAGTGTCCTTATAGAAACCCTTCACTTTTTGCTCCTTTGGAGAGCTGCTTTACATCAGGAGTCCATTATCTTACTCTATCAGAGGGTTTTAATAGCCACCAAGAGAAAAGAACAAATTCTGGTTCCCTGAGTCCCCGACTCCACTTAAGACAAAGCAGACAAGGAACATGGTCAGTCACCGGAAGGCCACCTCAAGGAAAAAAGAGCTGGCTGTGTGCTCTCAGGTAAGGCAAGGGGCATGGCAATGACATGGTCTCAGCAGGGATAAGCTCTCACGAGGTAGACACGGAAAGTGGGGCCCCACCACATACAAAGCTGTTCCCAGAGAGGAGCAGACAGCCCTCCTCTTTCCAAAGAAGCCTTCCACACCTGTTAAGGTGACAGAAACTCTGCATTAGTCATTGCTATGGATTTGACCCTAGTTCAATATGCCAAGCAGATGACCCAGTCCTGAAGCTCAGTTACTCACCCAGACATTGTGAACTTGAGTGTTGGCCATGTGTGTGACCCTATGTCCACCTCACCAGGTACAGTCTCATGGACACTAATTTGGTCGGCCACCTCCTCTTCCTGGCCTGTCTTTTGGAAACTTAGGTCTCATTCTGTGTCTACCACTTGTCTCTGAGCTACCCCTTGTTGCCCACATGTTCTCCACTTCCTTACCAAGCTGTGATCACCTGACGTTGGTTTTGAGCATCCCTGCTTCTTGGGCTCCTATTCACTCTCCTTCGTCTGAAGAACTGCCTCTCCCTTGGCATCTCTCCTGGTCAGCGTCTCTTAGTAGCCTACCTAGAGGTCAGTCTCCTCTTCTGACCTAATGAAGCACATGGTCTGTGCTACACTGGGAGGTGCCACCCTTCCCTTGCCTGCTACACTGAATCTCCAGGGGCAAAGGTGCATAATGGAGAGAAACTGTTTTCTGAAAGAAGAGGTTAAAGTCAGGTCAAACGTGAGCCAGGGAGCAACAGCCCATTCTGGAATGGTCCAGACTGGGGCAGTAGGAGCCACCAAAGAAATATACCACAGTGAAAACAGCAGAGCCCCAGGCTTAGCTACCATCCACCCGTCTCTAGTCTAGCTTTCAACGCAGGCACAGGCTGCCCAGGACTCTGGAGTATTCTTTCCTCTTTAGCTGGGGGCCAGCTCCCTCCTGAACCTACATTTTCTTCCCATTTTATAAACATGTCATGGCTTGCGTAGCCCTATCCCAGGACCTTGATTCCCAGGCCTTAGCAGAGTCTGTCTCTCTGCTGCCTGTGGCCGCGTCTAACTTGGGTTTGTGCACAGGGCCTCTGCTCTGGTCTGGCAGTGGGACAAACCTACATTCACTATTAGAAAAGCAGTCCCATGCTGCTATTGCTCTGGGGTTTTCTCTTCATGGCAGAGAAGTGCAGGAGTTATTTCGTGACAGTGGGGAATGGTACCATGGGCCAGTCAGCACCCAACTGGAACAGGCAGACATCTCTCTTCCCTCGCACTGGCCTTGACATTCTACCAGTTTACTACATGCCCTGAACACTGGGCTCACTCTCAAATGTTCAGCTAGAGTAATGAGTAATCGAGGGCCCATCTCCACTAGGTGATTCCTTCCAGGCTGAGGTGGGTCTCCTCCTCTGGTCTTCATCCCCTTGAATAAGCATTCAATTTATTCATTTAAAGCCAATCCCACTTTACTCTCTATCCGTTATCTGGAAAGTATAATCCTTGAGGGCAGAGAATGTGTTTTACTCTTATCCTCCAGCCCCAAACACAGGGCATGCTCAGGTGTAAAACACGTGCTAGTGAGCTTCAGCTGTCTACGGCACAGCCTAGAGTCATCTGAGGAAATCCCAGCTGAGGAATTGCTCAGCTCAGTCTGGCCTGTGGCCATGTCTGTGTGGGATTATCTTGACTGATGATCCAGTCTACTGTGGGCGGTGCTATCCTTAGGCAGGGGCCTCTTTGTATAAGAACCCCATCTAAGCAAGAGCTAGGGAGTGAACCAGTAAGCAGCATTCCTTGTGGTTTCTGCTCCACTTCAGTTCCTGCCCAACTTCTCTTAACAACAGGCTATGGCCTGGAAATATAAACCAAACAAACCCATTCCTTCTCAAGTTGCTTTTGGTTAGTGTTTTATCTCAGCCACAGAGAGGCAAAGGAGAACAGCATGTATGGACTATTAGATTGTATGGCTAAGTTCAGACAAGGACAGCACTAAGGGCCAGTTTCCCAGGGAACACTTGCACTTCTGCTTGTCTTAGAAGCAGAACAACAAATGTTCAGTGTTCTGGACTAATGTCTTAAAGATACCGTGCAGTGAGCAGGAGCCTTGGAAGGGGGAGATCGTGTCATCTTCTGGGACAGAAGCAGGTGGGCTTGCTGAATAGTGGAATAAAGGTGATGTCCTTGGAACACAGGACAGGCAGGTTTGTCACTCACAAAATCTTTGGACTTTCTAAGCATATGTCTTGGTCAGGGTTACCATCACTGTGATGAAACACCATGACCAAAGCAACTTGGAAAAGACAGGGTTTATTTCAGCTTACTTCAGTTAAGTCTATGACTGAGGGAATCAAGGCAGGAACCCTAACAGAGCAGGAACCCAGAGCTCATGCAGAGGCCATAGGGAACTGCTGATTTCTGGCTTGCTCCTCATGGTTTACTCACCTGCTTTCTTATAGAACCTAGGACCAACAGCCCAGGAAAGGCACCACCCATAATGGGCTGGGCCTTCCCCATCAATCGCCAATTACCAAAATGCCCTGTAGGCTTGCCTTCAACCTGGAGGCATTTTCTCAATTGAAGTTCTATCTCAGATGACTGTAGCTTGTATCAAGTTGACATAAAACCAGTCAGGACAGGGTTCCTCTTTTATAACCACACCCACTGCTTATGAAGTTCTCTTGACCCCGGGGGAGCTGCAGCCCAGGGTGGTGGCTCAAGAAAATCCTGATGTTGGTACAGCTGCAATATCCTTGCCTCTGGCCAAGATTCCTTTGTCTTCTCCAGTATTCCTGAGACTGCCGCATGCCAATTTAGTAATTTGTAAGGAGGGTGACCTCTCAGCTTCTTTAGCATTCTTGAGAAAAGGGAAGATAAATTCTGGGCTGCCCTGATGACCCATGGAATACTACAGGGGAGGATGTCAGGAATATGTTCCCAGCCCTGACCTCATGTGCTCCATACTCCACACAAATCTATTACTTCTGACAGAAAGAGACTCAGACCAAGGAGACTGTGTGTGCACGTGTGGCCCGGCTGTCCTTGTGTGGAAGATGACCAGGGAATCCTGAGCCGAGTGTGAAGAACCTGTGATGAGACTGGGGATGAGGGGCATGGCAGGGCTCCCAGAGCTGTGCTTGATTGTAGGACCTCAAAAGCTTCCAGGAGTTTTAGCAATAGGTCATTGGGTTGCAGGCAACCACGTGGAGCCAAGCAAAAGGAGTTGGTGACCATGTCTGTCCCATGAACTCATAGATCAGCTAGGCTTCTTTTTGTTTAGAGGAATGAAGATTCTGGCAACGAAGAGACAAAACTTGCCAAAGAATATGGTGTGACAGCTGTCTTTCTTATATGATCTCAAATCCTCTTAGACTGGTTATTTTAGACAGGCTTCAAAATGAAATATAAGAATTCTAACAGAGAGGGGCCGAGGAGATTGTTCAGTGAGCGAAGTGCTTAATACATTAGTGTGGGTCCTGAGTTCAAATCTGCAGAACCTACCTAAAAGCCAGATCCCAAAGTGTGGGTCTGTAATCCCAGCATTCACACAGGGAGATGAGGAGGACAGAACAGAATTCCTAGGAAGCTTGCAGGCCGGCTAGCCTGGTGCACACAGATGTAAGTAAGCAAGGGAAACTGTCTCAAAACAACGTGGACAGTGAGAGCCAAGGATCTGCATCCAAGACTGTTCTCTAGCCTCACACATGTGCTATGGTGTGAGAGCACCCACACTTACACGCACATCATAAACACATATACACCATACATCACACACAGCATATACACTTACTCACTGTACATCACACAGCATATGCACATGCACACTGTACATCACACAGCATATACACTTACATTCCGTACATCACACACAGCATATACACACGCACACTGTACATCACACAGCATATACACTTACACACTGTACACACACAGCATATACACATGCACACTGTATATCACACAGCATATACACTTACATACTGTACATCACACAGCATATACACTTACATTCCGTACATCACACACAGCATATACACACGCACACTGTATATCACACAGCATATACACTTACTCACTATACATCACACAGCATATACACTTACACACTGTACACACACAGCATATACACATGCACACTGTATATCACACAGCATATACACTTACACACTGTACATCACAAAGCATATACACATGCACACTGTACATCACACAGCATGTACACTTACTGTACATCACACAGCATGTACACACGCACATTGTATATCACACAGCATATACACACTGTACATCACACAGCATATACACTTACATACTGTACATTCCACACAGCATATACATTTACTATACATCACACACAGCATATGCACACACATGGATTCTAAAAAGAACATCTGTTTCTGTTTATTCATTCTTTCACTTGCCCCAATATAAAACAAGTTGCTGCTCCTGCTGCCAAACTTCTCGAGGCCACAAGAGGACACTATGAGGACCTCAAAATACCAGGGAGGTAGAAACTCAGCCAGGCTCTCCACAAAGGCAGAACAGAGCATCACACACAGTGGGGGAGAAGTGGGAAACCATAGGTTGAGCTTTGCTGGGGACGACGTAACCAAGTATAGAGCCATTCTCTCTGGCCTCATGCAATACCATTTCCTCTAGCCACCAGAAGCCCAGCAGCTCCCTTCTCTTTATTGAGCTATGAGCAGCCTGTCATGCTGGTGAACAGACGGCTACAAATCCAAGCAACGGTCTATGAAATCAAAGTCCTGAGCCAGGTTTGAGGCTGTGATTAATTAACGACTTTAACTGTGTTCACCCTAAACCTATTTAATGGGATGTGTAATGGCTGCTGCGTTGAGATGTGTAATGCTGCAGAGATGAGGCCTGGCTGCTGGGCAGTCCACAGTCATGGCCGAAGCCTCTCTGAGGAGGAAGCAGAGCGGTTGAGCTTCTTCCTTATCTATTCTTTGGGACTCACTAGCAATACTCTCGGAGTGTGCCCTTGACCTCCCTGAGATTACAAACCTACATTTGACACCAACAAACCCTAGGGGGAGACTCATGTTTCTTGTGAGCACAATGGTGCTGTCCCTTTGACAGGCAGAAGTGTTCATTTTCAAGCCCCGCTCCCCCAGCCTCTACAAGCTTGTCGCAGCTGATACAGCAGCATCCCTGCAGCTCAGCCTTACACTCAAGGTCCTTTAGGGGTCCCCGTGTACAACAGCCTCTGAAATAACATGGCCAGCATCTCTCTCCATTCCTCCGATCACTCCGATGTGGCTGGGGAGCGCTTCAGGGAACCGTGCTCTGGCACCTGCCTTACAGGCTCCTGAACTGCTGTCCTAAGGTCTCTAATATATTAACAAGCCATGGCCAGAGGGAGTTCTGCTGAAATAGGCAGTAGTCGAGCCATTTGGACCAATTCCTAGAATCTACACTGTGTGCTGAGCCTCACAGTTTAGGAGCATGTGTGTCTGCTGTGAAATCGAGAAATGGGAGCAAAAGACATTAGCTTTCTCGTGACCAGGGCAGGGCTGAGCCCGAACCGTTAACAAGCCTTTCGTGGGGGAGGGTCAGAGTTAGAAAGCGCGGACAAGGAGCCCTGTCAGACCAGTGCGTGCTCACGAGCTCATCCTGTGTTTCAGCGGTGCTTCCTGCCTGACAGGCATGTGCTTCTCCTGGCCTTCTGCCCTTACTATTGTCCAAGGCCCTGCATTGCTTTTTAGCAACAGGAGAACAGCCATGTGTCCATCTGGATAGTCTAAAAGCTATCTCATTTTGAGTGTAGTTTGTTCTAAAGGAAAAACAAAAGTCAGGCAGTGTCTCAACTTCCTCTCGGCCTGTACACAGGGTACAGAGCTAAGCAGCTCTAATTAGAGAGCAAACAGGCTGTATGCTAAGGCATAGCGGGAGTGCATGCTGTTCAGACCGGCAGTCTCTGGTTCAAGGAGTGTGTCAGCCAGAGATTCTGTCTGACCCTGACTCTGCCACCTCACCTCTGAGGCCAATTTTTCTGCACAAAGAGCCTGGCTTCTCTGTGAGCAGACACTCTTCCACAGAGCTCAAAGGTAACATCGAGCAGGTCCCCAGTCATAACTGAAATATGATGAAAACTAAGACACAAACCCCTACGCAGAGCGATGTCCCCCAAAGATAGACCTCAGAGTAACTGTTACTTTATTTAAAATGAAGAAGTCTTTGCAGATGTCATTGAAGCTATTGCGACAGGGCTGTTATGTGTCCTTTAAGAGGGAGAGAAAAGGGGATTTGACACAGACAAAGCCAAAGTCCTGTGACGGAAACTGGGGAAGGGGATCTGGGGGAGGCTGGTACTGCAGCAGTAGTGACAGGGTCACAAACTAAGGCGCGTGTGACCGTTAATCTTGATTGACAACTTGATGGAATGCGGGATCAGTTAAGACACACCTCTGGATGTCTGTGAGGGAGGGGCTTCCAGGAAGGATTTGCTGCTGACAGGGCAAGTTCTTCCATCAAATAGGTAGCCCTTCCTAACTGGCAGGCTGGAGATAAAGAGGTCTGAGGGAAACGCGGTGTGTGCCTCTTTGCCTTGGCTCCTTGCTGGTCAGTGCATCTTTCCTGTCGCTGTCGCTGCTGCAGTCACCGTCCTCTACTGACATCAGGTTCCACTTCTTTAGCCTTCCAATGTGAGCTTTAGACCAGGGCTCTCTGGAAATCTTCCAGGTCTCCAGGTCAGCCTGGGACTGCAGAGGGGACCAGATACACAGACTGAGCACTTCCAGTGTGCAGACAGCCACTGCTGGACTCTCCAGCCTGTACCGTACAAGCCAATCTAAGAAATTTCTCTTATTCCATTCGCTCTATGTGCACTGTTCCTCTAGACAACCCTGATCAAGACAGAGTGCTGGAAGCCGCCAGGGCCTGAAACAGACTCTTGAGTAGTTCCCATGAGAATGTGTCTCTGACACTGTGATTTGGGGCTCTGGATCCTGATTTTAGGCTTTTGGTCTTGAGAACTGTGAGTAAACATGGACCTTTCTGTCATTTTAAACTACCAAGTTTGTGCTCTCTTGTAGTAGCTATCAGAAACTAGCACCACAGACGTGTTGGTAGGAAGAATGTTGCTTTGTACAATAGCTATCCTAAATACTCTGATTCCTCAGTGAGTGTGAGCGTGAATGTGTGTACATGTGTGCATGCATGTATGCACATGTGCACACACGTGTCACTGTATGACTAAGTGTTCTCTGAAGCTATGAACAAATATCTGTTTACTCCAGATACATCACTGCAGATAAAACAAAGTCACCATGTCACCCAAGTCCAGGTTGGTGAACCAACGAGTTTTACTGGGGTTACTTAGACAAGTGTGGGTGAGGGGCGCTTACAGGAGCAGAATTGTCTCTGAGGCAGCTGTCACAGAAAACCCCACTTCAGCATGGGTGGCTTCTTCATGGACCTCTCTGCAAAACGTATGGGCTTAGATGTGTTGAGAGTCTCCTCCAGGTAATGGTTACACTTGTGGAGCCTTGGGGGAGGGGATTGTGAACCTTGTTTGAGGAGCTTCTTAAAACTTGTAAATTGTTTACTTCCTGAGTCTCATGACCCTCCCTCTGCCTGCCCATCAGGACACAACACACGTCTGTGGTACAGTACATGTGGAGGCCCGGGGTCACATTGGAGTTCTCCTTTGGTAGCTTCCTATTTACCTTCTTAGACAAAGTCTTTCACTAAACCTAATACTCACTGATTAGCTGGACTAGAGGGCCAGCAAGCTTTAGGGGTCTGCCTATCTGATCTGCCTATCTGTACCCTAAGTTTTAGGGGTCTCCTATCTCTGCTCTTAGCTTTAGGGTTCTGACTGCCTCTGCCCTTCCTGGGCTAGCATTATAAATGGATGGCCACACCTGGCTTTTAAAATATGGATTCTTTAGATCCAAAATCAGATCCTCATGCACTAACTGAGCCATCTCCTCAGGCTCTCCTTGGCAACTTTTAAGACAATTCAGTCAGCCTTCAGCAAGTAGTCCACGAGAGAGCTTAGCATTAGGCGTCTACCTCGTAGCTCTGGGGGATGCTCTCTCCTGAAGCAGAAAGTAGACAGCGTGGAGACAGCTGAAAGGTGTGAAGTGGACAGAGAACACCAGAGAGCCATTCACCTCATAGTGCAGCTATGTCTGTGTACGTGTGTGGGTGTGTGGAGGAAGCACATCCTCAAACAAATGACATGTAATTATTAACAAACATGGCCAGCTATCTTCAAGAACCTCTCAGCTGGCTGCTCTCTGAAGGTCTGTCTGCAATAATAAGAAGCCAGAGACCTATATGTCTGCCACAGAGGACTGGATGAACTCTGCATAAGCTTACACAGCTGTTTAAAAGGGTGGTGTGCACATGTATGCATATATGTTAATATGGCAGATTACTTACTTTTTAGTATAGAATAAAGTTTATTCAGGGCATGGGGAGGGGAGCTAAGAGGGTAGTAGGGCAGGGGGGGAGGAAGGAGAGAGAGAGAAAGAGAAAGAGGGAGAGAAGAAGGGGAGAGAGAGGGAGGGAGGGGGAGGGAGGGAGGGGGGAGGGAGAAAGAGAGAGAGAGAAAGAGAGAGAGAAGGAGGGGAGGGAGGAAGGGGAGAGAGAGAGAGAGAGAGAGAGAGAGAGAGAGAGGATAGAGAGGCCAGCCATAAGTACTTGGAGAGAAGGGGGGGAGGGGAATGGGGAGAGAAGGGACAAAGGGGCGAGAGGGGGGGGGAGGATGCAGGAGCAAGAGCAATATGGCAGATTATTAATGAGTAGATATTAGATGAGGCGGTGTAAGTTTCAGGCAGCATTATCTCATATTAGGCTAGGCAATCAACGTTAGTTCAACACACAGGAATGATGCTCCGTGCATATGCACCTACACACGTTTATAAATTCATTGTGGTGAATATCTAATGTAAGCCACTATCTCTACAGAAAGATCGGGTGTTGGGAGGAGGCAAGAGGAGTGGACTCGCGTGGGCTGTAGATGTGTAATTTCAAACTGAAATGAGTTTTCCTTACCCACTTTTAGAGGTTTCTATTTTAAGCTGCTCTCAGGAGTGTGATGAAATACACCACTCTGTATCATTCTGCTCCACTCTACCTGTAATGTGCGCATCTCCTTGTCCGGACTAGCCGTCCCATACATGCTACCTGCCCACTAGTCCCTCAGTAGCCATCCGCTCTTATCTATCAGTCTGATTTTTATAACATCACACTGCTGGTGATCAAGTCACCTGTATTTTATTTAGAAATGGCTCCCATGTACAAGCAGAGTGATGCTGGCTGGCAGTCTGGATATGCTAACATTGTAAAGTCTTTTTACTAATAAGGTGAAAGTTCTCAGTAAAAAAAAAAAGAAAAAATGAATGAAGGAAGAAAAGAATGAAAGAAAAAAGCAAGCAAGCATTTCTGGGAAGAAAGCCTGGTAGATAAAGTACTTGCAGTCCCAGGATACCTATGGCAAGATGAGAGGCAGAGGCAGAGACAGGAGAGCTCCCAGAAGTCACAGGCCAGCTAGGCTGGCATCCACAGAGCCCCTTAAACAAGTGGACAGTGAGGATTGACACTTGAGCTTGTTCTCTGATCTCCATATGCACGCTAAGGCATGCGCACCCCACTCACATATACATTCATGCCAACGAACATGCTTCTGGCAGGAGAGACGGTTAAGAGCCCTTGCACCTCTCCAGAACCTATCTAAGCTTCTCATAATTGCCTGTAAGAGCAGTTCCAAGAGCTCCTATGCCCTCTTCTGGCCCCTGTGTATACCTGCACCCATGTGGCATATACTCAGAAATAAACATGCCCAAAATAAAAATAAACTTTAAAGTAATCCTACACAGAGGCCTACAGTGAGAGCAAATGTCCTCTGCGACACTGTAAAGACGGACCAAGAACCCATGCTAGGTTTTGCTGTTGCTCCTCAAACAAGAAAGCCACAGCACCTGGCAAGTGCTTGTTCAAGAAGGACTGGCAAGTGCTTGTTCAAGAAGGAAGCTGAATTGCATCCTGGAGGGCAGCCATGAGCCATTTCAAGCAGCTGCTGGCTGTCTTTGAACACATTACCTCAGACAAGGTGTTTGCCATAGTCCTTCTATATATTTGGTAAAAATAGCATGGAACCTGGGGACCAGTGGAGATCTCCCAGTGACTTCATCCCACCGCCCTGCTTTACTGACTTGGCGGTTCCCACTGGAGCTAAAGGGGATCATGCCTGAACATCACAGAGGAAGATTTCTCTGAAGGTCCCATCATCCCCAGGAAAGAAGACTTTTTTTTTTTGTCCTAGTAAGCCAATAGCCTCTGCAGGATTTGTCACATGTTCAGCCTTCTTGGTTTCCATAAGTTATTGCCAGGAAAAATACACAGAGTTGCCTGCCATGGACTAAGCCCAGGATGAAAAGACTTTCCTGCCTTGCCCACGTGAAATACTAGTTAGGATTACCAAGAAGCAAGCTGGTCAACTGCACACCCAAAAGGTGTGAGGACAGTTGGAAAATGTATGCTGACTCAGAGTCTGAGCATGATTCAGGGGCTCGGAAGAGATGGACAAACACACCTCAGGTCCCAGTGCAGAGATGTGACATCTGGAAAGGAAACTATGAATCTTGCCAACGGTGGTCATGCATGCCTTTAATCCCAGCACTGGCAGCATTGGCATGTGGACCCCTGTGAGTTTAAGGCTAGTCTGGTCTACAATGAATTCTAGGCTAGCCTGGACTATATAATAGAGAGATCTTGCCTTAAGAGAAACAAACACTATGATTCTAATCTGTTTAGGATACATAATCACTTCAGTCTGCATAGGGCTTCTCGATGGCCACAAGTCTCTATACACATGCTACTTAGGACAGCATTTCATGAAATTACTGGGTTTTTACTGAAATTACTTGGTTTCTACTGAAAGAAACCAAGCCCCTCTTTCTCCTACACAGGATAAACTGCTTATTCTTCAAGGTATATTTTGCCAAGATTTGCCATAAATCTTAAAAGCAGTGACACTTTAAGATGCCTGAATAGAAATTTCAGGACTTCCATCTCCTGTATTTAAAACAAACCGTCACAGAGACAGCCGGGATCAGGAGCTGGGTTTTTCTATGGTACAGCGACTCCATCTTGAAGGATGAGTCACAGTGCGTTTATTCTGTGCTTCCATTTGCAGCATGAACATCTGAGTCAAGCCCCACCTGCCCTGGTGCTGAGGGGGCCGTCAGGATGATGCTCAGTCTGGGCCGTCTGAGGAGATAGTTAGGGTGAGATGAGAGCTTCAGGCTCAGACTTCCAGCTCGGCGCTGGGATTTCCACCATACAGTGACACTGCCTTACATAAAGCAAGCTCTCCAGTCCCAGACTGTGGAGTGCTGGATCTGTGAGGGCCATGCTACTGCAGATAGCCCAATGAGACAGGCACCTGGGGACAGACATAGAAGAGCCTCTCTCCCTTAAGGCAGGACAAGGACATTGAGAGAGACACAAGGTTAAAATGGACCCAGGGCAATGACTTTCCATTTCTCTTCCTCCTAGAGATAGAAACTGTGAACATCACTCGAAGTGAAACAGATCCATCTTCCTTCTAAAACTTCAGAAATTATACAACCACTTCCAGATGGGAAGGTCTGACTTCCCCTCCACAGTAGGATTCAAGATATAACCAGAGAAAACTCTACATGGCTTTTCAAAAAGAAATTCCCCTCACTTTGCTAAGTAAGAAGTGATTATTTAAAATAACTTTCTGCTTTAATCCAATGTGAATGTTTCAGTCATAAAAGGAAGACATTTTGGGAGCTAAGAAAATTTAGTGTTCTGAAAGCATAACTGGGTTTTCTGTAGTAAGTGGTTAAGGACGTAGGACACTCATCCTTATGGGGTCACGGTATGAGAACGAGGATGGAAGGCATGTGTACAAACACCTGCTGAGCATGAGACACTCCAGACAGAAAAACTTGCATGTCAGAAGCTAAATGGGGTCACGGTATGAGAACAAGAATGGAAGACCTGGTGTACAAACACTTGCTACATGGCTTCCATTATGACTCCTAGGAAGGCCCCACTTTCCCAAGGGCAGCATCTGCATAAGATAGAACCAAATAGATTAAAATCTCCACCGAGGAATATATGGTTCCACATACATTCATACCAACAATTCAAAAGCTAGAGGTTGTTTTAAGAGGTCGGCCTGACGTATGATGTTAAGGGGACAGACGCTAGGAACATGTGGCACTTTATCTGCAGATAACGCAGCTGACCTGGTTGCTGAGGATCCTGGGTGCAACTCCAAGGTCAATTTCAGAATGAAGGTGGCCCACAGTTGCTGCTATGGCCTAGTTGTCTCTGTGTAAGGGACAGAACAATTCCAAGTCTGGGAGAAAAGCTGTGGAATTAGTGTGTAATCTGTATAGACCCTTTTACCAGTCGCATAGATGCTGTTATTCCACCTTGGCAGAAAGGACTCTGGGACCCAGCGTTGGGAGCTAATTTGCTTAAGGCTGTATGATAAGATGAGCTAGGATGGGACCCTACCTGGCCAGGTTCTCTAGGGGTCTGCTGGCTGGGTGTGAACCAATTACACTTGAGATGGCAACTTCTCTGTCAGCTACTTACAGACTCAGACTGGCTTGACTACTCCTCCCAGGTCCTGACTGCACAGTGTTTAAGTCAAATCACAGAACTCTCCAAAACAAATGAAATCCACCCTAATTTCAAAAACAGGAGCAAAAGGATGGTCCACAGCCTCTTTCCCTAGGAGAAGGGATGGAGACCAATAGGCCCCAAACACGTCTGCCCTCCCATCCCCCACCAAGGAGGCTGGGGACACTGCAGCAGAGCTGAGAGTGGCCTTGCTTTCCGGAGAGCAGAAGCCTCTCCGCCCTTTCTTCCCTGACATTTGAATGGTATAACCGGAGGAAAGTACTTTCCAGGCCATCCATTCTGAACTGTGAATCCTTTTGTGTCCTGTCCTAAGGACCTGCTGCCCCTCTGTGAAGCACATCCTGCCCTGGTACAAGAAGGACAGAGGAATGTTTCAAGCTCAAGGACCTGCTGTTTCACAAATGTCACAAATGACATTTGTTGCTCTGTCCCGTTCTGTGTCCACTGCACCCGGGAAAAACACATGGTGGGGTGAACTGGTTCCCAAGAAGTCATCTTGCGGATAAGATGGATGTGCTTTTTTATTTTTAAATTCAAGTGCAAAACAATCTCACACCTCTCAGTGGGTCACAGAACAGAAAGGCACGGGGGTGGGGGCAGGGGGTGTTGTTAAAAACATCATAATTTTAAAAACTGTTCAGCTAAAAAATAATTGAAAGCAGAAGCCATAAAATGGTTGTGTGAACCGAAGCCATTATTTTCTAAATACCGAACAGATCACTTACCAGCAGGTTGGTGGCCACCACCTTCCTGAATCAGCATCAAGCATGACGGCATCTACATTAAGACACCAACATCTCTTCCTGTGTCTAGTCCTTTGAGTCCTCCTTCTGCCTAACTTCCCTGCAATAAAACACTATTATAAAAGTATCCAGAGTATTGCTCTTGCTTATTCTCAATGCAACCATACCAAGTCATACGTCCCCATTCCAGGACAAGGCTCTGCTAACTTCATTTCTACACCCCACTCCCCAGTGCCAGGCCAGGCCCCTTTCCCTCTGAGGCTGTGGCATTCTGCTTCTTTGTAGATTCCCTCAACAGTGTTCATCACCTCTTGTTCCTAGTCCAGAGCCTGAGGGGACTCTGATAACCCTGTATAGTCCCAGCTTCCATCAATTTGCCCCTCAGCCCCACCACAGTTATGACTGTCACCCAGCAAAACAGAAGATCCTTTAAAAAGCCCAAGTAAACTCTAGATTCAAATTAAAATGGGCATGAGAAGGTCACTGGATCTGGGGCCAGGGTGTCATGTTATACCAGGATGGGTCTTCCACAAACTATATTCATCAGCAACAACTTCTCGTTTCAGGCTGAGATGGAAAACAGAAACATAAGCCAGAATTGTCTACCTCCTAGCATTGTTCTGAGCTGGATTCCTCAGTAGCCCCTGGAGGGGAGTTGGTGAATGGGAGGGCAGGTCCCCCCACCTTGACTCTTTCCATAGGATTCAATTCAGTGCTCAAAATTTCTTTCCTTCCACATTCCCAGTTTGTCAGCCTCTATAATACTGAATAAGGTTGTGTGAGTACAGTAATTAAACTGCATTAAGTACAACTGGCTCCAGCACATTCTGGAACTACACACTTGCCTGGTAAGTATGAGCCCACGTGGTAGGAGCAGCAGGGTGTGGGCAGAGGGCTCAGCTTGCTGCCTTCCCATTTCTGTGCCCGGCACAGAGCTGGCACAGGGCCTTGGCTTGGGAATGCTCGCTGAGTGGAACGTGCCACAGTCCAGCTTGTCCCTCCCTGGAACTCATACTGCAGACCCAGGCTGGTGACCCAGCCTTCCACATCTTGCTTTCATTTACCCTGCATCATGAGAGCAACGTGTTTTAGCTTAGACCCAGAGTGCTAGGATATTCCTGGGCAAGCGGACAAGGACCAGAGCAAGCAGTGGCTGGCCCTTGCTAGTCTGTATGTCAGCACATTGGAGATAAGGTAAGGTATTGGAACAAGGGCACTTGAGATCTGGTTCCCAGGTCTTCTCCCTCCTTGTGGTCCAAATTAATTTTTTGATAGCTAACACAGCAGGGGTCTGGATTGGGACAGTGAACAAGACAAGTGTGCTGGCCAGATTTATGTCAACTTGGCATACGCTAGGGTTATTTTAGAAGAAGGAGCTTTAGCTGAGAAAATGCCCCCACCAGATGGCCTGTGGATATTGATAATTGATGTGGGAGGGCCCAGCTGGCAGTGGGAGATCATACCCCAGGGCTCGTGGTTCTGGGTGCTATAAGAAAGCAGGCTGAGCAAGCTCTGGGGAGCAAGCCAGCAAGCAGCACTCCTCCACGGTCTCTGCTTTAGTTCCTGCTTCCAGGTTTCTTCCCTGACCTCCCTATATGATGGGCTGTGATCAGGACCAGTATGATGGAATACACCCCTTCCTCCCCATGGTGCTTTTGGTCGTGGTGCTTTAACACCAATCAAAATCCTTGCTACGAAATTCTAACTAAGAAACACAACAAGAATGACTCTGGAATGCCCCCACTGGATGTCTTATAGGTGAGATGCTCAAAGCAGGAGCCATAGTGGAATATTCTCGTCTTTGGAGAAGGTAACCGAAGGCCAGATGAAGAGCAATCTATGTGGTAATAATCTATTGAAAAAAATAAAGCTCAGTGCAATCCAGGAGCAGACTGAGAGGGAATCATGTTGCTCCCTTATCCATGGGCCTGAAACTGGAACAGGGTAGGGATAAGAAGCCAGGCCACAGACAGAAATGCCCCAGGAGCTGAGTCTAGGGACCCATCAGGGAGATTGAGCTAGGTGCTGGGCTTCTGAGCAAGAGAGCAAATAGGATAAACTATTTTTTCGGGCTTGCAACCAATTCAGTAATAGGGCTGACCTCCTTCGGATGCTGAAAGTGTTTGCGAGCCCTTCAGACTTCTAATAATATCACAAGAAGAGGCGAGCAACAAACACATTTGCTGCCCTGATTACAGCAGAGCCAGCGCGGTGGGAGGTGTTCACCACCCAATTGTCCATTTGGCTTGAAGACGGAGCAGGCGTACCCCAGGATCCGTCTCTCGCCCAACTCAAAGGGGAAGATGGACACAGAGGCTCTCCACTGCTCAACTGGCTATGGAAGGCACTGTGGGACTTGCCACTAAGTCCTATCAGTTTGTTTTAAAAGAAGGATTGAAAAGTGATTTCAAGGTCTTTAGCTGCGATTAATTAGCTTTTCATATCACAAACTTCACAGGGCACCTACCATATGCCAGGAGCCGGAGGGTAAGGTGCATCCCTGCCCAGCGGCTTGTCTGTGTTCATAGTAGGCAGAAAGGCCGATGCCAGAAGATCACACACAATTCAGGCTGGGAGGAGCTGGCACAAGAGGGTTGTGGCCCAGCCAGTTTGAGGGAGAGAGGCCGGGAGGAAGTAAAAGGTGCTCCGAATTCTGAAGGATGAGTAGGACTTCGGCAGATAAGTAAGAGACGCGGTGTTGGTGAAACCTGGGAAAGTAAGAGGCTCTAGGGTGTGCTGGGATGATGGTTAGAGGGCAGGCACAGTATGAAGGTAGGGAGAGGTCTAGTTTACCAAGGTTAGAGTTGATCCTGGGGCAGTGGCTGGTGAGCCATTTTCTAAGGGTGTGGTCAATCCTCTGGTCATTACCTGAGGCTCCGCTGAGCAGCTGAGTCTCTCCTGGGACGCCTGGAGGCCAAGGCAGCTTAAGAGCCTCATTAGCAGGCAGGACTCCAGCCACCAGCTACACCTGCCTTCTCTCCCATGAAGCCCTCTCTGAGGCCACAGCTTTGTTCAATTGCATTCTAATTTCAAGAAGTGATAAACATATGCCCATGTTTCCATTTACAAGTTTTTGATTATCAGCCTGGCATCGCAGCTGCAAATTACCCGTTTTCTATTATAATTATTTTTACTTCTTTAGGAGGAGGAGGAGGAAAGCATTTTTAAATTACTAACGTGCTTGAACCACAGAGGGAGGGAAGATGCAAGCACAGCCTCATCCTTTTGCCCAGGGCAGTAAAATACCAAGAGTTCAAAAAATGCCAGGCGAGCTGTGGGCTGCGTTGGAACGGCCTTCCGGAGAGACTCATCTGCTCACGGCGATCTCTATCTTAAACCTGCTCGAGACTGCAGCGAGCCAAGGGCAGGAACTGCAACTCTAAGAACAGCTCCTAAGAAGCTTCCCTGCCCTAAGTGACAAGCAAGCCCTCCCCGTGACTGCTGGGCACCCTGGTTCATGTGTTTTCTGCCTCTCGGGGGGACATTTTAAAGACGACAATGTCTATAATTCAGATGCACACTCACAGCTCCCATGCTTGGCCATGCTGTGATTGGAACCACCCTGTTGACTGGTGTTGGGGCCTCTGCCCAACAGGTCTGGGGCAGGGCCATGTGTGTGTGTGGGGGGGGTTGTGCCTGGGGATGGGGTGGGCAAGCCTTGGTAATGGGTAGGGAGCAACGAGTTCAGGTCACTCGCTGAAAGTGAAAAGATCGTACCACAGGTCATTGCAGACCTGTTGACATCTTAATGACCCATTTAATTAGCACGTGACATTAACTGGAGCGTAGACGGGAATGAGTGTTCTGAAGATGGCTGGTTTTGAAAGTGCAGCTCTGAGAAACTAGGTGAGGCTGTTCCTGGGATGGCTGGCTCACGAGGAAGCTGTCACTGCCCACCCCATCCTGGTCCCTAAGATCTGTGTGCACCTACTTGGTCCTGAAAGATGGAGGGGGGTAGGGCGCATACGGTCCTTGGTCCAGGGTATGCTCTATTAGGGATGCAGGAAAAGGCGGTTACTCACATGGTAACAAGGGTAAAACTGCCATTAAACAAAGATGGCAGCAACAGTTAGACCGTGTGTTATCTAAGAGGTACCTTATATGGTTTTGAACTCCTTCTGTGCCTGGACCTGCGCTGCCTGCGGACTGTCTTCACTCTGTGCTAATACCACACAGATGGGAACTCAGAGGCTGAAGGCCTGGTTCAAAGATGCATTCCTGCAGAGCACGTGCAGCTCCTGTGGGCCTGAGGGACCACTCACTCTGGCTGTCTCTGGAGGGGACAGGAGCCCTGAAGAGCCCAGGCTGCCCACCCCAGCCCCCACCACTTTGGTATTCGTGATAGGCACATTCGTTTTTGTCAGAAATAATAGATGTAATCAGCACGTTAACAATCCTTTAGACATCAATCATAAATTCTTTCCTCAGGAGCACCTCAGGCTTTGCAAATGTAAGGGTGGTAAAAGCAGGCAAGAGCTTTCTGAAGTTGGATCCCAGGATGAGCCTCCTCCAAGGGCACAGACAGGGGCCTCTGAGGCTTCCCTCAGGGATGTGTCATGGGAAGGGAACTGTGGCCGGTTGGAAGCATGAGTCACCAGGGGTATCACACAGGAGTCTGCAGTGTAGAAGGATGTTGTGGGAGTCCGACACGGAGGGCTGTGACACAGGATGGGTCTTTGGAGTGTCCTGTGGGAGGTGTTGTGAAGATGGTATGGAGAGAGGGCAGGTGATAAGAGATACACGCTTCTGTGGACCAGATGTTGTGCACGTCAGTAGGATACATTGTGAGAGCGCTGTGGGGATGGAGGAGAATCTAACAAGCGTGAGTTTGGCTATAGATGGCAGACGTGGTAGGTGTGCTGGGGGTATGAGTATGCTATGGTACACTGAGGCTGTACTGAGGTGTGCTGTGGTAAGATGTGATGTGCCGTGGAGAGATGAAATAGTGTGCTGTGGTGTGCTGTGGTGTGCTGTGGTGTGCTGTGGTGTGCTGTGGTGTGCTGTGGGTGCTGTGGTGTGCTGTGGTGTGCTATGGTGTGCTACGGTGTGCTGTGGTGTGCTGTGGTGTGCTGCGGTGTGGTGCGGTGTGGTGCGGTGTGTGCGGTGTGCTGTGGTGTGCTGTGCTGTGCTGTGCTGTGCTGTGGTGCGATGTGGTGTGGTGTGGTGTGCTGTGGTGTGCTATGGTGTGCCGTGGTGTGCTGTGGTGTGCTATGGTGTGCCGTGGAGGCCTGCTGTGGATGCACTGGATTTGCTGGAGGTGAGGAAGCTGCTAGGGTAGAGCATAGTCCCTGGGCAGTCTTATACTGTAAGCTCCCAACTGTGCCTGAGGCCACTCTTTCCTTCCGTCCTAATCCCCAGGGGAGTATGCATACGCCCTAATATTGCTAGCCTTGACATGCCCTGGGTTTAGGAGCGGCAGGGGGACAGTCCCACTGTGACAAAGCCCGAGGGTTGTGTGGCTCACATCTGACATGGCTCCTTCTCTGCTCCTTCTCCAGGGTTGGCTCTCCAGGTGACCTTCCCTGGGACCCCCAGGGACTCAGCACAGGTGACAGAAGGAAATACCTTGGTATTCTCCTCTGCAGAGAAACCCAGCAGGAGGAAGCCTAGACTCAGGGCTGCCCTACCCCACCATACGACAGCTCTTCATGAATGACCCTGCCCTCTACTCCAGGCTCAGCCTAGGTCTCTGGCCTACCTATACCTGCACAGCCATAGTTAGCATGACTTATTGAAGGACTTGTTTTGAGTGTATGTGTCAATTTCCTCCAACCGGATGACAAAAGATTTTCAAACATGCAGCGAAGTTCAAAGACTTATCAAGAGAACACCTGCCTGCCCACGTCCCAAAGTGCACAATTCTTAGTTTATTACAAATTTGCCTCCTGTCCATCCTTTGATCCAGCTCACTTCTTTGACACTTAACAACGTTAGATGCTGACAACGGTGCTCCCAGCCCTGCAACCTGTATTCTCACCAGCTACACTCCCTCTGCTATCTTTCTCACATACCATGGCATGCAGGAATCTGGGAGACCCTTCTACAAATGTGGACAATACGGCCATATCAGTTCAGCCCTGTACCGATGTACTAATGTTCTGATACAAAGCACCCTTCATCCCACCCATGTCTACCCCACTCAATCTCACCGCCCGCACCCAGAAGCCACTGCAACTGCTTTCCCATCATGCATTTGTCCTTCAGAACCTTAAGCAGAAGCAGACTCGCACACACACAGTCCCATTTGTCTGATTTCACTCGGCACGATCCACAGGATGGCTTGAATCCACAGTTTTTTTGTTTTTTATTGCTGAATGCTATCCCATTATTTGGCTATACAATATTATGCTCTTACTGGGCAGTTCCCTTTTAAAATAAACAGTAAAGGCTTTGACCCTTGGGAGGCCATTCTGAAACACGGTCATTCTTACTTGTCTAGTCTGAGGCAGACCAGGTGTCTGTCGGCACAGCTCTTCCAGAATGAAGAACACAAATAGTGTTTGTCACACCTTTGTGAGAGAAAGGGGACGGAGAAGCACAGCTCTAGAGCAGAGACTCCTAAGAATGATGAGATGACCTCACATGCCAACAGACAGTTTATTGGTACTGACAGTTATCTTCCATGTATGACCTGTAACAAGGGAAAAAAAAATCACAAGATATGGTATGAGTGTCTAAGGTGCAGATTTGTGGACCTGAGGTGTGGATGTCTGAAGTGCAGGTAGCACTCTGTAAGGCAATCACTGTCAATGTCTGCTGCACAACAGAAACCCAGGGGAGTCCTAACACTGGCCTGCCTGGGTCCTGCATCAGGAGCCTTTCATATCTCAGACCAAGTGCATTCAGCTAACGATGGCTATTAAAAGCTCCCGAAGGATGCTGGTGCACAACCTTCATGGAAAGTGCACGTTAGGAAGCAGCAGCTTCTGAAGTCCAGCCACATCAGCATCTGCTGGGCACTTGTTCGGAATGTGAATCCAAGGTCCCATTCCAAGTCCACTCAGCCAAGAATAAGGGCTGGGGTCCAGCAGTCCAGAGCTTCACCAAGCCTTCTGGTAATTCTGAAGGTTGGCACTGCAAGTCAATGCTCAAGTGGTTGGTGGGACAAGCCCTAACTGCCATCTCTTTCTCACACCCCAAACCACTATCCCCATCGCTGTAGCTGCAGGCCAGCCAAGATAGGGCTCTGTCTAACCCTAACCTTCTTCTCCCTGGCATAGGGAGGATGGGCAGGTGTCAGCTGAGCAGCTGGTAGCCAATTACCACCGGATGGCATCCTACGGTCCACTGTGTCTTAACTACAGTTAACCTGCAAACCAGTTAATCAGCCCTCAGGAAATCGAGGGTTGACCATAATCTTATATTCACCATGATTTTTGATTAGCAGTGACCTCCTTCCACTTCATTACCCTTGTTAATGGAGAATTGACTATGCAGTTAAAGTGAATGTCTCTTCCACTAACAGAGCTGTACCAGATTCATTTTACAGTCCCTTACCAGCTCAAAAAGTGGGCCGCATCTGTGGATATATGGGTCTGAACAATTCATCTCCCCAAGAACTTAGGGAGCCACCACCGAGGCTGCCGGGTATGTATTCCTTTGCCAATGACTTAAAAGTAAAGAAAGGAATTCCATTGAAGGCTAATGGGGAATTCAGAGAGCTAAACAAATGCTTGTGGAAGCCTGGCCTTTTGGTTAGCAAAGATCTCTCTATTCAAAGATGCCCGTGCAGGTTTTTGATTTATTTGGTAGAGTCCTTGGCTCTGTTGTTAGCTTACAGTTAGAGAAGATAACAAAAGTGGAACACTTGCAGGGCCGCGCCTCTTCCCGCTGGCTATTTTGATAAGGGAAAACACAAATAAGCAGCAGCTACCGCGAGATGGGAGAATCTGATTATCGGTTCCAGGGCTACGTCTGAAAAATGAACTTTCATGTAAAACCGATGGGATCACAGGCTCTCCCCTCCCAAAACAGAAGGTACAAGGGGATCCGAGATGACAAACGCAATGTCTGTTAACAGTGCACACCCTGAGAAGCCGCCTGACAAACTATGATGCTAGTTCCTTTCTAATAACAGAGCATCACAGGAACTCATGCTGCTGTAGAGGAGAAAGGAGCCGGCCCCTCCTGGAAGGACAGTGACTTGACATCAAAACACCAATGGCTTTTTCTTTATAAGATTAGGGCTGACTGGAAACTGCTCACCACTCGACTGGGTACCTGGGAGACCAGGAACTGAGTTCCTCAGGTGTTTCACTTCCCCCTAGCCTATTCTCTCAGGCCGAGTCCTACCTCTGCTCCCAGCCACCAGCCAAGCACAGTCCCTCTAGGTACATCTTCCACTACAGCAAAGTGACTTATTTGTGTCTTTTCCCTAGATTATGGGGCTGTGTTTACGTTGGACTGGGTACATAGTAAGGGACAGAGAATGGCCTTTACAATGTCTTACTATGAAAAATTATACTCTAAAACCAGCCATAGGTAGCTGGTAACCCCAGTATGACCTTGAACATGTCTGAACTCTTGGAGTCTCTGGCCAGGTCTTTTAATGTGGGGGAAAAGGGACCTGCTTCGGAACACTGCCACGACGGTTAAGTGAGACAGCAAGCATCACTGGCACTAGCAGATACCAATGAGTACCTGGGCCTCCCTCCCATTCATATCGGCATCAGAGTCCAGGGCACAACTACACACCCACCTGGTGTGTGAGCCCCTCCATCTGACCTGGCTCAGACAGGGGATTCCGGCTCATCCTTCTTTCTCCAGCTAGAACTTTGAAGGCTTTTGTCCCAGAAGCTATGGAGACTTGAGGGCCCCTCTCTGTCTCTTCTACTCCTCCAAGCACACAGGGTGCACACAGACACAGCGCAAGTCTTTGTGTTTCCTCCCCACCCTCAGCTTAGAGGGAAGGAAGGACTAAGGTTTCTTTGCACAATCAAAAGGAAATCAGAAAATCAGGAGAGAGCCATTGGGGCCAGAAGGTTTGTTTGTTGAGAGTTCTGAGATCAAGGTAGAAAAGACTCCTTTCCTTGCGAGGGGTTTTAAGAAAGACCTTCTGATCACACAAATGTCCTAACAGACACAAAAGCCGAAAAATAAACACAAGAATCCTTTCCTGACCTGCATCTTCCCACCCTGGTCTGCAATTCAGGCACTTTCTAGCTTGCATTAAAGTTTTGAAACACCACGGAACATGTGCCTCCCTGTGTGTGGAATGCCACTGCCTGTCTGACCAGCCCTTTATCATTCTGGAATTTCCAACAATCAAAATGGCTGAAGATGTCCACACCTAAAACAAACAAAAACAAAAACAAAACAAAACAAAACAAAACAAACCCTTGGTCCAGGACTAGATCCATGAGCCTGGCAGGACGAATCAGAGTTCCTTTTTCATCTGGAAACTGCACAAAAGTTTCTTAAGAAGCCAGGAGCTGCCATGTTCGAACCACAGAGAATAAAACTTCTGTAGGAACTGAAAGGCAGGGAGGGTAAGAGTCCTGTGTCCCCTACAGCCAGCCTTGCCTGAGGTTCAGGGAGGAGTAATAGCCCCGTCCCTGCTTCCGCTTACTCTAGCTTATGTGAAGGTTTTACTTCTGACAACAGAGACTCCTGCCCGTCCACCGCTTTTCCAGAGAGCATTAGAAGGCAATGAGCACAGCTGTCAATCTTCCTTGTGGTTATTAGAGTCTGCTCCCCTCACTTAACAAAAACAAGGCATGATTCTTTATGAATACATTTCCTAACAGAAACAACACATGCATGTGATTTAAACACACTCCCTCAAGAAGCAGAAAATCTCCATTTTGCTGGGTTTTTAGAGGACAGCAATGCATCAATATTTTAGGTCTTCCGTTTCCACTGTCAGCTACCACAAAGCCCGGTGCGGAGCTATTTTGAACTAGACAAGCTGCCAGGGAGGCATCTGGGTTGACAAAGGAGGCCGTCTGCATCAACACTGATCTTAGGGCTTGAGCTGCCTCTACCCCGTGCATGGGAACCACCCAGTTTCAGGAACAAACAAGGAAGGCGCCACCCAGGCCCTCAGTGTTACCTGTTACTATGAGACACTGAAAACACAGTGAGAGGAGAACAGGCTAGAATCGCTGTCTTTGTTAGGGTTTCTGTTGCTGGGACAGAACACCATAACCAAAGGCGATTTGGTGATAACGGGTCTACTTCAATTACACTTCCACATCACAGGCCATTCTAGAAGGAAGTGGGGCAGGAATCCGGAGGGAGGAGGGCCACCTATTGGCTTGCTCAACATAGCTTGCTTAGCCTGCTTTTTATAGCAGTCAGGACCACCAGACTAAGAGTGATACCACCCACAGAAAGTCGGGCCTCCCCATATCAATCACCAATTATGAAAATGTACCACAGGCTTGCCCACAGGGTGACCTGGTGGTGGCATTTTTTTCAATTGATGTTCCCTCTTCTACAATAACTCTAGCTGTTGTCAAGTTGACATAAAACTAGGCAGCATGGTCACCCAGTCACCTGTATCCAGTTACCCGCACGCTCCTCCTCCTCCTGGCCTCCTCTGTTGAGGCTACCATCCAGGCCCTGTGGGCAGCATGAACAGGGGCTAAGGTGGACATATTCCATGACCTGTGGGAAGCCATGTCCAGTGAGTGGAGACACAGTGTTATGGTTAGCGTTCACCGTCAACAGGAGTGGATTTAGAATATTACAGAAGCACACTTCTGGGCTTGTTAACAATGGGGTTTCTAGAAGGCGTAACTGAGGAGGGAGGATCTACCGGTGGGAGGGAGGTCCACATGAATGAAAAGGACAAAGTAACCTGGTCACAGCAGTCATCTCTGCTTCTATCCTGTGCCTGGCCACTTCTCTCTCCTGCCTCCACCCCTCTCTGCCACCCTGGACTATACTCCTTCAGACTGTGAGCCTAAGTAAACCGTCTCTCGTTCAGCCTCTTCCTTTTGGTACCTGGTGATAGGGCAGTAGGAAAAGTAATAATCACAAGGCTCGCACATTCAATGGGCACAGATGCTCAGTGGGAGCTGTGAAGATGATACTGTGAAGCTTCCTGGAAGCTTCCTGACTTATGCCGCCCTCTGGAAAGAGGGCATACAAGTTATTCACTGCAGTGTTATCTGCAGTAACAAAGGCCTAGAAGCAGTGCAAAATCCACCCACAGGAAACTGATTAAATAAGCTAAGGTAGAATGCTATTCATTATAGAATAGAGTGCATCTGTAATTGAAGGGGGGATGGGGAGAGAGATCCTCAGCATACTGATAAGATAATCCATCTCAAATAAACTGTTAGATGAGAAAAAAAGCAAAGCGCTTAGTTACAAAGTGATATATGGGAACACAGACTCCAAAAGGATTTAGAGATAACAGTGATCTTCTATGGGGAGGTAGGGTAGGAGAACATTTTTATTATATTCGTTTGTGTGTTTCTTTTTATTTTTGAAGATATATTTTCAAGTCTCTCTCTCTCTCTGTGTGTGTGTGTGTGTGTGTGTGTGTGTGTGTGTGTGTGTGTGTGTGTGTGTTCAGGTGCCTGCTCATGCCAGAAGAGGGCGTCAGATACCCTGGATCTGAAATTACAGGGTAGTTACAGGCTGTTTAACATCAGCGCATGGCTTAAGGGATCAACTGTTGCTGGAAGACACAGGGGAGAATGTCTGTAAGACCCGCAATATGAAGGCCACCAGTGACCTAGAGCAGATCTTTTGCCCTGAACCTGGACATTCAGTCTCTCCGTGCACTCCCATCAATGCTAATCCGTATGAGACAGAAGCACATAATATTAGGGCTGACCGATTAATCTTTTGGACAAGAAGAGAAGCAAAGGAGGAAAATAAAGATGTTCATGAGAGAAGAAAACTGAAGGGATATGAATAATGGCAAATGCAATAAATATCTCTGAGACACAAAGGAAAATGTGGAAACAGAAACCGACCAAAGCAGCTGCCTCTTGAATTCATTACATTTATATAAACACACACACAGACCCACAAACACACACAGACCCTCATACAAAAACACACACAGACCCCCATACAAAAACACACACAGACCCACAAACACACACAGACCCACATACAAACACACACACAGACCCACATACAAAAACACACACACAGACCCCACATACAAAAACACACACACAGACCCAAAAACACACACAGACCCACATACAAACACACACACAGACCCCATACTACAAACACACACACAGACCCACAAACACACACAGACCCACATACAAAACACACACAGACCCACAAACAAACACACACACACAGACCCACAAAACACACACAGACCCACATACAAAAAACACACACAGACCCACATACAAACACACACACAGACCCACAAACACACACAGACCCACATACAAACACACACACAGACCCACATACAAACACACACACAGACCCACATACAAACACACACACAGACCCACAAACACACACAGACCCACATACAAACACACACAGACCCAAACACACACACAGACCCACAAACACACACAGACCCCCATACAAACACACACAGAGACCCACAAACACATAAAGACCCCACACACAGACCCACCACACATACACACATACACACATACACACACAGCCCCCATACAAACACACTCACAGACCCACACACACACACAGACCCCCCCCGCACACACACAAACACACATACACAGACCCACACTCACACAGACCCACATACAAACACACACAAAGACCCACATACACACACAGAGACTCCCCCACACAGATCCCCCACACATACACAAACCCACACACACAGAGACTCACATACAAACACACACGCAGATCCCCCACACACAGACCCCCCCACAGACCCACACACAAACACACATACATAGACACACACACACACACACACACATCTCCCAGCCACACCTATACTTTATATCGATAAATTCGCAATCACATACACGTTATACATGTGTGTGTGCAGTAACTATCTGTTAAATCATTTTACTTTTTGAGACTATATTTATATCATTTTCCCTTCCCCTTCTTCCTCCAAACCCTCCTCCCATAAACTCCTTTAAGTCCTTTTCAAATTCAGAGCCTCCTTTTTAATTAATTGCTGATACACACGCACACATATTCCTATACCCATAAACGCACGGTCTCTGTAAGGTTAGTTGTTATGTGTTTTCAGGTCAGTCCTGCAGTAACTATCTTAACCAGCAGTCAGTATGGGGTCAGAGCAGAGCAGGGAGCGTCCACGGGCTGGAGCCGGGCTGGAGCCTGCGAGCCACTTATGATTTACTAAGTGGCTGCTGGAGGCCCCTGCAGAGCAGGGTTTGAGCCCTAGCATCAGTCAGTGCTGTCTGTGTGTGCACAGGGCATAGCATCGGGGCACAGAAGAGAGTATTTGTCATCTCAGCCTCTGTGGAATGCACCCCAGAACACAATTTAAAGGGAAATGGCTTCATTTTTCTAAAATGGTGGAATCTTGGAATCTTACTATATAAATGCTAAAGTACCCGTAACCCAGAGCATATGAACTTGGGTCACTCCGTGAGGCCTTTGTTGTGGTCATAAATAGTCCAGCAGTCTCAATGACAGTAAGCATACGTAGCGTTCCTAGGATCTTTATTATGCCCCAAATTGCCACTGGTATTCCTCCTCTGTTTAGGAAAATAGAACAGATGGGATGGTTAAGGACACACAACTACCTGACATATTAAGTCAAAATGTCAGACCAACCATAGCCCATACCTCAATTGCACACAGCCATTTGGCAATAAAGAGCTGACTAACTCGTTAATTGGAGATGGAGTGTTTCTGTAGGAAGGCAGTGACTACAAATCATTTATCAGGGCACCAGAAGCCGTAACTACAGAAATTCCCTGACACCCTGGCATCAGCACTAGTGTAGTAAATCCAGTAAGTAGTAAAACATGGCATGGGAGATTTAACCGTGAGTTGATACAAATGAGGTTAAATGTTTTCTCCCAGTGAATTCTTCTTCCGAATGCATCTGAATGGACTAGAGATACAGCAAGAGTAATCAACAGACGGGGGAAATGCTGTCACGAACCAGATAAATCCGATTACACCATCGGGCTTTCGTTTGAAGTGGCGGTTCTCAAACTGTACGGCTGCATGACACTGGCATCCTGCCTCTTAAATCAATACTGGGACTCCAGCCCCATCCACTGGGAAAAGGTCATATTCTTAAGGCTGTCTTCTCACACGTCTTGTGTTGGCTACTGCTCGACGCAGTCTTCAGTGTGGTGTGACTGGCTGTGACTTAGTGTGGAACAATGAACTGAGTCATCTGCAGCCTCATACATGGATGATGCTTGTGGTGTTAACCCTCGTAGCAGACAGTGCCTGTGATGTGTCCTTGGCGTCAGGCTTTGCCATCCTGGGACAAGCTGGCTTGACTTCCAACCACTAGGATCTGTAGCTCCCTGTACAGGTGCTTTTCCTGGTGCCTAGAATCCACCCATTAACTCACCCCTAAGAAATGATGCTTAACCTGTGACTGACAGGACTGGTGTGTGCTCAGTCACTAACCCTCCGGAGAGATAATCTTTAGTCTCTGGTTAAATTCTAGTTGCCCAGGTTGAGCTCCTGTTTGACAGAGCAGATCTTTGGCTCACTCCCCTGCTTCCTGTTAGTACTTCCTGGACTCTCTCCCCAATAAAGCACTCAGACTAAAATCCATATCTTAAATAAAGACAAAGGGAACTTCCTGATGCCCAGCTGTTTGAACACACTTCACTCAGGGCATATGGATGGCTCTGCACTGTACTTTGGCCAGCCACAGGCAAAAGCATGTGCATACATGGAAGATTGTAGAACATGGTATTCAGTTCCTGCACTGTGCATCAAAACCTGCACAATACGACAGAATTGTACAGGAGTAGCCCAGTACTACTGCTGAATACTTGTGTGTGTGTGTGTGTGTGTGTGTGTGTGTGTGTGTGTATGTGTGTGTGTGTATGTGTGTGTGGGTGGGTGTACGTGTGTGGGGTGTGTGTGTACATGTGTGTGTGTGTGTGTGTGTATGTGTGTGTGGTGTGTGTGTGTGTGTGTATGTGCGTGTGTGTTTGTGTGTGTGTGTGTGTGTGTGTGTGTGTGTGTGTGTGTGTGTGTGTGTGTGTGTGTGTGTGCATGTGTGTGTGTGTGTGTGGTGTGTGTGTGTGTGTTGTGTGTGTGTGTGTGTGTGTGTATGAGCATTTGCATACATCCTGGGGAAAGAGGGTACTGAAATGTCACCGAGATGTTCTCAAAAGTTACAAACCTAAATCAACCCAACCCTAACCAACCCTCCCAGCCACTGGATACCGGGGTAGGCATTAACCTTTTTTTTCCCTCAAAACCCCTCTAAGTCCATGCGGCTGGGGAAAGCTTACCCACAGGACATTCATTCAGGGGACCCAGAATGTGACCATGAACTACAGACACTGAGGTGGAAAGCCAAACCTGCTTCAGAAGTAGTTGAGCTGGATATGGTGGCATACACTTCTAATCCCAGCATTCAAGTGCCTGAGGCAGGAGGATCATCACAAGTTCAAGACTATTACACACAGCACGTTACAGGCCGGCGATGGCTACAGAGTGAGACCTTCGCTCAGACAAATGATGGCAGCAGATTGGAAGATTTGATTCAGGATAAACTGAGTGCAAACTGCAGGAATGAATACCATTTAACTTGCCTCATCTACAACGGCCTCTATGGGTTCATGTTTTGCATGTTAGTCCCCAGCTGATGGTGTGTTTAAGGGGGTCTGCAATGTTTAGGAGGTGGGGCCTGGTGAGCAGAAGGAAACAGTCAAAACTGGGCCTTTGGGGGTTATACACGATCTCTGCTATCTTCCTGTCCCTCAGCTTCCTGACCCAGCCTGATGTGAGCATCTCCTGTAATCCACTCCACCCACCAGGAACTGAGCTGTGCCACCATGTCTTCCTCACTAGAATGGTCAGAGTGGTCTTTCTCCCTTAAGTTGTTTCCGTCAGCTAATGTGTTCAGAATGGCACGAAAGTAGTTAGTACAGAGCACTGGTACCAGGACAGTGAACGTCTGAGACCTCACTAGCCTGCGGGTCCCAGGCCTGTGGGTTCACAGGCCTCAGGAGCTGGTTTATGCTTGGAGAGTCAGTGAGGTGAAGTACTAAAATGCTGTATGCAGAGGGGACCGAGTCATTCTGATGGGAACTCAAAGCCCCCAATACTGATGGAAATATGAATGGTGAAGACCAGGCCCATGAGTGTTCAAATGGAGTTATGGACTCTATTGGGAACTGGAGCAAAAGCCATTTGTGTTATAGTCTGGGAAGAAGCGAATTGTCTATATTCTGCCCATGTCCAGAAAATCTGAGTGAGGATGAATTTAAAAGTAATATAGACTAGGGGGCTGGAAACTTGGCTCGATGAATAAGAGCACTTGCGGCTGCTGCAGAGGACCCAAACTTGAGTCCCCGCATCCACATGGCAGCTCACAACTGTCTGTAACTCCAACCCCAGGGGGTCTGACACCCTCTTCTGATCTCCACAGGCACTAAGCAGGCAGAACACCCACAGACACAAACTAGTAACTTTTAGCAAGGTTTTAAAAAGTAATAGGTTGATTAATCTGGCAGAGGAAATTTCAAGGCCGGCATGGTAGCATTTAGGCTTTGGTGTGGTTACTGCTGAAGACTGGGATCACTTTGAAAGCCCCGCAGTTTGGTTAGGACTGAGACTCACAAAACAGCAAGTCATAGTCAAACCTTCCCTCCCTGATGTTGTTCTTGTCGGATCCTGTGGTCACAGTGGAGTAAAAGCAGCTAACAGAAATGATGCAGCAATACAGAAGATGTGAAGTCGTGGGAATGACGCACCCACTGTCTCTCTGCTCACCAGCTACCCTAAGACGTCCTCCCAGACTGTCTTTCTGAACTTAACCAGTCTAATGGGTTTCTGCTCTCTCTGTGGGTGGGGGCTGGGCCCCACGCTTCAGTACTTCATACAACTCTGCCAATGTGGTATCCTGTAATTTTAGCAGCTCCCTACACAGTTCATTCAGACTATGCCCAGGTTTTCGCTGTCATGAGTGAGGAGGGGCTGGGAGTCATCAGACTGAGGTTCTTTCCACTTTTCAGATCATTGTTGTAAGGCAGAATCCCAGGAGCCGAGACGTAGTCACATGTCGGTGACGGCTGAAAAGGGGCAGCCCCTCTCCTTCTATCACCTACAGCTCTTCCCATTCTTAACAAGGCGTGTAGTGGGGCGCAGACAGCATCATCCTTTTTCTCCCACACACAGAAAAGCAGTAAGACAAAAAACGGCCAATAATAGCTTCATAAAAGAGGCCAAATGGGGAATTAGAAACTAAACAGGTTTGGCTACTAAATTTAGGCTTCTGGTGACAAACACCTACCTCTGATCTTTAAAATCAACACTGAGAAGTCCATACAATTTCTAGCTAGACTCCTGCTTACTAGTTCAGGTACGGGGTACTTGATCCTAACGGGCACCTGCTCATCAGACTCCGCAGCCTTCTGCAGCCTTCCCTCAGCCATCGGCCTGTCTCTTACAACAGCGATGTCTCTCCCATCTGCCCCTCCCTTAGCTCAGATGCAGGCTGTTTGCACAGCATCCTCAGGAGCAAACTCCCTGGCCAATGGCAGGGTGCAGATGGCAGGGTGCTGATGGCTGTGGAGGGACACAATTAGGCTGAACTGTTTGTCAGCCTTGTCCCACATCCTGCCATCTCCAGGCCACTAAGATCGGGACAAGCACAGTCACTCTCTACTGCAAAAAGTTCCACCCTCCTTATGCTTGGCCCTGTGTTGACATTTTGTTTTTTTACAAGAACAGGGTTCGGGTGTGTGTGTATGTGTGTGTGTGTGTGTGTGTGTGTGTGTGTGTGTGTGTTGGGGTGAGGAGCTGATGGAGGTGGAAGACAGGGGGAAGATTGGCTCTAATTTAAAAGCATCTTAGTAGCTCTAAAGAGTTCCAGGTTGACTGATGGACACATTTACTCCTCGCCACCCCTTTCATAAATATCTACCACTTAACATGCGGTTTCAGGAGGCATAAATACCTCCTGTGTGTCAGCCTTTATGGACGGGAGATTGCCAGAACTATTTCTTTGCTCCGTGGCCATGAGCCACACAATTACAATCCTATTAAAGCTGTGCCCCGGGAATCCAGCCCTTCCTCACTGCCCTGTGTGGCAGTTAAACACTCCCTACCAGGAGGAGTCAGGGCCCTCCTGTGCCTCTTTGCTCTGGGTAAATGGGCAACTCAGCTCTCTAAATAAGGTTTCCACTTGTCAACATCCCTGGCCAAGCAAATTATGTTAGTCTAATGATATTCAGGCCTGGAAGATAATGTTTTCCAGAGGTATTCTGGTCACGACTTACCAGTTGAAGGCAGGAATGGTGTCCCCTCACAAGTGACTACTCTTAGGCCAGGCCAGACACCACAAGCTTAGCCAACTCACACGGGTACAGACAAGGCCCACCCTGGGGGTCAGCAGCAGGTCCTGTTGTCCTTCCCTCCTCTGAGGTAACAGGCCATTGGCTACCATATAGTAACAAGTAGGTGAACCCTTAGCCTGGTAGGCCTAGGCACAGGAGAAAACAAGGTCTCTGGGTACTCTGTCTCTCAGAAGGAAGAGAGCTCCAGCAACCACATCACCAGACACACCTTTAGATGAGTTAGTGCCCACTTGCTGCTTTGACTCAGCCTGAGATGGGCAGTAAGGATACCTGGGGTTTCTGAGGAGACAACAGGCAAGCAGGAACTATATAAACAGTAGCAGTGAGCACGAGGCCTACTCTTCTACTTGGAAGCTGGAGGCTCACCCTTAAGTGTACATTCTTAATAGGTTCACAAATCACTGCTCACCAGAATTTGTGCAAAAACGCCCTTTGGTAGTCTTCAAGGACGTGTCTACACAAGCCCTCAGTCAACTGTGTTTGCAGGGTCAACTGTGTTTGCAGCGTCAAATGTGTTTTCAGGCCCATTTTCACATGCTGTTTGGAACCCCTGGCTTCTCCTGCCTCGCAGAGAACCACCTTGGTGATCTGCTGCTGTGTGTCTGTCTGCTCATGAGCTCAACATCTATCTTGACTAACCCTGCCTCCAGTGTACGGGCTTCATGGGGGTCGACTGCCATTTCTGAGTCCCCAGTCAAATCCCTAAGACACTGGCTGAGGTATCTATGTAAGGAAAGGCTAGAAGGGGTGGGGCAATGGCCGGGTGCAGGGCTGGGACCCAGGAACATTTGGCCCCACAGCTGTGGAAGAGCCCCAGCCAGCAGACTTGACATGGGGACCTAGATGTCCCGCCACTATAAAGAAGGGCTCATTTGCCACAGTTGAGCTTCTACGGCTCCCATGAATCAAGATTTCAGGGGTAGCTGTGGCCCGAGGCAGGGAGCAGGAAGAGTGGGCTTCCCTGGGCAAGAGGCCAGGCACAGAGATGGTACCCCTAGGTGGCAAGACCAGACAACTGTGACTTCCAGAAGGTGTGTTCAAGCCAGGCACATTTACCCTCAAGCCCAACACCTCAGGTTTCCTCACAGTGTGTTCCCACATCCACACTGGCCATGAAATGCCTGGCTACTCTAAGGCTGGGGATGCAGCTCGGCAGAAGAGCCCATGAGGTCATGGATTTAATCCCTGGCACCAAAGAGAAAACAGAAAGACACTCGTGTACGAGGGAAGGTGCAGTCATGGGAGCTAGTTAAACACCATCCCACTCTAACACATGGGGTGGGAGCTGCTGGCCTGAGGCCGGCCCTGTGAAATGGGATCCGTCCATCTTTACTAGGGAGCAATGATTAACGAGCACAGACAGACACTGGTCAGGACAAACCACTTTATTTAAGAGCTCTGACAGCCTGAAGTGGTTTAACATAGATGCATGGAAGATTTATCTAGATGATAAAACACCTGCACTCAAAAGGCACATAAATTATGATTTTTCAGGTTTTATTTTTCCTTTACGAGTAACATTATCCAGACTGAGCAGGTTATATTTAGTAATGTATATATATATATATATATATATATATATATATATGCAAGTAACAGTAATTATTGAAAAAAAGAAGCCATGAATTTGAAAAGGAGTGAGGGGAGGGGGTAAGTGGGAGGGCTTAGAGGAGGAACAGGGAGAGATGATATAATTATAATCTCGAAAAGAAAAGAAAAACTATCCCAGAGTCAAATGTTTTAAGTAATAAGAGGAACACACATGAGGTTGACAGCCCCTCACACACGTGGCCTCGCTGTCTGAAGTGCTACCAGAAAGGGCTGATTCGAAACTGGGGTCACACATCTGTGACCTTCATGTTCCTTGTGGTGGTGGTGATCTGTGGGAGATTCATAAACATAATACAATTCCAATAGCTTCCACTGACAGAGGATTTTTCCCTCCCCCTCAGCTGTGTACTTATCTTGCTAACTGTGAACTGGGTATGACTCCCATTTTGCAGATGCTAAGACTTTGGTCATAGGCTGTGTTATCCATCAGGCTGCCTTCTGTATGAAAGGGTTTAGTCCTCTGCAAATGCTTAATCATGTTAGTCATTCTCCTCTGCTTTCTTACTCCTACATAAAACACATGTGCACACACGCTTGAGCACACTTCAGAATGTTTGGGTTTATTTTCACTTGTTCATGCACTCATCACTTTGTATATTTTGAGCATGGCTGCCTAGCACAGGAGTTACAATGCTCCCCAGCTCCCAAGCTACTTGGCGAATGAGCCCAGACTCAGACAATCATAACCACAATACTGTATCCTTAATGATAAAACGGAGGTCAGTTAGGGCAATAGTAGCCCCCTGCTGGGGACTCATCCACTCATGAGTTAAAGACAAGCCCTGAAGGCAATTTTAGATCTTTTGACTAGTTTCTCCATTTTGCTTTTTCTTCTTCTGTGTTTTTTCCGGCCCCTGTCTTCTCAGCCTTTTAACGGTGCAGCTGATTGTGGTCCACTATCATACAGAACATGCCTCTCATTTGGAGGCTGGTGCTTTTGGGAGGAAACCCTTGCCAGAGATAACTCACCCCTCCCCCCCACTAATCACCCTGCCCAGTTCCTCACCACCCCACCCACCCTCTCCACTCCATCAGTGTCCGCTGAGATAGGAAACGGCAACACCAGGAGCATAGGAACTCCCTACATGGGAGTCTCCAAGTGTTCCGGGTACGGAGAGCCCAGTGGCCTCTAGAACAGGCCCTATTACATTAGTTTATTTGGAAAAGGAAAGGGTAGGAAATCAGTATTCTCTGGAGCAGAACAATATGCTAAGAGCCTGCTAAGCCCATACAACCCTCACGACTCTGAGGATAAGTGATGTCTTCAGAGCAGTTACAAAGCTGGAAAGTCTCGGGTCTCTGGCCACGACATCGAAGCCTCCCTTCCCGTCTTGGTTAGCATACTGCCATGGCCCATGAGGGGGAACAAAGGGGCTGGACCATGGCTGCTCTTTCTCCTTTCCTTCCAACATCCTGTAACAGTACTCTTCTGACCACAATCCAGCAATGTGGGTTCTTCCCCTAAGTGTGTCTCCTCATCTCTGGATCTCCTTTCTGTTCTCTTAAAGCAAATCCCAAATCTACATCAGTAGTGTCGACAAGACCACAGAAGACGACAGGATCATTCAAGGTGGAAAATATACCAAGTCTCTTTCTTCATTAATTGTTAATATGCATACATATAAATATATATATCATATATAATATATATGTATGCATATGTGTATATGTGTATGTCTATGTATGATACAAATATATACTATATAATACATGTATATATATGTTATTTGTAATATATAATATGTACATGTATTATATTCATAGATAATACATACAACAATATTAACAACAATTAATAAGAGGCATGAACTTGAGAGAGCAAAAAGGGATAATGGGAGGGTTTGGAGGAAGGCAATGGGGAGATGATGTAATTATAACCTTAAAAATATAGAAGAAATAATATAAATACACACGTGTAAATACCAAGCATCTGACAGGTGTTTCCTAAAGCACTCTCTCAAAGCTGTGCCAGTCTCAAGTTCTAGGTCCCCAGCAAGAGACCAGCAGAGATGCTGTCTCTAGGGGATCTTCTGGGTGATTTTAGAGAGTGACACCAAGGGCTGAGAGCTGCCTGTGAAAAAGGAGAAGCTCTTGGGGCTGGCAGGATCAGGTGGAGCTTGCTGGGAAATGTGTACCTAGACCAGCAGTTCTCAACCTATGGGTCACAAGCTCTTTGGGGGGGTCACATGGATATCCTGCACAGCAAATATTCAAATTAAATTCATAGCAGTAGCAAAATTACAGTTCAGAAGCAGCAGTGAAATGATTTTATGGTTGGAGGTCACAACATGAGGAATTATATTAAAGGGTTGCAACATTGAGAACCACTGACGTAAGAGAAGCAAGGCAGCTTTCCTCACCAGGCTCCGGGTCTGCCTAGGCTCCAGGCGAGCCGGTCTTGTAGCTGGCTTCTCTGAACCCTTCAAGTCAAGTGTTTAAAACAAAATGGTTGAACCAGTCCTCAACTTAGAGAACAGGATGTATCGTGAGTTCACTCATCTGTCAGAGGGGAATGCACTAAGGAAGGAGAGGCAAGCTTGCTTTAAACAGACACCCGAAGTTCAGTCTTGAGGAGCCTAGACTCCTTGCAAGATACCTTCACCCCTGCTGTGCCTGCGGCTGTCCAAAACAGTTCTGGTAGCTCCTTCCACAAACCCATTTCCCAGTAGCACAAGCAATCCCGTCTTAGAACAGTGGCTTAAGAAACTGCTGAAGTAAATGCCCTAACCAAAAAGAAGCCTTCATTTGCCTTGCGCCTCCAACAAACAGTCCGTTAAGGACAGAAATCCAGGGAGTGGAGAACCGCTGCTTCCTGGCTTGTTCCCCAGTGTTTGCCCAGCCTATTACAGCCAAGGACCACCATTGGGGTCGGGGGCGTGGGAAAGCGTGTGGTGGAACTGCCCACTGTGGGCTGAGCCCTTTCTACATACATCAATAATCAGCCAGGTTTGTCTAAAGGAAGCACCAGTCTGATGGGGGCATTTAAAAACTCCAAGTTCCTTCTTTCCAGGTGACTCTCACTTGTTGATGGAAACTAACCAGGAGAGGAACTCGCAGGCTCCAGCTCTCTGCAGGACCATCCTACTGAACCTCCTTCCCAAATCTTATTTTTCACCTTGGAATTCGGTCATTCACAGGGCAGCTTTAGCTCTAGGAGGTTTTTGCCGACGAGGAAGTTGATAAAACGTCTCCAGCACCCTGTGCTTTTATTTACTTATTTTAAGAATTATCTCCACAGCTCCTACTAACTTGAACTGTCATACTTTTAACGTGTGTGGTTTATCTTTGCTGGAGGTCTCTTCGCTAGTCGGAGCTCCGCCGGGTGGCACGCTCCTCGTTATGACCAGTCGCTGGAAGCCAGTTAGGCCAATGGAAAGAGAACACCGGACAATACGCTGTAATTGTTACACACTTACTTTTAACTGACTGTATACGTGCTGCAGGAGGGATCCGAACCCGTGTCAACCCGATCCTGTCCGTCAGAAACGTGACCGTGGGGCTAGCACGGTTCTGCGCTCCGCAGCCATCTGACGCCCGAGTGCGCGCGCACCCGAGTCGCCGCCCCCGAGTCACGGGGGCCTGGGAGGTACGTCGGACTCGGGGCCTCGTGGGCACCCACGCGGGCAGCAGCCAAGGCTGTTGGCTGTGCTTAACTGCGCGGCGCGGGGCTCCGCGGCGGCACGGGAGAAGCTCGGAGGTCCACAGGGACCGCGAATCTGCTGCTCAACCAGAGTGGGGAATCAGGTCACGGGCTAGACCGCCCCAACACTGACTAGCCTTGACCCAGGCTGGGGGCGGAGCCCAGAGTGAACTTGACCTTGAGCTCCCGGCTTCCCGCTGTGGGCGGAGCTCCTGGTTGTCCGAACCGAGCTTTGTCCGGCCCCTCACGGCGACCTAAGCCCACGCCCAGTGCCCCGCCCCCGCTCTTCGGGTCCCGCGTAGGTTGTAATCCTTGGCCGTTCTGCTTTTTGTGGTTTTTTTTTTTTTTTTGGTTTTTTTTTTTGTTTTGTTTTGTTTTGTTTTTTTGGTTTTGTATTTCCGTTTGTTTCTTTGATCTAATTTTCACTCTCTCTTTTTAAAGTCTGAATTAAAAAATGTATCAGGCAATATATTAGCAGTTCTTAAAGTATAAAATAGCTACTTATAATGAAAGCAACGAGCCCCTCCTGCTCTGCTCCACCCACAGCCCTTTTTCGTCAGTCCCTTCCTTTGATGGTCACTGTCGCAAAAAAAAAAATAAAAAGGAAAAAAAAAAAAAAAAAAAAAAAAAGAGCTTACATAGCGATTTCTTGATTTATCTATTGACTTCCTGCCGTGTTAGATGAGGATTTACTCTCTTCAGCGCCCTCGCTTCCCTCTTCTGACACATTTACACCTCTATTCTCCAGCTCTGCCCTGGTGAGGATAAAGGTTGTGGGGGGATGGGGTTCTGAACCTGACACAGTTTGGAGGAGGGGGAAATGAGGGCTATTTTAGAAAGAAAATACAATTAGGCCTTTCTGGCGAGTATATTCATTCATACTAAGAAATTGCAACCAAATCCTTGGAGATTCAGGTCCTACTCCCGGAGGTCTTTGTGTAATTTAGAACCTTAATTTGCTTCGCTAATGCAGAGTAGTTTCTCAGCCGCCCATAGCCTTCTGTAACTGCCCAGCACTCACAAGGAACTTGCAGGGGGGAATCTTGAAGATTCCTAACGGAGTGAGTTGGAATGTGGAAGAAAAAAAAATTGAGGGTGATGTCAAGGCTTTGTAAATGCTAAACATTTAACCTCCCCCTTCCTCCTAGCCACAGCGATAAACCAACTCTGGGTGGGAAGTGCATTGTGAAGTCAGCTGTGGACCCTGTTTCTGTCCCCAGCCCCCCAAGGAGGCTCCCGGGCTTTTAGGAAAGGTCACACCCTTGTCGTTGTCATTAATCAGTACGTGGGCACACTAAGTAGTGGGTAGCCCCTCTAAGTATGCAGGGAAAGGATACCTCCCCACCGAGGTGGTAGACTCCATGGCCTTTGGGTTTGAGGATGTTCAATCATAGCTAAGTACAGTGTCCTTTGGGTATCTTCTTACTGGTGCCAGCAGCATAGGGGAGTTGTCACAAAGAATGGAGTTTTCGTATGTGTAGTACACGCTCCTACATGTTGGTTTACTTTCATAAATTAACCAAAGTTTGATCAGGACCGGGGACTGCTGTCACAGCGGAGACTAGACACAGCCAGCCAGAGGAGAGCCTGTACGATGGCTTCTCCCACAGAGGAAACCTTCTACCCTACATCATTGAAGACTAAGGCCTGGCTCAAGAGAAGGCTGGGCAAGAAGTAGTGTATGCATTTGGCAGGCAGCACGGACATCACATAACAGCTAACGTAGTGGGAGAGGCAGGCCTGAGAAACCCAGTCTGGACAGAAGCCTAGCTCCTTTTATTCTGAAGGGGAAAACCTGGATCCCGGCCACAGCTGCCTACTCCATAAGTGTAATGGGAGCCTATGGGTAAGTTTAATTCTCTATGACCCTGTTCAGTAAAGGAAGACATCTAGAGATGCCGTCCCAGAAGAGACAAGGATTTGATGGAGAATATGTTGCTGAGTCTCTCCTAAGTAGACTACGGTACCAGCAGTTGAGTGAAAGTTTATGCACAAGGTATGAGATTACAGGGAAGGAGAATGGATCAGAGGGCAGGGAAAGTGCACAATGAGAAGGCATTGCAAAGCCAGCGCTCCCGTGTAATAGGTGATGAGAAACAGCAACACCTTGAAGGAATAATCCAGAGAACAAGAACGTGGCTTGGGATTATCCCACCCAAAGGAAATCTGCAGGAAGCGGGTCCCTAAGGAGTAAAACGGAGCTGACAAATTAGCTTGTGCTTTTTGAACAATTCAGAAATCATTTCTAGGCATAAAATTACGATTACCCACACGAGATCAGCAGATGTGTAACAGTGCTCTCTGCTCCCATCTTCTGTCAGCTACCGTGTTCTGAGGATGTCCTCCTCTCCCGCAGCACTGTGGATGGCTATCAGTGTATGGCTGGCTGAGAGTGCTCGCCTTAGGCTGTGTTCTGAGGACCTTCTGAAGAACTGGTCCTCAGAAGAACTATGTATGGAACCATTGACTGGCCAACCTCTGCATTTAGTGAGGTGTTCTTTCTTACCTTGACTTCTAAGTTTTCATTCAGAAACAGCAAGCTTTGGTTGAATAAAAAACAGGACGTGTGAAAAGGGACTGGTGGACTTTTAAAAGGACCAAAGATGGCGGGCCTTTCAAACACTGCAAGTGCTTTAGAAGGTGGGTGCTCTCTTACAACCAAAGACCAGACAGCATTCATGGCAAGTCTTTTATGGCCACTGAAGCAGGCCTCCACTAGAAAGCCTCTATGTTGAGCAAGAACGATGATCCCTTTAAACTCTGAATCAATCCACACCATACAGAAGCCCTACTGGCTTACATCACAATTAGGCTAAAACTCCTAAGTCTCTCTCGTGGTCTGCATAGGCATAAAAATGCCCCTAAGACATTCATAAATTACACCATGCACATTGCTTGGCCCTTCCTAATCTTCAATCTCCTTAGGTTTTGATGTTCTTTCTAGGGACACTATTGTAGTTTTCATGCAAAATGTCCTCCAAGTGCTAGTGTTTGGGGCACTTGATCCCTACTTTGTGCAGATTTATTCAGCTGTGGAAACTTTGGAACACAGTGCTTAGCTGGATACCATAGGCCACACCACAAGGGGCAGCCATTCACTGTTAGAGCACCTGGCTTCTGATCCTCCCTGCTTTCTAGATCTGGCAAACAATAACAAGTCACACCACACAAGCCCCCACCACCACCTGCTTCGGCCACCATGCTTTCCCCAGTGTGCACACAATGTCCTCATCCCTCTGAACCACAAGCCAGAGTAGATCCTTTCTCCCTTCAATTGTTTGGGTCCAGTGTGTAGTTGCAGCAAGGAGAAGGGAAACTAATACAGACACACTGGCTGTCTGCACCGGAGCCTGCACAGCACTTCTTACCTACCCATGGATATGTTCCTCCTCCTCCTCCTCCTCCTCTCCCCACTCTCAAGGCCACCTGTTCAACTCAGTAGCTTTCCAGTCAGCCGGGCTGTCCATAAGGAACCACTCCGTACTTGAATGGTGTGAATGACAAGAATATTGTAGATAGACACAAATCTGAAAGTCATTCGAAAATTCAGACTTCCAACTGGCAGAGACCAGGCTCTTCCTGCACTAGAAGCAAGTGTTGGAGGCCAGGAAAGGAAGACGAAGAGGCTGAGCTGAATTCCATAATACGATTCATAATTACAGCTTGAGTTTTTGAGGGAGAATTTTTCCTATTTTATATTTGACCCCAGTGTCTGTGTTAAATATTTAAGTAAAGGTTAGCTTGAAAGGCTGCATACTCATTTAAAAGTAGTAAAAAAAAAAAAAAAAAAAAAAGAAAGAAAAAAAAAAAAAAAAAGGTTCCCTGGTCACATGAATAATTGAATAATTCAGCACAGTGTTCTGTTGGTGTTGGTGTTGGAGAGCCTATGATGGTAACTGGTTACCTGAAATTAGAGACCTTGATCAAATATTGAAGATATCACGTCTTTTCATTTTTTTTTGCATGTTTCGTATTCCTGCCCCTCACTTTGTTTTAACTCCCGCAATCGTACAATTCACACCAAAGCTAATAGAAACGTTTCATGGATTATTAAATGCAGCTAAGCAATGAGCTGTTTCTAGAACATAAGGCCAGACTGAGGCCACTTTGCTGTTCGAACAAATAATTTTTTCCTTGAAGGTGCAGACTCTGAGTTTACAAACGTGTCTCTCCCCCACACTCTGAGCTTTTTGGTAAGGCAGATGCAAATCAGCTGAGGAGGAGGAGGGGGCCCCTCCGTTGGATGGCGCATGCTTCCTCAGACATGTCTCCTGGGTCTAATTCCAATGCTTACAATCAAACACAGCCAAAAGGAAAGGGTTGCAAATTAAGGCAGGAAGATACCAACTAGTGCCTGTTTGCTCCTGGAAACCGTGGACACAACCCATAACCAAGAAGGTCTGCCTGGGCTTGGCTGTCCTAAAGAATCACTGTAGTCATAGCCCCCTATTCCTGAAATGTCCTAATGCAGCCCCGGTTGAAACCTGCAATTAAGCTTGGATGTTCATTTGGACCTCCTTGGCACCAAAACAGTCGGTCACCTGTAAGTGATCAAAACCTCAGTTAACATGGAGAGAAGTGGATACTTTGGGACCAACCCAACATTTGGAGATGAACATTAGTGCCCTATGAAAGAAGGTGATTTTTCTCAAGGTCACACACAGCCGGCCAGTAAGGGTATTCATGTGTCATTCAGATTTTTGTTTGTGTGTTATAAACAGCAGAAATAGTCTCTTCTTGATGGATGGCCCTTCAAAACTTACAGGGGGACCAGCAATCTGGGCTAAAAAGGAGGTAGGAAGAAGGCAGCTCCAGAAAGCTAGAATGTGAACCTTTAAAACAGAGCCCTAAGTAGAAATGGCCTAATTGGAATGCACTGCAAAGACAGATGATTAAGCTCCAGATGCTTCTTCTGGCCTTGTCACACTCACACGCTGGGGTAAATCCTGAGAGAGGCCCTCTGATTAGCTGGTATGAAGACACACTTCACTCCACTCCACAGTCCGTGGAAGGCATTTGGCTTTGGGTGCTGAGAGGAAGACGTCTAATTTATTCTCTTTCTGAGACTCGTTGTGGCCAGGGCATTGTCCCAGTGGAAGCCCAGGATGCTGTTAGAGGAAAGGCAGAGACTAGAGAAGCCAGATGCTAGTTTATAGAGTGGCAGCTCCTTGTGCAGCTGAAAGTGGCCAGGAGATGCAAACTGGACTTGGCTTCGGTCAATTAGGAAGGCTTTGCTTTCCAAATACAGGGTGAATAACTCGATGTCTTCTTCAGTAGGCGAGAGAATGTGGGTATGGTCTTGGAAGCCAGGCATCCATCTTAAATTTGGGTGCTGACAAACAGAACATCTAGAGCTCTCTGCTGAGAATGGAGGAGGTGGCGAATGAAGTCAGGTTAAATACACCATAGCTGCGGCATCAATGCTGAGCTTCCTGCCTCGTTACTTCCTATAGGAAGACTGAACTTTTGCCTTGACCAAGTCATTGAACTAACAAACACACAGTCTAGAGCGAGCCCATAGTATAAATGGATTCTAAAATTCAGGTCTTTTGATCTTCCATGCAGCATCATTCTTTGTACTTACAAAGACACAATTCTTGACTTTAAGGTCAATTTGAGGTTGTATTATACAACGTTCGCTAGTGGATCAGACCCAGTAGGATTTATGGAGCTATAGAAAAGAGGATCTATTATGGGAATTGGCTTCTATGACTATGGAAGCTGTAAAGTCCTACAATCTGTCATCTTCTGCTAGTTGGAGAGACAGGAAAACTGGTGGAATTTAGTCTGAGTTTGAAAGCCTGAGAGCCAGAGAGGATGGAAGGGACAGGTTGGGGGGGTAGAGAGTGGGTGGGGGCTGGGCAGCAAGAATACTAGGATAAGAGCTTCAGAGTCTGAAAGGAAGAGAAGAACATATTAGATGTCCCAGCTCAACTCAAGGAAGGAAAGAGGCAATGAGGGAGGGAGTGGGAAGGAAGGAAAGATACCGGATTGAAACGCCAGTCTCCTCTGAGAGCACCCTCGTCCTCATTTCACCAAGAAACCATGTCTTTCCTACTCTCTGGCTATTATTTGTTCAAGTAAAGTTGACATGCAAAAAAAATTAACCATCACAGAGGTTAAGGTCAAAGAAACTAGAAAGTAAGAAATTTATCATATATCTCAGAATCTCAGAAGAGGGTGAGCGTTTTTGGAACTAAGAAGGAGGTGTTGAACCTTCTTGAGGTGGTTGTGAGCCACCTCACATAGGGGCTCAGAATCACATAGGAAGAGCAGCAGGTGTGCTAATCTGCTGAGTCATCTCCATAGCCCTACACTTCATCCTCAGCAGCTATGAATATATCAGGATGGCAATGACCAGGTTCAAAGGACATCACGGGCCCAGGCTATCTTGCCCTCCCTCTTGTCCATGTCCTTTGTCTACTGTGACCATTCTCTGATCAATCTTCATCTCTCCTGTCCTCTCCTCTTAGCTCATAAAGAGGCTCGATTCTTTCCTATCTTAGGAGGAAAAAAATCCTCTCTTTACCAGAGACCTCTTTAAACACATCCTCACCTCCTCTGCCATGCTTTTCAAAGGAGGGCTCAGCCCACATCTTCTCTCTTCCATTTAATCCTCAGCCCCCAGCATCCAGCTTCTGTCCTTGCCTGCACCCAGAACTGCAGGCCCGACTGTCAGTTCCTCCCAGCACATCCTTATCCTCCTTTCCCTGGACCTGTGCTCCACACGAGATGATGGTGGTCCCTGACTTCATAGGTGGCAACTCTTCCTTTGGCTGCGGCCTTGCATTCTCTCACCTTTCTTTTTGTGTCATGAGATGTTTTTGTCTGGCCAGGTGTAATGTAAATTATCCTATGTCGTCTGAGCTCACGGAGAGGTTGTCTGTGAAGCAGACCTCTACTTCACCCTAGTTCAGATCCAAGTATGTTTGCCTCAAAAGTATCCTCTGAAGCCCCCTGTCTGAGCATGAGCTTGGGACCCCTCACTCTCTGACAAGGAAGGAACGGAACAAGAACACCATTCAAGGGTGAAAACATCAAAACCTTGAAACACAGCTAGAAGGCAAACCACAGAGGTTACAATTATTTATCCCATGATGTAAAAGAGCCTCCAGTGGGAAAGAGAAGCTGCGAGAGAGAGTTCAGTCATGGGAAGCTCATCTACAACAGAAAGCTTAAATGAGAACTCCAGTTGACTTCAACTCTCCCAGTCAGTTTCTGTTGGATACTGTGACCACCCAATTTGACTACACTCTCTCTTTGGGTTGCTAACTGTCATTTTACATGAAAGCCTCACCAGAGGGGACATTCTGTTCTTCTCCCTTGATTGGGACCTCTAGCTGGCTGCCTTAATCGGGCTTTTCTGCTGGATGCTTGCAAGTCCCCATCTGATGATAGTTTTCTATGTACCTCTCACTATTTAGTCTTTACTTTTGTTTGCTATGTTGTTAATAATATGTTGTCTCACTCTTCAAAATGAGAAGTATGCCAATTGTAGATCACCCTCTGGACTCTCTAGAACATCAGGAATATTCATCATGGCACCGCAAAAACTTTACCTGGCAAAATATTGTACCCCTCTTTGGAAATTGAACTGTCACAGCAAGGCCCTAAGAGCCAGTGATCCTTTAGGACCTGGACCACTCAGGATTTGCATAATGACATTCATTCTCACAGTCAGCAGAATGGTCCTGCCCAGTCTATCCAGACCTTGAAGGGCCACAAGACCCGTCCTGATCTTTCCTACTAGCCCAGAGTACTTAGTAATGCCCTGCTTCAGGTAGGACTTGTAAAAGGATGGCAGAACTCTTCAGGGAAGGCGTATCTCTGACCAACAAGACTGCTCTAGGACAAGCAACAGCACCCACTCTCAAACTAAATAGCTCTCAGCAGAAGAGAGCCTACTCGGTCTTTCTTTCCTCTACACCTCACTCCTGGGCTGACTTGGTTCTCCAGGAGGCAGATGGTAAGGTGGACACAGAGGTTCAAAAGGTCTACAAGGGATGAAGCATTCAGAAGGCAAAAAAAGAAATCAGGGTTAGGAAAGGGGGAACTCAGCCCTGGATGCTGCCCCCAATAGAAGTTCTGCTTGGGTAGCATTGGCCACACCCCCAGGATCTCACCTATGCTTGATCATTAGCTGTCCATTAACATAATGGCCTTGATTTAGAGCAAGGCAGGCCAGAAGACATTCACAGCCGGAGACCACTCACCTCTCAAACCCAACCCTTTCTGAAAGGAGGACTGAGCACTGCTTGTGTCCCAATAGGCTATGCCTCCTACCCAAACGAATGTGTTCACAGGAGCACTACCTATACAGGACGACTAAGCCAAAGTTTCTGGCAAAATGGGGATAGGTTGGAGTTATATCTGTAGTGGAAAAAATGTTTTTCCCACTTTCAAATCCATCCTATACCTAGCAGGAGGCTCAGCTGGGTACCCTAGCTCCATCCTCTTTCTGAACTCCTCCCTCCATCTTCCTGGGACGCACAGGTTGGAGTGCTCAGACCTCCTGCTGGATGCATAAGCCAGGAGATGAACATATTGCCAGAGTAAATGAGGCAAGGAGTGGTGGACCAGATGAAAGGCAGGAAGAAGAGAAAAGAGCAAAGCAAATAAAGACCTTTCAGCATCTGAACCACACCACCCAGTCTCTGCAGATGAGGTGAGACTGACCCTCACCCCCCACCCCCCACCACCGTGCTGGGATGCTTTGCAGGATCAGTGGCCGCCTCCTTTGGCTGCAGAACAGTCAGTCTGCTTTCTCTCCTGCCTATTTCTGAGTGCAGGGGGCTCTTGGGTTCAGTCTGAGCATGCAGCTCCCGGCTTAAGCCCGAATTCCTCTCTAGAAGGCAGTGTTGCTAATGGCACCGAGAGCACAGATTGCTTGGGAGGGCCATGTGGCTTCCTTGGTTTCAGGCAGGAAGGTGGTAATTGACTGAGCTACCTGGAGCGTCCCTTCTGTTGGTCTTTATTGCCTCACACTGTGCCCGGTTGGCATCTGAGGCTGCGGTTTCCAGTTTTGGCCACAGCTGGTGGAAGCTCGAACCCCTAGAGAGGAGGAGAGAGGCCAAGCACTCCTTCCTCATAGTCTAGGGGATGACTCAGAGCCATGCACTAATTGGCCTGCGTTTCCTTGGGCATTTCCAAAGCCCTGTGGTGGGGAGACTCTGGCAGGCAGGAAGCCGCTGGGCCAGCATATTGCTGGTAAGATAGCTGTCCCGAGATCGTTTTCAGATCTCTGCATAAGTGGGATTTCACTCTGATGGTTTGGTGAGGATGGCCCCCGCTTTTTCCTTCTAAGAGGAGGATGTGTGAGAAACACCAGTCGCCTGTACCTTGTTTACACACTGTCCTCGGGAACGCTGCTTTGTAGATGCAGAAGAGATGTGTGGAGAAGCATAAGCTGCCCCACCCAGCTCCACGCACTTGGGCATAGAAGCATCATGCCACATTCCTCTGTGTTTTGTTAATCAAGTCCAGTGCTGTGTATAGGGCCCACAGGCCAAGGTACCCAGCCCCCCACCATGGCCCTGTTTCCACTTCCCCCTCAGGGTAGCCAGTCCATTGAACTGGACTGGAGGGAGAAAAGCTTAGCTGGAGACAGGTGAGTGACGGGCAGGATCTTACTCAGTGAGCACAGGGGCAATGGCCACATCTGGAACAGTTTGGAGAACTGGTTCCCTTTATGGGGGAGGTGGCCAGGGTTTGTGTGGCTGTGTATCATTGGCAATAGCAAGGATGCTGTTACAAGATGCTTCTCTATACTGGGGCTGGAGGGTCCTGAGGGTGGGGAGGGCTTATAAAGTCAAACAGGTAGTGAAGCCTGATAACTGTCCTGGTAATAAATTCTTACTGAGGTTGAAGTTATGGAAGCTGACTTTATGGTACCAGGTTGGGTGTAGGAGGTAGCCAGCTCCCGAGACATCCAGAGTTGAAGATCTCTCGACCCCTTCACTATAACCCTGGGCCATTAAAGTTACTCAACCCACCCATCCACCCAAGTCACAGGGCCGAGCATGCTTTGGATGAGATAAGAACATGGAAGTCATGGAATGGTCCCTAGAGGGGGCCATCTTGTGAGTCAATAGTGTATAGAGTTGCTCACACTTTCAAGGGAGAGTCAGGCGATCTCATGAGGCCTGTGTGAGGATGCTTTCTGCAGGGGAATAAGACAGTGGTCTCTGAACATATACTATGATTTAGCGGCCCAGAGGCCAAAGGTCTACTCTGACCTACTCCTGCTCATATGACCTTGAACAAGTTGCCCAACCTTTCCGAACCTCTAAACGAGAATATAAATATCTCGTTACTGGGGCAGTTGTGAAGATTAAAACAGATATTGGCTAGGTGCAAAGTACGTTGGAGATTTTATTATGATAAATCAGTTCATGCTAGCTGAAGACAATTTGGAAAATTCAGAAAAATAGGAAGAAATAAATAATGTTAAACTGTTCCTTGTCACCTAAAGATAGCTGGTGTTAAAAACTTGGCATATTTCCTTCAAAAAGATGAAAGCATGCTATTTTTAAAACTGCAGCTGCTTCTGTTTTGGGGTGGAAGGACAAGGAAAGCATTTGTTTGGGAAGACACCTTAATGGGCTCATTAGCTCCCTTCCTTGTTCTCCTTGACTAGTCTGCATGGGAAGCATTGGATAAAAGAGTTTTCTGAATTCTGTGCATATTAATCAAATACGTTTTTCAGTCCTTTATTGAAAGCCGAGATATTCCATAACTGAGGTTCTGGAAACTGGGAGAGGTGGGTTTGAGGATGTTGGTATGCCTAAATGATCCCCCAAGACAGAGAGAGGTATGCTGGGAGGAAGTGAGGAATGCAGAGGAAGGGAGTGTGGGGAGCCTGGCAGATAAGGACACATTGTGACAGGGGACTATGCTGGATACTTTTACATCAACTTGATACAAGCTAGACTCATTTTAGAAGACAGAACCTCAGTTGAGAGCCTCCCTTCCCCTCCCCCAGCCAAACTGTTTTGTGCTACATTTTCTTGATTGATGATCAATGTGGGAGGGCCCAGCTCATTGTTGGTGGTGTTACCCATGTGCTTCTGGTCTTGAATACAGTAAGAAAGCAGGCTGAGCAAGACACGAGGGAGGAGCAAGCCAGGAAACAACACTCTTCCATGACCTCTGCATCAGTTCCTGCTTTGAATTCCTACCCCAATTTCCCTGGATGATAGATAACAAACTATAAAATGAAATAAGACCCTTTTCTCCACAAATTGCTTTTAGCCATAGCGTTTTATCAGAGCTCAGAAAAGTGCTTTACTTCTATCCAGGTTACAGCCCTAGCCATTGCTAGTTGAAAACCTTTTTCTAAAACTCATTCCACCGAGCGACTTGTTGTGGAGGGTGTCCTAGGGAATGCAGAAGAGAGATGCTTACCCCGAAGGGAATGAAGTGTTTAGGAAGAGGAGCAGGACCCCGGGTGAGTTCTCTTAATGGGGATTAGTATCCTGGACAACTTGAGGTTTCAGAAGATGAAGTCAGAGGTGGCTACTAGAAAAATGGAATTCTCTTTTCCGATGGAGTCCTTGAAATCTCTTGGAAGAGGCTTTGGATGCCTTCTTTCTGGTGTGAGTGGGACTAGAGTTAGTTTAGGACAGTGAAGAATTCTGTAGTAAGCACAAGGTATTATAACAATACGGATGACGCATCTATGTCTTTAACACAGTTGAAACCATACTGTTCATATACCATGTAATCTGTTTTTTTCTCCTAACTCATTGCATTTCGGAGATTCTCCTACATCATTAGAAGCTCCCCTTGAACATTATTTTATCATTTAGGGCTTAAAAAGCATCACCTTGCCCTCCCTGTACCTCCTCTGGCTCCTGCCGCCCACCTACTTTGGTTTATGAATTTCTCTTGGCTGAGCTGGAGGAGGGGCCGCTGACAAGGTCTTTGGGGAGCCCAATTATGGAAAACAGGGACTGAGTCACAGGTGAGAGATTGCCACGCTCTCTGCCTGGCCGGAAGACGCTTCCAGAACGCAGGTACAATTTTGCTATTTGCCGGCGTGGTTAATGAAAAGATGAAATTGGAGCCTATGAGCACAACATGTAGGCAGTACCATAATTAGCCCTTTGGAAGGTGAAGGATCCACTTTAAAATAAAAGAAAATAGCTTTGCTCCCACGATGAAATGGCTGCAATTTCCCAGCTAATGCAGAACCTGCAGAGTCTCTGTAATTATGTCCCCCAGGTCTTTTTTTGTTCACTGTAATTCCTTCTTTTCTTTTCCTCTTTTTCCTTCTCTCTCTCTCTCTCTCTCTCTCTCTCTCTCTCTCTCTCTCTCTTTCTTTCTTTAACATCTAAGTAAATTCCCTTTGGTACACGAAGGCCAAATAATACTATTTGTAAACAGAAGGAAAAGGTCCTCTCTCTCTTACACACACACACACACACACACACACACACACACACACACACACACACACGGAATGCATATATATTGAAATATAAAAAGAAAAGGACAAGTATTTAAGTTCTTAACTTACTGGAGCCCTGCTGCTTAGAATTTAGCCGAACTTGGCCAGGGAAGGTTTTATTTTTTATTTATTTATTTATTTATTTTTATTTATTTTTTTTTTTTTTTGTTAATGAAGGGCAGGCACCTTGAGCAAGGAACAGGTGAGTTTGTGGGGTGGGGGGCGGGGGAGGGATGACTGACATTTGACGTGGCAAACTGCGGCCAAAGTGGGCAGCCAAGAGGGTGGGCTCTGTCCAGATAAGGCTGAAGACTAGCTCCTCACCTCTCTCTGCCTTACTTTTCCTTGTCTGTGCAGAAGTATTCCCGTCTTGTATGCTGCTCTCCAGTACACGAAAATACTCCAGCTCAGTGACTGTAGCATGGCCAGGCTCAACAGCATTGTTTATTTCTTCTATGACCATTGGGTGAGCAAGTTTAAGGAGAGAATGTGAGCTGACAGGGGCTCACTGGCTCGAGGGGACTTTTGGATTCCAGAAGCCTGGCAGACCGTCAAAGGGAGAACCTTTTGATTTTTCTCAGAACAGGTCTCTTCAAAGGTTCTGCAGTAAATAATGTTGCATGGACTATTGCCCCTCTCTTATAGCAGCTTGCCCAGGGACAGGAGTCCTTGCCAGTGGCTGAGCATAACTTTCAGTTTCAGACATCTGATCCTAGCTCCCATGTGTATCTCTGTATATCTGCTCAAATCCCAGTCTGACTGAAAGGCACTCACTTCTCCTCTGTGAAATGGACACATAGTTTGTCAAAGGGGTCAAGCCCAGGGCCCTTATCGTCAGATTGTCAGGCAGACCTGCCTTTAAGCCTGAGACTTACCTTCTAGCCGCATGACTTCAGACAAAGAACTTAGCGTCTCCAGAGTACCAGCTATAAAACAAAATACAACTGTCTTGAAAATGCTATGTCCATAAAAGAGATAACATTTTAAAGGCAGTGTGCGCAGTGCCTGACTCTGTGTGTGTGTGTGTGTGTGTGTGTGTGTGTGTGTGTAAGAGACCTTGGTTTTGTCCTGTCACCATGAGAGTCTCAGGTGTCCAACTCAGGTTTCCATCTTACCCACTTAGCCATCCTGCTGTCCCATTTGGCATCTTCTAAACATCCAGAAAGGGAGTGAAGTTGGCAAAATTGTCCCTAATGTTGCTCTTGTGAAGATTCATGAGGTCACAGACCCAAAAGACTTTATAATCCAGGAAACCCTAGATCCAGAGTGGGCCCTGCCACAGTGTCATCTATTTCCATGCCCCTTTGGGGACGATGGTCACAGTCCTTGCTAGTTGGGAGTGAGGAAACCCTCCCTACACTGTCCACACTGCTCTATCCCAGGACCAAGAGAAGAGTTTTCGTGAGGAAATGTTTGCACAAGGCTTCAGCAGCCAGCATTGAGGCTTAAGCAACAATCTCCTTGTTAACTAGTTTCTGACAGAATTCTGATCCCTCAGCACACAGAGGCACTGAGACTGTGAGGGCAGCAGGAGCGGTTAATATGTGGTTATAAATTCACTGTGGATCACCAAGCTAACAAACTGTGCCCTTTGGGAAGACTAAAAATTGACTATGGTGTCAATTTACTGCCCTAGACTGGGAATCTGTACCCTGATGTGGGGCTGAGGATGTCATCGACTTTGTCAACTCTGAGGGGCAGGTGTTGGTTGGAGTGGAAGGTCAGATGGCATAGGATGGGAAGGCAGGCCTGTGCCAGTGTCTGGGGACAGGTTTTCATCCTCCTTCCCCCTCCTTCCCTTACTTCCTGCAAAGAAGTCTAGAGTCTCAGTTTAGCCAGGTCCTCACCTAGGTTCTGAGCTCAGGGATGACGTTGACCCAGCTCTGATCTCTAAAGAAGTAAAGGATCATTGACCAACCATGCTGAAGGGCCTTGCTGGTGAATAATGCAGTGGGGCAAACCATTTCAGAAGAAACGTTGTCCTGATGAAGCTCTTAGGAGTACTGACTAGACCAAGGAGGGGTTTAGAAGAATCTGGGCAGCAGTTCTCCCAGATGACCCGTGAGAGACAGAGCCATTCACCATGAACGAGGGATGGAATGAGTGCCAGCACAGAAAAGGCAGGGCCAGAGGCAGAATCCATAAGCCAGGTCAAGAGAAGTCGTGAATATGAGCCAGCTGCTCTGGGGACTACAGGCCTCAAGGCCCAGGGCGTAGTAGCAGGATTGCGGTTGATGTGTTTGTCGTGTGGAGACACTCAGTTTCTTGACCTATACATGCGGCGAGTCCAACCTCTGCTTCATAAGGCACCTGTGATGGGGAAGCTTCATTTTCAGCACGGCTGGATTTGGAATCCCTAGCAGACACAACTCTGGGTTTCGCTTTGAGGATGTTTCACTGAGGAAGAAATACCTACCCTGGGTATGAGTGTCACTATCCTAGGAGCGGGGACCTCATCTGAATGAAAAATGGGGCAAAGGGAGCTGAGGAGATGGCTCAGAGGTAAAATGGTTGCCGTGTGAGTATGGGGACTGGGGTTCAGATCCCCAGAACCCATGTAAACACCAGGCAGCTGGGCCAGTTCACCTGTGACCTTATCTTTAGGGAGGCAGACATAGGATCTCCAGAGCAAATTGGCTAATGGAGGCCAGCCAAATTGGTACGTTCTCACCTCAAGTGAGAGACTCTATTTCAGTTCATAAGCTAGAGTGCCATCCAGGGGAATACTTAATGTCAGGCTCAGGCCTCCACATGCACGATCCCTCACATGCACATGCATGCACATACATAAGCATGCATACACACACGTGCACACCACACACATATGCACCTTCCAAAAACTAAGGAAGAAAGAGAAAATGAACTGTACACAGCATTTATCTCTCTCTGCTTTCTGCAGGTATGACGTGACCTTACACTCCTGTCGCCTTGACTTTCCCAATATACACTCTCAATGCACAAGCCAAAACAAACACTCCCTTCCTTAAGTTGCTCTGGTCAGGTATATAGTGCCCCTCCAAGTCAGTGTGTAGCTTACAGTGGCAATTATATGGTACTCCATTCTCTTCCCCAGGCATGGTTAGTAGACCACAGTGGGATGGAAATTCAGATAAAAGGACGACTGACCAATAACCTTCTCCCAAGAATGGCATATCTGTTGTCAAGCACTTTGAAAGTGTCACCAGAGAACTCACAAAGAACTGGTGGTCTCTAACCTCTAACTGCTCTTGTGAGGTAAAGTTGAAGTGGGTCCCTCTGCGTCTATGGAGGGTTGGCATATTCGAAGGCTCACAGAGTCAGTGTATATAAGGACTGGCTAAATTTATGCACTCTCATTAGTACAGAAGTTCTTTTGAGGGACACCAGGTTGCACCCCAGCAGCTCAGATTCTGACTCAGAACTCAGAAGGAGGTGACTGAATCATGGGCCGTCTGCTGCTCCTTGTGCCTAACTCATCCCATTTTCTGTTTCTTTCCAGCAATCTTTCCCCACCGCATTGTAATAAGCCTTAAATCATAGGCTTGGGGCATAGTAATCCTAAAACCATGTCTGCCTATTGCCTTTTCAATCACTTTTCCCCCATTGAATCCAGAGAAAATAGTGAAAGGCTTGGTCAGGTGCGTCTAGAAGGAATTCATCCTACAATTAGAGAAGAAAGGTGCCATTTTGTTAGGCCCCTGAGGCCTGGAATAGATGGGGTTGGGTTTTCAGAGCTCATATCACAGGACAGTCTTACCTCCAAATATACCGAAATCCCACTCTAACTTGCTGCTTCCAGTCAATTTGTCCTCCTCTGAGGAGCCTGTCCTTCTTTCCCCTGTGTCCTTCCATGAAAGCATAGGCTTTTGGACGCTTGCACGATGCCCGGTGTGATCTCAGACACTGATATATGGCATGGTCTCAGACACATGTGCTGATGCCCAGGGTGATCTCAGACACTTACACTGATACCCAGTGTGACCTTAGACATTTAACACTGATATCTGTTGTATCTCAGACACACTGATCCCGGGTGTGATCTCTCAGTTGGCCCTGTAGTGCACAATGGCAGGTCCCCTGGATCGCTCTGCTTTGGCTGAAAGGTCAAGTTTACTTTGTTTCTCTTGCTGTTACCCCTTGCCAATCATTCCTCTAATTTGACTCTATAAAGCCCTGACAAGTCACATGCCTTTTTTACCCTTATAGGAAGAGAGAGGGGACAGTTGTATCACATCTGCTAGAAAGGTTTCTAAGTACCCTTTTAAAACATTCTATGAATGTCCACCCCACCTCCATTTTCCTATGTCTTCCCTCTTCAGTGTTTCCTGGTATGCCTTTATTATATGAGAGTCCCCATGCTGTGCCACTCTAGGGATTGAATCATAATGCCCTGTTTCCTGCAAAGGACTCTGCAACACCTTCTAAAGAAACCCAACACCAGCATGTATGCCATGAGGTGCTAATTGCCTCAGACCTGGACCCCCTGTCATACCAGCTGAAGTGCACACTAGCAGGGACCACCTACTGCAAACCTTTGGCAGAGCAGCCCTGATGCCAGGGCGGGGGATGCCTTGGTACCATGTTCAGCATCTTCCTTTTATAAAGGGAAGTTCTGCAAGGTAAGTTACACATCCAGGTTCACCCGGCTGCCAAGAAGCATAGCTGGCAGCACCCCTCAGAAGCCTGTGCTGGGCATCCTTTGTTTGGAGCTCAGAGAGGAAGAGCGTACCCTCTGTTTATCTATCATTGTTCTGTAAGGCTTGTCTCCGTGTCCTGCACTTACGAGAGACTGAATAAGGGAGTTTATGGACCAAAGATGAGAGCCTTTCAGATCACCAGTGATGCTGTGTGATTCTTTCCCCGTGAGAGGTGGCAGCCTGTCAGCACATGGACCATGACTGCAGATGGCTTGGGTGCCAAGCCGCTCTATCACTGGCTTCATAATCTAGAGAAAGTTCCTTAATCTTACTGTGCCTCAGTTTCCACGCCTATAATTCTAAGGAGGCTGCTGTATACAGCTGTCATGATTAAATACTAGATACATACACTTACAACAGGGTGTCCATTTTAGAAAGTGCTATACAAACTTATTTAATTAATAATTAATTAATGGGTATTATCATCAATCTGTAGTGTGGCTGGAGGAGAGATGAGTCTTGAACTCACCCAGTAGCCTATGTCCTCAAATTCATGGTGACCCTTCTGCCTAAGTTTTTCAATTGCCACTTACACACAGGTACCATCACACCTACCTTAAGTTATTGCTATGGCTGAGGATATGGGGATATTGGAATTTTGAAAATGTTAGTAAAGCCAAAGAATAAGAAATAGGTGCTTCCTGGTCTTCAAGAGGCCTTTAGGGTGTTGCATTTGAGGGTATTTTAGGAAAATTGTAGAAAAAGGAGTCATCAGGCCAAATGGTTCTGATCTTGGCTCAGTTACAGCTGTGGCTGGGATTTTGCTTGAGTCCCAAGGTCCTGGTCACCTGAGAACTACAACCTTCCTCAGCCCTGGCCTTGGGGGTGTGTGCTGATCGCTACACCTGCACTCAAGTCACCTGAACACAGCAGGCCAGGGCTTCGAGAGAAACGCACTGCTTTCCCGTGCCAACACTCAGCAGAGGTATAGAGTCCTTCGATGGAATAAAGAGATTTGGCCATTCATTATTATAGGGCACTGGGTAAATAATGAAACAGCCCCACCACAGAAATTCCACTGGAAACTCAATCTTCAAGAAGGGGAAAGTATAGATAGCCAAGACTGCACTAGAATTTCGGAGCAAATAGATAGTCATAAAATAATATACAAGCCATCCAATTATATCTCCAGGTTCCACAAATGATGGGATAGAAAAGAGGGTACCTCTGTAGTCCCCCTTTATCTTCCACATCTGCATTTTCCTCAGGCCATTATTCTCTTCTCTTGTTCATTCTCTCCCTCCATCAGGGACTGGGTTTCCCAGGACACCCTGCCTCATTTTCTGTCTGCAGCAGACACAGCCAAGGTGACTGTCGTGGAGTAGATCTTCCTGCCCCTTTATAAATCTGAGCTATTCATGCCACTCCAGCCCTGGTCAGCCTCTAAGTCTAAGCACAGCACCCTGGTCCTTGGCAAAGCTCTGTACTCTTGGATTGTTTGCTGTGCTGTTCAAATCCATAAAGCCAACAGAGAAAGGCAAGGAAACTCTTCAGGAGGTAGAGACTCCCCTTTCACCATAGAGACGTCAACACACACATCGGCTAATTCCCGTTCCCCGTCATAGTCCAATTTCCAACTGGGAAGCTCCAGGGCCTTAATGGGCTCTAAGGATGTTCATTTCTGTTAATTTCGTAGCTGACGATTTCTTTGCCAGTTTAAGCTGCCTGCAGACTGGGATTTGTTAGCCCTCATTAGAAGGGAAAAGGTGTAGTCCCGCACTCCACAGCATAAATCACATCTTCAGGTGGTTTTAGCATGCTAGAACATTCCTGAGCACAGGGCCTGATGTGAATAATCCCCAGGATGTGGGCCTGCGTCGGGCAGCCCGTGCTAGAACACTTCTCCGATCCCATCTGTGATTCACCGAACATCCATGCTGAGGCACAGACAAAGGTGAATTAGTTCCAGACAAAAATGCATCAATGCTCTATTGAATAGTCAATTATTAAACACATAATGGAATCCGTGGTTAGCAAGGCATGCTAGAGATGTGCTGTGCTTGCTCAATTTCTAAAGGAAGAGGAAGCTGGCTGGTAATGTTTGAAAAATGAAACAATTCAGTGATATTTATGATAAACTTGAAAACACATTTTTCCCCTCGAAGACTGGGGCGCAGAATTGCTGTTCCTTATCCACACTTTCTTTCAGTTAGGCCTGGGACAGTCTAATGTTAAAATTCAATACTCAGTGAGTAGACCATCCGAAGTAGCCAAACACCGAACCCTGTCCCAGTTTTGGGTTTGCTTTGCCCGTTAGCCATCCCGAATAAGGATGTGAGTGTTCTGAAACTCACGGGGGCCCTGCACAAAAGCAACAGGGCTGAGCTCCTCTGCCTATGCTGGGTCCTTGGCCTCAGGTCTCAGAAGGATTCTGCACCATCATCTTCTCTGCAGTCTACGCTTGCCTTACGCTAGGCAAACTGCCCTGGGATGAGAGATGCTGCCGGGTGGTTTGGATTCAAAGTGCTACCCTTGCATGCTCAACTCAACGACTGAGTTAAAAGTCACCTCTGTTGGTCCTGTCAGGAGTCAATGGGTAAGAGCAGTTCTGAGTCCTCTCTGACTTGTGTCTTTGGGTAACTTCACAGACCTGCTGGTTTTACTCATCTGTAAAGTGGGTGGGTTGGGTTTTAAAAACAAAGTGTGTTGTGACATTGGGATCAGATGACCAGTTTTGGAGGTCTGTGTGGTTTGGTGAACAGTCTTTATTCACCTGGACTGAGCTAAAGACAGCCATGTCTTCTTTCTCTGCCATTACCTATATTATATTACTTTCAAGTCATTCCCACTTATCAGAGTGGAACATCTGGAAGCATTGGGAAGTCTTTACCCTGACCCCAAAGGAGAGAAGGAAGGTGTGTTCCTCTGTAGGCTCCTGGGAGTCGAAGATGTGGCCACCTTTCAAACAAGCATCTCTTTGGTCGAGATGATGCCGTACTGTGTAGGGATAATCTCTTATATACTGTGTGGAAGCATCCCTGCCAATAAAAAGCTGATAGCAAAAGGCAGGAAGTAGAAGGTAGGAGTTGTGGTAGAGACATAGGAACTCTAGGATGAGTCAGGCAGGCATTGGGAGGTTTGCTCCAGATTCAGAGGAAGTTGATTGTATGAAACTGAGGAGAGGTGACTAGCCATGGGTCAGACAAACATTAGTTAAACGGGCTAATAAATTACGAGATAGTCAAGGAACAAGCCTAGGCATTAATTTATAGATAATAAACCTCTGAGTTGTTATTCTGGAACTGGGGCATGGGTAGAAAACCCTGAGGTTACACCCCCACTTAAACAAGTAAGACAGAAAAGGACCTCCTGAGGACAGGTTTAAGGGAAAACACTGGAGGTCCTCTCACACAGGAGAGACCATAAGATGGGGCCTCTGCATTGATACTGAGACAGCAATGGTCTGTGTGATGAGTTGTCTCTAGACCCCTTACTTGTGTTTAAGGATGCTGAAACCCCGGAGCTCCTTCCTGTTCTTAACTAATTTTCCCAGGGAGAAGGGACTAGCTTTGCATCCAGAGTCCTTATGTCCTCCTCTCATTGTACTCCTCTCCTGGACACCAGGACCGGGCAGCAGCCTTCTGAACCAGACTCCTCAGCTGGCAAAGGATAAGCTATGCCAACAAACTTTCCCAAATCCTTGTGGTTTAGCCCCACATGAGTTCATTTGTCACTCAGTGTAACTCGGGTCAGCAAGGGAGTGCCGCTACCTAGTCACCCTGGGACTTAGAGTCCCTCATTTTAAGATATCATCCTCACGCATGTATTCTGAGAGTGCCACACAGGCAGATGCAGGTTGGGGCAGATCTCTTCATGAGTCTCAGATGGCATGGGCTTGAATTTCGTTAATGAATGCCACATTTCGTCACATACTTCTTCCAGGGGCTCGTCCTGTCTATCTCCACAACTGATTATTGTAGCATACTTGTTTGGTAATGCTGCAACCAGTTGGGACTGGACTTGTCTGGACTGCACTGGGTCTGATCGTGACCTTGTGAATTTGTATAGTCCCTTTATTTTCCGGCACTTTTTCGATTTATCACCTCAGTCCCCCAGCATCTGAGAAGTCAGACACAGCTAAACTCAGCACCCTCAACTCTTCCCTTGCAGATGTGGCTGGCCCTTCTACTGATGGGCACGTGAAGTGACAGCAGACAGACTGAGGTGTCACGTCTCTGCTCCATCCTCTTCCTTCTTCCCTATCACCGGTCCAGACTCCTACTAGGTGTCTTGTGCCAGCCTCAGACCCACCCATCTTTCCACATTCACTGTATCACCTGAGATCTGCAGAGTCCAAGATTCTAGTTTAATGATGTAATGATAATTCTATTGGCTCCTATCACACATCCGATGGCTGGAGCCTGTGTGGAACACATCGGGTTCCAAAGGGGGTGGGGAGAACCGTGTGTATCTGTGAAATTCCCAGAAAAGACTTTTTAAAAAGCTCTTTAAAATGTGTTAGAACTGTCAAAAGTAAAAGATGTGGCATTTTAAATTGTTAAATACAAATCACAGCTCTGTTTGGTACGAAACAACATAAAATTGCAATTTTTTTTTAAACAAAAGAAGTACACACAGAGACGCGTCGAACAGGGTGATTTGCACACACGCTCATTTCTTACTCTCTTCTGAGATAACAATAAAATGGCAGAAAAAGGAAATTCAAATGGTATAAATCTTCGGAGACCAGAGAACAGAAGCAAAGACGATAGCGGGGAAGAAAGGGCACATGATTGGGAGTGTGGGGATGTGGGTGGTAGAGACAGTGGGGATATTCTGTCTGCTGCAAAGGAAGCAGTAAGAACCTAACATTTCTTCATCGAAAGGTAAAAGGGTTCAGGATGAGGAGGCCTAGTGCCTTCAAGGCCGAGTCTGAAGCAGACAGACAGACCCCACATGTGTACAGAAAGCAGGTGAACTCTGGACTTCTCCTTCCTTAGCTGATCATGGGAGGTGGGTGTAGAAACCCCACCAGGGAGACCCTGATAAGAACATTCAAAACTGAGAACAGGGGCCCTAAGGAGATCCTGAAGACAGAAGGATCAAGTCAAAGCCCACAGCAGACCGGAGACTAGCCTCTCTCCGTCATGATCCCACCAGGATGTCGACAGCTTAGCTGTCAGATCTAGTATGTTTTCTTATTCTAAGTGTCTTCATTTCCGGAGAGATGATATGAGGATAAGAAGGAGAAAGATGAGAGAGAGTCATACAAAGATAAGTGGAAGCCAAAAGGGTATCGCACTTAACGGTACAACCCAGAATGCTGCTGGTTAAGACAGAATACTTAAAATCCTTAAAGGAACTTCTTACCCATGTAGAATTCTCCACATCATCACACTGACAAGAATAAAACAACAGCCTCTTGGCATCCCTCTGATTTTTTAAGGAGGGTGTCAAAAATATAACAAACAAACAAACAGGAGGTAGAGGAGTCAGAATGGGGGAGGGGCTTGGCAAGCTGGTGACCAAGGTGCTCTGGGATGACAGCTGTGCAGGAGAGCAAGGAAGCAGTTTTGTGGTCCAGGGCAGCAGCTCGAGGAGAGCAGCCCAGGAGATACATAGCTGGGAAATAATGAAACTCAGAGATTTATCTCATATACTTGACTTCAACGAGAAGTGTTTGTATCTGGGGCTACACTTAACTTGAATTAGTGATTGACACCTGGAAAACCAAAACCAACCAACCAATCAACCAAACAAAAACCAAACAAAAAACCAAAAACCTCAAGCAAAGGACAAGGTAAAGCAATTTCAACGTCGGTGAATATGGAAGACAGAAGAAAATAAGTGTAATTATAACGTGCTATTTGTCTCGGTTGTGAGCAACATGTCCATGGTGCAAGACAGAAACAGTCATGGTACACCCAAACATTTATGATGTGATTGTATTGGGAGGCCGGGAGGAAAGGTCGTGTGTGTGTGTGTGTGTGTGTGTGTGTGTGTGTGTGTGTGTGTGTGTGTGTGTGTGTGTCGGGGAGGGTTAGGGGGTAGGAATGGGAACAGACCCAAACTGACACATCTGTGGGTAGATGTTGATATGATACGGCTTAAAATAGATGCGGCTTTTAGGCATCTTACTTAGCAAGATGCAAACACGAACAAGGAACACGTTCAAGAGTTGGATTCATTTCATTCTGAAGTTCTGGACCAGAGTGGGTAGGACTAAGCAGTGAAACAGGCAAAGCTGGATCCTTTAACAGTGTTTCCTTCCTTCCTTCCTTCCTTCCTTCCTTCCTTCCTTCCTTCCTTCCTTCCTTCCTTCCTTCCTTCCTTCCCTTCCTTCCTTTCCTTTTTTTTCTTCCTTCCTTCCTTCCTTCCTTCCTTCCTTCCTTCCTTCCTTCCTTCGCTCCTTTCTTCCTTCCTTCCTTCCTTCCTTCCTTCTTTCTTTCTTTTTGAGGTTATTCTTATGTAATTTCCTCTTTCCCTTTCCCCCCTCCAAGCCTCCCCTCCCCCATGCACTTGCTCTCTTTGTCCAGGGCCTTCTTTTTCAATAATTGTTGTCACATACAAAACATATGCATACAAGTAACATGAAGCGGATCGATCGAACTGTATTCAGATGTTTAGAGTGTGGTGGTTTGAATAGGTATGCGCCCCGAGTGCCTGAATGCTTGGCTCGTAGGGAGTACTATCAGGAGGTGTTGGAGGAAGGGTGTCACTGTGGAGTTGGGCCTTGAGGTCTCATACATGCTCCAGTCTGGCCCGTGTGGCACACAGTCCCCTTCTGCTGCCCATGGATCAAGTTGCAGAACTCTCAGGTCCTTTTCCAGAACCATGTTTGGCCTGCATACATACCGCCATGCTTCCCGCCATGATGATGGACGAAACCTCTGAACCTGTAAGCCAGCCGTTAAATGGTTTCATTTATAAGCATTGCCATGACCGAGATGTGTCTTCACAGCGATGAAACCCTAAGACGCAGAGCTAGATTCTTTTGATGTTGGACACTTGCATGATACCAGGCCACTCGACAAAGAGAGTTACAAAAAGAAAAGCTAGCAAGAAGGCTCTGGAGGGCTTTGTCCAAATGTGGGGCCCAGAAGTTTAACACCAAGGCTTTTGGTTAGTATCCCCTTAGCCACAGGAAACTATGGTATTATTCATTGCCCACCACCCGGAGCTGGTGTCACATGTGCTACTGTTATCTTCCGGTGCTGCCTGACCCTTGAGTACCAAGTCTGATTTTCAAGTTGGGAGTGCAAGCGTTTATTGGGCACAGTTCCATGCTTTCTGGGAGGCCACTCTTTTAATTGGGGACAGGGGAAATAGAGAAGAGCTCCAAGTTGTCCTTGCTTCTGAGAAAGCTCCAGGCCATCTGTGAACTTAAGGCACACTCTAAATCCGGAACTCAGTGAGAAGGAGTTCCAGGCAGGTGAATAAGCCATGGCACCTGGGGGATTTCTTATAGAACGGGGTTTGGTCCTTTTTCTTTGCTGTAGATGTTTTAAATTTTCACACAAATGAAGCATCAAAAGTATAGACGTTCTGTTATTATCAGCATTACCAATCAAATAAACCTGAGCTTGCAGTCGCCTCAGTCTCTCCCTTCCCATGGTTTGTGCATATGCACTGCTCTGAAATGGGGGTGCCTGACCAACTCCTACTACATTGTGGAGAGCCAAGCTGGGCTCCTTCCAGGAAAACTTTGAGGGTACCCAGGCCGAGTGAGTCTTTCTCCTTTGGTCCCGACAATTCAGGAGTCCTTCCATCAGTGCCCAGATTGCACAGGAAATAAAGTGGCTGCTTCCCCTCTGGACACCAGCTAATATAAGTCAGAAGGTGTTTTGCTGATTATGACGGTATCTGGTTCAGAACGGGGCACACAGTAGGTACTCACAGGGTGCTGCCTACACACCAAACCAGGCATGTGCTTTTCCCAACCAAGCTGGCTGGAGTAGTGTAAGGGCAGGGATGGGGGAACAGGTGTGTGGGTGCAGACTTGGAAGCCTGGAAGCTTTCCACAGGTGCAAGCCATTTGCAAATTCACAACCTCTGAGACAGGCAGGCCAAAGCTCCAGAGACAGATGCTAATTTGGTGCTTTCTTTAGTTCATTCCTGCTTGCAAAGTTGTTGAAAAGACAGCCAGCACTAGTCCTATAGGGGTTTGGAGGCCCCTTAGAGTCAGGTCAGAAAATACCCAGAAAACAAATTTTCAGCACAAATAAGATTTGTTACCCCAGAAGGGCAAGCAGGAACAGGGTGTGTGGGCTGTCTCTGGATCAGGCAAAGACAGGCCACAAAAAAGCAGCAGGTGGTTTTTTGCAGGAGTTTTTTTTTTTTTAATTAAATTAAAAAATTTTTTAAACTTATTCATGACACATCCCACTCACTGCTCCCCTCCTGGTCACCCCCTTTCACAATCCTTCCCCCTCCCCCTCTCCTTCTCCTCTGAGCAGGTGGGGCACCCCTGGGTATCCCCTCTACCATGGCACTTCAATTCTCTGCAAGGCTAGGCACTTCCTTTCCCACTGAGGCCAGATAAGGCAGCCCAGCTAGTAGAACACGTCCCACACACATGCAACAGCTTTAGGGACAGCCCCTCGCCACTTGTTCAGGACCTACATGAAGATCAAGCTGCACATCTGCTACGTATGTGCGGGGAGGCCTAAGTCCAGCCTGTGTATGTTCCTTGGTTGGTGGTTCAGACTCTGAGAGCCCCGAGGTCGAGTTAGTTGACTCTGTGTGGTCTTCCTGTGGAGTTCTTATCCCCTTTGGGGCTCATGATCACTCCTCCTATTCTTCCACAAGAGTCCCCAAGCTCCACCCACTGTTTGGCTGTGGGTGTCTGAGTCAGCTGCTGGGGGAGCCTCTCAGAGAACAACATTCTCCTGACTGCAAGCATATCAGCATCATTAATAGTGTTAGGGATTGATGCTTGCCCATTTCCCTCACTTGAGGAGGCGGGAGACATTGCCAAAATGAGACAGAGACCTGGGATGAGGGAGGCGCCCAAGAATCAATGGGAGTGACCTTAGCTGTGGCTCACAACATGGAACCTATGGAACCTGTCTGGGGTGAGTTGACATTTATCCATCCTCCCAGAAAAAGTTCACACAACAGAATGCTTACTCTCACCTGCCTAGAAGCTCATTTCTGTACCTCTGGCTGTTTGACAATTTTCCACCCTCATCTTAAAACTTGTGAATTGTGAAAAAGACGATGTGGTTTGGGGCATGGGAACCTATGAATATTTTAAAACGACTAGTTGTAGACTCGATTAGACTAAAATATTTACCAAGTTTAGTATCAGTCCATGTCCCTCTATTTCATACAGAAGGGCTAAGGTCCAAGCACGCAAATAACAAATTTAAAAAATGGGAAGGGAATCAGAAGAGGTGATTACTCCAAGAAGACATAAAAATGGCCAGCAGCTGCACGAACTGATGTTCAGCACAGCCAGTTAGCAGGAAAACAAAAACCCAAGCTTCATCCCGAAGCGCTTCACTCCACTGCCATACTTATAATCAGTTGGATAACAAGCTCTGGCAAGGACCTATAGACGCTGGAACCTTTACATACGGCTGGTGTGAATGTAAGATGATGCAGCCGCTTTGGAAAACAGTCTAGCAGTTACTCAAAATGTTAAACATAGCGTTACATAAGGCCCAGAAATTCCATTTCTAAGTATACACCTGCAAGAAGCAAAAACATATGTCCATATGAAAATTCGTCTCGGAGTGTCTGGAGTTGCATTACTCACAACAGATAAGTCGTGGAGATATCCCATGTGCTCATGGGCTGATGAACCACAGACCGTCTATCCACGCAGTGAAGTGTTACTTAGCCATGCAAGGAGTGACGTTCTGGAAGGTGAAATAAGCCGGTCTCAAACAGCAATGTATAGCACTATTTTATTTAAATGAAGCGTTCACTAGACGAGTTTACAGACACAAATTGGATTAGTACTTGGCCAGTGGGGGAAGGAAGGGGGAGCCTTTGGTAATGGGTGAAGTTTATTTCTAGGTTGATAATTGTGGCTTTGTTACTCCTGTATGAGTTAAGTCAAACCTCAGTTCAGTATACACTGTTGCAGGCGAGTTGTACGGTGTGTGCGCTCTATGAAGCTGCTGGTCTCTAGCACTTGAATTCTGAGTTATTTCTAAGCAAATTTGGCATCTTCTGTCACTTTGGATAAGCCCAGTGCTAAGCCCCAGGAAGGCTATTCACACAGAGATTTATCATAGATAAGCAAACAGTTCCAACATCTATGAACCATTATCTGTGTGCCTGTGCGTGTGTGTGTGTGTGTACGTGTGTGTGTGTGTGTGCACATGCATAGTGGGGTGCAAAAGGAGTCAGAAGGAGGAAGGAAGAGATGAAGAGAGAGAGAGAGAGAGAGAGACAGAGAGACAGAGAGAGAGAGAGACAGAGAGACAATAGAAGAGTGAAATCACCTGTGTTTTAGTTCCAGCTGCACTGGTTCTTGGCCTGCATGGTGCCTAATCCTGGAACTCTGGTCCCTGCTATGAAAGAAGAGGTGGGAGGTGAAGTCTCAGAGCTACCTGCAGCTTTGAGAGAGGACAAGACTGACTGGGATCTTGGTACTAGCTCTGCCACAAGTTTGCACAGCTTCAAGCCCCTTTTGGCCTTGGCAGCTCTCTTTCCTTGTCAGCTGGGTTGTTTGTGGTTTCTGGGACCACCTTGTCCTCAAGCAACAGTGACCTCCTACACCTCCACATCATGATTCTAGTTGTGTCCGTGGCCACATGTACCAGAGTGGAGAATAGTCAGGTGGTTCATCTCCCTTCTACTTCCCGATCCCAAATTCCCATTTTCCTTCAGAATGGGGTGATAGGGTGGATGGAGGACCAGAGGAAGGAGGGATGGGGAAAAGGAGAGCCTTGGCTGTAGGAGATGTGACAGTTTCTAGAATTGGTCTCAGCTTCTGACTAGGGGGTTGAAGAGGGTGGGGCAGCAGCAGGCATGGGCTGGGGGGCATCAGTTGGTCACCCTGGGAGCCATTTGGGTGGGAGGTACAATTACTTTGGGATCCTTGCTGGCAGCAGGGTCCTTTCTTCTTAGAAGCAAGCGTTGTGAGTGTCTCTGTGTTTAGAGACCTGTCCCCATAGGCCTTATATCCTAGTGAAATCATCAGCACAGCAGTCACCCTGTGCTCACAACAGTCAGTGGCACAGCCTATTAGGTATCTCTGTGAGGGAACCGACTTGCTCCCACTCTGCAGATGGGGACCTTCAGCTGCTGAGACAATTCCAGAAGCTGCACAGGGTCCTGCTATATCCACGTATGTAGCCCTACTCCCTCTACCCAATGTGGTACAATTCTGGGACTATCTAGATGTTTCCTTCTCTGTGCTGACCCCTCATCCCTGACAAGCTTACTAATGGATGATGGTACTTAGCAGCATTTGCCAACCTTGGAGATTTGATAAGCAGAGCAGTGGGCACGTGTAGCTAATCCTCTTTCTTACTCCTGACGAGGTGGTTGGGCATCACATCCATACCACAGTCCCAAGTACTCCTCAAAGACTGTCTCTTCACAGGCACCTGCTATACCCTTGGAAATAGCGTGGTCACTGAACTTTCTGTGGCCACATCCCTGTGATATCCATAATGGAGTCTCTGTCAAAACTCTTGTTAAGGCTATTTTTAAAAAAGTCCCATTTAGCATAGGAGTGATGCCAGAAACGCAGGCTATAAAGAAAGACGACAAATGAGCACTTCCTCTTCCAATTCCATCCCGGGCCTGGAGCGTCAAGGCTTATGCGGAGTCTATTCTAGGACACCCCAGACAGAAGCTTCTCCCTTCCCCCACCTCATTTCTATAATGCCAACCAAGATGCAATGCCATTGGCATGCTCTGGGTGTCTAGGATAGCACACAAGTCAATGGGATAGAGCGATTGTCATTATGGAGACAAAGGTAGGGGGTCACAGTTAGAAATAGAGCTAAGTAAACAAAATCAGAGTCTTTCTGAACCCCACATTCCCACAGTGCTGGGGGTGGAGGGAAGGCGGCTTATGGTGTGCTAGAGAATGCGTTATGAAGAGGTTGGATCATACCAGGGAGTGCTTTGTAGCACTCCATGCCGTTTTAAGTGGAACACTACATATTTATATACATCCATCCATATACTCACTCTACCCAATCAGCACTATTATCATCTCCACTTCATAATTGAGGAAACTGGCTCTCAGAGGTTAAGTGGAGCTGGGATTCAAAACTCCGATGTCAGACTCAAATCGCGAGCTCTTAGCCCTGCACTGTCCGCCTGTTAAAGGCAGGCCCAAGGTGGCTTATCCTGGTGGTCACCTGGACATGGTGGAAGTTGTCAAGTGGCTGTGACCCCTGCAGAGGACTTCACTTCCTGTTGCCATTACCCCCGTGGCACCCTCCAAATACCACGTGTTTTCTCCTACTTCAATGCAAAATCTACTGTCTCCTTTTTGCATTGTGTTATGGCTTGAATGTGTAACTCCCCCCCCCAATTCCATGTGCTGAAAATTTGACCCCCTGAGTAGCAGTATTAGGAGAGAGTGCTTAGAATAAAAAGAATAAGATCTACCCTCATGGTTTTATGGCCAGATCAATGCCTTAAGGAAGGGATGAGCCTGTCTTAGAGTGAGCTCAGCCCCACACTCGCTCTTGGGCAGGAAGACCTTGGCTGGGTGCTTGTGCTCTGGATTTTCCTCACTCTAGGCTCCTGTCTCCTCTTGTTTCTGTCAGCACTCCAAGGCATTCCATCAGGACAGCACAGGACATGTGGAAAACCTCCTGTTCTGATCCACTCTGGCTCTGGGAGAACAGAGGTGTCTTTGTTCTCTCTGCGCCCCTTGACCCGCGAGCCAGGCCTAGCCTCATGCAGGAGTTCAACTCACGGACTGTGTGGTTGACACAAGGTGGAGAGTCATGGAGAAACAACTGCTTAGGTTGGGTAGCCACAGGAAAAAAGTATCAGGGGACAGGAATCCTCAGAGGACCTGAAGGCCTTGGGGGACACCAGGACAGAAAGACAAAATCACCAGGCCCTGAATGCCTGAATGCATAAATCTGTAGCTGCTATATGGCATGAGAGATTATGAGGGACACAGACAGAGCCAGTAAATATAACCAGGAGCCACTAAAAAGGTTTCTGGTGGCTGTTGGGATGTTAGAGTGACTGTGGGCTGGAGGCTCTGATGGGGAGTCAGAAAGTCAGCTGCTAGACACCCTCTATGCCACGAGGCAGATAGAAACCCAAATAGGTGCTGAGGGCCCCCCATCACACTCTCTCTTCCTCAGTGCTGTTATGGAAGGAAAACCAGGGGTTCTGCTCAAAGTCTCTCCTGGGATAGCATCAGCCATACACAGCATCACAGTATCCCTTCCATCACAAGGACTGAGTCTACAAGCTGCCCTCCCCGCCCCTCCACCCCTGCTGCAGTTTCAAACATTATTTTCCTCTTGTACAAGGAACCCAGGCTCTCCCATCATGCAGAGGACGACAGAGAAGAGAATTGCTCCCGCTCAGCAGAATTGATGCAAATGCCAACTCTGATTTGAAAACAGCCCTGTCTTTGGCAAGCCAAGTTTCTCCCTCATAAGCTCCTGTGAGTTCCCAAGAGAAGTTGAATAATCACTTATAAGAATAATAAAATCGTTTTCTCCATTTGGCAACATGTTTCCCAACAGAGTTGGCCGTGAAGTAAGCACTGATTTTTGGGACTCTGTTTTGCTAACAAAGCCCCGTCTCTTAGCGGCACAGAACAGCTGGGGTCGCTCAACTGCACATGCACACTGCACATGCACACTGCACACCTTTTGCTTGTGCCTAGAGGGAGAGGGAAGCAAGATGGAGGTAGGACTTCTTGTGGGTGTTTTCTCCTTTCCCCACTGTTGTTTTGGTAATATTACCTAACCTGGTTATTCCCTTTCCCCCCCTCATATGCATTTCCCTTTTCTAGATGGTAGTGGTTAATTTTGTGAGAAGTTGGGCGAAGAGATACCTAGTCAATTGGTAAATATTATTTCTGTATGTATCAGTGAGTTTTTTTTTTTTTTTTTTTTTTTAGAAGAGGTTGACACGCGGGATGAAGGAGTTGAGACTATGTATCCCAGGCCATCCTTAAACTCTTGATATTCTTCCCTTAGCCTTTCACATCTGGGATTACAGAAATGCATCATCTCATCTCTTGAGTTTGGCATTTGCACAGATAAACTGAATGATGGCAGGCCTTTCTTACCAATGAAGGTGAGCATGGCTCTGTCCCCAAGACCAGGCCAGAACTGAAAGGCAGAGAAGGGTATATACTTTGTCTTCTAGAGCTTGGACCTCCATCATCTCTGACCATCAGAACTCCTGGGTCTCCCTCAGGCTTGGGGGTTCTAAGACCTGTATCTACAATCTATCCTCCTCCCCAGCTCCAGGCTTTTAGATCTGGACTGAGTCACATCACTGACGGAATTAATCAGGGTTCTGTCGAGTCACAGAACTTATGGACTGTCTTTATATATTAAGGGAGTTTATCATGATGACTTGCAGTCTGTAGTCCAACTAACCCAACAAATGGGCAGCTGTAGCTGGGAAGTCCAAGAATTTAGAGTTTCTCAGATCCACCAGGCTAGTCGTTTGAGCTGATCTTCTGTAGAAGTAGATTCCAACAGACGTGCTGGCCAAGTAAGTGCAAGCAGTTGAAGAAGAGTGAGCCTTGCTCCTTCCATTGTCCGTATGTAGGCCTCCAGCAGAAGGTGTGTATCACTTTGCCTGGATCTGGGACTTGCTTTGTCCCAGGCTGACCTCGAACTCAGAGATCTTTTTGCCTCAATCTCCTGGGATTAAAGGCATGGACTGCCTTGCCTGGGTCTAAGCTTTTCATAACCATGAGGCCTTAAGATCTCCATTCCAAGATCCAGATCAGAAGCTTGTGTCTTCCAGCCTCAAGATCTAGATCCCAGGTGAGCCCTCCGATTCTGGCTTATAGTTCATTCCAGATATAGTCAAGTTGGCAACCAGGAATAGCCATTAGAGTGACTCTCTTGGATCCCTAGTTTGCAGGTGGCAGATGGGAAAGCCCCTTGTCTCCATGATGATGTGAACCAGTTCCAGCCATAAGTCCCACACACTACCTCCTGTTGTGTCTATTTTTCTAGGGAAACTTGACTAATTCATAGACCCTAGGTTTATCCTTATTTACTGATTCCTTAGGTGAGCCTTTGCCTGAGCCATCTGAGTTAGTTCTTGTGGAATCTCTGATTCTTCCCTTAATTCTGATTGACAAGTCTTTCTACCAAAGCCTAGGAAAGAAGAAGACATTCAGTGTGTGTGTGTGTGTGTGTGTGTGTGTGTGTGTGTGTGTGTGTGTGTGTCTGTCTGTCTGTCTGTCTGTCTGCCTGTCTGTCTGTCTGTCTGTCTGTGTGTATGTGTCTGTGTGTCTGTCTGTCTGCCTGCCTGTCTGCCTGTCTGTCTGTCTGTCTGTCTGTCTGTGTGTATGTGTCTGTGTGTGTGGTATGTGGTGGGGTTGGGGTAGACTGTAAGTAGCTGGCTCTGGTTTTACCATTTACTGACTGAGGTAAGTGAAGAAAGCTTTCCGAGACTCATTTTTTTGTATGTATAAAATGAGAGTTACAACAACAATCTCACAAACTGTTATAGTAAAAATAATTTGTATAAAATGGTTTTCATGGTGCCTGTTCCATAAGTAAGCTCCAAACTGATGGCATCTGTCCTTATCATCTCTCCCCTTCCCCCACTCGCCACCCCCCATCCTCCTCTTTGTGTCATCATTTCTTATATTCCCTACAGCTGTTACTGGTCTGAAGAGGTATCAAATGCTCAGGGTGAACTCACTAAGCACAGTAGGCCAATTAACAAATAGAATATAAAATGAGTTGTATTCATCTTATACTAACGTGATCATAAAATATAATTTGTATTTATTTATTTATTTATTTTTAATGGAGAAAGTGGCCCAAGGAGCCAGAAGTACCTAGGGGTGCCCCACAGTGCTATAGTCAGGATCTGGTTCGATATACATTAGCCAGCAGACCCATCTGTGGGTGCCATGATGCCTCCAGGACAGGAATTTGTGGGCGCTTAGGGTCGAGTGCAGGCCCAACTGCTCAGCAAAACCTTAGGAACTATGATCTGGTCTTCCAAGGCAGAGAAATCGTCCTGTCCTACCTAGCACATCGACGTATGTTAAGTGACTAAAGCTTTCTTAAATTTCATACCTAAGAAATGTGAACATTAAGGAATCTGGAAGAATAAAATCCGACAGAAAGAAAGAGACACTGTTTGACAAATAGAAATCAGACACGAACAATTTGGAAAATGTGAACCATCCTCTCCTTGAGCGAGAGTCAATAGTTCTACGGAGGTTGCCCTTGGCAAGAACGTCCTGAGAATGGCAGCCTGACTCCTGGAATCTCTCCTGGAATCTCAATGGTTCTCTGATAGCAACTTTGTGGGTATGCTTTCTTCATTCTTTGGAGGTGACCTACGGAAAGATCTTGTGAATGTGCTTTATTTTTTCATTTGTTACTTCAAAAGGCGTTATACTGTTATTAAACAGAACTGGCACAGACACAGCGTTGTGGCTAATGCTCACCAAATCCTTACCACCCATCATGTGCCTGTGCGTGGATGTCCTTTGGCATAGGTCCTGTTAGCATTTATGTTTTACAGCAGAGGAAGCAGAAGCAGGGTTTAGTGAACTAATTCACCAAAGGTCAAGTGTATTAAGCCATGGAGTGAGCATTAGAAGTCCAGCAGCTTCCTCCACAGCCACTGCTGGGTGTCTGGTATTTTTTTTGCTGGCTGCCCGCCCTCCTTTGTTTGCGTCAAACTCTTGACTTGTATTTCAGCATCAGCATCGTCTCTTCCTTCAGAGGTGCTGTCTCATGCTGGGCTGTCTATTCTTAGACTCTTTATTTCCTCTCCTTTCTCCAATCTCCATATTTCCTCCCTCACCCTTCATTGTCTCCTAGGTTGAGTTTTATGTAAAAGAGTAGATAGCATAAAATTGTTAGAGCCCAAATGGAGCCCGGGAGTCAGATCTTAATAAAAACTGTAATTAGATGGAACTGTGGAGATGATCTTACATGGATATGGATCAAAATAAGCAATGTCACAACAGAATCTTCCAGACTACACAACATACCCAGCCTCATACAATAGGCACATCTATAAGGACATTTGCCCAACAATGTCCTTCCTTGTTCAACCTTGGACTGACACCATTCTTTTTATTGATCCATGCAACCATGGTAATTGTTTCTAAGTAAATTATGGAACCCTCCCCTTCTAAAAACCCCTGTCTTCATTCCCCTCCTTGAACATGCCCATAATTTACTATGACATGTCTACTCCCATGGCCATGTTCGTTCCTGATTAAATCCATTATCTTCGGAGAGTCTTTGTTTGTTATTTGAGTTGACAATAGGGATGTCTCTTTAAAAAATGTCTAGAGGTTCTAATTTGTATAAAAAGTAATGTCCCATAAAATCCATTCTGGTTCTGACTTTTCCCATTCGAATCCATGCTTTTAAACCCATCCGTGTTGATTTATATGCATCTGGGCTACAGCTTCTCACTGTCGTCTGGCATTTCATTCTCCAGAACATTTCACTTAATTGCCATCCCGATGATGGATCCCTGAGCTTAATCTCCTACTATTAGAACTAATAACACCATTGGTAAACATCCTCGCTCAGGTTCCCTTACAAGACGGGGACCGTTTCTTGGGTATGTAAGTGGAAATAGAATTTTGCTACTTCTGTAAGAGGGACATTATTTTCTTTAAGTGATATCAGTGTATTTTGCTTTTTTAAAGACCCCTCTTCCGGACTTGCAGCATAAGCAAAGACCTTCTCTGTCTTGTTTAATGGGGCTTCAGACAACCCAGGCTACTTCTTTGCTATTGCGTAGTAAGTCCTGATGGAGTCAACCCTTCCCGCCTCTTGTGGACTTGATGGGTAATAGTTTCTGGGGTCGAAAGTAGTCTTTTCCTCCAGTAAGATTTAGTTGTACTCTGCTTTTGAGAGCTTACTATTTTATGGTGACGGTAGCTAACATCCAGTTCTTGATTTTTAAAACATTGGCCTCTCTCACATCTAAATAGCAGATGAGCTTTACCAAAGACCCAAGGGGGAGGTCAGTGGGTAAAAAGAACAGCTAAGTACAAGATGCAACTCTCTTGCCTCTAGGGCGTCATATAGCAGTTTTCACTTGAGCATAGATGCTTTCATTCTTTTTATATTCTTAGAGTAAAGTGAAGTTCTTGGATTAAATGCATATTTGGGTGCATTTGAGTGCTTAGGCATTGACCAGCCAGAAAGCAGTTTGGCATCAGGAGTCTATGCGGTCAACTGTGCACTGCGCACATGTCATTTATTTCAAGAAGTTTTCAGCAAAGCCTCTCATCCTCATAAGGAAATTGTGCATTCGAAACCTCAGGAGTCTCAGTGATGCCACTGTGACTGTAAGCTGCAGGGAACAAAAGAACAGGGCTCTCAGTGACGACAGATTAATCAACAGACAGAGCTGGAAGAAGGAAAGGATTGTGATGGTCTACCTCCCGAGTCTGTAATGAACACCTGGGACCCTGAGCTTAGAAAGGAAAACCAGGTATATGTGGCTCAATTCCGGAGGTTTCTGCGGGCAACTGCCTGGTCATTGCTTTGGGTGTGTGCGAAACACATCTCGGCTTGTTTCAGGGGACGGTGTTTCTGGGGGAGAATCACTCGCTCACTTTATGGCCAGATCAACCAGCACATTGAATTTAAGCTCAGCCTCCCACATCTCGGGTGTTGGACCAAAGGCACTGAATTCCTTGCCATAACTGAGCAGCCATGGCCTTTTGTCCAACTGCCATTAGAATTCTCATTCCCACCTGGAAGCCCCAAGGGCAGTCTTTACTGTCCACATTCCCATCTGCACTCGGATCTTCTGAGACCCATCGCAATTTCCCATCAAAGTTCTGTTTATATCATTCTAGGTTTTAGCTAGCCTGCTCCTCGAAGCTTTTCCAAAATCCCCCTGCAAACTAATTCAGAAGGCATCAAAATCCTCCTGCAAACCAATCCGGAAGGCACTTCTACATTGTCAGGCAAGACAGTTATAGCAGAGATCACTCCACTTCTTGGTAGCAATTTTCTCTGATAGCTTTCCATTACTGCAACAAATGCCTACTGGAATCAGCTTATAAAAAGAAAAGGTTTTCCTTGGCTTACAATTCTGAAGTTTCAGTCCATGACCAGATGGCCGGCCATATTACTTTGGGCCTGCACTGCTATATCTCATTATGACTGTGTGGGTGTTGTTATGTGGTGGAGCCAAATGTTTAATGATTACCTCAGGTCAGAGAGAGACAGGGACAAGGACAAGGCAGGGAGAGAGAGAGAGAGAGAGAGAGAGAGAGAGAGAGAGAGAGAGAGAGACAGAGAGAGAGACAGAGAGAGAGAGACAGAGACAGAGAGACAGACACACACACACAGAAAGAGAGAGAGAGAGAGAGAGAGGAGAGAGAGGAGGGAGGGAGGGGAGGGAGGGGAGGGAGGGGAGGAGGGAGAGAGAGAGAGAGAGAGAGAGAGAGAGAGAGAGAGAGAGAGTTACTGATTTATATCCACTTTCCACGTGTCATGCAATTTCAACCTTCAGCCAACTTCACCTTGAAACCATACAGAAAAAGCTTTGCCGGAAAGAAAGCTTCTATCTCCAGCCAGTTGCAAATGAAATGATGCAGCTCGCTAACTTTTGCAACCCTTTGATGGGCAAGGGAAGCCAAGACCTCTAACCCTGATCATATTCCCACGAAAGGTTCTTATGAATATGGCTGAAAAGGACACCATTTAAAATATTTTATTGAGCACTCCTCACAATTCTTTGTCCATTCTATACCCTCTCTTGGGCATAGCTAGTGGCTACCCCATCGAATTCTCGCTATCTGATTTACTGGCTTTCTGCCTGTGTGCTATCCTGCCACCCCCAACCACAGTTCTTCCCTTACTAATCCTGCTCCTGGGTCTCATAGCAGCATTTCTGAGCAGAAAGCCCAGGCTCCCTCAGATTGGTGGACAGGGTGAGCAGAAAGAACCTCAGGTCTGCCAGTGGATCAGCTATGACAGGGTATTTGGAGGGAACCTGGAGACCCAGGAACAGTGGGGTTCTGGGTGTCCCTTTTCAACAGAACCTGTTCCTACATATTGTTATCTGAGTAATAGATTCACTTTTTGAACATATTAGGGCAAATTTCTTATATCGCACAGCTACAAGCTGCTCTCTTGAACTTGAGAGGTTGTATGGAGTAGAGCCAGGAAGGGGATCTTGATCTTCATTGGCCCAGGACAGACGGTTGGGACACATGTGACTCTCATCCATCACAGGAGCCCAAATTGCATGGAGTCTGAAGCCTTGCTCTTAGAGACAAATGGTAGGAATTATTATTTGGATGACACTAAACAATCAACCAGATGTTCCCAAATCTCCTGCCTCAAGGTCCAGGTCATTGTGATGTTCACATTTCATCTTACCAGGTCCTGTGGATCTGAATAAATGCATTCTGAAGAAGTCTTTGAACAAACACTGAAGACGCCAGACACCCTGGCTGTTGGCCCAGACAGAGCCCAGCAGAGGTGGGGTTTGCACTGGATCCACACACTTTCCTTATTAAATTCAAACATTCGTTGAAGACATCGATGTGAAGTTTTTACTAAAATCTAAAGAAGACTTGAAATTGAAAAAATAAGACAGATATATTTTTGATAATATTGAAGCCTTTGGCGGCACTCTTTAGGGCTCTAAATAAGGTTTGTTGAGAAAGCGCTTTGGAATCTACTAAGAATGCATTCCTTTCCTGGCCTCTCGTGCTCCTGTTCCCAAGGGTCAGTGGGCAGCAGGATATAATTACCCCTCAAGTGGTTTTAATGACACAGGAGGGAATTCTGAAATCTTAGGTTGGACAGAATAGGCGTCTGTCTTCACTTGGGTGTGGTTCACAAATCTAGCTTTCTCTAGATAAAAACAGTCTTGAGAATTCCGGAGAGATGAGATTTCCCGAAGATGGAAATAGATGTTATCTATTTTAAATAGCACGTAACCCTGGGCTTAAAGACCCTCTTCCCCACCCATCCACTCTTATGTGCTTAGGCTTCTGAGACAGAGATATCAAGGGTGCTTTTCCATGTTACTTGGACAAACTTCTCAGTGAAGAAACATTCTGAACCTCTCTGTCCTCTGTCTCTGTCTCCACCGCTGCCTCTCTGTGTGAGTCTGTCTTTTTCTCTGTCTTTCTCTGTGTCTCTGTGTCTGTCTGTTTTTCTCCGTGTGTGTGTGTGTGTGTGTGTGTGTGTGTGTATGTAGGTGGCAGTCACGTGATCACCCTAATCAAAACCATCCCTAAGTCTCTCAGCCTCCTGACTCTCCTGCAATGAGGCTGATCATTGGAACTCTGCCACAGGGACTCTAGGAAGAGATGGCAGAGTGAGCAGATATTGTTTGTGGCCTGGCTTTCTAGTCTGCAGTGCCCTCCTGTAGGTTTGTTCCATCTGGAGCAGACAGCGGCCAGGCTGCATTTCCCCAAGAACCAGCAGAGGGAGCAGGGAACAGAAGCCAAGCTCCTCCAAAGGCCTCAGATGGAGCATTAGCAATTCTGATCCCCATCTGTTTCTGTCTGATTCTGACACCAGACAAGTAACGAAGGCCCCTCCTTAAATCCATAGGTGGATTTATGTCCTGATCAGAGAGGACTTTGGTCTCCCTTGGACTCCATTGAGTAGTGAACTTCCTACAAAATTCCTATGAAGAGCAATCTGCCGCCCAGATCCTTGTCATGAGTCCCCTATGTAATGAAGACGCCTAGGGAGGAAGGTGGCCTCTCAAGAAAGTGACTATTTGATGGCAAATGATTTCAGGGACCAATCTGAACAGAGCCAGGTGGGAGAGACTTGGGTGCGCACCAAAAGAATAGGTTAGATAATAGGGTGGACCTTTTGGCTGGTAATGGGGTCAGCATGGGGAGAGGTTGTGAAAATGCTAGAGGGAAAAAACAATCTCATTTTTAGGGTCATCTGTTTTCATTCCAATTCTAGTATAACTTACAGTGTAGATGTACAGTGGACACAGATTGTAAGCACACAATCGGGTAGGCTACCAACTGGGGAGACACCCACATCCCACTACCCGGACGTTTCTAGCCCCCTGCCCAACTTCCTTTGTGTCACTTTCCAGATGGTATCTAGTGTCCCAAGGTCATCACCATTCCGACTTCTGCCACTGTTGCTGTTTTGCCAGTTGCTGAGTTCCTTGGCATGTTCACATTTGAGTTTGGCTGTCAGTGTCGTGTTGAGCACTAACAGCTTCTTTCTTAATGCTGGATAGCATGGCACAGCATGGGGCAAGCGGGCCGTGCCACCAGACAGAAGAATTGGTAACGTTGAAGCAGGTTCAAAACCCCCAGTAAATCTCATCATTGAGAATGCCAGGCATTAGAATCAGCTCCCAGCCAGGTTCTGCCTGTCCTGGAACACATAACCATGAGACTCCACTGAGAGGATCATGACAACTGGTCACGTAGCATTAAAAACCCCTAGTTCTCCATGCTAATGAGGGATCTGGATAGGCCCCCGGTTTTTAGCCAATGAGTTTCCCTTCCTGGACATTCCTTCCTGCAAAAGGTATTTAATCCCTGGTTCACCCTGAGTAAGATGTGTGCATTTACAGTTGCTATCAAATAAAGCAGTTTGGACAAGCAAGGACCATCTTTTTCATCGAGGGTAGCTGCAGGGGCAGGGTGAGGCCTTTGTCACAAAGAGCTGCATCCAATCTTCTGCAGAAGGCCTTCTCTTTTCAGCCACTCAATACTCTGCACTCACTCAGAACCAAACCAGAGTCTGCCCCATCCCAGGCTCAGTCATCCCCCTTCCTGCCAGCACATAGGGGAAGGCAGATCCATGGACCAGTGTTCTCTTCTCCTCAAGGTCCCCAGCAGTATTTGGGTACACAGGAGATTGAGAACTACAGCATCCGTACCAGCCCTGGCTGTTTCTCAATGGGGGAAACACAGGCTGGGGACCCCTATCTTAGACTGCATTCTGCCTTCACTGAGCAGTATGCGGGTGGGGCTCTGGCTTGCCAGCACTGAGGCAGACACACAGCCTGTCACCACAGCATGAACGTTCTGCCATGCGTGTCCATTCTTCTAAAGCATACATTTTTTGACTTAATCAGTTCTTGGCTATCACAAAAGGAGCTACTGTGAACAGACTTTCTTGTGTTGGTCTTTGTGAGGACACATATATTCTCTGTTGAGTGTGCATTGAGACATGAAGCCACTGTTTATAGGACATGTCTCTGTGTAGCCTTAGCTGATTCTGCCTAACAGTTTGGATAAGTGTCGAACCAATTTTTCCTCCTGCAAACAGCGAGGGGTTGTGGGGAATCCTGATATTTAAAGGTCACAGGTCACAGTCCTCCATGTCTGGACAGCTCTCTTAAGCTCAGCACAAGATAGAGGACTCCCTTTTCTTGGGGGTGGGGTGGGGGGGAGGTGCTTTCTCTTCTCTGCCTGATCTTGGGAGCCTGACCCCAATATCCTCTGCCTGTCACACTGCCTTGGTGAGATGACAGCTTCAGCTTCCTTTCTCCCAATAAGAACCTGTCCAGCAAGCGCCCGGAATTCCTGGAATGCCTCTCCATGCAAACGAGGCATTCTTCTGTGTCCTAAGCTCTGGGCAATGATACTTAGCACCATGGAAATCCCAACCCTTTTCACCCAAACCGTATGGACCTTGGTTCACCCAGAATGAGGTTGAGCTGCGTCTCTGAAGTGATCCTGGCAGTCCATCCTTTCCTTCTTACTCACAAAAACCTGGACTCAGTCCTTCAACTCTGCTCCCTTTGTTACCATGGGCCAGTGGCCAATGGCCCCTGGGGAGAAGGGAGGACCACAAGATTGTGCTGGAGAACTTTGAGGCTAACAGCCTTTGTTTGCATCACTAGCTTCATGCTACAATGTTTTGCACATTTTCCTGTAGGCTCCACTTAAGCCCACCCTTGCCCTGGCTATGTCTGAGGTCATCATAGGAGGGGGTTAACAGAACAGGATACTGAGTATAGATGGAGTTTAAGATCAGGCATAATACACAGCCTAGTCTATGGATAAGTGGTACTTGGTGCTCTTGACTTGCAGCTCTGCTATGCTTGTCATGTGGTGGCTGATATAACTTATTAAACCTTTAGCAGCGTCCACTGTCTCCTCAGAACTTCAAAATAATGCAGTGTGATAGATAACGTTATTCTTGTTTGGGAACTGAGAAAGCCTCCACCATGTTAGCACAACCCTAAGCACATAGCTAGCAGGCAAGAGAGCTGGAACTCAGACCCTTGTCTAAGTTTCAGATTTCATTCTCTTTCATTTTGTTATGCTGTTTATTCTTTAGAAATGCATATTTTGAAGAAAATCACAAAGTATATGTGTCGGCTAGTCTCATGTCACTTGACACAAGCTAGAGTTATCTGAAAGGATGGAACCCAAGTGAGAAAACGCCCCCTCCTTCCTCCGCAAGATCCACTGTAAGGCATTTTTTTTTAATGGGAGGGTCCAGCCCATTGTGTGTGGTGCCATCCCTGGGTGGGTGGTCCTGGGTCCTATAAGAAGGAAGGTTGAGCAAGCCATGAGAAATAAGCCAGTAAACAGCACCCTCCTTGGCCTCTGCATCAGCTCTCGCCTCTAGGTCCTCACCCTGTTTGAATTCCTGTCCCGACTTCCTTCGGTGACGATGAACTATGATGTGGAAATGTAAGCCAAATAAACCGTTTCATCCCGACTTGCTTTGTGATCATGAAGTTTCCTTGCACAACTTAGAAACCCCAACTAAGACAGCACACAAATTGACAACACACAGAAGAGAAAGGCATGGCTGAAGCTACTGTTCTATCCATCTCTTCCATTTGAGGTACCCACTATCTGCTTTCAGAATGTCTGTGTGACATTCTGAACGGTCTCGTCGATCCCATGCCATTCTTTCCTCATGGGACAAAACATGTCAGATAGCTTCCCTCTTGGGAATACTTTTAGTGGCTAACCCCCCCACCCCGTCCCATAGCTATGTTATGCCAATTCGATGTTCCCTTAATAGACGCTTAAGTTGCTTTCAGTTATTTGTCATTGTGACCATTATGCTCACAAGTATCTGTAAGCATGGCACTGTCGACATGACGGTATATCCATATGGTAAATGTCTAGAGGTAAGGTCGCAGCTGCATTTCTTAAGTTCAATGATTGTAACAAACCTGCCCTCCATGGCGATCAACCTCAGGAAAATCCAGGAGATAGCCACCTCAGAGAATGTAAATATTTGTCATCATCATCACACCAGCAGACCCAGTGCATTCCATTTGCTCACTGTGAATGAAAAGACTCTGTCTCCCACACACATGGCAGGTCGTTCCAACGGTGGCTGTAAGCTCCCCCACATGCTTCTCAGGTCCCATGGCTGTTCCTTAACTTCCCTCTGCTTTGGTACAGGTGGGAATAACTTCCAGGTTTGATAGGAAGGTCAAACATGGGAGGTTCTTTTTCACCTTTGTCCACATAGTTGAACTGTGGCGACTGAAGTTTGACCAATGTGTTTCTTTTGTCTGTGGCCAAGTTCCTGGCAAAAGCAACTGAAGGGTAACTCAAGGGAAGAAAGGCTCTTTTTGGTTCATGGTTCCAGCAGAGTTTTGGTCTATCATGGTGGCGTGAATGGTGGAATAGCATGAAATGGAGAGTACCTTTACTAGTCGGGGCAGGAGCCTCTGGGGATCCTCGTATGCAGGCTCTACGGGAAGCAGAGAGGAGGTCCAGGAGGGTCAGACTATAGCCTAAAAGCTTAGAGTGACCTCTTTTTCCTAGTAGGCCCCATATCTTGAAACTTCAACAGCTTCCCGAACTTTATTGAGGATGAAGTGTTCAAACACAGGAGCCTGTGCAAGACATTTCAGACTCAAACCTACTAGCGTGTGACTTCAGTTTAATTATCACCATGTACAACAGACATCTTTACCAGGGTTCACAAAAGTATTGTTTCTTGCACCTTTACTTCTTGTGCTTTTTCTACCCACCTCTCTCTTTCCTTTCTTCCTCCTTTTGTGTAGTACTAGAGACTGAACCCAGGCCCTTGGAGTTGCCAGAGAAGCGCTGCACACCCCCAGTGCCTCCTTATGCCTTCCAACAAAACAAAAACAAAACTCGGGTTGAAATTCTCATGAATGAAAATGGAAAATCTCAACAACATTGTTAGAAGAGAACCCAGTGGGAGAGAGCAGATGTGGACAACAATGGATACACCACAAACATTCTGAGATGAAGATCAGAGCCAGGTGGAGAGCTCCTCAGTGTCAGCCATAGATGCTGTCTCTACCCCTGTCTCCATCCCCAGGCAGTAGCGGAAGACAGTAGCCTTTTCTAGGAGAGAGGGATTCTGCCAACCGTGGGCTCCATTTACATTTTATTGACTTATTAAAATGAGAGCCAAATGTTTCATTCCTCTCAATTATATTTATTAAAGGAAACTAAAAATCTTCCGAGGGCGATGCTTATTGGAGCATATGGTCAACAGTCAGCCTTCAAGAGCCTGAGGCTGAGGATCATGAGAAGACAAGAGGTGGGGATATTAATAAACATTCGGAGGGCTTTTTCTGCCCTCCTAACAATTAAATAAAACAACTCCCCTGTTATGTGGAAGAATAGCCCAGTTTAAACCAGAAAACTTAAGGAAAAACTAGATGCAATCTAAGAGCTTTAGCAATGTCTAAAACTGTAGACTTCCATACAAATTAGCCTCATCCTGAAACTCTCTGCAAATTTTATTTATTATTTATTTATTTATTTATTTCTTGGTAGTTCTAATAAGTTTTCTGGGGAGGGTTATGGGATCCGTAAAAGACCCTACCAGTACTTGGTTCATGGATAAGGAAGTTGAATCTCTAAAAAACAAAAAAATCAAGTAAATGCCATGGTAAGCATCTACCGAAGAGCCCAAATGGCTACAGATGAACAGGAAGGGTGGCTGATGGACTGGGCTCACCAGAAAGCATTTTAGGATGCTTTGATCCTCTGGGCTTTGATCTAAAGAATGGATTGTGTCTGACCATGTGAAAAGGAGAGAGAAGCAATGGAGACAGGGTACACCTGCTGATGCATGCAAGCAAGAGGAGATGATCCCTAAAGAGATTGAGCATAGTAGTTTGACTTTACAGAAAGGACATTCAGGATGATGGCAAATGAAGTTATAATTGGGCTTGGAGATTGGGGAGAGGATGGCTCTTAAGCTAACAATTCCTCCAACATCTCCTGTATTGTGCCTTGTGATCACCACTGAAGATCTGTTCAAGAAAGTGTCAGCTTTCTTCAGGCTATGAAGTGCTCCCTGTCTCGCAAGAGAGCTTTGGTCCAAGGCGGAAGCCAAGAAAGACCAGTCAAGAGACAGAAGTCCTAGTGTGGAAGGATGAAAAGACACACCAAATCAAAAATGTTTGTGGAAAATTTAGAACACTGAGGGGTAGAACTTTTGAACAAGGAATTGAGGAAACAAGAGGAATGGTGGGATTCTGATGATAAAGTGAGGATTTGCCCCCTGAGAACTCAACATACAGGCTTTCTCAACTGTAACATGCTTCTTCTTCTTCTTCTTCTTCTTCTTCTTCTTCTTCTTCTTCTTCTTCTTCTTCTTCTTCTTCTTCTTCTTCTTCTTCTTCTTCTTCTTCCTCTTCTTCTTCTTCTTCTTCTTCTTCTTCTTCTTCTTCTTCTTCTTCTTCTTCTTCTTCTTCTTCTTCTTCTTCTTCTTCTTCTTCTTCTTCTTCTTCTTCTTCTTCTTCTTCTTCTTCTTCTTCTTCTTCTTCTTCTTCTTCTTCTTCTTCTTCTTCTTCTTCTTCTTCTTCTTCTTCTTCTTCTTCTTCTTCTTCTTCTTCTTCTTCTTCTTCTTCTTCTTCTTCTTCTTCTTCTTCTTCTTCTTCTTCTTCTTCTTCTTCTTCTTCTCTTCCTCTTCCTCTTCCTCTTCCTCTTCTTCTTCTTCTTCTTCTTCTTCTTCTTCTTCTTCTTCTTCTTCTTCTTCTTCTTCTTCTTCTTCTTCTTCTTCTTCTTCTTCTCCTTCTCTCCTTCTCCTTCTCCTTCTCCTTCTCCTTCTCCTTCTCCTTCTCCTCCTCCTCCTTCTCCTCCTCCTCCTCCTCCTCCTCCTCCTCCTCCTCCTCCTCCTCTCCCTCCTCCTCCTCCTCCTCCTCACAATTTGGTGCATAGTAGATTGACAACCACCATACCACACGACACCCCAGCTATGTCAATCAGACTGCCCATATCTCCTGGGGGGATAAAAACTGCCCTAGCTGAGAATCACTGTCCCACAAGGTAGGTGTACTATAAACCTCAGATAAGCCTCAGGATAGTGAAGTGACTTCCTTAGTGTGACATGGCTAGACAATGTTCGAAACAGGTTCTGAACCCAATCAGTGTGGCCAAGCAGCTTCAGGGGAGGCTGTTAAGGGTCAGAAAGAGAATCAGTTCCAGCAAGGAGCTAAGGAGAAAAGGCGCTGAGCTGGAGGTCTTGGAATGCAATTTTTATCTGTGCCTTTCTGAGTAGCAAGGTGTCAGTGCCCTACCCAGCAGGAAGGAGCAACTGGTTCACTACAATTATATCAGAATAATAACTCTGAATATTTAAAAGTTAAAGAATAAAACATTTATGTTTCCACAGCGCTAGGCTCCCATTTTATAAGCGATTATTATTCAGTGTGCTTCATATTAAAATGCATTTGGTAGTTTAAAAGTTGATAGGCTAATAACATGTTTTCCTATAAGTCTAGAGATGATGTTTGCCTCTCTCCAAATCAAATTCAGGCATCATATGGCTTCTGCCATATCTATTGATCTGTCAGTTTGTCTCACATTGGAGTATTATAAAGAAAATTTATAAGCCCAAACACCTGGTAAATCAGTTAAAAATCGTGTTTCTTCTCATGGCATCTTCTCTGTGTGTTCCAACTGGTTTCATGCTGTTTCTGGGTATTCAATTATTTATTCAACAACATGCTATTGCTAATTTGATAGTGCTGAGTTTGGAGCCAGGGACATGGAGATAAGACAGCTCTGCACTTGAGAAGATGCAGTCTGATGATAGTCCAAAGTGAGCATGTGCACTGAGGAATCCTTCCCAAGACATTTTGAACATTTTGGCAGGCTTCTCTGCGTGGAGTGTAGGGCACCCCAGGGAGAAGACACAAAGTATGGAAGGGCTCAGAAGCATGGCAGCTTGAAATGTTAGTGGTGCTGCATGTCGGTCTGCAAGGGAGAAAATGAGTAAGGATCCAGCACAGAATCCACACAGATGAACCCTGCAGGGTTTCTGTATTTTGGACTCCTAGTCCAGCACCATTTTTCATGGGTCAAGTCTTCCTTCAAACCCTCTTCCAACACTGCCTGTCGCTGTTCCTTCTAGGACCTTCATGGATCTCAGGTCCCAGACCCTTGTTTTTTTTACTGAGTTTTTGTCAGTAGAAAGCATGTGCTTCCAGACACATGTATGCATGCGTGCTTGTGTGCATGTGTGTGTGCATGTGTGTGTATGTGTGCCTGTGTGCACATGCCTTTGTGTGTGTATGTGTGATGGGATTCAGCTTAGCAGTAGAACATTTGTCTAGCATTTCCAAGATCTTAAGTTCAATTTCTAACAGCAAAGAAGTCTAAGAGGAGGACTAGGAAGAAGTCAGGTTGAAAAGGAGAAGGGGGGTGGATGGGGAGAAAGTGCCGTTCCATCCTAAACCTGATCCTCCTCCTTCTGTATCTCGTATCCTGAGGAATGATATCAACATAATTTCACATGTCATCAGAAAATTAGGCTACATTCTAGAATTCATTCTTCCTCCCCTATCATATCAGACATCAAGCCTGGTAGGGCGGTCCATCAAATTAGTTTGAGAACCCGAGGCTTCCTGTTCATCTGTCTTCATTGTTAGTTTGGGGATTCATTTCCTTTCATTGACAGAGCAGACCTTAATCACCATTCCTGTCTCACAGGGAGTCCCAATATCTTTTTAACCTCCAACCCTGACCTTGCCTTTCTTTGCTTACACCACTCAGCCAAATTTCCAAGGTAACATTTAAAATCTTCAAGTGTGACCACAAAGTGCTTTGTAGCTTCATCCTATCACTCTTTCTAATGATTTCCCAGTAATAGAGACCCTGCAATGCCGAGATTCTATAGAGCTTAATGAAATGAATCAAGTGCTTTGATTCTGTGAATATGATATGCAGTATGGTTTTAGCTTGGAGTTGGATACGAAGTCCCCCTGCACCTAGTCAGCTTGTTTCTCAGGTTGATGGGGTCTAACCTGAGACCCTTCTCCATGTTCTGACACTGCTCATCTTCTGGCCCTGAGACAAGAAGGTAAATGCCCTGTCCTGTCAGCAGATCATTATCGAATGTTCTGCCTTATCTCTCAATAGATGCCAGGCGTGCGTGGCCTTCCTTTTATTAACAGGCTTTGCTGATCTCATAAAAAGGAGACTTAGAGCCTCATCCTAGTGTATTGGTGAGAAAATAGAGCACTAATAGATCTTTATTTGGTGCTAATAAAGCGATGTAACCCAGCAATGTTTGCTGCACCATTTATTACTTGATGAGCAACAAGAGTATGCTATGTGCTAGTACATTTAAAAATATAGAAAAGTGCTTCCTCACGTGGCTTCTCGTTTTTAGTTTTCTGTCTCCATGGGGCTGGAATATCAGCTGTCATTATCTGAGAGACATTTCAGAAAGAGTTCAGTGGGTTCTTACCCCAGTGCCTATCAGACAAGCGTTGTGAAGTCTTTTTGGTAAACAATTTCTATTTTTAACGCTGAAGTTTCCAAAGAGGTCTCCTGTACTTTTTCCTTTCATTTTATGCAAAGAAAGCATTCAACTTCCCCATTCTGTTCCTCTGATTCCTTAACTTACTCTCAACACCGGAAAAACAATTTCAAGTGATAGCAGCTAAGATTCCTTTTCTCTTTGGGGACTTTAGTAAAGATTAGTAAGACACGCTGCTGCAATGGTCAGCACCATGGACAGCGACCACCCTGTCCCTCCAGCACTTTATACCCCAGTCAATTCTTCAAATTCTTAGCTGAATTTCACTTTTGCTAGATGTGGTTTAAACGACGCATTTATAGTTAGCACATGCCTTTAACTAATTGTTTTTTTAAAATTCCCTGAGTTACTTAAGGACATTCTTGCTGTTCTTGAGTGTCACAAGATCATTTCAGCCCAAAGAATTCTGTCCAGTTTTTCATCCTTTATCCACAACACAATGTTGGTGATAGTAGTTAGCCCAGAGTTGTTGCTGTACGTATTGAAGATTTATTTTACATAGCAGGTATACAACAGTCACTCACTTATTGAATTGCTAATTGAATGGACGTGAATCAAAACATAGGAAAAAAAAACAGTATTGAGTAAAATGATGGCCAAGAAATTAGTCCATGTAAAAATTTCTCAGTTTTAGAATATATAGTATAAAACATCACACTCTCTAGGACATAATGTTGGTATTTTGTATATTTAATAAAAAAAAGAAGTCCCCTAAGAACAAAACTCAACAATCTAAGAAGTTGCAGGCATTTTAATAAATGTTTAATGTGTCAAATTTCCTTTCAGAGTTTAAACAAAGAGCAATTTACAAAAGACAAGCTTCACAATTCTTTTAAGAATTAGTTCCCTAAGGGATGAGGCAGGTCACAGTCTAGTAGACTGTGAGTTATTTACTGAGTAGTCATGAAATCCTCTTAAAATCTAAGAATCTCCTTTTGAATTTACCTTTTAATTTAAAATAAGCCTCTACAGATTCATAGGGTATTGCAAAGTCAGGGCAAAAGGCCCTGTGTCCCCATCACCCAATTCCCCAGAACCTTTGCATTCTATGTGATGGGAATATAGCACAAAACCCCAGAGCATCAGTATAGTGTGAGTGCCTAATTCTCCATCTGAATCTTAACCTTGCATCTCTGAGAAAGTCGGGGAGGGGGTTCAGTAGGGACAGTAGCAAGGCTGCCTGGAAAACACATTGGCTGAAGAGCCCCTCTTCTACACAAGGGACCCTTGCAGGGGATGTCCAAGCAAGATGGCACATTCTCTAGTCTTGTTACAATCTTCAGGCATGGAGGAGGTAGGACATTTCAGACCTTTCTAAATCCTGATGTGGTATTTGCCTTCCCAGCACTTGGACAATATTTAACCCCAGACTATAATTTTTTAATGGCTCACCAATCCTAGTCTGAACTTGGTGCCTTTATTGGGGTCATGGCCACAGTATTCTAAGGGCCCTATCTACACTTACCGGAAGGAACAAATGCAGAGCCAAGTGTGGCTGAGACACCCACCACGTAGGTCTGTTTATGAAGCTGCAAATAACCCGCTTACTGAGGTGTCGGTGATGGTATTTTATGGGGGTTTAGAACACCTCATAAAGGACTTTTATTCAGCATGCTTAATTTTAAATAGGTCTTTAAACTGTAGGGCATCTAAATGCCAGTGTTCTTTGAATATATTTATATGCTTTCTTCAAGGAGAAAAGCAGCAGCAAGAGCCAAGGCAGAGGGAAAGATGAAGAAGGTCCTCAGAACTTCCAGCGAGAAGGACTAAAACCAAGTGAAGACGTTTCTTTGATTATCAGGGATGTGCAATCAAGGGCTGAGATTGTGGAATAATCCTCATTCTGCAAATGACATGGCAGCCAGGGGGGTGAAGGCCAGTTCTCCAATATGCAGCAGGTTTTGTATGACTATAGAAGGACCTGTGTGGGTCCAGGGCCTACTATGTTCCAGATTTCTTTAAAGCTTAATCTATATTTTTACAACCGAGATAGATGGAAACTTTATTTGACTGACCTTCCCACAGTTACAGATGAAGGCTCCATGTATGAGCAATGGATTCAGACATGGGCCCAGGACAAAAGGGTTTGACATACTTTTTGCTCTTGTGGATTCTCTAGGAATGTTTTTTTTTCCACCACACAATAGGATGAGTAGATAGGACGAACTTGCCTGGCAAAATGATATCATCATAAATATCTGACCAGTGCCAGGTCTCTGGTGTTCGATCAGTGTTAACCATACAGAGAACTTACTGTGTTCAAGGCACCCTGCCAAGTTCTTTGGGAATCTCAGCTCTTTGATCCTCAGGAGATAGGAGCGTCGTCACATTACAGATGGTGGATAGCAGTTAAAGTACAGAGAAGTTAGCCCCATTATCCAAGGACACACAGCTAGGTCATGGCAAAGACCGGGACTCAACTCCCCCAAACAGCCTGGCTCTGTGGCCTCTTTTCTGAGCATTATTTTATACTGCTTGGGTTTGTTGAGTGATCTGGGATGACTGTTCACACTGAAGGGCTATCAATACTCCAGGGAATCTCACAGCTGAGCTTGTACTGGCCTTACCTGGAGAGGTATCAGGTTAAAACAAGGGCATCACTCCCAGATGTAATTCATTTAGAGGGACTAGGATGAGACCTGAGAAGGCATATTTGTAACAGTTTTGTAGGTGAGGTTGATGCTGCTTTTCTGAGATGCCTCTTCGAGCATCTCAGAAGATGGAGAAGAGAAGGTATCTCAGAGAAGGTGAGGTGTGAGCTCTCTGACACCCAGCAGGGTGGACTGTAAGAACGTGTCCACAACTTTGCCATTCATGTCTTCCGAGCAGAGTGGTGTTCACCTCCTCTGACCCCTCACTTACTCCTGCTCTTCTTTTCTTGACCCTCTAGGCAATATGACATTTGCTGAGGCTCTGTCTAGCCTAGGGCCTCCATCATGGGTACGTGACCAGTGTATCCATGTAGACACATAGTCCTTGTGTTCAGAATGGTCCCATATCTGCAGTTTAATAATCCAGTTGAAATTTACAATTGCTTATCTCCAAATTTGGGACTTATGGTGGGACAATGGAACATGGGGGAGCTGAACGTGGGCTCACATCTGGTCTCACCTTGCGGCCTCTCTGATGTGGATTCTCAGCTGCCTACCTTCTACCTTCAAGGACTTGCCTCCTCTTCTCTCCTCCCCTCACTATACAGTTCAGGAGGAAGAATCAAGTTGCCTTGCTAGGAGGAAGCCTCAGGTCTGAGATCACCTTCTGCCCCGAAGGGACTAGATGCAGGTAGAGAGAGGGCTAGATGAGTGTCTCAGTGTAGGACAGGTAGAAACTGCCTGATTGTGAGCCATCTGTGCGATAACACATTAGGAAAAGCCTCACAAAGGCCTCTTCTCACCTTATACCCAGGAACCAAGATGTCCTGATGTGGAGGAAGCAATCTCTGGAGGATGGCCTGTTGATTGTAAGTTGAGGTATTGGTGTGTGTGGAGATCTGACTAACTTACTGGCTGTTAGCCAATGCTTGGCCTCTTCAATTTTCTCTGAGATGTGCAAACTGTGGTTTCCCTAATGAAATCTTCAGTTGGGCACAGCTATAGTCCTACACCATAGCTGTGGGGCCCGCAGTCCTCAGAACTTTATGCCTCTTCTCTATATTCCCAGCACAGTAGGTAGCAGACATTAGAGAAGGAATCACATCATGTGGACTCTGTAGTTCTGTCTTTCGAGTAGAGGATATGAAAGTTAGCAAGTCAAAATGAAGTCTCTATCTGGGAACTACCTGGATTAGAGATCCTGAGGTCGTCTTACTTGGGCCCATGTTGTCATTCATACATTTATTTATTCAGAAAAATCTTCCTGGGATGTACAATAGATCACCATGTAGTGTTTACATAGAATATCTTCCTTTCCAGTGATGAGACTTAACATCAGGGATATTAGAGGTGGTGAAGCAAATCCCTTCTTCCTGAAGATCATCCTACAGTGAGGAAGGGGATGATAAGAGACAGCAAGAACACAGCATGGCAACTGATCTCAGGGGCATGTACCAGGAGGAAGCCAGGGAGCGAGATTTTATCTGCTCGGATCCATGATTGCTTCCCTTCTCAATGTGTCCTCTATGGTGTAAAATGACAGAGGTTTTATATGAGGACCACACATGCCAGTGATGTCAAGAAAAGGTGAGAACGCTCTTTCTGGGGCCCAGTGATTCCATCAGCAGGGTTCCGATGGCCATAATCATCTCAATGAGACGACTCCTCAGACTTTAATTTTTGAGCAGGGAAGAGAAAGAACATCATTTGAAGCTCATTTCCCTGTGGTTGTCTAGAACAATAATAAGCACATCCTTTCCTTACTGTTTAAGATGCTGACACTAATGAGAGGGAAGGCTGGGTTCTGTTTTCAGGCAGAGGAGCTTCGTGAAATCCCTGACAGGGAAGGGTGCAGATCACACCTGCATGTGGAGGTGGCTACATTCCAGGATATGCTTGTGAGAAAGCCCAGGAGCTTAAGAGTGTAACTCCAGGAAAGCTCATGATCCTGTGGTTACAATGGTTAAAGCATACCTGGCTTGGAAGGATCCACATCACAGTCACAGGTGAATTCATCCTGGCTGGACCTAACAAGGGGGCAGAATACTTGGTCCAGCTATGTCTCCAGAAGTCACTGGTGTCCAGCTTCTGATTCCGATATCACTCGTTGTGTAAGACCAGCGTGCCGGTAGTGCAGAGAAGCTGTTCAAGACGAGACTGGTAGCTTTGTAAAAGGCTCAGAAGGCTTAGCAGGTACTGTGGTGATGGGAGGAGGCTGTGCCACTTGGGAGAGGGTATTTTTGTTGCTGCTGTTTTTGTATCTACTGAGACTTGGGCTGTCTTTGTCACCTATTAGTTAGTTCACTTAAAAACAATGTACTAGACACCCACAGGCATGTCTGAATTTCACGCAAGTACCAAGGCTCTGGGTCCTATCCCATGTTGTGGAGCTTCTAGACCAGAGGTAAGACAGAATGCTGTGCAATTTCAAGGCTATGCTAGGAGCTTGTCTAAAGGAGGGGTGTGTGTGTGTGTGTGTGTGTGTGTGTGTGTGTGTGTGAGAGAGAGAGAGAGAGAGAGAGAGAGAGAGAGAGAGAGAGAGAGAGAGAGAGAGAATGTAGAGGACTTTGAATAGGGTATATAAGACTCAAGAGAGACTTCAGGGAAGAGGAAAAGAGCAAACTGAATCCTGAGATGTGGGGGCCCAACACTGAAACATGCCATTTCGAATGTTCTAAATAACATTGGGTGTGGAGAGATCTGAAGCCAAATCTCAGCTCCAGTAGTTATTATCTGTATGGGCATGGGCAAGTTACATGGTTTTTCTGAGCCTTATTCATTTCATCTGCAGAATGAGTCTAACAAGTCAGACTTTGCAGTACCACCCTAGCTGCTCTTAGTGTGTGTTGTTGAATGTGGTGATTCAGGTGAGGAACAGCGGTGGGAAAGCGGTCTAGGTTTCAGGAGTGGTGAGAACACAGAGGAATGGTAGTAAAATGGTGGGATTGTGGGTGCCTGGTGAATTGGCTAGAGAGTTGAGAGTAGAAATGTGGTAGAAGGGCAGGGTAGAAAGTGATGAAACTGGAGTGAGGGGTGCTTTTGAAGAGCCCACTGTCACAGAGGTATCTGAGAATGTTTAAGCCAAGAAACAGCAGAATAACATGAGTCACTTCCACCTAAGTGTACTGAAAACACCCTTTTTGGAGAGAGATTTGGAGAGAAGTTGATATGAGAGGAAACACTGTTTCCAATCTATGTTGCTTCTGTCGATTTTGTTGCCTCTATGGGTATTGGAGGTTGGTTTATTGACACATCTCTCCAAGGTTGAAGGGACCACCACTGTGGCCATGCACCAGGAACACTCTTGAATAGAGCCATTTTTTGAAGTAAGTTAAAAAAAATTGGCATAGAGAGTTCAGTAATTAGGCCAACTTCAAAACAATGTCTATAGACTCAGCACATGGTGTGGGGAAATACAAATATGTATAAATGGGGAGGTGTAGGGGCCATATGTTGGCTGCCTCTGCCCACACAGCTCCTCCAGACACATCCGTTCCCCCATTGTCATTTGAGGGATGAGTGGCAGGGAGACAAATGCATATATCCGTAATGAGCAGATACACAGCTGTGCAGTGACAGCTGTCCTGGGACCTCGGCTCCTGCTGTGGGTATGGCCTTGGCAATGGCAGCCTGTCAGCCTGGTGGGCAGGCTGGCCTGTCTCAGGCTTACAGCAAGAATCCTAGAGTCTTGAGAGTGCTAACCATGGCATTAATGATTTTAGTGTTGAGTTCTTCTTCCTATAGGTGGACCCTGGGCAGCTACTCCATAAGTAGGCATGGACCTCTTGGTTCAGCAAATGGTTCCTAAGTGTTTACTCTGGTTAAAGCACATGTTGGGCTGAGGAGTTTGGAGAATAAGTAAGACAGGTTTTCCAATGTACTCTCAGTCTAGCTGGAGGGGAAGCTCTAGGATGTTCCAGCCTAGGGTATCAGGACAATTAGCAGGAAGCATCAAACTCCGTGAAAGAGAAACTTCTGGCATCATCTGTGTATCTGTGTGAATAGGGAAGACAACAGTGTACTCCAGTGATGTGTGGCACAGTTAATAAGGAAAGTGGAGAAAGCAATTGGCCAGAGATCGCCTAATCATGGCCAACAGCTGCCTCCTTGAAGCTGACTGCCTACAGTTGTTCCTGTTCAACCAGCATTCAGCAAGAAGACCCAGTACTTCTGTTCCACGCTCCTGCATCTCCTGTCCTCAGTACCAAGAGACTGGTAGGATGACAGAGCCAGGCTACTAGAATCTCGGCGTAGGGGGATGCCCAGGTAGGCGGTCTGTGCGATGCAGAGAATTACAGACAATAATGATGCTTTCAGGTTTGCACGAGTGAGTTTATTACATGTAGAACAAGGAGAAGTGAATTCATAAAGAGCAAGTAAGAGAGAAGCTGTAGCTAGATCATAGAGTAGCACGAGATCAGGCCTAGTTGAGATGATAGGAGTAGCCATCTTTTCAGTTGGATTACGAACATCCCACAGAGACATCCATGGAGACAGCTAGCTGAGATGCTTGATCATGAGAGTTTCAAGCTGAGCAGAAGGTGTCCTTGAGTGAAGCCTTTCCAAGGAAAAGCAAAGAGCACCGAATAGATAGCATCATCAAGTCGGTCACTTAAAACCACCTGGCAGATCCAGACTGAGGCAGTACATAAGGCTTCCATTTGGGAATATCAGGCAGAGGTCTTCTCTGTCCCTGATATGAGTGAAGTTCCCATAGTTTGAAGTGTTTTTTTTTCATTGTGGGATAAACAACAGTAGTGTCTGTTGGAAATATGACCTTCTAACTGTTCTCAAGAACCCACGTTTCTTACACTTGGACCATTTTACTGTTCTCTTCCTCCATTGCAGAGTCAGGGGGCCAGACTGCCACAGGAAATGTGTTTTGTAAAACATTTCAATGAATGTCTGAAATAAACATGCTGGGATCTGGGACAGGAGGGCTCTCTTGCTCCAGTGTCTACTTTCAATATGCTTAAACAACACATGGCAGTTTACCAATACAACATGCATTACAGTGGAGTTGTCTCAAAGCAAGACACTTGTAGACTCCTGGTGGTGTTTCTACCAGGACATTTAACAAACATTTCCTCGTCACGGAGAGCGTTAACTTGTGCTGATCTGCAGGGTTCTAAACTATCAGTGAGCTGGAGGATGAGCAGTGGCTGGCTGTCGTTGAATTGTTGGAAAAGAAGAAAGCAGGAATGTTTAACATCAAGCTAAATGGCATAAGCAGCAAAATCCTCTGCCCCACACAGCACAGATTTTTCATACCTTTTGGGGTGGGGTGGGGGAGGGCAGCAGCATCACTATAGTGATGCTCATATCACACTGGCATGGACACCTGGATCAGTTATTTTGCTATTAGCTGTGATATAGCCTGGCTACCTGCTATATTACCTGTGAAGGAGGTACTCATGTGTTGCAGGGAAGGAATTACACATTTGAAAACATGAAAGCAAGGAGCTGGAGAGCTGAGATTCAAGTCTCTGTTTGCCTTAGTCTCTTCTACATTTTTTTTTTAAAGCCCATCAAGGATTCGGATTCTGTTTCTCGAGTGACTATTATTAAGAGTGGTTGAGGGCCAAGTGGGGAGACCAAGTTAGAAGAAGATACACCACAATCAAATCCCTAGGCTATCTGGGATGATTGCTGTAGACTCCAGGAGGAGGGCTTGCAGGCCACCCAAAGTAGTATTGTCTATATCTCGAGGACAGAAGAGCTGTTATGGGCTTGCAGAAATGAGAAGAAGCTCCCATATCAATTTAAAGAGGGCCTTTGGGGCTGAAGTGCAGAGAATGGATGGGGATAAAGCTGGGGAAGCTGTTAAGACGCACCTCAGGGATCTATTCTGGGAAGGTTCTATACTGGGTACTGTTGGACGAACAGAAATTCAGGATGTTTTGGTTCTCTCCAAACAGATATGGGTACCAGATCTGGGCAAACTTCTTGTAGATGTCCTTGTGCTTTATGTGAGGTAGGCAAGGGCTTGGAAGGGGTCTGTAGAAGACCAAGGCGAGGATGGGGAGAAGACAAAGGAAGCAGGGGTTCTTCCTGAAGCAATCTCTCTCTCTCTCTCTCTCTCTCTCTCTCTCTCCTCTCTCTCTCCTCTCTCTCTCTTCTCCCCCCCCCCTCCCCCCCCCCCCCTCTCTCTCTCTCTCTCTCTGTGTGTGTGTGTGTGTGTGTGTGTGTGTGTGTGTGTGTATAGGTATGTTCTTATTGAGCCTGAAGGGAGGAGAAGGCTTTGATAGGGTACAGTGAGGGTAGAGCACTCCAGGGCAAATCTAAGGAAGGATGTATGCCTAAGACTGGGACACAATTTTCTACTTAGCTTGAGAATAGTGAGAAATGCATTTGGGGAGGAGTCTGGATACTGAATAGGACTTGGAGCCTTAGAGGGCTCTGAGCTCATAGGATGCTGAGGCAGAATGGAAGGGCAGCACAAGTGGGAGGCATTGTTCAGCAGCAAAAGTGAGCTCATACTCCCTAGTTTAGGGGGACAAATTTCATACCTAAGCAGTTCACAATAGCAGGCATCCCCCCAAGCACTGGTTTTATAGCTGGCAAGGGGACAAAGTCAAGAAGTTTGCCAAATTTGTAATGTGGTCTCTGTCTTAGTCAAAGTTTCTATTCCTGCACAAACATCATGACCAAGAAGCAAGTTGGGGAGGAAAGGGTTTATTCAGCTTACACTTCCACATTGCTATTCATCACCAAAGGAAGTCGGGACTGGAACTCAAGCAGGTCAGGAAGCAGGAGCTGATGCAGAGACCACGGAGGCTTTCTCAGCTTGCTTTCTTATAGAACCCAGGACCACCAGCCCAGGACCGCACCACCTACAATGGCATGGTCCTTCCCCTCTTGATCTCTAATTGCGAAAATGCCTTACAGCTGGGTCTCATGGAGGCATTTCCTCAACTGAGGCTCCTTTTTCTGTGATAACTCCAGCTTGGGTCAAGCTGACATACAAAACTAGACAGTTTGGGCTCCTTCACTGAAAATGGTCAATCATGGCTGAGAGACTCAACAGGTAGAGACTTCATGATACCAATACTCTGGCTCTTCTCCTTCTGCCCTGCCTGGTTCCCTGACCGGAAGCCTCCTAAGGAGACTGAACTATGCAGCACAAGACATGAGCCTCTCTGTCCTGACCCTAGAGGAAGCAGTACCAGAGCCAGCAGGGTAGCAGGGCATACGTTGTGATATCCAACCCCCAAGGCTGTTTGTAGGGAACAGACCCTTTTGAGACAATCTCCCAGGGAATGAGGGATATTTTGACTTTGTGTCTTGGTTTTTCTGTGCTGTCTTATGGGGGTCATGGGTCTTGGAGTGCAGCTTAAGCAGCCTGGTATTAGCAAGGACAAGTAGGCTGAGCTCGTGGGCAGGAGAGTCGATGATGGTAGCCCGCAGACTCCAGGCTTCACCTCCTTACCACCTCTGGCCCCCTGCTGACTGCACCTCTTGCTCCCTTTCTGCCCAGTCAGCATCTCACTTCTTCCTTACAGTAATGGCCATTGACAGCTATTGACTGGTGGTGACAAGGCAGAAGCTGAAGGTGAGTGTGAAGGGTTCCTCATGTCTGAGTCTGCTACACCGGCTACAGCAGGCGAGGTCCCATCATTGTCTAAATCTTAACGCCTGGTACTTCCTTGCTTCCTATTTCTCCCTCTCTAATGGGGGGCCTCTTTGAGTGCCAGGGAAAGTTCATCTTCTCTACAAGGGTGAACTTGAAGACACTAGCACACAGTCCAATAGCACATGTGATCAAGTATCATTTTACTCTGTCTTTCGTAGGAGGGGGCATACAGGAGCTCACTACCCAGCCATGGCTCTCCTGAAGTCACCATCTTCCTGCTTCATCCCCCCAGAGTCCTGCAGGCTCCAATGTGGCTTAAATCATGAGTTCTCAAGATGGTGCCTGCATTAGCACTGTCGGAAGGCTTACTAAGGCACAAACTCAGGGGCTCACTCCTGCATTTCTGGCTTGCAGTTCCAGGAGACAGTGGAGAATTTGATTTAAGTCAGTGAACAGATGTGGCTATGTAAGGTGGCAAATGATGGCCCAAAAAGACTTGGTGGAGAAGGAGCCCTATGCGAGCGCCACACATGATGCTCTGATGAGAGCTGCTGGCGACAGACAAGTGAAGACTTTCTGTTGCTGTTCCCTGCTGACTGTCAGGGGAATGAAGGAGAGGACTTTCAGGTTGTTGGGCCAAATTTTATGGTGGTATAAAATATTGAAATCCATCAACTGTGTTGGCTTTTCTCCTCCCCTCTGGTAAATGAGTATATAAAGCACTTAGAATAGCGTCCACAATATGCCAAATGCTATGAAAATGTTCCTGATCATGGTAATGATTGGGACTCTGTCATTCTGCTAAACCCCATCCCTTGTGTACAGCTGCTTTTCCTAGATTTTGAAGAGCTATTAACGAACACTTAAGGTATTGGGCCACCTCGATTTTCTGCACTACATTCAAATGTGAAGATCACCTATTTTCTGAAGGGTGGATTATGTATTTTCTTTTGTTTTCAAACTTCTTTGCACTTTCCTAAGATTTCTGCCACCAACATATAACATTAAACATGACAAGTAGGAAACAATGAGTTTATTACACTTCATTACAAAGCTTGGGGAAGAGGTTATAGGAGCATGGGTGATGTCACGAAGCCAAACTGCTATGGCTGAATGGATTAAATTACCCATTCAGACAACTCTACACCCTAGCACCTCCCGAGATCACTGTGTACAATTAGAATCACAACTACCTGGGAGATGCAGGAAGGAGCACCTAGAATCTCAGGCGAGGGTCTAATTGTGCTCCTCCTCCTATGAAGGAGTAATCAACAGGCCTGATCCTGAGAGTCCCTTTCAAATAGCCACATTTGCTCTTATGAAGACATTGGCTGTGACACTTAGAAGCTAGTACTCTCCAGTGCTTTGGTATCAGGAAACTAGGGTGAGAGCTGCCTTCTGCACTTGCTGGCTCCTGGACAGTTAGCTTCTCCTTGCTCCCACATGTAAGTGTCTATCACTTGGTTGGCTTTATTTCTGGCTACCTCTATGGAGGTGACATGTTGGAAATCGTGTGCACAGGACACCACCAACACTTGCTGACCACAGGCTCCTTTTCCTGATGTCATTCCAAGTTCTGGCTCCTACTACAGTGTCACAGTAGCATCAGAAGTCACAGATAGCCTCTATGCCACAGTATGCACCTCTATGTTACATCATTTGTCCCATAGGATGAGAGGGTGGACAACCTTCTCAGTTCATAACACTGTTTTGTGCTTTGCAAGCTATTGGGTCAGTTCACCTGTGTTTGATACAAACTCTTCAGTCACATGATCACAACCTTAATTTGTTTGCGCTATTTACAACACAATGCTACACACTAGGTAATTTTATAATGTACAGAATTTGATTACTCATGGATTTGGAAACTAAGAAGACTAGTGCCAAGGTACTGGCATTTGAACAGGGATTTCCTACTGCAAGATTCTATGGCATTAAGCATCACACAGCAGAAGGGCAATGAGAGGAATGAACGGGGACATCCTATCCATTCATAAAAAACCTCCTTCCTTGATTGCATCATTGATCCATGCTTGAGAATGGAGCCCACTCCCTCGCTTAACTCACTCTAGCAGTTCTGCATTGAGAATTAAACTTTCCACACATGCTTTTTGGACCATCCATGTAAACTTTAGGACCAGGTGTCCGCCAAAATTAGAAGAAACTCCATTTAAAGCAATGAAATGAAGAGGAATTATCGTTAGTTCACACAGGGGCATCTCGTACCTGCCATGCTAGAAACTATGCTCCATCCCACCACAGGCTGTGCACTGAGATGAAACATGGCCTCTTAGGAATGGAGAGATACCACCCACAAGATAGCATTACTATCTTGGGGGACAAAAGCAAAGTCCCAATACCAAGGGAAAGCATCCTTCAATGTAGTAAGACGATTTGGATACATTAGGCAGCAATGACATGTTGCACGCTGTGTGAGAGGGTGAATGGGAATCAATGCTCTGTGGGAGGTCAGCTTATTTCACAGTTTGTAGAAAAGGGTTCCATTTTTCCTGAAAGAAAAGAAAAAACAAAACAAAACAAAACACATAAGAATGTGACCTTTAAAGCAACAATTACTATTGATATTGGGTGCATTTAAAACCTCCTCCCAAAAAAAAGAGAAAATCTTGGTGAGTTCAAGATCACAAGGGGTCTTTGTTGTCTGGTGTGTTTATTAGAAACCCCAGGCAGCTTTCCTTTAAGGAGCTAACAAGGGCGCATGGGTACACAATTTCTCCACAGCAGCAGTTCTCAATCTGTGGATTGTGACTCCCCACAGGGGTCACATATCAGATATCCTGTATATTGTATATTTACATTAAGAGTCATAACAGTATCAAAATCACAGTTATGAAGCAGAAGTGAAATAATTCTATATTTGATGGTTACCAACACATGAGGGACCATATTTATGGGTCACAGCATTAGGAAGGTTGAGAACCATTGCTCTAGGGGGCTCTAGGAGAGCCATTCTGTTGTCTGGGCCTCAGCATTATTCGTTATGTGGCTTTGGGGTAGTCATTGATATCCCAAAACTCATAATTCTTTTTTAAAAAAGATTTCTTTATTTTATATGAGTACAAGGTTGCTGTCTTCAGACACACCAGAAGAGGGCATCAGATCCCATTACAGATGGTTGTGAGCCACCATGTGGTTGCTGGGAATTGAACTCAGGACCTCTGGAAGAGCAGTCAGTGCTCTTGACCACTGAGCCATCTCTCCAGCCCCCGAACTCATAATTCTTATCTGTAAAATAAGAGTCACAATGGTATCGCAGAGAGATGTTATGACATCACAGGAGAGGCCGCTTTAAAGAAGCTGCCTAACTCAATCATACCTTATGTCACCAGTTAGTTGCCAACTTGATATACATGAAGGTTGGACGCTCAATGGAAAAACTGCCTCCCTGTGGCCACATCTGTGGATCGTTTTCTTAATCGCTAATTGGTGTAGGTGGGCCCAGCCCACAGTGGGTGGTGCTACCCCTGAGCAGATGGTCTTGTGTTATATGAGAAAGCAAGCTGAGGAAACCATAGAGAACAAGCCAGCAAGTGACATTCCTTCACTGTCTCTGTATCCACTCCTCCTGCTTTCAGGTTCTTGCCTTGAGTTCCTGCCCTGCCTCCCGCCAGTGATGGACCGTCACCCCTGAGATAAAATTCCTCCCGAAATCTGGTTTTGGTCAGCATTTTCACACAAGCAATAGAAAGCAGACTAGACTGCCAAACTGGATACACTATATATACATGACAGTTTAAAAATAACCACGGAATTTTATGAATTTCCATTTACGGTGGCATTAGATGCTAAAGTCTTCCACAAATGAAGCTTTTTAGATGGGATGGAACTTCTGTGGATTTTGTAGTTCATCCTTTTTAAAAGACTCTTTTTACAGCCCGTGACATGCCTCTGCTTTCTTAGTCCCCTCTGCGTATTGCTTTTTATTTGGCTGGGTATCTATTTATCTGGCATTTACGAGGCTGTCAGTTGCCATGTCTTTTTTTTTCTTCTTCTTCTTTTCATTATAAGAAGTTTCACACGTATACAAAAGTAGAGAGAGAATAACAGACCCCCCCTTCCCAACACCCAGCGTCAGTAATTATCAACTGGATACCAGTCTTTTTCCTCTGTAAATTTTACCCACTCTCTCCAACCCCATTATAGGCTACTGAAGAGAGAATTCAGCTATTTTTATCACTTCATCCCTAAACATTTCAGGCTATGTCTCTGTAAAGGAAGGGATCTTTAAAGAAAACTTGTAGCCATGATTTATATTAAAAAACATCACCAACAATTCCTTAATTTTATGAAACGACCAATTTAGACTCAAAATACCATGCTGCTTTATATCTGTACATTTTTTAAATTAAACAAAGTTTAAAGTTCATGTATAGTGATAAATTGATACCATGCGTAAGTAATTTTTTGATGGGTTAGTTTATCAACCAAAATGTCTTTTCCTTTGTAACGTATCTGTTGGAGGCTCTGGGTCATTTGTCCTGGAGAGTTCATCACACTTTGGGTTTTGCTAATAGAATTTATTGTGGTGCATGTTAACAAGATCTGCACACACACACACACACACACACACACACACACACACACACACACACACACACACACACACACACACACACACACACACACACACACACACACGCCAGTTAGATCTAGAAGCTATGCATACCTTTGGGCTACATTTCCCTTCAGAGGCGGGCTCACTCTGGTGGTTCTGTCTGCTTGTATCAGGAGGCAGCGATGCTCATGTCTGCATGTGCTGCTGCAGACACACATTGATGCTCACTGTCTACATCCACGAGTTTATTGGAGTTGGCAAGATGTTCATATGCTAATTCCGTCCTGCCGCCTTCACTTATTAGCTAGAATACATCTATAAATGGATAATTCCCTCCATCAACTCCGCAGTTACCCTGAGGGATAGTTCATTTAGGAAAAACAAGATAAATGCTTGATTATCTCTCTTTACCGTTTTCTGAGATAATTAGTTGGTTAATTTGTGCCTTCCGATGCTGACTAGTTTATTTTTGATGTTTATAAACTCATGGGTTTAAGGATATTTCATGTCGTTCCATCGGTTTCAGCCATTATTATCACTGAAGCTCAAATCACCTTCCCCTGGCCGGTGGGAGCGTCTTCAAGCCTTCTCCTGAGTCCTTTTGGCATTCCACTAGAAGCCTTTGAGTGTTTTCTTGCTATTCAAGTTTGAGAAAATGTCCCCAAATTGTCTCATACTGAGCCCATCCCAGACGAGTCATCAAGCATTTCTCCAAGGCTTTCCAGATTTATTTAGTGAGCAAATTGGGCCTCTACAGAGCTCTGTGCTGTCTTAGCCCTTGTTTCTAGGCCTTCTTAGTGGACAGAAGCAAGGAGACATGAATGCATAAGTAAATATATTAAGCTTAAATTTATTGTGAGTTAATTCTGCTGCTACCTACTCAGATTTAGGGTTATAGGATTTTACTTAGCCTCATTGATCATCTGTCTATATGCTTTCCCTTCCTTAGTGAACACATCATTTTTCACTGTCACTGCATAATTACTCATGTGGTTTATTGTAACACACATACACACACACACACACACACACACACACACACACACACACACACGCAGCCGAGGCATAATTGTGCCAACAACGCCACCGATTCCATGTCGAAAACATACCTGAGTTTAAAAATTACTGGCTAGATGCCTTTATTCAAGAACTTGGAAGTATAAGCAGGATTGCAATTGGGAATTTGAAGGACTACAACGGAAGGCTTTGGCAAAAGGTAAAAAAGGAAACAAACAAATAAGGAACAAAAGAAAGAAAGATATGGCAGAAAGAATTTAAGAGTCAGAGAACATGGAAGACTGTCAGGAAATGCTGCCATCTATGTGTGACCTCGTCATTTCGATCACAAATGCACAGCTGCTATGGATGTCCGCCCAAGACTGGGTCCTGAGACATTCCATCATGGATAGGGGAGGTGCCCAGGAGGCTCCACCCTTCCGGAGGGGCTATGACTGTTAATGGTCGCTGCAGTGTGAGTTTGATTTTCTTCTTGGTTGTGTAGCCAATGAACTGAAAGGATTCAGAGAAACAGGGAGGGCGCTATCAGATGGCAGCTAGGACTGAGCAAATATAATCACAACAAGTGGTTATATATGCACCAAACTATCAAACATAAGGAAGAGTTTAAACAAAAGCCGAAGAAATAATATGAATAAACAAAGCAAAAATGAAGTTTGCCGTTCCTTCCGTTTTTAGGACGTATTCTACCAGAGATCAAGGCGTTTTAAGACATCTGAAACAGAGCCTGCCTGGGTGATTAGTCTAGCCACCAAGTATAGTTAGGTTCACTTATCTAATTTGCATTTTGATTTTTAGGAATTACTTTTCTAAAATTTAATTTTCCCTTATATACAATATTTACATGGTTCAAAAATTAAACGGATAAAGCAAGGTATATTGAGAGAATACATTAAAGACTTTAAACTTTAGAGAGTATTTTTTATGCATCTATAAGCATTCTTTCTGTAGATGATAGCATAATATACATTTTTCTGCTTTGCTTTTGCACTTAATTTAGCTTAGAGATTCCTCCAAAATAGTTTATAAATATTCTTCCTCCTTTTTATAGATGATAAAATTTACTCCACATACTACCATGCCTATCTCTAGAAATCTTGCTTCTAACTAAAGATCAAGACTTTGAACCTTGGAGAGCCACCCACTTAGTACACTATACACTTGGGTTGTGTACTAACTCAGAGTTGACAGGTTCTGTGGCAGGACTCGGGTGCCTCATGGAAAGTGATGTCTCTCATTTCTGATCGGCATCCTAACGTCTGCCCTTTGTTGTTCAACAACAGTGAGTTGAACCAACCTCTCCGACATCTTCAAACTGAGCCCAACAGTCACTGCAAAAACAGCAGGAAGGGCTGCATCCTCACACCCACGGGATGCCGTCCTTTAGGTTCCTTCACTGTATCAGAGCGTTCTGCAAACTGTGATGCTGGGGGAGCATGGGAGCTAAAGGACAAAGTATCTTTGACAGGTTGATCTTAATGCAGGCTGTTCTGTAAGCACAGAAGCAGTTGTGCATCGCCTCTCCATGGAATCCTTTTACTCGTCAATTGATTGATTCGTCCAGGGATGCATTTGTTGAATTTGCAAAACTAAACACTTTAGCATTTGCTATGTACAGAAGCCAAGCTAAAAACTGAAATTGAGGGAACTTACTTTCTGCCTCATGGCCTGTCAGTATCATTTCCCTTCTTGGAATAACTCTCCATGAACCAATCATTCCCAGAATGCCAGGCTCTCTTTCCACAGATGCGTTTTTAAATTCAGAACGTGGCGAGGACTTGGCCAGTGTTTTCACGTGCTTTTTCAGATGCAAGGACACTGAATCCTTCCGATCACGTGTCCTTAACTCATCCTGTAGAAAGTGTTTACTTTTCGTGGTTAAATCTGGAATCGACTTAGTTCAAATGTATCCAGGTCTTCATGCATAAAATATTCGGGCGTTTTTAAGAATGGAAGCATTTATGGGTTACGAATATAGTTGTTTGTATCATGGAAATAATTGGTCCTTCTTCTAAATATAAATCGTTTTCTCACAGCTGACAAGCGCTTCATTCCCGGGGTCCAGTTGGCCTCGTCCTCTGAAAACTTGCTCTTTTCTGTTCCCTAGCAAAATATGAATGAGTTCAGCAGAGGACTGCTGCGTAGACTGTTTTCTGCTCAAAACACCTTTCTCTTAAGGGTTTCTACAAGTTGCTCTCTGTGTACCTGCAAGGTGCATTAGTAAATGACCTCTGATTACTGCACCTCAGGGAGATATTATAAAGTGAGAACCTACAAAGGACTGGTCCAGTCAGGAGGCAGAACACACTTACCAGTGGGGGAGGGAGGTGGGACAGTGAAAGGAGTGTACATATACACAACCCGTACCTACATGCTGTGACGCGGTCTAACATCTACAACTGCACACACACATCCTATACTCATCTCCATCTGTGCTCACATACATACATGTCCATGTAAACAGACATGCATGCTTATATACACATGCATCATAGTCATACAAATGAGAGCCCAGTCACTTGTACGCTCCTCCGCATTCATGCATCCACTAATTCGTACAACAGCCAAACTCACACACTCACCCATTGACATTCACACTCATATTCATGCATATTTATACATAAACACACATGAAATGCCCACATTTTGCCTGTATGCATTTGCACAGCTTCAGACCAACACTTGCATGTGTCCCATTATGTTTATGGATGTTTGAGATGATCATTTAAGACGGAACCTGCCCGATTCTCCCAATGCTAGCCTCTTTACTGTGGCCAAACACTAGATTCCTATACTGAAACTCTATGACCATTAATTTTATTCTGAATGTCCTACTAGACACTCAGCCTCAAGGGACTGGTCTCTACAGCAAACAGCAGCCCTAGAAACATCTAAGAATGCAGGGAACACAGTTTAGAATCTCAGCTCCTCTGTTAGGCAAAGCAAAGCGGATGGAGGATCTGAGACCTGCCCAAGTCTCTACCTACTTTCCCAAGGTCAAGGTACCTGAGCATGTCCCCAAAGCTACCTCCCACAAAGCCGAAGTGCTCTGGCTTTAAGCTGAGTGACTCGCTTGCTTGCTTGGTACTCTCAGGCAAAGACTCTTCTTCTTTCCTTTCTAAACATTCTCCACTGTTAATGAATCCTTTAATCAAACTCATTAATCGTGTTTTTCATTATCCAAAATGACCCTTGGAATAAAGCCCCCTACACTGTTCAGAGGAAGGAGCCGTATATTTTGCATCTCATTTATCAAACTTTTATGAAGTAGCAATTGTGTGCATGCTTCATGAGCCAAGCACGCTCCGAAATTGCTGGGAATGTAATTTTTGTGAGCACTATTTCATTGCTGCCTGTCTGAGTGACAGAAAACGAAGTTGATTGAACAAGTGAGACTGCCTTCAGAGAGGAAATTAAAGAGCAGCTTACCTAAGGCAGGTCCCTGCCCTGCATGATCTGGCATTACATTGAGCTTTTTATTTGGATGAAAAGGCCTAAAATTCAGACCCTCACATTCCATCAAGGTTACCCACAAAAGAGAGGCCTGAGTTGTGGTCCCATCAGACTTGTCCTGTTCCCTGGACATAGGTTACTTAGAGCCTCCATTTATAGCCTTCCCTTCTCGTGTGCTTCGAAGGAGTGAGATATGAGGGTTCTTTTTAGCTAGAATCTCTTTTTGTGACTTCAGGATTTCAGTCCAACGTGCCAAAAGTGTGGAAGTCAGCAGCACTGTATTCTAGCAAGTAAAGAGCCGAGAATGTGAAAACCAACGCTTCTTCTTACGTATGTGATGGGAGTGCCAGGACCCAACATGGGAAGACAAGCAAGTGGACACAGAACCTCAGCTTACTAAAATAGAACGCTTCTTTAGAAATCTCTAGAGAAGTCAGCATCTGGGTGAGCAGAGATAGGTGTCAGTGGTAGGATGCTAGAGGCTCAACATGAGCAAACGTGAGAGAAGAAAGCTCCAATGAGACCCCAGGCACAGGAGAGCTCTCAACATTCATGAGTTTGGTTCTTGGAGATGTCTACTATGCTCCCTCAATGAGTACTACAGAAACAGCTCCCCGTGCTCCTGTTGGCATGGCAGGGATGAAGCCATTTTGTTTGTAGCCAGACTCTGTACTGGGAATTCCATAATGGGAATGTTTCCTTTTTCATCCCATCTTTATTTATCTGAATTGTCTCCCTCTTTGTATATCTTAATTGCTTCTAGCTGTGGGGATTTTTATCAAAACCAAACTGACATGGATCATGGGAAATAGCTCTCCTCAGCTACACTGGCTGTTCTTCTGCTACTGTGGTAAAATACCGCTACCTAAAAAAAATCATAGGAAAGAGAGAAAGTTCATTTTTGTTTGTGGTTCCAGAGATCTACAGTCCACAATGGCTGGAAAGGCATGTTGTTGAGAAAGAGCAAGAGGCTGGGCGTTCACATTTCATCCCCATGTGACATTCATCTCTCGCCAAGGCTCCACCTTTTAAAGTTCCTATAATCTCTCAAAACAGCGCTAACAGTTTTGGACCAGCTATTCGAATACATGAGCCCATGGCGCGTGCTTCTCATTCAAATCATCACACTTTAACCTACCACGTAGTAGAAGGTAAATCCTCAAGTTAATTCTGGACCACTAAAGCTATACTTTCCTATTAAAGGGAGAGGGGAAATGAAAAACACGTAACTCCATAGTCTAGTGAGCCAGGTCCCTGAAAGACCTCGTTATAAACTACCAGACTATTCCTGTATTTCACAACTTACCTCAGCAGTCAGTAAGTCAGGACCAGCAGAAAAGAGAAAGGCAGTATGAGGACAGGAAGATTGAAAACAGACTCTTGTATAATGGGGATGTTAGTGTGTCGGACAGAAATTTAAACTATAATTAATAATTAGGGTCATTAATAGATAAAGCAGACAGCATGTAAGAACAAATGGGCAATGCAATTAGAGAGATAGATTTTTTTCCAAAATGAACCAAAGAAAGAAATGCTAAAAATAACATTGCCTCAGAAATGCTAGAGATAACATACTGCAAGAAATGCTAGAACCCACTGCCACACACGTGCTAGAGATAGCATGCTGCAGTAGAAACAGAGATGAGACAGTGCAGCAGGCATGCTAGACAACACACTGTAGTAGGCATGCTTGAACTAGCACACTGCAACAGACGCATGGGAGATAAAACCTCAACATAGATGAGAGAACAGGCTGTTACACAAATGCAGATGTAACGCCCTCTGCACGTTCTCCTTAGTTCTCCTGTCACTGTGACAAACACTGCTACCAAAGGACACTTCAGGAGAAAGGGTTTATTTAACTCACAAGTTACAAGCCATCTTCAAGGCAAGCCAAGTCAGGTCCTCAAGCAGGAACCAGGAGGCAGGAACTGAAGCAGAGGCCGTGAAGAGACACGACCTTCTGGCTTGTTCCTCGCGGCTTGCTCAGCTTGCTTTCTTATATGATCTTGGACCGTCTGCCTAGGGTTGACCCCATCCAGAGTGGGCTGGGCGCTCCTGCATTAGCCGATAGTCAAGAGAATGGTTACAGTCTTGCTCCCAGGGCAGTCTGAAGGATGCAACTCTCAAGTGAGGTCCCCTCTTTTCAGATGACCCCAGCTTGTGTCAAGTTTATAAAATACCAAATAGCACAGCTAACGCCTTGTCAACTTATACTGCAAACACAGCAAAATCAGACTATACTTTTTTTGTTTCTTGTTAACTCTCAAGTTCTCATTTTATTATCGTAAGTTAAAACAGTATTACTTTAAAAGTCCCATAATTCTTTAAAATTTAATAACTTAAACGTCCGTTTTCTTTCAAAATCCTAACTCTTAACCTTAGTGTCCTGTAAAATCCAAAATAAGCTGCATGTTTTCTTATTTCAAAAGGGAAAAACCAGGGCAACAGGTTACAGCAGGAAAATGAGGTTTAACAGTGGAAGTCAAATCCTGCAGTCCAGTGTCCAGTGTCTGGGACTCACTTAAGATTTTCTGGGCTCCAAGGCACCTGGCAGCTCCATTTCTCTGGCTCTACTATTCACAGCACATGCAGTTTGTCTCCTAGATCAGACCAGATTCAAGCCACGCCTGCCGTTGTCCTCGGTGGTCATCCCACAGTCTTGGAATTTCCAATAAGTTCAGGGCTCCACTGGAACTGAAGCTGGACCATCAAAAAGGACCATCCTTCTCCTCAGGGAGACTCTGACCTGCCATGAATGTCAAACCGCAGTCCTTTTCCATGACTCAGTGCCATTGGGGAACTTCTACACGTTATTTTCCAAGTTCTGCTATCCGCTTGTTGGGTAGCCTTGGCCCTCTCTGGACCTCAGCGTCTATGTGATGAGCCTGAGGGAACGCTTCACGGTTGATTTCATGTAAATGATGGTTATCTCTTATCAATCACTGATGATTTCTCATGCCCATCTCACCAGCATAGACTCTCCCAGTATAGCAAAGGTTTCATTTCATTGCTGCTGATCTGTTCAGCACAGCTGACCCTGCAGCCCCCGCAGAGAAGAAGCCGTGGAATCTTAATACAAAATATCAAATTGCTCTGATAGAATCTTTGAGAGATTCTCAAACTTCCTCTGAAACTTTACCAGTCGGGCCCCCATTACTTGCAGTTGCCTTCACAGTCTTATCTTTCAAGCTCCCACAGAACAGTCCAGTCAGTGCACATCACTTTTTGAGACCAATGGTCAATTGTTTCCACAATCCTCCATCAAAAGAAAAACAACACAGTCATGTCTAGTCACAGCCATTCCCCACATCGCTGACACCAGCTTCTCTTCCAGCTAGCCTTTCTGACACTGATAAACACCATGAGTGACCAAAGCAACTTGGAAAGTGGCTTACATGTTACAGTTCATCACTGAGGGAAGCCAAAGCAGGGAATGGGGGAGGGAGACAGGAACTGAAGCAGAGACCATGGAGGAGTGCTGTTCACTGGGTTACTTGCTCAGTTTGATTTCTTCTAGGACCTGATTTCTTCAGGACCACCGGACCAGGATTGTTACCACCTATATTGATGAGTCCCTCTCACAGCATTTATTAAGAAAATGCCATCTGTAGACTTGTACACAGGCCCATCTTATGGAGACAATTCTTCAATAGAGGTAGGTCCCCTCTTTCTGCATGACCCCAGTTTGTGTCAAGTTGACAAAGAACTAACCAGCAACACAGTGCAAAAGAAATGCCAGATAAAAAAATAGCAACAGAAATGCTAGGGACAAAACACTGCAACAGACTTTGGGATGTACTTGATGGCTTATTAACAGCCTGGATATAACTGAGAAATGAATCTCAGAGTTTGAGCCATTTCAGCTGAAACGTCCCAGACTCACAGAGTAAAAAGACTGTGGAGAAAAAGGAAAAGAGACAGAATATTTAAAAATTGTGGATGACTATACATGTACACACACACACACACACACACACACACACACACACACACTCCCACACACACCAAAAACACGAGAACGGCAATAAAGAGAGGGAGGGGTGAATTAATATGGATACAATAATAAGTGAGACTTTCCCCAAATTCAGATCAGACTCTACCCCATAGATCCAGGAAACCTAGAGATTAGGTTGAAAGAAACTGCAATTCACCCGCATCTAGGTATACATTTCAAACTGTAAGAATTTCAAAGGTGAATGAAACCTCTAAAGAAGACAGAGGACAATAAATGTGTGACATAGGCAAAAAGTTAAGAGATGCTCTAAGTTGTCCTCTCAAACCTCATGACCTGGGTAAACTGACAGAAACAAAGGATAAAACGGTGCTTACTAGTCACAAGGGAAGAGGGTGGGGTGTGGTTGAAGGGAACAAACTTAGGGACAGGTGTGTGAACAAGCTAAGGTACAATACAGGGCTAAAATTAGTATGTTCTACTATTTACTGATTTATTAAAATGTTGTACTTTAGAAGTCCTTAGCCCCTCCCCTCACTAAGAATATTGAGTAGATAGTGGTTACGTGGAGTTTTATTAACCACTTCATCATATTTATTTCTAAGACAGCATCTTGTCCTCCTGAGCTGTGTGAAAGACAAACGGGCAAACTCCCAGGTAAGAAGAAGGGATTGTTTAGCACTGAGGGGAAATGTTGCCAGCCTAGAACCGTAGTGTACGAGATAATTTTTCAAAAGTGAAGGACAAATGGAGACTCCCTTGGGTGAACACAGATCAAGGGAATTTTCCTCCTCATCTTTGGTCTGTTCAGAGTGTTGATTTCTGTTTGATTCGGTTTGGGCTGGTTGTACATATCTAGGCATTTGTTCATTTCAGCGTTATCCAATTGGTTGGTGTGCAGTTGGTAGCAGTATTTATGATCTTGTTTATGCATTTGGCCTCAGCTGAAATGCCTCCTCTTTCATCTTGATTTTATTTATTTGAGCGTTCTCTATTTTTATTTTTTTAGTGGACTCTAGCAAAAGATTTGCTGATTTCATTTATCTTTGAAATGAAAACAACCTCAGAAATCAAAGCCCTTTTCTGTTGCTCTGATATTTTCTATTGTCTTCTGTGTTTTTTCTCATTTATTTCTGCTGCAATCTTGATTTCTTTCCTTCTGATCTTTGTGTTTTCTTCTTTTCAGTTCCTCCGGGTATTGAGTTCCTTGAGGGAGACCTTTCCTCCTCTGTGGTGGGAATTTATTACCACAGACTCCCTGGCTGTGCTTTCTGAACTCCGTCGTTTTTAGCTTCTTGTGTTTCCATCTCATTGGTGCCCATGTATTTTACAGTTGCCCCTTTGATGTCCCTTTTTGTCCCATTTGTTAACAGAGTGCTGTTCAGTTTCCACACGTGGACTTTCTGATTTTCCTTCTGTTGTCAATCTGTGTTTTATTTCATTGTGGCTGGAAAAAGTTATTCAGTGTAAATTCAGCATTCTTTTTTTTCTTTCCTTTTTTCTCTTTTTTCGGAGCTGGGGACCGAACCCAGGGCCTTGTGCTTGCTAGGCAAGCGCTCTACCACTGAGCTAAATCCCCACCCCCAAATTCAGCATTCTTAAAGTATCTAGGATTCGTCTTGTCAGCTATTGTGTGCTCTGTCCTGGGGGATGCCATGTGTGCCTGAGAGGATATTTAATGTGTTGCTTTGGGTCTAACGTTCTGCATGTGTCTGTGAGGTCCATTTGGTCTGGAGTGCTGTGTAAGTGTGCTGTTTCCTGTTTGGTTTTCTGGTGGAATATTCTAGCATGAAACTAGGTTATCGAAGTCGGTCGGCTTCTCTCTCTCTCTCTCTCTCTCTCTCTCTCTCTCTCTCTCTCTCTGTGTGTGATTAATGCTTAATTGTTATATTATGCTGTCATGGTCTCCTATGCAAGTTTCTTACTCAAAATCTATGTTGCCCAGTGAAGCAGAGCCAAAGGTCTCCCTTTTGCTTATCACTTTTACTAGATATAATCATCTATCCTTTCATTTTTCAGCCTATGTGTATTCTTATTTATTTATTTATTTATTTATTTATTTATTTATTTATTTATTCATTTTTAGACAGAATTTCATTGTACACAGAGAGATAGCCATGATTGTCCTGGAACTTACTCTGCAAACCAGGCTGGCCTCAAACTTAAGAGATCTGCCCGCCTCTGCCTCCCAGTTGCTAGAATTAAAGGTGTGCACCATGTGTATTCTTATGTGTAAGTTCATTTCTCATAGGTGGTAAACATTTAGCTTTAGATTTTTCCATTGGGTTATTCTCTGTCTTTTTCCTGAGGTATTTAATTCATTTACTTTAAACTAATTATTGATAAGGTAGGACATTATCTTTTAGTTTTACATAAGTATTTTCTTTGTGGTTACTATGAGGGTTACATAAAACATCTTGAAATTATAGTAATTATAATAATATAGACTGACAACAGCTCGACTTCAATCATGTAAAAACTCTGTACTTCTGCTCTCCTCAAATTTTGCTATTTATGTCACAGCTCATCTTCTTTTATGTTGTCTCCATTAACAGATTTTTGTAATTCCTATGCTTAGTAAATTTGTCGGTTGACTTTTATATGTAAATTAAAAGTGATTTGTGTACTACCATTAGATTTTCATGCTACTTTGCCTACGCAAGTACTATTATGCGTGGATTTTGTTTTTGTTTTTTCTTCATATGCTTTCGTATCCTAATTTCTTTGTTCGGACTTGAAGGAACTTCCTTTAGCATTTCTTTCCCTCTGATCTTTGCATTTTCTTCTGTATGTAACCCTAAATTATTATTTCTCTGGCAAAAATCCTTATCCCTTTTAATTAGAATTATTTTAGATTTTAATACAAAAAGTTACAAATAAAAACCATTGTATTTTCACTGTTGGAGGGCAGTTTTTCTTGGAGGAATGTTCTTAGCTGGTGGTTTTTCAGAAACTAGTTCTTCCCTTTATTCATGTGCATTCCAGGGAAGAAGCCAGGTTGTCAGGCTTGGCAGCAATCACCTGTAATCCATGGAGCCATCTCATCGGTAGGTCCCTAAGCTCGCTTTCAAACAACTCTGTACTTCTTCATGTGTAGTGGTGTTTTAGTCAGGGTTTTCTAGAGTCACAGAACTTATGGGTAGTCTCTATATAGTAAGAGAATTGGTTGATGACTTACAGTCTGTAGTCCAACTTCCCAACAACGATATCAGCAGCATCTGTGAATGGAAGTCCAAAGATCTAGCAGTGGCTCCATCCCATGAGGCAGGCAGGCAAAAAGAAAGAGAGAGAGAGGCTCTTCCTTCTGCCAATGTCCTATGTAGGTCTCCAGCAGAAGGTGTGTCCCAGATTAAAGGTGTGAACCACCATGCCTAGGTCTGGGACTTGCTTTGTCCCAGGTGACTTTGAACTCAGATATCTCTTTGCCTTAAGCTCCTGGGATTCATAGCCACTTTGCCTCAAGATCTCCATACCAAGATCCAGGTCAGAGACTTGTATCTCCCAGCCTCAAGATCAGGATCAAAGGTGAGCCTTCCGATTCTGGATTATAGTTCATTCCAGATATAGTCAAGCTGACAGCCAGGAATAGCCATTACAAGTGGAAATAACTTATATGGCGCAATTGTTCTATCTCTTTCTCTTATCTCTTGTGCCGTTACTGCCATTCATTTTACTTATACATAAGCATAAGTATGTTTATATACATATGCATAATTAAATGTGTAATTGCTGTTACTTTGGACAAATTGTTATCTATCAGACCAGTTGCACATTCAGTAACTCAAATGTTTCATTAGAGTCTTATTATTCTTCCTTTTGCTACATAGATTCAAGTTGCTGTTGTAACTTCCTATGTGTTGTTCTCTCTCTAAAGCAGTGCATTTAAGGTTCTTATAAAAATTTCCTACTTCTGTCCTAATGACGTTCTTTAAAAGCTGCTTTCTTTCAATAGAAAATTGCATAGTTAATGAATATGAATTGATGAGTTTTAATATATGTATCTACTCACAAAGGATGAAAATTCTGAAGGTGACCATTTTACTTGGTAAATTACTGTGCAGAAACATTTTAACATAGATCTGCCTGTCTATTTTTGCTTTTGTTGCTATCTCTTTTGTGTCATATCCAATAAATCATTGCCAAGACCAATGTCAAGGAGCTTCTCCTAGGACAGGATGCATGGGCAAGTGAAAGAGTACCTGCTTGGCAAGCATCAGCCCTGGATTTAATTTCCTGCATGAAAATAGAAATGAGGGGGAGGAGCAGAGAAGGATGGAAGGGAGGAAGGGAAGAGGAGAAGGAGGGAGAGAAACAGAGAAGGAGGAGAAGGAAGATCAGAGGGAAGAAGGATGGGGAGGGAAAGAAGGAAGAATTAATAATCCCAGTATCCAGGAGGCTGAGACAGGAGGATTGAGAATTTGAGGCTAACTTACATTTCTTGTTTTTTAAAATAAGAAAGGAAAGCAACAACAACAACAACAACAACAACAACAAAACCAACCAAACAACCAAACAAAAAGAAAAATAGAGAAAGCAGACACATACTGGTTGTAAATGTATATATTGCAACTATTAAAAAGAATAAAAATTAAAAAATAGAATTTTCCAACTTATAAATGGAAGTATATAAAGTGCTTAATTTAAACTACAAAGGTAGGAGTAAAGTGAAAAGAACAGTAGTAAATATAGTAGATAATATTGAGTCAACCAACAATCTACTTTGAATGTCAGTGATCTAAACACATCAATAGGACGCCATTGTCAGGTCAGTGAGAAGGATCACTCAATAAAGTGTTGAATGCCACACCGGAAGACCTGAGTTTGATCCCTGGAATCCACATGTTAAAAGAAGAGAACCAACTCTTCTGTCTTCCACACACACGATGGAACACATGCCACATTTGCATGCGCATTCAGACTTGCAGGAAATAAAGAAATATGGAAAAATTAAAAGGACATTATCTGAGTGGATCCAAAAATAAGACTGAAACTCTATTTTGTGTATGAAAAATGATTTGAAATATAAAGACCAAACAATTAACCGAAAAGCAAAGAAAGGATATAAAGGAGTATCCTATGCTAATACTAATGAGAAGAAAGCCAGAGTAGCTGTTTTCAGAAAGGGCAGACTTGAGTAACAGTGCCTGTTGTGTATAAAAAGAAATATTATAAACGATAAAGGGGTTCAGTTCTCTGGAAGACACATCTTTAGCACATATGTTCTTAACAAAAGAACATTAAAATATTTGAGACATAGAGTTATAAGAATTATAAAGGGAACCCCACGCAGGCACCAGGGACCCCAGGCCATGTTGCACAGAACAAAGAAAAAAAATATTAAAAACTACAAGGAAAGTCCAAGTAACATATAAAGGTACACCTATTAGAATAACACCCATCTTCTAAACAGAGACTATAGAACTAGAAAGGCCTGGGCAGATATCTTGCAGTCACTAAGAGACCAGAGATACCAGTCCAGGGTACTATACTCAGCAAAATTTTAATCACCTTAGAAGGAGAAGACAAGATATTCCATGATGAAACCAAAATTAGACACTATCTATCCTCAAATCCACCCCTACAGAAAATACCAGAAGGAAAATTCCAACCCAGGGAAATTAACAACACACAACAAAAGACAGGAAATAAATAATTTCATACCAGCAAAGCAAAGGAAGGGAAGTATGAACACACACACACACACACACACACACACACACACACACACACACACTACCACCAACATCAAAATAACAAAATAACAGGAATTAACAATCAGTGGTCCTTAGTATCTCTTAACATCAATGGACTCAATTCCCAAATAAAAAGATACAGGCTTACAGGATGGATGTGAAAACAAGATCCATCATTCTGCTGCAAACAAAAAACACACCTCAACATCAAAGATAGAAATTATCTCAGAATAAAGGGTTTGAAAAATGTTTTTCAAGAAAAGACTCAAGAAGCAAGCTGGAGTAGTCATTCTAATACCTAATAAAATAGACGTTTAACCAAAATAAATAAAAAGAGATGGGTAAAAATACTTCATACTCATCAAAGAAAAAAAATCCATGAAGATCACATCTCAATTCTGAATATCTATGCCCCAAATGCAAGGGCACTCACATTTGCAAAAGAAACATTTATAAAGCTTAAATCACACATCAAACTTCATACATTAAGAGTGGGAGACTTCAACACTCAACTCTAATCAATGGTCAGGTCATCCAGACAGAATCTAAACAGAGAAATAATGAAACTAACAGATGTTATGGCTCAAATGGACCTAAGAGATACCTACAGAATATTTCATCCAAACACAATAGAATATACCTTCTTCTAGGCACCTCACCAAACCTCCAAAATTAGCCATATACTTAGTCACAAAGCAAATCTCAACAGATAACAAGAAAATTGAAATAACTGCCCTTATCTTATCAGACCACCATGGATTAAAGCTGGACTTCAACAACAATAGAATGCTAATAAACTCATGGAAACAGAACAACTCTCTACTCAATGATCACTGAGTCAAGAAGAAATAAAGAAATTAAAGACTTTCTAGAATTTAATGAAAAGGAATCTAAAACATACCCCACATATGGGACACAATGAAAGCAGGAAAGTTCATAGGACTAAGTGCCTTTGTAAAGAAATTAGTGAGATCTCATACTAGCATATAACAGGATACCCAAAAGCTTTAGAACAAGGGAAATAAACATATCCAAGAAGAGTAGGTAGCAGGAAATAGACAAACTCTGGGATGAAATCAATAAAATAGAAACAAAAAGAACAATACAAACAATCAACAAAACAAGTTGTTTCTTTGAGAAAATCAAATGATAGACAAACCCTTTAACTAAAAGGCAGAGAAAGAATATTCAGGTTAACAAAGTAGAAATGAAAAGGGGATCTAACAGCAGACATTGAGGAAATACAAAGAATCATTAGGTTTTATTTCAAAAACCTATATTCCACAAAATTAGAAAATCTAAATGAAATGAATGGTTTTCTTGATAGACACCATTTACCAAAGTTAAGTCAAGATCAGATGAACAAGTTAAATAGTTCAATAACTCCTAAAGAATTAGAAGCAATCTTTGAATGTCTCTCAATGAAAAAAAAAGCCCAGGGTCAGATAATTTTAGCAAAGAATTCTACCAGACTTTCAAAGAAGAGCTAATACCAATATTCCTCAAAGTATTCCACAATACAGAAACAGAAATCATTGCTGAACTCATTCTGTGAGGCCACAGTCACCCTGATGATTGTGTCACCTTGAGTCACCACACAATGACTCAAGAAAGAAAGACAATTTCAGACGAATTTCCTTTATGAATATTGATGCAAAAATACTCAATAAAATACTGGCAAACTGAATCCAAGAACACATCAAAAACATCATCCACCATGATCCAGTAAGTTTCATCCCAGGGATGCAGGGGTGGTCCAACATATGAAAATCCATCATCATAATCCATAAACAAACTGAAAGAAAAAACCCAACATGATCATTTCCTTTGATGCTGAAAAAGTCTTTGACAAATTCCAATACCTCTTCATAATAAAAGTCTTGGAGAGATCAGGTATAAAAGGCACATACCTAAACACAATAAAGGCAATATAAAACAAGCTGATAGACTACATCTAATTACATAGAGAGAAACTTAAAGCAATACTACTAAAATCAGGGACAAACAAGGCTGTCTACTCTCTCCATATCTATTCAATATAGTACTTGAAATTAGAGTAATAAGAAAACTAAAGTAGATCAATGGAATATAAATTGGAAAGAAAGAAGTCAAAGTATCACTATTTGCAGATGATATGATAGTATAAATAAGTGACCCCAGAAATTCTACCAGGGAACTCCTACAGCTGATAAACACCTTCAGTTAAGTGGCTGGATACAAAATTAACTTCAAAAAATCAGTAGTCTTCCTATATACAAACAATAAATGGGCTGAAAAAGAAATTAGGGAAACAGCACCTTACACAATAGCCACAGAAAATATAAAATATTTTGGTATAATTCTAACCAAGCAAGTAAGAGATCTGTGTGACAAGAACTTCAAGTCTTTGAAAAAATTGAAGATGATATCAAAAAATGGAAAAATCTCCCATGCTCATGATTCAATAGGATTAACATAGTAAAAATAGCCATCTTACCAAAAGCTAACTACAGATTCAACACAATTCCCATCAAACTTCCAACACAATTCTATGCATACCTTGAAAGAACAAAACTCAACTTCATATGGAAAAAACAAACAAACCCAGGATAGCTAAAATAATTCTGTACAATGTCTGAAGGTATCACCATTCCTGTTTTCAAGCTATACTACACAGAGCAATAGTAATAAAACCCACATTGTATTGGCATAAAAACAGACAGGTTGATAAATGGAATTGAACCAAAGACCCATAAGTAAGCTTATACACCTGTGGGTGCTGGATTTATTTTTTTTACAAAGAAGACAATACAGTGGACAAAAAGAAAATATCTTCAACAAATATTGCTGTCCAACTGGATGTCTGTGTATTAAAGAATGCAAATGGATTCATATTTATCATCGTGCACAAAACATAAAGTCCAAGTAGATTAAAGACTTCAATATCAAATCAGATTGACTAAACCTGATAGAACAGAAAGTGGGGAGTAACCTTGAAGGCGCTGGTACAAGAGACAACTTGCTTAACAGAACACCAATAGTTCAGGCTCTAAGGTCAACGATAATAAATGGGACCTCATGAAACTAAAAAGCTTCTGTAAGGCAAAGGACACTGTCAAAAGGACAAAACCAGAGCCTACAAATTGGGGAAAGATCTTCACCAACCCTATATCTAACACAGGACTGATACCCAAAATATATAAGGAACATAAGAAACTAGACATCAAACAAACCAAAGAACTCAATTTTAAAATGGGGTACAAATCTAAATATAGAATTAATGACAGAGGAATCTCTAATGGCCAAAAAAGCACTTAAAGAAAATTTCAACATCTTTAGACATCAAGGAAATTCAAATCAAAATGGCTCTGGAGAACATGTGAGATTCTATGGAATCACACATGTCAGAATGGGTAAAATTAAAATCTCAAGTGACAGCTCATTCTGGCAAGGATGTGGAACAAAGGGACCATTTGTCCATTGATAGAGGGAGTGCAACCACTTTGGAAATCAATTCGGCAGTTTCTCAGAAAATTGGGAATAGATTTACCTCAAGACCCAACTATACTCCTCCTGGGCATATACCCAAAAGATGCTCCAATGTATCAGATGGACACTTGTTCAACTATATTCATAGTAGTTTTATTCCTAATAGCCAGAAATGGAAAACAACCTAGATGTCCCTCAACCAAAGAATGGATAAAATATGTGGTATGTTTACACAATGGAGCATCACTCAGCTATTAAAAACAATGACATCCTGAAATTGATAGACAAATGGATGAAACTAAAATAAGTGATCCTGAGTGAGGTAACCCAGGCCCAGAAAGACAAACATGGTTTGTATTTACTTATAAGTAGGTATTAGCCTAAAGTACAGGGTAGCCATGCTACAATCCAAATACCAAAAGAAGCTAAATATCAAGGAGGGCCCAAAGTGGGAGCACTTGAATCTTATTGAGAAGATGAAATAGAATATGTATAAGGGGTGGATGGAGGAAAGGGACTGGATGGATGAAGGGAGGGGGAGTGGCAAGGGATAGGAATAGAAAGAATCAGTTTGGGAAGGACAGAAGGAGAGAATACTGAGACAACTTGAATGCCGGGGACATCTCTGGGATGAGCTTGAAATGTAGGACAATGGAAACTCCAGGAACCTATGAGGGTGACCCTGGATAAGATTCCTAACAATGGGGGATATGCAGATGGAATGAACCATCTCCCGTAACCAGGCAAGACTTCCAATGGAGAGATTGGGTTACTGACCCAACCAGAAAACCCTTGAACCATAATTTTTCCTGTCTACAAAATGTGTAGGAGTGAAGATGGAGCAGAAATTGAGAGAATAGCCAATCAATGACTACCCAGCTTGAGGCCCATGTCATGAGAGAGAGCCTACCGGGATGCAATCAATGATACTCAGCTATACTTGCAGACAGGAGCTTAGCATAACTGTCATCAGAAAGGCTTCACCCAGCAACTGCTGGCAACTGATGCAGAGACCCACAGTCAAACATTAAGTAGAACTTGGGCAAATCCTGCTGAAGAGGAGGAGGAAGGATTGAAGGAGCCAGAGTGGTCAAGGACACCACAAGTAAACCTACGTAGTCAATTAACCTGTGCCCGTGGGGCTTATAGAGACTGAACTGCCAACCAGAGAGCATGCATGGGATGGACCTAGGCCCTCTGCACATGTGTAACAGTTGTGCTTCTGGGTCTTCATGGGGACTCCTAACAGTGGGAGTAGGGTTGTCTCTGACTCTGTTGCCTGTGTCTGGATCCCTTTCCACTAATGGGACTGCCTTGTCCAGAGTCAATGGGAGAAGATGGGCATAGTTTTATTGCAATTCAATATGCCAAGGGAGGACAATGGAAACTCCAGGAACCTGTGAGGGTGACTCTAGGGAAGATTCCTAACAATGGGGGATATGCAGATGGAATGAGCCATCTCCTGTAACCAGGCAAGACTTCCAATGGAGAGATTCGGTTACTAACCCAACCAGAAAACCCTTGAATCATAATTCCCCCTGCCCCTTTTTTGAGGAGAAAGGGAGGAGTGGATGAGGATGGAGAGGTGAGAGGGAGGGACTGGGAAGAGAGGAGTGAGGGGAAGCTGTGATTGGGATGTAAAGTAAATAACTTAATTAATAATTAAAAAAAAGTATAAAAGGAAGTAGATGACTGCACAGGAATTTCATCAACCTTTTATCATACATAAACAGATCTAGTAGGTAGAAAATGAACAAAGACACCATTAAATTTGACACTAGGCACTAGAACCCACTGCATAGTTATAGAATGATTCATCCAGCGAAAGATTACTTTTTTCTCAAGCCCACAGAGAACAGTTTAGGAACTAGAACATTCTGTGAAATTAGAAAGATCATAAATCTCACAGTGCCTGATCTTGGACTACTGTGGAATTAAACTAGAAAGATACCTAGTGAATTCCAACACCCTTGGAGATTAAACAACGCATTTCAAGATAGCAGGAGGTTCGGAGAAGAATCTCGAGAGAAATGTACAGGTAAGGTGTACTCAATGAACACAAAAGGTAGAACTTATCAAAATGTGTGAGCTAGAGTGGAAGCAGTGCTTAAAGGGAAATTGATGGCATGGAAGGCACATGTTAGTGGAGAACATGTAAGGAGACCTAAAACTCAAAGGCCTGGACTTTGGTCCAGGGAAGAAAGAGGAGGAGGAGGAGGAGGAGGAGGAGGAGGAGGAGGAGGAGGAGGAGGAGGAGGAGGAGGAGGAGGAGGAGGGAGGAGGAGGAGGGGGGGGGAGGGGAGGGGGGAGGAGGAGGAGAAGAGGAGGAGGGGGAGGAGGAAGAGGAGGAAGAAGAGGAGGAGGAAGAGGGGGAGGAAGAGGAGGAAGATGATTTGCAAATGAAACCTAAAGTAAATAGAAGAAATAATAAAACCTAGATCAGAAACCAATTACATTGAAAACAGAAAATGAAATCAATAAACTAAAAGTTGGCTTCATGACTGAACCAACAATATTAGTAAGTTTCTAGACAGACTAATTGAATTATAAACATCAGAAATGAAAGAGAGACTATAACTACACATCCCCTGGGCATTGAAAAGAAATAGAGATAGTGTGGTAGTGCATATGACTCTATAACCACAAATGTGGCAAATTAGAAGTGGAACAATCTCTCAAAACTTACATTCTGTCAGTGTGTTTGCAAGAAGGACATGACAATAAGAACAGGCCTGCATCTGTTCAAATAGTTAAATCAATAATAAATAATTTAAACAGAAATACCTGGGCCCAGGTGGGTTCACCAGTCCATTGAATGAATTATACCAAACAGTTAAGAAAGGAGCTATAATAATTTCTCAGTTGCTTTCTTGGACAATCAAATTGGATCAGCAATATGCTAAAATCAGACAAAGACACAGAAAAATAGAGAGCACACGCCTTTCATGAACATAGATGCAAGTCTTCAAGAACACATTAGCAATTTCAATTCCATGAGATACAAGCAAAACTGCACACCACAACATAGTGAGATTTGTCGTAGGGATAAATTTAAAAATTAGTTAATGTAATACCTTAGGTCAACAGGTCAAAGAAGAAAAATCATTACAACTGTATCAACAGCTTTTGATACAGTTTGAAGAATCATTTGAAAAAAAAATTTGACTCCCATTCATGGTAAGAACCAGTAAACTGGGGAGGAGAAGGAACTGTCTCAATTTTTTTTTTATTTGGAGCTGGGGACAGAATCCAGGGCCCCGAGCTTGCTAGGCAAGCGCTCTACCACTGAGCTAAATCCCCAACCCCTGGAACTGTCTCAATTTCATAACAGATGCCTATAAGGAAGCCCCAGGTCACTTACTTCTTTAAGGGACAGGAACTAGAAATGTTCCTCAGAAGGTTAGAAAGACAACGTTGTTGACTCTCTCCACAGGGCAGAGCCTGTCACCTGGGAGGCACTCTAAACACCTGTAGAGTAGGAGAGCTGCAGCTAAGACTGAATTGTCCCCAGTAACGGTGCTCTGATCCCTTGTCAGAGACTCGGGGTGATGGAGTGTCCTTTAGGAAGAATGTCTCCTGATGCTCCTTCACTCTCTGCACTTTCCCCTGTGACCTTCAGTCTGATTCCAGAAGAGAAGGACCCTCATGGATCTGATGAGCATGAGGAGGAGATGTTGCCCCATCTTTGTGGCACCTGCCCCTAGCTGCTTTCTCCACACTGTCCTGTGTTGTTCCATTGTTCTCACACTGAGAAGATCCTTGCCAAGGTGTGGGTGTTTCCACCGCATGTTAGAAGCGTTTAGGAAGTTAAAAATGGCTCACTCCTGAGTTATTACTCCAGAGATTCTGATGTAATTGGTTTGTATGGTATGGATTCCAGATTTAAAAATGAAAAATATTCTTAATTTACTCTTCTGTTATCAGGGCACTGTTGGTTTATCAGAATGTAATGCTTTCTGTGGGGTGTGCCAGTGTGTCTGAAGAAGGACCGAGCCTTACCACAGAGGGAGGCATAAGGGAGATTTTTAGGCTTGGTATAGGCTAGAAATACAGACATTGGATATGCAGGGGCCTTCCACTGTACCCTCATCTCCAGTCCCAAAGGCAGCTGTCTTCTCTGCCTTTCCACAAAGCCAGCCTTGGCCCAGGCAGCATGTCTGGTCTGATGCCCGACTCCCTGCCTACACACACATGCCTCAGCTGCTACAGTTTTGTCTTCATGGCAGTGTCAGCAGCTAACTCTTTGAGCGCTGTTTGCAGCAAGTGAATGATACTTGCGCATCTGTGGTCTTGCCAAGTCTCATCCTCTCAGTGGCTCAGCCCTAGATTTCTCTAGTGTCTTAGGGTCTTATTGCTGGGAACAGACATCATGACCACGTCAAACCCTATAAAGGAAACCATTTAATTGGAGCTGGTGTAGACGTCAGAAATGTAGTCCATTATCATCATGGTGGTAAACAGGCAGGCATGGTGCTGGAGAAAGAGGTGAGAGTTCTACAGCACAGAAGAGAAACTATGAACCATTAGGCCTGGTTTTAAGCTTCTGAGACCTCAAAGCCCACCCACTAGTGACACATCTACTCCAACAAAGCCACACCTCCTAATAGTGCCACTTCCTATGGACCAAGTATTCAAACAAATGAGTCTATGAAGGCCATTATTATTCAAACTACCACATCTGGGTTGAAGGTCACTGTACCCTTTGTTCTTTCATTTCAGACCTTTAGCTGAAGGAAGCTGGGAGAGCGTATCCTTTCTGTAGAAGAAGGCTGATCTATTTTAGACTAACAACTTTGAAGTGACTTGAACAGTGATCAGCACACTCCCCATTGGTAAAATGATTTGAATAGTGTCAGTGCTGCGATGCCATGGGAAGTTTTTGAGGGTACAGGTCTAGTATACCCCACCATGCAAATGAGGCACTGTCAAGGAACAAGACTCTTTTCGGTACTTGACATTTGGTTTGCCATGAGTCTTTAACAAGTCCTTGTCCAAAGATGACATGCAGGGACAGAGCAGAGCCAAACTTCCAGTTCAGCTGCAACCTCTCCAAGCTACGTGTGTGTGTGTGTGTGTGTGTGTGTGTGTGTGTGTGTGTGTGTGTGCGCACACGTGCATAATGGAAGTCTGATTGACAAGCACCATGGTCAGTGGCTTGATATTATCTTACTTAAGAATGAAAATTCTTCTCCATTCTTGGATCAGACTCAAAGATTTGGCATTGTGCTTGTATTTGAATTCTAACAATGTCATTAGAGAAGACCTTGGTGCCAATAACCCAGACGCCCACAATTCTTCATGTGTGAGAAAGCATGAGGCAGATGTTTTATTCTGATGTATCTAGAACCTATCTTCTGGCTTGGAATGCAGTAAATTTTCAGTAGTCAGTGAAATTTTGGACAGAGGGCTCCAGACTCGTGAAGGCATGGCACAATAGTAAGGCCAATTGAGAAAACAATCAAGAATTAAACCAGACTGAGTCTATGTCTCTAGGTACCTTATAGTTAGGAGGAGAAGGTAGGTTGTGGGCAAAACATGTGACCCTAGGAGTCCAGTGTTTTGGAAAGAGTAGAATTCTCTACAGGGAGAGTGTATTGGGGAAGGCCCTTAGGATGAGATCTGAAGTAGAAATACCAGGTCGAGGATGGTATTGGACTTTTCTCTGGAGAAGCAACAGGGTTTGACATTTATCACAGGAATTACTGGCTGTCATTTCGACTGCTAAGGTGTTCTTGTGCAGGACTCCACAGTTTGCCTTCACTTCTGCCTTCCTGTCACCTTGCACATATACCTGGAGAATATTTAGAAAGAGATTCCTCTCCTTCAGTTAAAGTCTTGTGCACATTCAAATTGTTAGTCAGCATTCCTTAGATGTAACACCCGAGTAACAGGTTAATGGTTTCAGGCATTTTAGCTCACGGTCCCTGGGTCTTATGGTCGCGAGCATGCAGTAAGGCAGAACACCATGGTGGGAAGTCTATGGTATAGCAAAGCTGCACACCTCGTGATGATCAGGACACAGATACAGGATAGGCCTAGGGAAAATATACACCCTCCAATGACCTACTTCCTCCAAGTAGGTCCTGGCTCTTAAAGTTTCTACCACCTCCACGTGGTCCACCCAATTAAGAACACTGGGTTGTCTTATTTATGATGTCCAAACTCTAATGATCCAACACCTCCCAGAGGCCCTCCCTTTCAATGTTGCTGAGTTAGAGATCAAGTCTTCAACATAGGAACCTATTGTTTAGTACAATAAAAGAAAAGCTGCAAACTTAGGCAGATCTATCCTTGTGGCTTTTCTTTTTCTCTCCGTGTATGGAGAGATCAAAAGAAGAATAGCATACTCCAAATGGGCCAGTAGGTGGCTGGGGTGGGCCCCTTAACCCAGGGTCTCTTCTGAGGAAGAAGACAGCCTGAGCCATTGGGTGCAATGCACAGGTCGGAGACTGCTGTGTCCTCCAGCTCCTGTAGGTATTTCCAGCCCTGTTTTGAGAACAGCTACAGGGCCGTGCTGCTGTTTCTTTGCCTTCCATGTCCCTGTCTCTTCAGAAGACAAGACCCTTTTCTTTTGGTTCTCATTCCTCTCTCTGACCCATTTTTGGAAGAGTTTTATCATCCAGGGGGAGAGCTCACTCATTTATCTTAAGGATTGCCATGGGAATGGGATTCTGATGAGGAGTTCTAGTGGCCAGAAGAAATTAGATTATCTTGGAGGCAGCTGGGGTTTCCAACCAGTGACACACATTGGGGATCCTGATCCCCCCATATTCCAGGGTCAAGAAAACACCCAGGGCATGTAGCAGGAACTTGAGTTCTTATCTGGGCTGTCTTCTTAACTTTGGATGAGACCTTGAATGATTGATTGATTGGCTATGCCTTTTTCATCCCAGTAATGGCAGTTTTTGCTCTGTGTACCATGTTTTTGGTCAATTAGTTGTGCCTTTTTGGGGCTGTGCACCACTGGGATCAGCAGAAAAGCATTCCATGGCTGATTAGTGGTGCTGTCCATGGTTGAGAGAGAAGGTTCTTGTCTAGTGATTGTATCCTTGGAGGGACTCTCTCGAAGGTCTTTGGCTGAGAACTGTGGGAACGTTGCCATAAAACTTTCCTGGACTTTGCCAAATGTCACTCTTCTATTTCTTTTAAAGATTTCTTTATCCTATTCAGTCCCATGGTAATAAAACACACCCTAATAGTAATCTTGTTTTTATTTTGGTACATTGTTGGATACATTTTCATTAGGTGATTTTCTTAGATCACTTGATGGCTCAGGCAAATCACAAACTCAAGGTGAGTTCCCTACCCCCACACCCCCAAGAAGGTTTTCTGTATATGACTACTATAAACACCCAATGACAGAATGTGGGAAGGCCTCTTTGACTTGATTTAGATTTCTTCTTTCTTTCTTTTCTTACTTTTTTTCATCTTGTTTGTGTTTCTTTGCGAAATTCTTGGCACCTAGTTGGTGCTGGCTCGAATCCTTGATTTATAGTTTAGCACAATTATCATGGCTGCTTTTGGGGCTCTGCCCAAATCCAACTGTCTAGCCATACAAAAGCCTTTTCAGTTGCATCTTATTTCAGACATCTCGTGCCATAGTTACCAGAACGTCTCCTGAATCCTGAGATGACCCAGGAAGTTCAACATTTCATCTTCCCATTTGAACCTTTGAGGCAGCTGCCTCTCTGTAGCAATGGCTTCCAAATTCACCAGACCTTAGGTTACCATGGTTATTCTCACAAATATGTCAGTGTTGTGCATTTCTGAGTTACAAAATTATACTTTGTGGTAAACACAGGGAAAGGAAACCAGGAACATTCAAGGAAATCCAGAGCACACCAGCATGATGAGGTCTACTGTGGGCTGTGTGGGCAAGCCAATGATCAGATAGGTTCTGTTGAAGATTCTTTAAGGAAGTCTCAGCAATTGGGCAGGTACTTGGGGCTGATAGCTGGAGGCATAGGTCTTCTGTGCCCTTCAAGACATTCTCTAGATTAGGTTTGTCTATAGTCACCCCCTTCCTCGAACTACCTGCCCATCCCACTGATGGAATCTAAGTGATAGGAATTTGTTGTGAGCCCTTGCTCCACTTTATGCATTGAAGTCTGAAGGGAATGGCTGCTTGTTTTGCTAGCCTGGAGTGCTGTGCAGTCTGTGTGGCTCAGCAATGGTGTACACATTGCTCACGGTCTTCACATTCCCTGTGCATCCCTGGAGAGGAGCACCACACTGAAGGCATGTAGACATTAGGTTCCAAGCTCTTCGCCTAGGCCTGTAGCTGCTGCTCCCTGTTTAAGCATCCTAGTTCAGACAAGGCCACTAACATTCTGTTCACCTAAATAAGCCCCTTTAGTAATATGGAGAATTCACACAAAGCCTCGTGTGTGGTTCCTTTTGGGGCTTTGATTGTAGATGTCTGTAGTGGTTTGAACATGCTTGGCCCAGGAAGTAAGTGGCACTGTTAGGAGGTGAGGCCTTGTTGGAGTAGGTGTGGCTTTCTTGGAGGAAGTGTGTCACAGTAGGGGTGGGCAATGAGACCTCCCCTAGCCTCGTGGGAAATAGTCTGCTCCTGGCTTCCTTTGGATGAAGGTATAGAATTCCTAGCTCCTCCTGTATGCCTGCTAGGAAGCTGCCATGTTTCCTCCTAGATAATAATGGACTGAACCTTTAAACCTGTAAGCCAGCCCAATGAAATAGTGTCCTTTATAAAGACTTGCTTTGGTCATGATACCTCTTCAAAGCAATGGAAACCCTTACAGCATCTTAGGATTGTACCAAGCATATGGGGCATGCTTCTTGATACTCACACTGTGAATGTATAAAGACTGTTTCTCTGTAAGTTAAATCAGCATCTACGAGTGAAGCCTTCTCAGTTAAGAGTGAGGTACCATCTGAAAGGATGTGGTGACTTGGCCTTTTCAGTACTTCCTTAAACTCAGAGCCTAGAGCTTCTTCCTCCCTAGGCTGAGATAAGTTACAACAAGAGCCATCAATTATGGCTCATATGTCAACTGTGTCCCAATATTTAATAAAGTTTTATTAGAACACAGTCCTGCACGCTTGTTTATATACTATCTCACAAGCTCAGCACCAGATTCTGTACTGGGACGATAGAAATGTCATTGGCTTAGGGACTTATAGTCAGAGATTTTCTTCCTTCTAAAATCCATTTCCTCAAATGCATAAAGATGGGAGCAGGGGCCGGATGATGCGGGTGTTCTGAGGTGTGTTCTATTGAACCTTCACTCTGTAGGATGCCCCTAAAGAGTTTAAGAAGCCAAACATGAGAAATGCCTTCCTCAGCCTCCTCTTGAAGAGGCACAATATTTCTATTTTAAAATCCTCAAGTGTGGCTAATAAGCTTACTTACTCGGGCTGTTTCTCAGACAAAACTGGCATTGGGACTATGTTTTACATGTGAATCTTAGTCATAACCTACAAAAGCAGAGATAGAGTTTGAAGACAGTCTAAGAGAAAGAGTCAATTCCGTGGTCTTAAAGGATTATTTGTTAATTCTAGAATATCCTAGAAGGATGCATCAAGACTACAGGTATGGCCTTTTATGACACAAAGCTACTTTGTGTGTGTTGAAGAATCCAGGATTCCAAGAGTTCTTTCACCCTTCATGACTCTCAGGCAGAGCTGGGAAAGGGCTCAAATACCAGCATTGTGGATAATGAGATTAGAGGATGAAAATAGGCCCCCTTTGCAGGCCTCTTATTCCTTACCTCCCTCAGTTCTGCTAATGTTGGTAGCAGTCATGGGAAGGAATCTGCCTTTTGGGGACCTCATAGTCCAAGCATGGGGAAGACACATAGAGAAGGTGTAATCCCACTAGAGACTGGATCAATCATACATTGGCATCAGCATTTGTTAAATAGGGGAAGAGGGTATCTTGTTATTGAGAACTCCAAATTGAAGATTTTTTGATGTTTTTTATTTACATTTAAAATGCTATCCCCTTTCCCGGTTTCCTGTCCATAAACCCCCTATCCCATCCCCCTCTCCCTTCTTTTACGGTGGTGCTTCCCCTCCCCAACCACCCACCCCATCCTGCCTCCCTGCCTTGACATTCCCCTACACTGGGGGGGTGGTCAGCCTTGGCAGGACCAAGGATTTCTCCTCCATTGGTGCCCATTAAGGCCATCCTCTGCTACATATGCAGCTGGAGCCATGGGTCTGTCGATGTGTAGTCTTTGGGTAGTGGTTTAGTCCCTGGGGGCTCTGGTTGGTGGGTATTGTCCTTATGGGGTTTCAAGCCCATTCAGCTCCTTCCATCCTTTCTTTAACTCCTCCAATGGGGACCCTATTCTCAGTTCAATGGTTGGCTGCTAGCATTTACCTCTGTATTCGTCATGCTCTTTGTCTGGCACAGCTTCTCAGGGGACAGCTATATCAGGCTCCTGTCAGCATGCATTTCTTGGCATCAGCAATATTGGGGGTTTGGTGGCTGTAGTATATGGGCTGGATCCCCAGGTGGGGAGGCTCTGAATAGCTCTTCAGTCTCTGCTTCAAACTTTGTCTTCATATCTCCTTCTATGAATATTTTTCTTCCTCCTTTTAAGGACTGAAGTATCCATACTTTGGTCGTCCTTCTTCTTAAGTTTCATGTGGTCTGTGGATTGTATCTTCGGTAATCTGAGCTTTGGGGCTAATATCCACTTATCAGTGAGTGCATTTTTTTTTTTTGTGATTGAGTTACCTCACTTAGGATGATATTTTCTAGTTCCATCCATTTGCCTATGAATTGCATGGAGTCATTATTTTTGATAGCTAAGTAGTACTCCATTGTGTAAATGTACCAGTTTCTGTATCCATTCCTCTGTTGAAGTACATCTGGGTTCTTTCTAGCTTCTGGTTATTATAAATAAGGCTGCTATGAATATAGTAGAACATGTGTCCTTTTTATATGTTGGAGCACCTTTTGGGTATATGCCTAGGAGTGGTATACCTGGGTCCACAGGTAGTACTATGTCCAATTTTCTGAGGAACCTCCACACTGGTTTCCAGAGTGATTATACAAGCTTGCAATACCACCAACAATGGAGGAGTGTTTTTCTTTCTCCACCAGCAGATCCTCACCAGCATCTGTTGTCACCTGAGTTTGTGATTTTAGCCATTCTGACTGGTGTGAGGTGGAATCTCAGGGTTGTTTTGATTTGCCTTTCCTTGATGACTAAGGATATCGAACATTTCTTTAGGTACTTTTCAGCCATTCGATGTTCCTCAGCTGAGACTTCTTTGTTTAGCTCTGTACCCCATTTTTAATAGAGTTATTTGACTCTCCGGAGTCTAACTTCTTGAATTCATTGTATATATTGGCTATTAGCCCTCTATTAGATGTAGGATTGGTAAAGATCCTTTCCCAATCTGTTGGTTGCCATTTTGTCCTATTAACAGTGTCCTTTGCCTTATAGAAGCTTTGCAGTTTTAATGAGGTCCCATTTGTCGATTCTTGATCTTAGAGCATAAGCCATTGGTGTTCAGTTCAGGAAAAATTCCCCAGTGCCCAGATGTTTGAGGATCTTCCCTACTTTTTCTTCTATTAGTTTGAGTGTATCTGGTTTTATGTGGAGTTCCTTGATCCACTTGGACTTGAGCTTTCTACAAGACTTGCATTCTTCTACATGCTGACCTCAAGTTGAACCACCACCATTTGTTGAAAAGTCTATCTTTTTTTCCACTGGATAGTTTTAGCTTCTTTGTCAAAGATCAAGTGACCATAGGTGTGTGGGTCCATTTCTGGGTCTTCAATTCTATTCCATTGATCTAACTGCCTGTCTGTTTACCAATACCATCCAGTTTTTATCACTATTGTTCTGTAATACAGCTTGAGGTTAGGGATGGTGATTCCCCAAGAAGTTCTTTTATTGTTGAGGATAGTTTTCAATATCCTGGGTTCTTAGCTATTCCAAATGAATTTTCAAATTGCTCTTTCTAACTCTATGAAGAATTGAGTTGGAATTTTGATGGGGATTGCATTGAATCTGTAGATTGCTTTTGGCAAAAATGGCCATTTTTACTATATTAATTCTGCTAATCCATGAGCATGGGAGATTTTTCCATCTTCTGAGATCTTCTTAGTTTCTTTCTTCAGAGACTTGAAGTTCTTGTCATACAGATCTCTCACTTGCTTGGTTAGAGTCACACTGTGGTATTTTATGTTCTTTGTAACTATTGTGAAGGGTGTTGTTTCCCTAATTTCTTTCTCAGCCTATTTATCCTTTGAGTAGAGGAAGGATACTGATTTGTTTGAGTTAATTTTATACCCAGCCACTTTGCTGAAGTTGTTTATCAGGCTAAGTAGTTCTTTGGTGGAACTTTTGTGGTTACTTAAGTACACTATCATATCATCTGCAAATAGTGATATTTTGACTTCTTCCTTTCCAATTTGTATCCCTTTGACCTCCTTTTGCTGTCTGATTGCTCTGGCTAGGACTTCAAGTACTATATTGAACAAGTAAGGAGAGAGTGGGCAGCCTTGTCTAGTCCCTGATTTTAGTGGGATTGCTTCAAGTTTCTGTCCATTTAGTTTGATGTTGGCTATTAGTTTGCTGTATATGACTTTTACTATGTTTAGGTATGGACCTTGAATTCCTGATCTTTCCAAGACTTTTAATATGAAGGGGTGTTGAAATTTGTCAAATGCTTTCTCAGCATCTAATGAGATGATAATGTGGTTTTTTTTTCTTTGAGTTTGTTTACATAGTGGATTACATTGATGGATTTTTGTATATTGAACCATCCCTGGATCCCTGGGATGAAGCCTCCTTGATTATGATGGATAATTGTTTTGATGTGTTCTTGGATTCGGCTTGTGAGAATTTTATTGAATATTTTTGCATCAATATTCATAAGGGAAATTGGTCTGAAGTTCTCTTTCTTTGTTGGGTCTTTGTATGGTTTAGGTATAAGAGTAATTGTGGCTTCATAGAAGGAGTTGGGTAGCGCTCCGTCTGTTTCTATTGTGAAATACTTTGGACAGTTATGGGCATTATGTCTTCTGTGAAGGGCTGATAGAATTCTCCACTAAACCCAACTGGTCCTTCAGCTTTTTTTTTTGGTTTTAATAACTGCTTCTATTTCTTTAGGAGTTATGGGACAGTTTAGATGGTTTATCTGATCCTGATTTAACTTTGGTACGTGGTATCTGTCTAGAAAATTGTCCATTTCATCCAAATTTTCAAGTTTTGTCGAATATAGTCTTTTGTAGTGGGATCTGATGATTTTTTTGAGTTTCCTCTGATTCTGTTGTTATGTCTCCCTTTTCAGTTCTGATTTTGTTAATTTGGAAACCCTCTTTGTGCCCTCTGGTTAGTCTGGCTATGGGTTTATCTATCTTGTTGATTTTCTCAAAGAACCAGCTCCTGGTTTTGTTGATTCTTTGTATAATTCTTTTTGTTTCTACTTGGTTGATTTCAGCCCTGGGTTAGATTATTTCCCGAAGTCTACTCCTCTTGGGTGTGTTTGCTTCCTCTGTTCTAGAGCTTTTAGGTGTGCTGTCAAGCTGCTCACCTATGTTTTCTCCAGTTTCTTTTTGGAGGCACTCAGAGTTATGAGTTTTCCTCTTTGCACTGCTTTTATTGTGTCCCATAAGTTTGGGTATGTTGTGCCTTCATTTTCATTAAATTCTAAAAAGTCTTTAATTTCTTTATTTTTTCCTTGACCAAGTTATCGTTGAGTACATTGTTGTTCAACTTCCATATGTACATGGGCTTTCTGTCGTTTTTGTTGTTATTGAAGATCGGCCTTATTGGGGGTGATCTGATAGGATGCATGGTATTATTAATTTTCTTGCATCAGTTGAGGACTGTTTTGTGGCTGATTATATGGTCAATTTTGGAGAAGGAGAAGAAGGAATTTTGGAGGTGTGGAGAAGAAGGTATATTCTTTTATTTTAGGATGAAATGTTCTATAAATATCTGTTAAATACATTTGGTTCATAACTTCTGTTAGATTCTCTATGTCTCTGTTTAGTTTTCATTTCCATGGTCTGTCCATTGATGAGAGTGCGGTGTTGAAGTCTCCCACTATTATTGTGTGAGGTGCAATGTGTGCTTTCAGCTTTAGTAAGGTTTCTTTTATGAATGTAGGTGCCCTTGCATTTGAAGCATAGATTCAGGATTGAGAATTTATCTTGGTGGATTTTCCTTTGATGAATATAAAGTGTCCTTCCTTATTTTTTGATAACTTTTGGTTGAAGGTAGATTTTATTTGATATTAGAATGGCTACTCCAGCTTGTTTCTTGGAACCATTTGCTTGGAAAGTTGTTTTCCAGCCTTTTAGTCTGAGGTAGTGTCTGTCTTTGTCACTGATATATGTTTCCTGTGTGCATCAAAATGCTGGGTCCTCTTTACATATCCTGTCTGTTAGTCGATGTCTTTTTATTGGGGAATTAAGTCCATTGAGGTTAAGAGATATTAAGGAATAGTGCTTGTTTTTTCCTCTTATTTCTGTTGTTAGTGGTGGAATTATGTTTGTGTGGCTCTCTACTTTTGGGTTTGTTGCAAGAAGATTACTTTCTTGCTTTTTCTAGGGTGTAGTTTTCCTCCTTGTGTTCGAGTTTTCCATCTACTATCCTTTGTAGGGCTGGATTTTGGAAAGATATCATGTAAATTTGGTTTTGTCATGGAATATCTTGGTTTCTCCATCTATTTTAATTGAGAGTTTTGCTGGATAGAGTAGCCTGGGCTGGCATTTGTGTTCTCTTATGGTCTGTATGACATCTGCCCAGGATCTTCTGGCTTTCACAGTCTCTGGTGAGAAGTCTCGTATAATTCTGATAGGTCTGCCTTTATACATCACTTGACCCTTACTGTTTTTAATTTCTTTCTTTGTTTTGTGCATTTGGTGTTTTGACTATTGTGTGATGGGAGGAATTTCTTTTCTAGTCCAATCTATTTGGAATTCCCCTAGGCTTCTTGTATGTTGGACATCATTTGTTTAATTTAGTTTTATCTTTGTATAAATAAAAACTTCTTGGACAAGTCTGTGAGGCATTTTATGACTGATAATCAATGTGGGAGAGCCAGTCCACTGAAAATGGTGCCAACTGTGGGCATGTAGTCCAGCTAGTGTAGGCTGCCTTGTTGATGGCTCAGTGTCTGAGAGATCTCAGAGGTACAGGTTAGTTGAGACTGCTGTTCTTTATTTTTTTTTAAAGATTTATTTATTATATATGAGTACACTGTAGCTGTCTTCAGACACACCAGAAGAGGGCATCGGATCCCATTACAGATGGTTGTGAGCCACCATGTGGTTGCTGGGATTTGAACTCAGGACCTCTGGAAGAGCAATCGTTGCTCTTAACCACTGAGCCATCTCTCCAGCAACGAGACTACTGTTCTTTATATGGTGTTAACTTCCTCCTCAGCTTCTTCCAGCCTTTCCCTAATTCAGTTACAGGGGTCCCTGACTTCAGTCCGTTGTTTGTAGGTAAATATTTGTGTCTGTCTCAGTCAGCTGCTCATTGGGCCTCTCAGAGGACAGCTATGCTAGGCTCCTGTCTGTAAGCACACCGTAGCCATCAGTAACAGTGTCAGGCCTTGGAGCTTCCCCTTAAGATGGATTCCAAATTGGGCCTGTCAGTGGACCTCCTTTCCCTTAGTCTTTTCTCCATATTTCTCCCTGCAGTTATTTTTGACAGGAACAACAGATTGGACATTCTTGCTGTGGTTTAAGGTTTACTAACTCAGGGAAGTTACGAAATCATGTCTTCCATGGGAAGAGGCCTCCAAAACAGAGTCTTCCAGGGACCTTCCTCTCTCACCGCATCCCATATCGAGAACGATGAGTAAGCTATCACAGCACCACACCCTGGCTGTGGGCCCTGCTGCCCAAGAATCATGATGGTAGCCTTTTAGACTCCAAGAGAGCCAAGGAAAAGTAAGGCAGGCAGATACAAGTGGGAAAGTAATGGGAATGTACTGGAACATTAGAGCATGGGCCAGAGGAGGAATTTTGGTGTGGTTCAACTCTCTGGGTTCAGGCCTGACCTCAGAAGACATCGGAGAGAAGGTACAGGTTTATACAGTGGAAAGTAAATAAGCCAATCTGTGAAGCAGAATTAAACCTACTGTGAAAATGAGTGGAATGCTCGACAAGTAATTTAAAAAGCTGAGCGAAGTAGCAGCAAGATTCTCTAACTGAATCAGACTAGCAAGCCTTTCAAGGGTAAGGATAATTAGATGACGGAAAGGCGGCAGGAGACTGGCACGCCCTGCACTGATGGACAGGCACATTACATGACATGTCTGTAGGCCACAAGAGCCTCAGTGTTTTGCTGCCCTCGGAACAAATAATTTCATCATCATTCCTAGTGATCAGAGGCCGAAAGGAAAAGGCTTCAGAAGCAAAGATGTCAACACAATGTATTTCACAATTTCATAATTCCAAATAGCAGGAGCGTTAAATGTTTAACAGTAGAGGTCAGGTTAAACAGGTGGGCCTCTGAAGACAAAGGAACAGTTTTGTAATTAAAAATTTAGAAATTCTTCTAAATCGTTTGAAAAGAAAAGATACAAAACCGTGCTGTCTAATTTCTATGTGTTGAATTCCTAGTATATGATAACAAATGTTAAAATATGTATTTATGGATGCTGACTATGAATACTCTTATGTTTTTTCCTTCATGTGTTTTCTACAATAATCTTATATTATGCTCATTTTTTCTTTTTAAAGTCGTTTTGAAAATTTTTTGCAGTGTATTTTGATCATATTTAGCCCTTGTTAGCTCCTCCCAGATCTACTCCCTTTCCCTACCCATCCACATTTGTGTTCTATTTTTTAAGTATCATGCTTCGAACCAGAATATGTGAGTAAACTCCCTAGACCTCCAGAGACTGAAGCCTTAATGTTTTGGAATAATCTAAAGATGCTTCTTGGATGAACTGAGTCACAAAAGACCCCATATCACAAAAGCAGTGCCTCTGTAGGAAGCAAAGGCAGCAGATCCCATATGCTAGGTATGCTAGTCCCATATGGCTGCTGGGCGGTTTCAGGCCCCTGAGTGAATGGTTTGCTCAAGGTCAGGCGTCTAGCATTAATACTCAAGAGGAGATCGTACCTCCCAATTCCCGACACGTGGGCTTTATATTGGACCCAGCTGCCTGGTGACCAGAGCAGCCTATGGGTATCCGCTCATTATTTATCAGAGCTCATCATCTGACTGCTTATCTGGCTGTACAAGCAAGCCTGAGACACCTGGCCTCAGCAACCTGCTTTGCTTCCCCCTCCTCATATGTCTCAGCAGCCATTTTGGGCAAATTACCAGGGTAGCTGCTTGGGGCTGGCAGCACCAGGAGGCCAGCTTCAGCAGGATTCAAAGAGCCTACCCTTTCCACTGAGGCAGAGCACAGCTACAGGTTTCATCCGCACCACTCTGCGGTGCCACATACCGGGAGTGACTTTGTAGTCTCCAAATCGATTTGACAGAGCAAGGCTTGGCGAGACGTGTGTTCCGGGTTCTTTGCAGGTGTCCTGGAAGAAAGCAGCCAGAACTGTTGTCAGGAAGCAAATGTGTTATGAAACAGTCTGAAGAAGAAGCGGAGGTGGCTTGGGGTAAGAAACAGGGACCTTGGTGTCAGACTGACATGGCTCTGAGTTCTGCCGCCCTCACCTTCATGGGAGGTCCTACAGCTTAGCCACTGAGTCTCGTTGTCTTTATTGTCCTGTGGGCAGGGTGGCACCTGCCTCACGGGGAGAGCCGAACAGCATGACAGTGATGCTCTATAAAGGCGCTGCTATGACTAATAAAAATGATGACTTTATTTTAAAAGCTTTACTACTTTCCATTCAATGTAATTGGGTCATATTTTATTTAATTCATAAACATGTTCTAACCAAATGGCATATTATGGGACATAGAGGAGCAGTTTGGAATAATTAGAGCTGTTTGAGAGTCTCCAAGAAGGACGGGCACGTGGCTTTTAGGAGGTTAGTATGGTTAAGTGTGGAGTAATGCAAGACAAAAGGAACAGACTGGTTTAGAACCCAGGAGTTTGGCACTTCAAGAAAACTGTTAAGTGAGGGTAGGGTGGAAGATTTGGTGCAAACACTTTCATGGCTGAAGCCACACCCATATTCCATTCCCCTTGCCTCTGCTGCAGAGGCTTCTGGGCTCCCCTGAAGCTTACCACTCTTTGATCTACTCAAGCTTTTCTGGTTGGCTCACCTACCTCTCCATTGAGGGGTCACTAAGTTGGTCAACACCTTTCCCCTCCTCTCTGCATTCCCTCACAGCTCTGTCTGGGAGGCTGGTATAGAGGAGTGCAGAGAGAGAGAGAGATGATACTAGATGGGACCTGACAGCCTCATCCAGTGTATCCACTGTGTGGCCAAGGACAAAGCGATGTAGCCTCTCTGAAAGTGGTCTTCTCAGATGAAAAGTGAATCAGAATGGCAGGCACCAGCTTTCGAGCACTTCTACCCCACACGTTGTGTAAGCTGTAAAGTCACCATTTCTCCTAGACTTCCTGTGTATGAGATAGATAATGGTGTGCCGGAAGATTTTGAACAACTGATTCTGCAAAAGCAAGCCTTGACCTGTGCTTTGCCAATTTCTATGGCGTATGCATTTTTCACTGTAGCTAATTTCAACCTACCAACTTGGTGCTGTTAAATGATGAAAGAGTAAGAGATGTACAGTCAACTCTCCCAAGCCAGGAGAGCTGGTCCCTAGCACACCTGTGGAGTGAGGGAGAGAAGAACCATCAGCCACTTGTATTTATGAACATGGTGGCTCATCCTCAGAGGCTCCAGGGACCTTCCTTGCTCACATAGGCAGTAAGGATAGGACATCACTCTTGTCAGGCTGACTTACTATAACTTGTGACCTTTCTGCTTCACCTTGCTATGGAACTATTAGAAGAGTCACCTATAACCAGGGCAGGATTTTTGTTATTGTTTTTGTTCTCATGTGTGCATGTGTGTATGAGTATTCACATGTATATGCGCACATGTACACAAACAGGGTCTATATGCACATAGGCATGCATGCATGTGGGGGACAGAGGTTGGTGTGGTTGTCTTCCTTGATGGTGTTTCACGTATTTGCTGAAGAAGAACCTCATTTGAACCTAGAACTTACTGACTCAGCCAGTCTAGCCAGCCAGCTCGCTCCAGAGACCCCATCTCTGCCTCCTGAGTGCTGGGATAACAGACTGCTCATCGCACCTGCTGGGAAACCCAACTCTCATTCTCTTGCTTACCTGGCAAGGGCTTTACCCACTGAGCAATCTTCTCAGTCCTTTTTTTTTTTAAAATAAGGTCCACCATTTGTGACAACCTTCCTCTCTCAGTCTTCCAAGGATTATGAGCCTGCGCTGTCATGCCTGGCTAACCAGGCAGGGCAGGTTTGATGTGACTTAGTGTTTGTCAAATAGTGAGTGCTCAAAATGGCAGCTTTGGAGATTATGTCAAGGCTGACGTCACCATAGCGCATCCTAGTCCATCCTCTGAGGCTGGGTGGAACAACAGGAGAGGGAGCTCTGAGGTAGCTCTTTCCATCTCTGTCACCTTATTTCTGGTGTTTCAGATCTTTACCTAGTTTCCTGGTTAAAAAAAATATATATATTTGAAAATGTTTGGAAGAACGCTTTCTCTATTAAATGACCTCAGCCGCTGCCAGAGGGCAGTTTGCTATTTCACACTATTTAGCACAACGTCTCACAAATAGATTCAAGATTATCCATGTCCTAAAGTCCAAGAATGGCCAGTGGTCCAAGCTGGTCCCTGTGTGGGTAGCAAGGGAGAAACAGAGCTCATGCCTCCTGGGTCATTTTCTGCTAGGGACAGAAGCCTCCAGGAAACCTGTGCCTTCACCTTCAGCCATGTAAAGAAAATGTCTCTCAACCCACTGCAGTTCCATGAAAGCCACAGCGTACTCTAGCCTCCAAATACCACGGAGTTCAGAGTATGGGCTGTGGGATGGAGAAAGGCTATACACATGGAATGAAGGTTTCTTTGGGCATCATTTAGTAGACCAGTGGGGAAATGTGGGAAACTTTATGGGAGATACAGATAGAAAGATTCAGCTTCTTTCAGAACCTTTGACTGGGGAAGATGTTCTCCCTGTGGACAGAGCCCGTACTTCCTTTGACATCTCTTAATGGCAGCATCATCATCAAGGTCACCAGTCTCAGGGAAAATGGTTCTCAGTTGGTGAGCCCACCATAGACAAGCACATGGGAGCCTTGCTCTGTGAACTGTCTGCTTTCATTCTTCAGAAACACTATGGCATGCCCCTATGACATGTATTGAGTGGACTGAGGTGTAGGAAGCGCCCGTAGCATTGAGCTAAGGATTTCACAAGTACCTGCTGCCATTTGACTCATCCAGCCAATCATCTTGTTGCTGATGATAGGTTTTCCTTTTGTAGAAACCAACTCAGAGGGTTCAATGTACTCTGAGAGTCACAGAGCTAAAAGTGGTGGAGTGAGTGGGTGCTTCTGCTTTGGGCTATGGGCTTTATACTCAGAATGGCCATCCCTGGATGCCCTGATGAGTCCTGGCCTCCAGCCTGCCTCTAGGAAGCTGCCCTACATTTAGCCTATGGCTCTTGGGAACAATGTGCTTGCAAATGCTTCCTCATTGCTCACTTGCGGCGTGGGTAAAAATCAAGCCTGGTTGGTTGAGAGCATCTGGCTAGAAGAAGGCCATGACTTTCTCTGGCCTCTGGACCTTTAACTCAGTTGAATATTGTTTGTGCCAAACCTGCACCCATCAGCTTCCTACAAGTCCAGGACTATTTCTACATAGGTTAGTGCCTGGAACTCTGGAGACATGGAAGACTGGGTCATCCTTTTCTGAAAAAGGGACAGGTACTACGTTCTCACATGTCTTGCTCATGATTCTGTATCAATGCCCTGATCCCCAGCTCTGCAGAACAAATGCCTGGGTGGCAATAACTGTCCCTCCTGCCCTGGATTTCTTTCCCTTAACACTGCTGACATTTGGGACCTGAGCCCTCTGCTGCAGGCCTCTCTGTTCCCTTTAGGACTCTGGTAGCTTCCCTGCCCTCTACAAGCTGGATGTCAATAGCATCTACTCTTTGTTCCTGAATCACATTGATAAAAAATGTTCCCAGACATTTTCGAATGTCTTATGGAAACAAAAAATCATTCCTAACTGAGAAGCACCAATGTAGGACCAGAGACACTTAGAGACAGATCCGTGGGGTACCATGGATAGCAAAAGAGGAAGGGGCGGTACACTCTCACTTTTCAGACAATTCCAGGCTGGTTTTGGCTCTATGGGAAGTAAGGGATGAAAGTCCATTTTCTTCTCCTGACATCTTACTGCCTCATCCTTGAAATGTCAACACCCCGTGATAGAGCATCAGATCTGACCCATTAAAACTTCTCTTAAAAGGAGTTTCAGTTTATACTGTTGGAGTACTTTTAGAAATTCTAGAAATTGCTTAGGCGAAGCCAATTTCCTGAATCCTAGATTATGAAAACTGAGATCCAGGGAGGTGCAACGACTTGTCCAGTGTAGTGGCTTCTGGGATCTAGTTCCTAGTTCCCTTTTGTAAGGCCTTATTGACAATGGTTTTCTTTGAAGAGCATATACATACTCAAAGCCATAGGGTGAGCTTGAGTCGCCTCAGCTTTCCCATGTTGTAGCATGGGATATAGGATAAAGAAAAGGCTATAAACATGGAATGAAGGTTTCTCTGGGCATCATTTAGTAGACTATTGAGGAAATGTAGGAGTCTTTGTGGGAGATACAGATGGAAAGACACAGGTCCTTTATTTTTAATGATTTACTTATTTTTAAATTTATGTGCATTGATTGGTGGGTTTTGCCAACATGCATGTCTGTGTGAGGGTGTCTGATCCCCTGAAACTGGAATTACTGTTTGCTAGCTGCTATGTGGGTGCTGGGAATTGAATCCTAGGTCCTCTGGAAGAGCTAGCTTAAGCACTCAGCCATGTTTCCACTTCCTTAAGTTTCTTATTTGACCCAATCTTTCCAATCAGAGTGAGCCTGGGGTATTGACTGTCTTGGGGATAAGACTGGTGGGGTTGGTGGGCTCGTTAGATGGAATCTTGGGGTTCTGAAGTTGACTTCTATAAAAAGCCCTAGGGAAAGCCAGGGTGGCACAAAACCTGGCAGAGCCAAGGATGGTCACCAGAGTCCCAGAAGACCTGAATCATTTTCAGAGTCATCTCATGTCTGTGGGCACATGCTAGGCTGGACTTCACAGCTTTGCAAGCCCATCAAATTCCTCTGGTATCAGCTAATCTGAGTTGGGCTCCTAGAATTTGTATTCAAATGGATGACACACATCAAGGACTTCATGTGCATTGAAGCTCTTCAGATCTCACCCAAATCCAAGCTTGGGGCTTTTTTGTAGCAAGATGCTGCTCATATGGGGTTGTGGAAGAGCTTCGATCAGGTAATTTTGTGTGTAGTTGCCTAAGAGTCGGTCTCTCGCCACAGCAACAGACGGTGATCTGGTCCTAGTAGCGCGTGCTTACCATGCTGCTCTGAGGGTTCTCCACTAGCCGTTAAGGCCTTTGTGGGGAGCATCTTCTTGAGACAGCAAGGAGAAAGCCTCAAGAGTCTTTTAAGCTGACACAAAAGAAGGGCTTTGATTTTTTTCCCCCAAATCCATTGTAGAAGTGTGAGGATGTGTTTCTATGTTTCAAAAGAAATTTATCTTTCAAGCATCTTCAGGTTCAGAGTTCACCAAGTGAGTTTTTCCGTTTAGCCATTAAAATGAGCTGGTGGAAGCAGCCTGGATGCACACCTACTGTTTTCCATTTTGCTACTCTGTGGCTCCAGCTTTTACAATGGGCAGGGTAGAGTCTTCCGGCTAGGGCCCTGGGCTTTGCAGACTCCTCCTTGGTCCTGGAGCGTACAGGGTGGATAGAACCTTGCACAGCAAGGGGGGAAGAGTGACAGAAGGGATGCAGAGTGGCTATAGGAAGTGGTGGACAGGTGCCCGGTCCAAAATGGGATTAAAAAAGACTACCTGGCAGAGAGCTTGGACTCCTGGAAGATTAGTGGGGATTAGGGAGGAGAAGAAAGAGAGGGGGTGCCAGGACAAATAAATGGCAGGGGACCACAAAGCAGTGGCATTTGAGACATTTGACATTGTTGATGCTCCCCATGTGGTCAGCTCACAGTCACCATTGCTGAGAGGCCTTCCCTATTGCACACCCAAGGAGCGTCGCCTTCTGTCTTCCCCTCATTTTTCCTGTGTAACATAGGCCTAAGACTTGGTTATAGCATTTGCTAAATCTGATACTAACCTCTTTGTCTCTCGGATGGTTTCTTTTGAATTGCACCTCTTTGCACATTCAGCCAGTGGAGTTGGTCCATTCCGTTCATTCCTGAATCCCTGGCTAAGAACGGTGACTAGTATCAAGAAATCCTCAGTAAGTCCTGTTGCAGAGGTGAGATGGGGTGCACTTGTGCGTGTGTGCGCGTACACGCATGCATGCACACACGCGCATGTATGTTTGTGCTAGAAAGATGTTGGGAAGCTCCACTGCAGGATGCCTGCAAAGACATGAGTCAGCTCATGTTATTTTCAAGGGGATATGGAACCACTGAGAGAATTTATAAGGAGGTTTCATTTAGTTAGCTTGGGGCCTTAGGAGCAATATCTCTGGCATCAATGCGCAGGACAGATTGAGCAGGAGGAAGAAAGAGCTAGGAAGAGACTGTGAGCTGGTAAGGCAGAAGGAAGGGACTGGGACTGCAGTGGAAGGAGACATTTGAGACACTGAATGAAACTGAAGCCATAAGACTTAAGGCCAGAAGATGGAAGAAGGCTGCTCATAATGACAGCCAGTCCTCTGATCTAGGTTCTCTGACGTTTGTGATGCTCACGAACATTGCGGAGGGGCTTCTGGGAAACAGGCAAGTGAGCGTAGATTCAGGGACATGTCCACATAACAGAGAAACCTCAGTCAGAGGTGAATTATTGCGCATAGTCAGTTACAGTTGACAGGGAGAGCCACCCAGGCAGTCTCTGACGGAAGCTATGAAATTGGGAAGGGATCTGTCAACAAGTAAGTTGACAGCATCGTTGAAGCCATGCCTGTCATTTGTACCAAGGCAGCCAACCTTGATCCCATGCGGTGTGCCTGCTCCATCAAACATCTTCATGACCAGTGGATGACAAAGTGACAAAGGCTCCTTGCCTAGAGGAGAGAGCCTCAGCCAAGGAAGTGAGACCACGGGTTGAGTGAGTAACCCATGACAGATCTGTAAGTAGAAAACTGAAGTTGGGTGTAGGAAGGAAGTTCCCTTCCTCTGTCCGTGCGCATGAATCTACAAACACATAAATAAACGCACCTCAGAGAACTTGCAATGAATATGAACAGTTTCTTCATCGATGGATGATGCTGCAGTGAACATTTCCTTTCACATGCGTATGCTCTAGTTTATTTAGCCCCACTGCTCCTGATGGATGCATAAACCTTACATGCTTCCGCTGTGCCATGCTGACAGACGCTTTGCTTGTGTGTGTATATGTGTAGGCTAGATTCCTAGAAGAGGGACTTCTATGGTGTCTCCCACTTTGACCCATATTGCTGATTTGCTCCGATCAGCATGCCGATTTCTGCTGCCTGAGGTACACGAGCATCTGTCCTCACAGCCTCCCTGCAAAATGTGGAATCAAGAGCTGTGATCTCTGCCAGTGCCATAGTTTTAAAAATGACATTATAATTGTCACTTTGCATTTATCAAATGTCACTGAAACCATCTTAAGTGTTTAAGAACCAGTTTCATCGAAAGGACTCCCAGAGTTTAATCTTACCTCACTCCCTTTAGAGTTTGGTTTGTTTTGGTCCTCCCCCTCTTCCCCTAGATTCTGGGGACTTGTATGGTAGGAAATTAGGAAATTTGTCTCTTAACTGCATCCCCTTGAAAAGCAGGAAAGACATCGCTTTTTGGTTTAATTCTTACTATGCACCTATGCCTTGCTCCCTCTGGCATCTATCTGGGGTGTCTACTCAGTTAAGACAGAGGAAGACAGGAGTTTGGAGGTTAAGATTGAGTCAAATAAGCAGGTAAATTCTTGTCAGTAGTAGATTGCGAGAGTTCCTTAGGACCAGCCTGCTAGCGGATGCTGCAGACCTGGCTACTTATGAGCTCATGCCTGCTGGGGGCTGGGAAAGGAGAGCTATGTTTATTCAGCCTCTGACAGAAATGTCATACGTTCAATGACCTTGGAACCAAATAAAAGCGATATCTTTGAAACGGATTGAGAGAAACCAGGGTCTTAACCTCAGGCCCAGTGCCAGAAATAGCAGGGTATAGTCTTCAGGCAAATTTGATGGGTGTCGTGAACAGGCAAAACGGTCGTGAGACAGCTGGAAGGGCAGGTGGGAGGCAGGTGATTCACATGTTAACCACTGTCAGCCCACATTTGTCATGTTCTCTCTGAGCCAGGCCTAGGGGGACACACAGATCCTACCTTCCAGGAATTTACAGAGCAGATGAGCAAACAGATGATACCAGAACTGTGTGACATTGCCTCTGGTAGAAAAAGCACGAGAGAGCTGGGAACCCCCAAGAGGACATTTCGATCTGTCTGGAGACATCTAAGAATTTTCCTGGGTGAGGTGACATCTAAGCAGAATTCTGACAGACAGGTAGTAGCCGATCAAAGCATGTACTGAGTGAGAACTGCCAGGGGGATAAAGTATTGAGGCCAAAGTCACAAGCCGGGGAAAGCGTTGTCCCTCCAGGAAATGGAAACTGTCCCACTCAGTTTACAGAGGATTCCATCAGAGGGATGGGTGAGAGTGTAAGTTAGGGAGACTGGGGAAAGCCTTGAGGAACTGTGTGGGGTCAGAGCTGGGGACAAGGACTTAAGACTGCTGTGTAGGCAGAAGCGTTAGATGCCTCATACATGGGAGAGGAGTTAATACATGATGAATAGCTTTTATTTTTTTAAGAGCTTCCATGGCATTCCTGAAATAATGGGTTCCCCAAGCCAGAGTTGTCCTGTCCACAATGGTATAAGGGAGTATAGAGGGGGCATCTAGACAAAGGAATAGGATGAGGAGTATAGAGGGGGCATTTAGACAAAAGAGCCACAGGTCTGCAAAGGTTGGAACATTCTGCCTGGTGAGAAACTCAATGGAAGTAAGTACAGCATGTGGGGTAGGTTTGCAACTGGCATCTATGTGGGCCATGGACAGTCAGTCACGTGAGGGGAGCTGAATGAGAATGCTACGCAGAATATCTCCTGGACCCGTGGCTGCAGCCTAGAATCCTGGGCTTTCTAATCAGTCTTAGTTGCTTGAGAAAAAGCTGCAAGTGGCAGAGTGGAGGAAGCGGACAGTTGGGCAGCCCTGCAAGGAGGTCGCACGAGGGTGTGTGTCTTCCAGCAGAGATCCCAGCGGTTGTTTCTCTCCGAGGCAGCCAAGCAGACATCCAGGAACAAAGCATGGGTTTCCCACGCAGACACCCAGTAGAACTTGTAAACCTAGCCTTTCTTTTCTACCCAAGCCTCTTGCTGAGAAGAAATATCGACTCCCAGATTTTGTAGTCCTACACTGGGACATTTCCTGCGAGGGAACATTTTACCTCTTTCAATAGATGGACAGGAGACCAAAGCAAGGCCATGTTTCTGGATGAGGTTTTCATTAGGAGATGGTTTTCCTCACCTGAGGATCCGACACTCTTTGCCAGTCTCCCTTGGCTGCACATTGTGCTGTGCAGAGTCAGGCTACCCTAGAATAGAGCGGCTAGACTAAAGGCCCTGGTCTTGCCAGCCCCAGAGAGTGGCAGGCAGCTGTTATTTTCATTTGGAGGGCTCAGTGCTGTGAGACAGGCCTCACCTCCCATCTCAGCAGGAGCCTTGGGAGTCACACGCTCAGTGGCAGCTGTGTTGTTGTAGATGTGACAGTAAATATCCAGAAAATTGAGTGCTTTCTGGTCTTCAATTTAAGAAGTCATTTGCTGGATGGTGCTAAGTAAGAACAGCCATTTAACTTGAGAAAGCACTCGTGTGCCTCTTCCCTTAATTAAATGGAAGGAGAAACAAAACCTGGCCCAGCGAAGCCCTGGGCTTAGGGTAGAAAGGCACGGGAGGGAGGACTCAGATGGTTCCCTGGTCTGGTTATTGTTTCTATTTCATGCATGGCTGGGTGGTGGGGACTAGCTGGCATGCATATTCTGAGACCTAAATCCTTCCTTGCTTCCTAGCCAAGAACCATGTGCCAGGGCAACATGGGAAAGGGGTACCCGGGAAAAGCCTAAGGAAGTGACTCTAAATCACATATTCACCCAATTCAAACACTGGAGCCTTAGCTTCTGTGTACCTATGTTTGGAAATAATGCTAAGCGAGGCCATGCGGCAGCCATTATGAAGCATCCACTATGACTGGTGTCCTTTTGACCAGAGGAAGGGACACCAGAATCCTGCATGCATAGAGAGAAGGCTGTGTGAGGACACGTTAAGAAGAATGTTATCCACGGGCCCAAGAGAGTTCTCAGGAGAAACAAAGTCTGCTGATACCCTGATTGTTGACTTTTAGCAAAGAAGTTTCTGCTGTGTAAACCCTTATTAGTATGTAGTAGAGGGGTCCCTTGGTATCTGAGTGGAGGTAGGTCCAGGACACAAGATCCATGGATATGTAAGTCCTTTATGTAAAGTGTTGTTGGCTTTGTCCCCACCCACCATGCACCCTAGCGCCCTTTGAGCCATTTGGACATTGTTTACAATCCTGATGCAACGTGAACCCTATGCTCTGTAACTTCCACTATGCACGAATGTTCAGGGAATAATGTGAAGGGAAAACTGTATACGTTCAACCCAGACACACTTTTCTTTTTCTCAGATACTTTTGAACCAAGGTTGGTCGAAATCAATGACATGAAGTCATTCAATAAGGAGAGTGATGCGTTAAGCTGAGTGATCTGACTACTGCAGTACCCACTCTGAGCAGGCGATGCAGTAGGTGGGAGAGCCCCAGAGGCCCAGGCTAGTGAGACTCTCAGAGGCACGAGGAGGTGGCTTAGGCACTAGGGTGGGACTTCGTTGGGATGGAATAAGTGTTTGGTTTTTCAGGGGGTATTGCTTTCCCTGGTTTCCTGAGCTGTAGATTCCTCCTCTTAACTGGCCTTCCTTGGCCATTCCACTAGGGTTTGGCTACTGGGAGAGAAGAGCTTGAGGTCTCTTTGGTTTAGGCAGAGATCCCCCCTTCAATTTCCTTGTGGTGGGAAAAGGAAGGCCTAGCTCGGGCCCTCCTTAGCTCAGGTGGCACCCAGAAACTCTCAGGCCAGTAAGAAGCTCTGATGACAACACTGGACATTGTCAGGAAGGAGGACATCACTAAATATAGCCTTGTCCAGAATCAACAGCCGAATAGACCTCTTTTTCTTTTTAAGTTATCCTGTCTCACATCTCATACTTCAATAGAGCAACAGACGACTAGCCTTGTCTGTCCCCTCCTTAAACAAAGGTATACTTGGGAGTCTAGAAGAGTAGAAATACCCCCTGGACTTTCATTCCCAGATCCAGGGTAGGTGTCCCAGGAGAGCCACCTGTTGTGACCCTCAGTGATACTGCTGTTGTCTGGGCTTTGCTTTCGCTGTCAGCTTTCACACCGCTCTGGTCTTCAATCTGGGCCAGGAGGATGCTTCTTCCAGACTGTCCACGTACTCTGTCTTTTGTACGGCACCACACACAGAAGGGGCATGCAGGTGGCTCTTTCTAACCTTCTCCCCGACCCTCTGCTCAGGTTAGACCTCGCAGCTCCAGTCTTCCCTCTGCTCTCAGACCCCTGGGGAGGGACAAACATCACTGCATCACCGCACCCCTGAATAATTGACAATTTGATATTTGAAAAATATTCCACTTGGTAGAGCATCTGCTACTTACCATTCCATGTGGCCACAAAGACTCGGTGTCGTTCCAAATTGTTCTGTGCAAAACCAGGCAACGCTCTGTGGACAGGGGAACAGCGCAGATCCAGACACGGAGTCTTGGTGAGTTGTTTGCTAAAATATGCTTTTGGTAACAAAAGGAACTTTTCACAACTTTAAAATAATAGCCACGTGTTTGCTGGAGAAATGGCCTCGGGTCTGTATGTTTCCCTCAAATCATGTAGACAAACCTTAGTGAGGGAGGGAAGGACGGAAAGGAGAGTGCGATATATTGAAATGAAGTGACAGGGGTTGGGGATTTAGCTCAGTGGTAGAGCGCTTGCCTAGCAAGTGCAAGGCCCTGGGTTCGGTCCCCAGCTCCGAAAAAAAGAAAAGAAAAGAAAAAAAAAAAGAAATGAAGTGACAAAGCATTTCCCAGAAGTAAGTGGGCGTTACCACGCCAATTTGTTTATCTTCCTTTAAGATTAATATTTTTCTAAGTAAAATTTGGGGGGAGAAAAAAATAAGAAACAGTAAAGGTCATCTGGTGCTGCACAAAAAATTGAGTAGTGTTAATAAACTCTAAGTATCATGTGTGTGTGTGTGTGTGTGTGTGTGTGTGTGTGTGTGTGTGTGTGTATGTGTGTATATGTCTGTGTGTGTGTGGTATGTGTGTGTGTGTGTGTGTGTGTGTGTGTGTGTGTGTGAGAGAGAGAGAGAGAGAGAGAGAGAGAGAAAGAGAGAGAGAGAGAGAGAGATATACACACACACACACACACACACAGAGAGAGAGAGAGAGAGAGAGAGAGAGAGAGAGAGAGAGAGAGAGAGAGAGAGAGAGACTGTATACGGAGAGAGACTCATGCCTTTTATTAGGTATTTTTGTAGAACACCTGGCATCCTTTGTCCGGTGTTCAGTGCTCACAGCTTTAGCTATGAACAGCCTACCTGACCCATTTCCTGCTCCTGCTGTGTTTTGCATCCTCATATGCACTCCTGGCTGCAAGCTGGCAGTTTGTTCTCCCTTTTCATCCTTTCTTTCTTGTGGTTATGAACATGGGTTCTTGGAGAAGCAGGCTAGTTCCCCAAGTTGGCTATGGTGACTCTAGCAGCCTTGGATAAAGCTGTCCCCTGGAGCTGGAGATTCCTCCATTCCACAGGGGGCCTCTGATGCGCAGACAGAAATTGAACCAGAATTTATATAAATGAAACCAAGTTTCCTTGTGCTTATCTGTTATTGCAAAACATAAAAGCAGTTGGTTTGATTTTCTCAAAGCTTAGAGTGTCTGTATGGGAAGGGCTGTCTTAAAGTATGGGCCACGTGACCTCTATGAAATCCTTGGGAGTCCCAGGGGACACCTCAAAGCTGAGCAGAAATCTGTGCAGCAGCTGAAATGAGGTACAAAGAGAGGCTGGGGGATTGCCAGCCAGAGGACACACACCACGCATATTAACGGGCCACGGCCCACAGGGCAAACAGCTTGCTAAAGTGTGCCCCCCAAATCAAAATCCCAAGTGCAGATTCTCGCAGGTATGCTGGCTGATTTGTAATGAGCTGCATCGAGCTGGACAACTTCATATACACCGCACACACGACGGCGAGTATTAAGTAGTATAGATTTAATTATTTAAACATTATGGGCGAGTCCCAGACAGCACAGGGTAAAAGCTAGGGAGAAATGTTAGCCCAACATCTTTCAGCACTGAAGACTCTTGCCTGCACTGGTAGCTAACCAGGAGCTCTCTCCCTCTGGCCCTTTCTTATGCCTTGTTCTGCACTGAGCGATCCATTCTGTGGTTTTCAGTATCCCAGTGGGGGGCTGGTGTCCACTACAGACGCTTCACTTTACACAGCTTTATGGGCGAAAGTTGTGTTTGGCTGTGCTGTAGCTTGTCCTGGTCTTGGTGATGTGATGTCTACCTTCCAAGCATTGTCTTGGAATGTACAGCAATGGTTAGTCATTCTCCCAGTGGGGATGCCACACTGGCTGAGTGAAATTCTATATAGTTTAGACACACATGTCCTAATGTGGTTAAGGCTTGGTCCTCACCAAGCACAAGTGAGAGATACAGAAAACTTAAGAAGAAGGTGCTAGTGAGGGACCTTTGGGTCACTGGGAATGTGTCGTTGACGACGGTAGGACCTTGGCCTCTTCTTCTTTTCCCCATTTTCAAAATGCCTGTTCTGAGGTAAGTGGTTTGTTTTACCACGTGTGGCTGACATTATGTGTAGACAGAGGCCAATACCAAGAGGGTCGGCAGGTCTGACACTTCTGAAGCCACGATCCAAAGCACTTGTCTCCCAGTACGTTAATTGTTTGTGGTATTTGTTACAGTAACAGAACTCTGACATGCCTTGGTATGTAGCCATCAACAAGTCAAAAATAGATAGCCTGGCATTGTCTTCAAGTAGAACCAAGGAGAAGACCAAAACCCTTTAGAAGGTCAAATCTTGGGCCTAAAAGAACTGTTTTCTTTATCCAGCACCTAAGCTGGGCTAGCTGCCCTCCCATAGACAGGTAGCCTTTCGATGGGACAGCCTCATGGGCGATTCACCTGGAGTCACACTGAAGGCCATGCTTCTGTCAGTTAGTACTGGCTGCTGCCACCCAAGCCTCCATAGCATAAAGGGAGTGAATGCTTAGCCTGAAGAGGGCATGGGTGGTTTTTGATACGCAGATTGTTTAGTCAGCAGCCACACTGGAGGGATCCTGTCCCTGGGCACGAGCAGAGAGTGGATCACTTTCCTCCCGAGTCCAGCATAATGTGGAAGATGAATCTGACCCATCATGGCCAGACCTAAACTCGCCCTGTTTGCTTTCAGAATCTCAGGCTCTTCCTGAGAAGATCCCTGATACTATCCCCAAGGACTCCTTAAATGCCAGTGTGAGGTTGCCTTTATTGAGTGGTACAGGAATTCACTGTGACTACCGACATCACCACAATCCCGAGGACTTAAAATGATGTGGCTTTGCCTTCTCACAGCACCACAGGTTGCCGCAGGGCCACACTTTCTCCAGAACTTGTCCTTGTCCCTCCTAGCTTTTGATGGATTCTGAAGTTCCTTGTCTTGTGCTCACCTCACTTCATGGTCACCTGCTGCATGGCCAGACTACCTCCTCCCTTCCTACACTATCTCCTCTCCATCCCTTAACGGTCTGTGGGCAACTGCATTTAGGGCCCTCCTCGATGGCCTAGGATGAGCTTCTTCTCCCAAAACCCTTAACCTAACCTTGCCTTTTTTTCATACAAGGTGACAGTCCAGATTCTGGGCATTAAGACCAATTGATATGCAGCATAGCTGGAGGTGCCACCGTCTTTTACCTGCTCTGTATTCTGAACCATTGTCGGAAGGGTATGCGTCTTCTGCTGCTTTCTAAGACAGAGCAGAATTTTTGGCCCATGGGGAGCACCTTCTTGGTGCTAGTGGGCCTGAGGGCTGGATTCATGGATGAAATGCACACATTCAATAGCTGTGAATCTTAAGCGGTGTCAGTGGCTGGAGGGAAGATGGTATAAATTCTTTTCCTGTCCCTGTCCCTGACAGAGCAGCCTTCTCTCCTGGTAACAGGTTTTGAGACAAAGCACGACTTGGTTCTCTCTGGACCGTGTTTGAGTCTGGTGCTTGTATTACATTGCATAAGGCATAAATATTTGGGGAGCAAAATCGATTCTGGAGCAATGGAGGAGGGGATGTTTGATTTTTATTTTTTTGGGGGGAAACCAGAGGCTCATATGTTCTGGGACGTAATGTTGCTGCTTCTTCTTCCAGAGGATCGTTACTGTACTTTGATATGAGCCAGCCACCTCATGGCCACCTTAGGCGAATTAAAAACTTGCCAGGAGGTTTCAGGGCTTGTAGGATGACAAGCAAGGAGTCAGTGTGAACTCTGCTTGTAATGGCACTCCCAGAGCTGGGTATCAGCTTCTCAATTCCCATTACCAATCTCAGACTGGACTCAGTCTCAGCCAATGACAGGTAAATCAGAAGACAGATAGATGGGCGTGGCTTTCAGGGCCCAGGAAAGTCATGGGAGTCCCGGGGAGTGTAGCCATGATTCTTGTAAGGCCCGGTGGCCAGAAAATAAAGTCTCACTTGGCAGCATCACATTTCTTCTGTGTCCATAGCAGCAGAGAGCAGTCTCCAGGGCTCATCTGGGACCTTCTATCCAGTGGTCATAAGGAATCTATGGTGACCTTGTGAGCCCTGCCCAGGCAGCAAAATAAAGGACCTTCTGTCTGTTCTTTCTCCTCAGTTTATCTGCAAGTCTCAGAGCCTATATATATGGAGAGAACTCAGAACAGACCTTTATTTGCTTCTTCTGTTTACTTTCCCTTTCGCTTATCTACCCAGGGTGGGGTTTCCACCTTCGATTCCCATTTTAAAGAGATTCTAATGGCCATTTGCCATTTCCACTCCATCCTTCCTCCCCTCTGCTTTGGAGACACGCCGTTTATTCCAGAGACAGTAGAAAGCACATACTTAAATGTTTCCTAAACTTCAGCCCCATTTTTATAAATCTGTGATATGCATAGAATTATGTATAGTGGCTTCTGACCTTGATGGTGTACTTTTGCTCAGAAAGAAAGAAATCTCAACAAAGCGACTAGGAAACAAACGTGTGAGAGGAAATCCAAGAGCCAGAGTCAGACAGCATAAACAAGGCAAGGCAGAGAGAGCTCTGACTGAAGGCTTTTACTTCTCTGAGGCATGATTCTCCAGCCTGCAGGCTCCACTTGAAAAAAAAAAGAAGGTGGCCTTGCTAAAGTCCAGGAATGTAACATAAAGGCACAACATCAAGAATCATGTGTGGGTTTCCTTTGACATTAAGCTGTCAAGGAGTCCTGCATTTCTTCCTTTGCTCTGAGAGAGTATGGGTGCTAAGCCATATTCAATAATGTGTTCACTTGACGTTCCCTGCAAAAATTCCAGTCGACCCTGCATTTCCTAGTGCCTCAGAGTATGAAGGCACTATGCATCTGACCTTGAGGAAATAGAGCAAATTCCTGACTTCCGTGCATTAGGATTCTGTGTGCTGGAGAAGGCGCTGGACCAACAGCCAGCCTTTCCAGTGGATCTGAAGGTTCCTCTGATTAGCTGGTTTGCAGTTAAGTCAGCCAGTTAGACGGTCTCCGTAGGCCAGGGCTCAGCTGCATCCATCTCGTGCAGTTTTAAGACGGTCCAGTGATTTCACTACCTTAAAGGTTGCACATAATTTGATTGATAACACAGAACTCAAAATGTTTCCAGAAGGGGGAAAAAAGTCATTCCACAAATCAATTTTCCCAGCTGCTCGATTTTTTTGTTGTTATGAGTTCTCAATTTAATCACTGGAACAGGATCACTTTAGAAAATCTATTCTGAAACTATAACACCTGAGTGGACAGCATACTCCATGAGAAGAAATTCCCAAACAGTGTGTGTTCCTAATTATTTGTATTTAATAGGTTTCCTCTGACTGAAAGAACAATATGTATTCTGTCTAGAAAAAAATGTCTAATCATAAACCATCACCAGCATAAAGGTGAAGTCCCTTTAAGATTACTCTGAGTGCACAACCGTAACTATCACGTTCGCATATACTCATCAGAGTTGTTTTGTTGAAATTATTGTTTGTTTAACATGTGCACATGTGTGTCCGAGTACATGTATGTATATCACATGCATGTGGGAGCCTGTGGAGGTCATAAGAGGAAACAGATCCCCTGGGACAGCGATCTGGGTATTGAAAACCAGATCTAGGCCCACAGTCAGAGCAGCAAATGCTCCTGACTGCTGAGCCTTCCCTTTCTCCCCTCTCCATCTTCTGAGGTTTTTTTCTCTTATTTAAGCCACACATAGAGAACCCTTTCTATTTGTTTCAAAATGTTATTTATTGTTGTCATATATACTCTATGATTAAGGTACCATTTATCAGAGTATTACATGGATTTTATCAAATGGGTTCTCTAATGTATTTAGTTAGATTACTATTAGTTGATTGGGGTTACTTTTTTCTTTGTGTGTTTAAACTTTGCCATCATAAATAAGAGCACAATAATTTTCTTATTCCCACCCGGCTGTTTTCTAAGAACAAATTCTTAGAGGCTGATTTTAAAAAATGTTTTTTTTTTTATGAGTGAGAGTGTTTTGTCTGCATGGATGTCTGTGTATCAAGTGCGTTCCTGGTGCCTGAAGAGGTCAGAAGAGGGTGTCAGATCCCCTAGAACCTGAGTTAATGAAGGTCCCTAGCTAACATGGGTGGTAGGAATTGAACCCAGGTCTTCTAGAAGAGCAACTGGCTGACCCATCTCTCTAGCCCCTTGAGGCTAATTTCTTAAGTCAATGTGTTTTACTGTTATAAGTGGTACCCATGGCACAAAAGTTTCATTCTGCATGGTGGAAAAATATGTGTATATATATATATATATATATATATATATATATATATATAGTCAAAACATGAGTGACTAGGCTCATGTCTATAACTGCATGCACTCAAGATAATAGGCCCACTATAGTGACAGCTGTCCTGTCCACTCACAAGGGCTTTGCCTTCTTCTACAGGTACCGAATGGGTACATCAGGGATTCAATTTCTAAACCTGAATTTAGAGGACACATTTAAATGATATTATATATCCTATTCAAAATGGCCGGCTCCATCCCTGGTCTCTAAAAGAGTTTAATTTTATTTACCCCTAGGATGCTGAACACAGACCACAGAAGTATTTGTCTGTCTGTCCAGAAGACAATACTTTTTTAATGGTAGGTCTTTAAGCACTTCAGTCTGAGGTGGGGTTTCTGGTATAATTTCCTGAACCCTCTCATTCTTCATTTGCTTCCCAGTCCTCAGTCCCAGAGGGGTCAGAAAGTTCGTCTTTCTCCGCTTGTGGAAGACTGTCTTCAAACTCCTCACCTCTAACACGAGAAGGGGCAACTGCAGGAAGCCATTCAGTGTACAGCTCACAGCCCTGGCCTGCTCAACTTAAAATCTTAGCTTGCCCAGCCAGAAGCTTTGCCAACTTGAGTGAGTTAATTGACTATTTTGTGTTCTTGCTCCCTTCATAAAGCAGGAATAAAAATAAAAGTCTCTAGATGACAAAAATAAGTGATCGTGCCTAGATCCCGTCTATACTTAGCTATCTAGAAACGGCAGCAATTTCTCCTGCCTGACCCTGCCTTTTGAATACAAAAAAACCAAGCCCTGCAGTGGCCGAGGTTTGACTATTTTGTTCTGTTCCGATTCCTTAGTGCCTAGAACAATGGTTGGGCATGGAGCAGCCACCCCATTTGTATTTGCAGAATACACGAATAATTCTTTCAACCACTTCATTACCAACACACGACGGTGGATGCCGACGGTGCTGCTTGGTTGTTTTTGCTGGTGTTTTCCTCCCTGTGACAGCCATTCTTGAGTGCTCCTAGCTTATTCCTCTGTGGGTGAAAATGCTACAGTTTCTCGGGCATAAATATTTAATGTGTCTTTAGCCGAAAAAGCTCATTCCTTTAGTGCATTTGGAGTCCCCCCTGTGTCTGCGAGACCTGGCAGGCGCTTGCTCTACGCAACAAGTATTTATGGATCCAAATCACACTCTCCAAGTGGCCCAGGCTTCCTATTGTTCAGGATCATGGGGGAGAGCTTGGCTTTATGATCACGCACAGCCCAAATCTCTAGCATTCAGCTGCCCCCCCCAGTCTGATGGGAGGCTCAGAACCATGAAGCATATAGAAGAAGATAACAACAGTATCAGGGTAGCAGAGCAGATGATGGGAACGTGATGCTGGTTTGCCTCAGCTCAGCTCACTTTAGTCCACCAGTCACTACATGGAGCATGTGCCTCAACCATGAGGCTGGATATCAGAAACAAATAGACCGTAAGCCTCTCGAGGGACTGACTCGATGTCTTCTCCCAGAGACGTGAAAGGGCTCAGCAAAAAGCAGTCAGAAGATGTCAAGTTTATCCATCATTAAGATAGAAGTGTTGCTTAACTGTGGGTGGATTCCATGTTCCCCAAAGGTGTTTGAGTGAGAGTAGCTGACCAGAAGATTCATAGAGTGCCCTGCAATGGTAGGCTCCAAAAGAAAAGTGACCCTTGAAGACAAAACTCACTTTTCTTCATGATTGACAGGACGTCTGTGCAAATAGAACACTTGAATCAAACCATAGGGTAGTTCTAACAATGACCCCTTGAAAAATGTCTATCCCTTAATTTTTACAGTATTGAATAGTTTAGCTTGTGTCTGCATTGTAGATGTGACTCAGTTAAGGATTGGGACACAAGACTATTCTGCACATGGGGTGGGAGACAGAAACACGAGTTAAGCATCAGAAAAGTGAAGTGAGGTACAAGAAGTAAGAATTTAGAAAGAGGACGCCATGTTCTTGGCCTTGAAGATAGAAGGGCCATGAACTAAGCAATACAGGGAGACTCTAGAGCCTAGCAAAACCACAGGGACTGGTTATTTTCTAGAGTCCAGACAGAATGAAGCTTGGCCAACATCTTGATATCCTGACTTCCCTTTAGAACCACAAGAAAATCGGAATTGTTTAACCAACCAAATTGCTTAGCAATTTGTAAAAAAAAAAAAACTTCTTGCAATCTTGATAAAACAACAAACCCGTTTCCTTGGAAAACCTGGGACATCACACTGACTGTTTCACGCGTGCACCATACAAACCGTTTCACCTGTGATAGGTATAGTCAGGAAGGGTTCCTCAGAGTGTGTGGCATCTGAGCTCAGCCATCAATCATAGAAGCATTCCAAAGAACAAAGACTGGCATTATGGGATGCAGAGCTTTTCCCTCCCATGGTTTCAGTCTTCTCTTGCTCCTTCTCCTCTTCTTTATGAAGTGGCAGAGCAATTCTGAGTCAAATGTGTGCTTGCGTGTGTGTGTGCATGTGTGTGTGTGTGTGTGTGTGTGTGTGTGTGTGTTTATGTAGGTTGTTGTTGTTTAGAATTCCTCAGCATACGTCACCGGTACTCAAATATGCTTGAAGGCTTTTCACGGGCTTGCAACTTGCTAATGGTTTGGTCACACTACTCTCAGCTCCCAGTACTTACTCCCTGTCCCCTTCCTGTTCTGCTCTAACCTCTCAGGCTGCTGTGTTCCTCATGCCTAACAAGACCTTATGCTTCGTGCACTGTTTCCTCTGCCTGCAATATTGGCTTCAGGGCCATCTCAGTTCTCTCCCTTGAATGTCTGCTCAGACATCCTATTCCCTGCTCGCAGTCTAAATAAAACAGCCCTCCCTGTCGCTTTTCCTTTACTATTCTTAATTTTTCCTTAGTATTGTTTTCCCTGCCTGTTAATTGTGTACTTACTGGTTTCTGTCCCCACTGGCAGGAAACCTGGGTAAAACCAAGAACTCTTGTTTATTATTTATTTCTGTAGTCAAAAGATACTTAACTAAATGCGTGCCTTTAGTCCCAGATCATGAAGGTTGGAGACAATGTCTGGGGATGATTATTAGAAGGGAAGGGAACACAACCCAGGAGACTATCAAGGATGCTACTGAAGGGATGCAGGCAGTGTGATGCAAGGGGTGGGGCAATAATGTGTCCACAGGTCCAATTAGATAGGGGACCAACTTGTGATGTTTTATCACACATTACGACAACTGAGTTTCAAACAACCAACTGCAGACTTCAAAATCAGAAGTAAAGTATACTTCGATTATTTACAATGGAAAGAAATGATAATTATCTGAGGTAATGGATATGCCAGTTATCCTCATCTGATAATCACACATTTGTATTTATGTAATGAAACATCACATTGTATCTCATAAAGAGATACAATTTACCAGTGGGGGGGCGAGGAAGGGAGAAAGAGAAAAGGAAAGAAGAGAGGCAAGAAGGAAAGAAGGAAGGAGGGAAGGAGAGAAGGAAGGAGGGAAGGAGAGAAGGAAGGAGGGAAGGAAGGAGGGAAGGAAGGAGGGAAGGAAGGAGGGAAAGAAGGGATTTCTGTCCATCCTCCACGTTCCTCTGAAGTACCTACTTTAGAAGGTCCCACAGAGCGTTGTGATAGCTAAGGATCCTTCACTGAAGCTGGGCAGCTGCCTCTGTCCGCCAGGCGAGAGTCAGCAGCACCTGCGCCCACAGGAGCCTAGCACCGCAGGAGCAGCCAGCATTTGATTCCGCTCTGAGGTCCATATGGCACACTTGACCTCCACACCTGAGGACAGGCTGCCCCTCCAATCATTTGTAGTTTTAGAAGAGTTAGCAGAAGGATCCTTTCAGAGCTTAACAGGGAGGCAAGAGATTTGGATTTCTGTGAAATGCCCTCCCTGGTCTAAAGAAAGGAGAAGGGCAAGAAAGGAGGAGGGCAACAGGCTCCCTAGGACAGGGCTGGGTCACCAGGTGAGGGTGAGCTTGGGAAGGTGAGGCGGGATTGGAAGTGATTCCAAGACCAATAAACTATCAAGTTCTAGAGGAAACACTGAGCTCAGGGAAACTCTTGGGATGGGAATAACACACTCTCAGTCCACTCCTATCAGCCTCAGTTACCTTCCTCTTCCGAAAATGAAAGGGAATGGTGTTCTGTGGCATCCTAAGTCTAGTGGGGAAGAAAATAAGCAAGGGAAGTGGATGCCATGTTCGAGGTGGTGCTGCTATTGGAAGAAGCTCTGATCACAAATGTGCGTGCCTAACCATCTGGGAACCAGCTTCCCTGAGCTTTGGCCCAGCAGAATCTGAAGAGCGGGTAAGAGTCTGGCAGTTGATGTCAAGGAGAAACTGTGTAACCAATTATCTCCAAACTCAGTGTCTGTGTATCTGGAAAACAGCAGCCTCTTCGAAGGTGGTTTTGGCTCGAGGTGGTGTATAAGGTTGTAGTCATCTGAAAACCTTGACAGTGCTGGGAGGCAGCTTCCAAACTGGCTCGCTCGTGTGGCTGTTGGCAGGAGGCCTCTGTTCCTTTGGGGGAAGGGGGTGCTTATTTAGAGAGCTGCTGGAGAGTTCTCAGAATCCAGAAACTGGTTCATCTGGAGTGAGCAACATAAGACAGACCTACTCTGCGCAATCCAGCCTTGGAAGCCGCACAGTCACTTCTGCAATAGCCCATTTGCTGTAAAGCCAACTCTCTTCAATGGGGAATGGGCTCAAGGAATAAACTGTGTGATGCGCTGCAGGTCTTCTCGCATGATTACCACAAAGGGTTGTCCTTGCCTAGGGAGTGCTGTAAGCTTCACCATATGGACGAGCTATCCATGACTTAGATGAGGAGCTGGAAACAACCCTATGTGGGGGCAAAAGATGCAAATCACACACTGGAGAGACAAAGGAGGCCCAGGGAAGTTACTTAGCGGGAAGAACCTGGTCTGCATCCTGAGTTGAGAAGGAGGACAGCAGGGAGTCAGGCATGATGCCAGTGAAGTTAGAGACGGGAGGCTGAGCATGGAGGCTACTATAGACATCAGGGTTAGATGTGAAGGGTCTCTCCTGGGACAGTGTGCTCTGGACCGGACACATGGGTCCTATGTCCGAAGAGATGGGCCTGGGATGTAGGGAGGGTGGGGAGCATTGGGGAGGAGTCCTGCCTCCTATCGAGATGACTGGGTACATGAAGTATTGACATGCATGGTGTACTGAGACGGGTCCAACAGTAGCATGGCAGAGTGGGACACAGAACAGTGGTTAGCGGCTCTGTTTTGAACATGGGAATTTCGAGGAGCTTCTTGGTGTACAGACATGTTGAGTTGGCAATGGGAAGAGATTTCTGAATTAAGAGTAAGAACAAGCAAACCCAGACAAACAAAATATAATAAACCAACAAAATCCCATGCAATTCTTCTTTGGGGTCTAGTGAAAGTGACCTCGACTGACTGCAGTTTGAATATTACCTGCTCAGCACCATAACTGGGTTTCGTGTTGATTAGAATGCAGAGAGAACTAGCCGTGGTTGTGTACCCACTATGTGTTCAGCATTGTCTTTTTGTTGTTGTTGTTTTGTTTTACTGACATGTAACATCCAATTTGAGGCCCCTCACAACATCATGAGCTTATTTTTGGCTGAAGAACTTTGTGTGTTACTCCATTTCGTTCTCACAATAAGACTAAAAACTGGATTGTATTATAGGTAAAGAAACCGAGACATAGGAAGGCTAAGCAATTTTCTCAAGGTCTTGGGAGTGGCATTGCCTATTCTGTTTACTGAGAAGAGGCTGCCTGCATTTTGTAAGCATCGTGAGCAGTGTGAGAATTATGTCCAAAGTTACAGTGGGATAAATAGTGAAGCCAAATTCCGCCTTTGTTTATGTGGTATACGTGTGTGTGTGTGTGTGTGTGTGTGTGTGTGTGTGTGTGTGTGTGTGTGTACATGCCTTCAGACATGCTTTCTTTTGTTTATACTAGTAATTTTTCAACTGAGGCTTGACTGTGTGTACATGAGCTTCTAAGTTTGAATTCCCAGCATCCAAGTAAAAAGCCAGTCATAGCTGCATGTGCCTGTAACCCCAACATCATGAGGCAGAATCATCATGAGACAGATCCTGGGAGCTTCCTGGCCATCCAATCTGGCTGAAATTGTAGACTTCCAGGTCAGTGAGATGCCTTATGTCAATAAAGCAGCAAAAGGTAGAGGAAGACACCTGATGTCTTCCTGTCTTCTGATCCACAGACACAGGCACACAAACCCACACGTGTATACCTGCATACCCACAAGGCATGCACCACACATATACATCATACAGACAGATGTGTACACACACACACACACACACACACACACACACACACACACACACACACACACACACCAGGGCCTTACTAATCTGACATAAACCAACAATATAGGCCAGGCTGGCCCTAAACTCATGATCCCTCTGCCTCAGAAATCTGGAGAGATAGAATTAGGGGGGCATGCCACTGTGCCCTGTTATCAGTTTAGAATCTCTGGGTAGATCTCATGGACCAAATTATGTGACAAAATCAATAGTCTCCTTTAAAATTTGTCTTTTTCTCGGCCCAGCCCCACCTACTCAGGGGAACTTGGGGGCAGTTATTGCTGTGCTGCCTGGAGACCCAGGGACTTCCTCTGCCGTCTGCCTCTGATTTCAGAGATGATATTTAATTTTATTCACTCAACCACTACTTATTTATTGAGCTGAGCTCAGCAATGTGGTTACAATGATAAACAGGACAGGCATGGTCTGAGCGTTTAGAGATTCGGGTATACCAGAGGGAGTGCATGACAGACACTAATCACATTAATAAATAAAGGCCAACAACAGCCACATGCCAAGAATGAAATGCAGGAGGTACAAGCGATGAGTAACAGCGAGTCAGCATTAACCCGGGAACACATTCAGAGATAGCCTGGGGAGACCCAGGTAGGGACAAGAACCTCCTAGACTCCAGTGACAATGGCTGCCAAGCCACCCACACCAAACCGCTGTTGGATCCTTCATCAAAGGCTGTATAGGAGTGTAGTAGAGATTTGGGGAGAGGGTAAGGACTGACTGGTGGAGGGACATGGTTACTTTGTGTCAGGGATGTGGTACATGGGAGAGAGCCACCCAAACTGATGTGTGTGTTTCAGAGAATACTCTGGAGTTGGAGTTCAGGAGAAGTAGAGGGGAAACAGTAACAATTAGTGCAGACAATGTTACTGGCATCGTTATGTCAGAACCGGACCCCTGGCAGACCTAACAAGCCAGTCTTGGCCACCAAGGTACCAGTAAAACAAGACAATTTATAGCAACGAGCAGAGGACAGAGACTGATTCAGTGTGGCCACACTGGGAAGAGACACTGATGAAGAAGTTCGGGCATTTCCAAGTGTATCTTTGGGGTCTTGACATGAGGTTGAGGTTTAAATAGAGGACTAGAGTTTTGCATAACTCAGTTGTTCCGGTCAGGATGTAGTCCCATCTGTCACTGTCATTACCTGGGAGCTAGCCTTTTCACCTCCCATCAGAAGGGTTCTGGGGAAGCTTTAATTTGTTGAGGACCATCTTTACAGTGGTCTGACAACCAAAGGGAAGAACGCAAGGGTCTCTCCTGGCAATATTTTCACTTCTAACGGGAAGTAAATGCTGGTGCTCCACACGCAGGCTGGTTACACTGAGTGTGGAGGACAGGATTCGGGAAGTAGTGAGAAGGAGAAAAAGTGTCAAGCAGTGTGCCTTTAGATGGAGGCAATCTGATCAGAGGTGGCTTCTCATTATTTAGTGCTAGAGCCAGGTCACGATGCCCTTATCACTGCTGCCAGAAATGCCCCTGCTTTGGCTGCATCCGGGCTGGGAATTGCTCAACGCTCACTTTTCAACTCCTGTGGCTGATCCCTGATCCTCAAGCTAATTCCTCTGGTCCTGGTGAACCCAGAAGGTCATCCTTCAAGGCTCAACATCGACAGGATGGCACTTGTCCTTTTGAATTTGTTTCTTTTAAGACTCGGCACTCAACGCCACTATCCTAGACTGAATTCCAAGTTGGGGACAGCTCAGAGGGTTCCAGGCAAGCCCTCTGGGCTATTTTAAGTGCCCAATATCCAATGCTATCCCAAATGCTTACATGTAGCTAACCAATTTCATCAGTTTAATTTATATTTTGTTGACAAAAAGATTGGGGTACAGGCAAGGTATGGGTTGGCCCTGGAGAAAGAAGAAAGAGAAAAAGAAGAGAGAGATAAGCAGCAGCACTCATTGCTTTTGGTTACTATAGAGGTAACAGGATCAGCTCCCCCATGTTTCTGTTATCTTGTCTTCTTGTGATGGACCAGACCCTTAGATCTTATGCTGAAATAGATTGTTAAGTTGTTTTTGCAATGTGTATTGCCACAGCATTGAGAAAAATAACTGATACAGGAGGTCAAATAACCCTTGCCGGGTTGTACGCACAGCAAATAGTACCACTGAGAGACGGGTGCAAGCTATTCTTAAATCCGCACACTTACACTGCACTCTGCGTGTGGTCTCAGGTAGCAGGCGGCTTGTGTATACTTCATTCTGCATTTTGTGATACATGACAGGACTCTGTGTTAACGCCATCGTTGGCCAGCAATGCCATCAAAGAGGTCCTGTCCTCAATGCATCCGTCTTGGGATGCACATGGCCAGTGGTGTTCTGCCCTAAACCCTAGTTCAGAGAGGCAGAGCGGACTGCTGACTGGACAAAGGAATGTTTCTGATACATAAAAGATCTGTTTAAAACATACAGAGAGCTGTGAGGTGGCCAGAAAAAGCAGGGATGCTTCACCAAGGGGGGTAGTCACAAGCTAAGCCATCAGCAGGTTCCCTGCAGGGCCCTCCCTGGAGGATATAAAAGCAACTGGCCCATAAATAGCAGGAGGCCAGCAGGGGATGTGCGAGCCCGGTGAGGAAGATGGACATAACAGCAGGCAATGATAAACACAGAGACACCAGAGCCTCACTTCCAGGCTTCTGTCTCTAACATCCACTCTGAAGAGCGCTGAATTGGTCTGATAAGGAGATGTCACAGGAGGTTGTAAATGCCTCCTGGCAGGGTACTATATGACCAGGGGACTCATGAATCTAACTCAGATTGATGACTTTGCCTCCCTAGGGAAGCCGGGTTAAGAGGGATCTCATAGAAGCAAACTGAGGGCAGGTTATTGGGACATAGGACTTGTTCTATGATTCAACCAGAAGAGGATTATATGGCCCAAATCCTTACGGCCCCCACACATCATCTCTACCTTGGCAGAAATACTTTAGGCAATGCCTGTGCCTTTACTCATTATTTTATTAAACGTACCAGATGCAAGCAAGAGTGTGCATCTTAAAGCAGTGGCTCTCAACCTGTGGGTCAAACAACCTTTTCATGGAGGTCCCTTAAGTTCATAGGAAAACACAGATACTTACGTCATGATCACAACAGTATCAAAATTACAGTTATGATGTAACAACTAAAATAATTTTATGGTTGGTGGGGGGTCACCACAGCATGAAGAACTGTCTTAAAGGGTCAGAGCATTAGGAAGGTGGACAACCCTAGTTTTAAAGTGTGTTCCCTGAGATGCTGGATTTATCTAGCAATGTTACATATTTCACTCTTAACCTCACGCAGAGCGTTCCAGGCTTAAGTATTTGTCCCCCAGAATGAGGAATACCATCACACCAAACAAGGCTTCTAGGAGTCCCTCCTGGCACATACTGGGCCATGAATCCACATCTACACAGAAGAGACCAAGCCTGGCTCAGTATCGTAAATGCTTAACCATCACTTTCTAGTTAAGGGTTGGGGACCTATAGATTTTGGTTTTCAGCAAAAGTACCTTTAACGATTAAGCTATAGACATTTTTTCAGGCTCATTTCCTTTGTAATCGAGAAGCCAGCGATTTGGAAGAGCCATCGAGGACCCCTACACAAAACTTACTGACCTGTTTCTGACTTCGCTGGAGCATGTGGTTAATGTTGCCAAGGGCCAGCTTCGAGCATTACTTTGCTGAGAACCTGGCACGAGCGTGCCTGTCTACCTTTGCAACAGTGAGCAGATGGAGGGAGAGGCTTATGCTTCCTAGGTAGTCATTAATAAGCCGTTTAGAAACCGTACCCATTCACTCTGCAAAGAATTCCTTGCAAATGCTGAGAACGGTGCTGACCATGTCTCTATTCATACTGCTGTTGCACCTGCACGGGGCTGGGTGTTTTTATGTAAGTTGCCTCACTTCATCTTCATAATGGTCCTCTCAGGGAAGGAGAGTATTATATGCATTTTAATTCTGAAAGACAACATCAACGACGTCAAACCAAACATGATTTGGAGAATCAAAACAGCTGGTCAGAGTTTCCACTGAAGACTGAAGGGTCAACCAAATGTCCCTCACACTTTTTCACAGGGCCTCCTCATAAGAACAGAAAGTGAATATGGGTGATAAGCCACTGACCAAATCTGTCTCTGACCGAACATCCAACATCTTAGAGTGTCACGCAATGACTCCATTTCTCATGCACTGGCAACTAGCCTCCTGCGATAGAGAAGTCTATGTCTTATACTGCTTGGACTGAGATGACCTTTCACCTTCACCTGTGAGATTCCTTTTCTAACACCCCAGCCCTCCCCAGCAGACCATCTTCCTCAATGGTGGTTCACTGAGGGCTTTATTGGCACCTACCAGAGAATACAGTAGATGTAAAGGCCCTCCTGCCGATCCTTCGCTAGGGTGTCCTGGCTTCGAGTAATGTGTCTTTATATTTAGCATGCTATTAAGGCTAATTATACCTCTGAATCAAAGGAGATCATTCAAATTAAATGGGAAATGATTAGGCTCCACAGAGTCTGATTTTCTGGTGAGCCAAAAGAAAGCTAAATGTGGAAGCAGAATTTCCATAATGGGAGATACGACACCAGTTCTCAGGAGGGTGGAGTAAGGAATGGGTAAGGAAGGCTTCTGAGGTGTATCCCTGGTGACAGGTATGTATCTCAGGGGTGAGTGTGGTCTTTGGTGAAGAAAACCAAGTGAGGGCTCAGAAAACCATGTCCTGTAGCACCTGGGCTCCACTGGGTTCTTGTATCACCTCTATAACCAAAGGGCTTCTTTTGGAAATAGAAATGGACTTAGTCTCTTGGAGCCTGCAATTCAAGCACTCATCTCCATGTAAAATGGCAGACATGGGGAGGCATGGTTGAGTCTGGGGCTCTTGGAAGTACTCCCCATCAGGAAACTGAGTTTATATTTTCACTGTGGAGTTGCAAGCTCTAGAAAGCATACCCCAGGGCAGGAGGCGCGGACTGTGGGTTCTGTTTATTGGCTTGATGATTTATGACACACATTGAGAACCAGTATGCTTGATGTAAGGTCAACAGTGAAATTGTAAGACGTGAAACAGATTGGAGTTTATTGCTTTGGTTCAAGGAGAAGAGGCACCCGAAACTCCAGTCACATTGTCCTGTTCCCAAGAAGCCTAGAGAGGCTGTGTGAAGATTGCCAGAGGTTACGGTGGAAGCCTGAAAACCACTAATTATAGTCTAAGCAATTTTCTGGCCCTTGACTGTTTGGTCCTTGCTCATCACGAGAAATTAACCTTAGGTGACCTCTTGCAAGGACCTTTCATGACTCCTGTGCAGAATGAAGGGCTATACTCCTTAGCTCTGTGCTCCCTTTTGTAAATGCAGTGATCACTTTATCGGGTGTCCCCTCTACTAGATCCAGAGGCCCTTGAGGGCCAACCTCATATTCCAGGATCACAATGGGAACACAGGGCTACTGGGTGAATTAAAATTCTAATTTTAATTAGACTTCAACTGAGGACAATTAGGAACCTGCCTATAGCACTCTGGGTATAGTGACTCATCTCAAATTGAAGTAGCCCAGGAAACAATGTGAGAAACCTCTGAAATTTAAGCCCAAGTGTCTACCACTTTCTAGGGATATATTGAACAAGGCTGTCACCTTTTCTACAATCAGACTTTCAAGTGTTCTCTTAGGCTTGCCTTTATCCCTCATGTGCTGTTACTTTGAGTTCTATTTGTTTGTTTTCTTCTGCCCACAGTTAAATTTGCTTTTAATGTCTGGAGATATGAAGGTTGTATAAGCACCTCCCATTTATTCCTTTAATATGTTTGAATTATTCTTTGGTTTCTTACCATTGCTCCAGCTTGTAAACTCTCTTAGGGATTTTCCCTTCTAAATTTTTAGGCTTATTCACTGTCTAATATAGAAGCATGTTCAGACTAAAAAATGAGATGCCTATAGCCTTTAGCTCTACTTTTAGCCAAGTGGCTGATAGTGGGAGATATTTTTTCGTTTATATAAGTCTCCTTGGGCTAGAGTGCAAAAACAAAGGGCACAGACTTTTCCTCTCCCTCCTCCTCCTCTTCCTCCTTCTCTTTGCTCCATCCCTCACGTATGAGGGAGCTTTGGCATTATCTTAGGTTTTTGGTAAATGTGTATTGAATAAGCAAACCAAGTTGGACTGATGGAGTTATTTCCTGAACTTTGCACAACACAGTTGAAGATTCTCACAGAAGAGCAAGCAGATGGTCACATGCGAGCCCTGTGCACCAGCATACAGGGCAGGAGGATTCTCTCTCACTCCGTTCACATCTGCAGGTAGAGAGATTACTGGGATAAGGTTAATTCATTGTCAACCAATGGCACCTGACACTACTGAAAAGCCAAGTGGAGCCTGTTGACAGAAAATGAAATTGGTGCAAAGGCCTGTGGGTAAAAGCCCTGAACCAGTCTCTATTTGTGGAGGGCTGGCTTTGCACCTGACAGTTCATACACACATGTCCCTCAGATCTCAATAGAAAGACCACACAGTGCTCAAGTCTACTCTTCATCCACAGCAGAGATTTCCTCTGTACCTGTTAGGGTCTATGTTTCTTGAGGACACTGGCTAACCTTGGCCTTGGCTGTCTCATTGTTGGCTCTACCTACAAAGCAGGGCTTGGGGTAGGTTCGCTTTCCCATACACGGGTGACTGATGCTCCCGTCACAGACACCAAGACTGAGAAGCTGCTCTGATTCTTGCCTTCGGGGATGATGTAGTAACCTGAAATTAGAAGGAAAATAGCTGCAAATATTTATGACTAAATATGTATTTATTTTATAATGAATGCAGAACCCACTTTCAAAGCAAGTTTTAAACAAAACAAGTTAAAATTTAATGCGCCAGTTTTTCCTTTATTAATTCAACAAAGCAGAAAATTTAATAGAATGAAATTTGCACCTTTCAAGAGTAAAGCTCAATAAATGGGAAAATGTATACAGTTTCAACCAGCAATGGAACTAATATGCAGACTGATTCCAAGTTCCCCACGTTCTATGTGGCCATTTCACTCAATCTTTTCTTCCTTCCTGCAGCCTCCAACAACTGGTCTAGATTCTATCCTTTCACTTCCTTGTCAATAGTGTGTGTGTGTGTGTGTGTGTGTGTGTGTGTGTGTGTATTTGACAATCTACTGATTCTAATTATGTAATATATAAAATAAAATTATATATACATATGTACATATACATATATGTATACACAGACATCATATGTATACACATAATATATATACATATATATCTACATATTTTATATATATACATATATGTGTATATTTAAAATTATGTTTCTTATATCTCTATATAAGAATCAGTGAATGGAGTCATTTATACCTGACATTCATGGCTCATCATAAATGCTTTTGAAATTCATGCATGTAGAGCTGGGAGATGTAGCTTGGTGGCAAAGCAATTGCTTAGCATGTATGAAACTATGGGTTCAAGCCCCAATACTACAAAATGAAAGAGACTCATGTGTGTTGCTGTATGCGGACTAGTGTGGCCATTCCTTTTCACTGCTGTTCCTTCTGTTTTCTAGAACACTTAGCATCAGCAACAATGTTTCACTTCAAAGCATTTGGTAGCCCTCCCCTAGGAAGCAGTCTAGCTATAACAAGGACCTTCTAAAGAGTAAATCCTGGATATTTGAGATCCTGGGGCTGAAAGTTTCTTCTTTTATTATCATCAGAAGGAAGGAGGTGCCTGCATGCCTCTGGAAACAACCTTGGTTGCTAGAGGATGGATTTTTGACCACAGTGGGTCACCTGGGTACAGAGAAAGCAGGAAGGATAATATTGGATGAGGGCTTGGAGAAGAGGATGCTGTGAGAAATGGAATGCCAAGAAGGGGACATTAGCATTTCTGGAGCAGAGCTCAGGAATAGGAAAACAGTGATGCCCAGCCTTCCAATGTCCACATTGCCAAATTCATATTGTTCTTGAGCAAGCTTTAGAAGGGAGAATCTTCTGTGGAAATTTCCAGCCCGGTGTCTAGACCAAATCAGTTTGGATGTGTTTCAGATAAATATCTCACTGCCTTCGCATCCCAATGAGGCAAAACTTTCAGATGTTTTGATGAGTTTTGGTACCAGTAAGAAGTCTCTGGATGCAATTTCCAGGATCTTCTCAGTGGAAGCAATAACACTGTGGTCTTTCCTAGCCTTATATCCTAAGGAGAGCCCCATTGCTGCTTTCAGATATTGGGTGCTGTGCTTCAGTTCTCTGAGAAGACTTTCTTCTGCTAATGCCTGGGAACATGCAGACGTCGTAGGGTTTCCTACCTGGAGGTTTACAACACCTTGGGTCGCTGAGGCAGGTTCAAGTATGGCTATTGTCAGCCTTCTGATTATAATGTATAATTTCAGAAGACCGGGGCTCTAAACAAACAAACAAACAAACAAACAAACAAAACAAACAAACAAACAAACAAAACAAACAAACAAACAAACAAAAAAAACAAGGATGGCAGATGGAGAGAAAGGGTACAGATAGGGAAAATGATGCAGAAGGGATTCAGGGTGTGTCATAATCAGCTTCAGGTGACATCTTGATGCACTTAGAAGGAGGGAACCTCACTTGTGGAATTGCCTGTGGTCATGTCTGTGAGACATTGTCCTGATTGTTCACTGACGTAGGTGGGCTCAGCACAAGGCAGGTGGGCCTGAGCTGGAAAGAAAATAGCTAAGCAACCCAGAGGAAACAAGTCAGAGGATGCAAGCTAGGAAGCAACTCTCTTCTTTAGTTTGTCTTCCTTTCAGCTTTCCTTGAGGATGGGATACAAAATGCTCTCCGAGTCAGTTTTTTGTCAGTGTTTTGTTACAGCAATAGAAAGCCATGCAGGGTGTTTTGCTCAGGTGTCCTGTGAGGATTGCTAAGCAGATACCCTACTACCCGCCCTTCCTACTTACCTTTCCTGGACTACTTGTCTACCCACAATCCACCTGATTATAGATTCCCACTCATTCCACATGAGCTGAGTTTCCGAGTGTGTTTTCACTTGGTTTTTGGTGAAGGGAGAGATTCACTTTGATTTGCCCATTCATTCTTTCTTTTAACATTTAATGAATGACGCTGTCAATTCCATGTACATCGGGGTCCACCTTTGGGGCCCCAGTGCTTCACCAGCTTATAGGTAAGGTCTGACCTCCTGGTGCATTTGCCTATCAAGGATGGAAAGGAATTATATAATTCACACTGTGAGGATGCTCACACACATACTAAAAGGCAACTGCCTCTAAAACCAGAATATAAACAGTACTAGTGAAGACGCAGAGAAGTCAGAAGTCTTGTGGTTGCTGGATAATGAAATGGTCCAGTTGTTATGGAAAACAGTATGAAAGTGTCTCAAAGAACATATGTTTTCCCTATCATTCAGTAATTTCACTTCTGGGCACATATCCAAAAGAAGTGACTACAATGCCTAGAGCAGACAAAATATGATTATTTATACAATGGAATATTACACAGAGTGAAACATTGCATAGTTTCAATGGGTGGGTACATGGATGAGTCACATTGATAGAGACATGGTAAGGAGAGTCACCCAGCAAAAGATGAAACTGACACCCAATGAGTGGCAACGTAGAATGAAACCATCATCATTGCAAGGTGATGCTCTTTAACAAAATGCTGGTGACCACTGCGCATCCCACTCAAGCATCATATTAGTCAAAGAAAGAGCTTCTCTTCCATCAGCAACCATGGGCTACTTCCGGATTTCTTCTAATGGGGGACAATTTAGGACTCCATTGATAGGTACAAGTCAACTGTAACTTAAGGTGGAACTGAGTTCTAGAAAGTGAAAAGAATGGAAACACATGCTATGGACTCTTCAATCCTTCCAGGCACATCCAACTGTTGTGCATTGTGACACAATATTATCCTGTACAGAGTTTGCACAAATATAATGTGTTTTCATATCGTTTTAAATAGTGTGTAGTTCATAATTTTGTGCTGGGCTGTTTATGTAGCTCTCTTTGGCCATATGCAATATCATGGAGCCTTTGTGCTGCACGTTGGACATGCCTGTAAGAAGCCTGGCTGAGGTTATGGTAAAATTGTTTTAAGGGGAATGGTTTTGTCGACTGCACATGCAGGGTGAGCATGCAGCAGTCTCCAGATCATCTCTGATGGACAGCGTGGCACAGAGGCACTGTCCAGCCCCAGCACCATCCTCTCTTTCTACACCAGGGACTGGGCCTTGTATTGTAAGGCAAGTTCTTTATCAAGGATGCATATACCCAGTCTTCTGCCACTTTTTGAACTTTAAGGCAGGGTTCACTGAGCGATCCTGCCTACACTTGAACTAGCTCTGTCACCCAGGCAGCCATTGAACGTTCAATCTTTCTGCTTCAGGCTCCTCAATGTCTGGGATGGCAGGCTAGCACCACTAAACTGAGCTCATATGTTATTCTAAACATGGAAAAGTATCTGATGCTCTTCAAGCCATGAAGTGGGTGGTGCTGATGTCGCAGTAAATCAAACAGGAGAGAGGAGTAAGAGTAGAATATTGAAACCATCTTCCCTAGCCTTCTTCTTAGAGAACATCTAGAAGAAATGGCTAGCCAAATCGCAGTGAGTAAATCTGGCCCTCAGGTTGTACTCTCCGGGTGCCATTTTCCACTAAAGGAATCATGGCTCCTTGGGGGGAAGTAACCAGCTCTGTGTCTGGGGCAGAGAATCTATTAGAGGAGCCCGAAATGTACTGTAACACAGAAGTCAAGGATAGAGTGAACCAGTCCAGCAAGGTTAGAAAGATTCATAAGTAAATTTAAATAGCCAGTGCCCTATTGGCCAAATAGGAAACAACTTGAGCACCTACAAAGGAAATAGCCACAGTGGAGTAAATCATCAAATATCAGCATGGAGAGATGGCTCAGTGGTTACGAGCATAAACTGCTCTTGTAGAGGATCTGAGTTTGGTTCCTAAGAACCTTCATCTGGCACCTCACAACTGTCTGCAACTTGAGCTTCAGGGGATCTGATGATCTCTTGTGGCCTCTGAGAGTGCTACACTCACATGCACATAGCCATATACATATATGCACATAATTAAAAATAAAATCATAATGAATCACATATGCAATTATCTATGTGTGTTACATATATATGTATATATATGCACATTTATAATAACACTAAGAAAAAACACTAAAGAGATTAAAGACGACATCAGTCTTACCTGATGGCCCTTAAAAGGGGATAGATGTGGGAATGCTTGGAAGTTTTTGCCACTCCTCCAGAGAGGTGGTGTCTGTCTCTCTTCCTTAAGTCCAAACAGTGTTATGTCCCCATGTCCATCAAGAGTGTGGTGGTAGTGACACTGTGTGTTTCTGAGACTAAGATCTGTGGTGTCTGCATATTCCTCACTCCCTCTCTCTCAGAACTATCATATCAAAAGCCTGGGGAGGCCATCATGCTATGAGGAAGTGCAGTGTTATACAAATGGGGACAGGAACACCATAAGCTTCATGTTGTTTTAGCTGAATGTGAGACAAAGAAGTGACAGAACCATCAGAGTGGTCCAGTCCCAGCAGACACCACGAAACAGGTCAACTGTACTGGGCCGGCTCACAGTGTAGAATTGTGAGGAGCAAGGTACACTAATTTGGGATTGCATCCTAAGGCTAGACATCAGCCTCATCTCTCAATGATTATTTTGAAAATAACAAGAAAAAGGTGTGTGCCCTGTTTTTTTCTAGCAAACTGGCAAACCAAGCAGTAGATAAGAGTAAACTTGTCTTACTCGATACATCCTAAGAAACAAGGGGAACAATTAAATTACACCAGATAGACACAATTAGCAAAATCCAGACTGTGGTCAATTCTAGGGGAAAATGATCCCAGTTCATTAAAGATTTCCGAAATAGAAAATGAAAAGAATGAGTGAATAAACCATACACAGGGTAACAGATAATTTGGAAACATTAACACCAGGTATAATGTATGGATCTTGTTTGGGTCACAATTCCAATAAATAAAACGTAAAAACAGTACAGAATCTATGACACAACTGATTTTTTTTTTAAAAATATGAATTAGATATTTGATAATGTTGGAGCTTTATAATAGTTCATGTGTGATAGTGGAATTGTAGATATAGTTTATAAGCTTAATATTTTGAAACTAATCTTGAAATGTTTAATAAAGGCTGTGAAATCAAGCATTTATTTCTCTATAGTAAAGAAGGGGGATGGTTGGAGTAGGGGCGTGGCAGGTCTAGCCATGAGTTGCTGATTGTTGGCGCTGGGTGCTGGCTGTGTGACGAGGGGTCACTATTTCATCAACTTTAGGGCACGCTTTACATTTTCTGTAATAAAATATTTAAAGGTTCTCTAAGTGGCCCTGTCAGCCTTTGCTGCTTTCCCCAAAGTCCTCTGTTCTCATGGAGGAAGCCTTAAGCTCAAACAGCCTGTACTAGTAACCATTGCCCGTATACATTCAGAGTATGTGTGTGTGAGATCATGCCCGCCCGAAGGCAGAAGGCATTGGTTTGTTCTGTCCTGACCCGCTCTGCAAGACCATCAGTCCCTTCACATCCTTCCCTGCCCCACCTCCTGCTGGATGGGTGAGAACTCAGTGGTGCAGAATATCCTTCAGCTGCTGTGGCTGTTACTACTGTGCCACTCACACTATGTGTGTCCATAGACCTCTGTCTGTAAGTGACAGAAGCCGTCATGGACAGCCTGCCTCCTGACCCTACTCAAATTCAGCAGTGGCCCCATATCTCCCATGCCTTTGCTCATGGCGTGCTGGTCATGTTAAGAAACACAGCAGGAGCTCGCTCAGCTCACGGCAACACCTTTGTGGGGTTGTGAGATTGTAATCTGTTTCAAGAGGCCCAGGGGCCTCACATTACTGCTGGGTGACCATTTCCCTAGCCATAGACAACTGGAGCAGAGGAAGCCCCTTAGCTAACCATAGCTTATAGCTCCCATGGAGGTGTGTCAGGAGGGTCTTCGGGGCTCCTTGTACATCCGATCTCAGACAGCCATTTAACCCAAAGCCAGTTGAGGCAGCAGCAGCGGCAGCAGCAGCAGCAGCAGCAGCAGATGTGACTACTTTAATGAAAAACCTTGTCTCCTCTGTGCTGAGAGATGCCAAGAAGAGAGATGGAGAAAAAAACCAACTCCCTGGTACTTCCCGCTATTTCCCCATTCCTAGTTTACACGTTTCCAGTCTCTGCTTACAATTTTAGCCTTGGGCATTGCCATTCAGGGCATATTCTTAAGTTCTCATTCCCTGTTTAATCTAACCTCCACCGCTTTTTGTTATTTGTAAACAGAGTCCCAACAAACAGGTGAACTTGCTTGATTCATGCTCGTTTCTGTTGTTTACCAAGCCTAGGCTTCTAAGTGAGGTTTCTGTCCTCCCTGCCTTTGAGAGGGACAAGACCTCAGTGCCAGGTGAGTCTGAGAATCATTCCACAGTTACCCTGAGTATCAACCTGTCTGTCTGTCTGTCTGTCTGTCTGAATAAAGCCATATTCCTTGCCTTTAGGTGACTATGCCCTGGTGGGCTTCCCACACCCTTCACTGAACATACACGCTGCTATTAGGAGCCTTACATCATGCCTGACAAATTTGAGGGGAGAACAGCTCAGAATGTCTAAGTGAATCATGTCTTCTAAGGTTGCACAGAAAGTTCTAGGCACAAGAGTTCAGTCAGTCTTTTCTGTCCTCCATAGCCTGCACAGGGTCACTGTTGACAGACTGGCAGCTGATTGAAAAGGCAGCGAACAGTTCCCACAACTGCTTCCTTTACAAAGCAGATCCCCTGACATGGTGAGAAGTTATATTAGTTTAAAGTAATTGCTTACATTGTTCAAATTACTCTGCTTAATTGTTTTTAAAAGTGAGTAGAACTCAAGAAGGGAAGTGATGTACAGGCTGAATCTGTCTCCGCTAGAGCCTCCTGTATAGAGACAGAGAGGGCTCTGCTGAGTAAGCCAGAGCACAAGTCACTCACTTTGAGGTAATCGGATCTGAGAGCAGTGCCCAAGGTAGACCTTCAGTTGCATGACCTCTATATTTCGAGGGAAAAAATCTCCCTTCATAGCCAAGCTGATCTCAAACCGAGAATGTAATGGCCCAGGCTGCCCCTTCAATTCATAATATTCCCATCTCAGATTGAGAGGTTCTGGGTTCATGAGCAACTGCATACCACTTAAGATCCCTCTCTCTCTCTCTCTCTCTCTCTCTCTCTCTCTCTCTCTCTGTGTGTGTGTGTGTGTGTGTGTGTGTGTGTGTGTGTGTTGCTGAAGCTTGAACCCAAGGTCTTCACGTGCTAGGCAAGTGTTTTGACAGTACAATATACTATCATTCTCTGTCTCCTATTAGAAAATCAAGTCCTAGAGCATCCTTAACCAGAATACCCACATCCTGCCACTGTCATGTCCTCTGTCTTCCCAGAACTGGAACGTGAGTAAAACTGGTCTTCATGCCACCCCCATCTTCTCCCTCTCCTTTCTTCCTCATCTACATTTCCCTCCACTGTCCTCTTCCATTGACTTTACCCCATCTTTAATCAAATGATGTGCATTAAGTGTGTTTCCACTCAGCAGGTATAGTACAAGGCTCTCTAGAAAGTATCAGACAAGAAAACTAGGAAAATAATTGTGTGTGTGTGTGTGTGTGTGTGTGTGTGTGTGTGTGTGTTGAGCTAAAGGACTGCAGATCTCAAGATGTGCCAAAGAAGAGAGATGTGTGAAAAATACGTGAGCCAACAGTAGCCATCTTTCCCAGCCTTGGAGGAGGCAGCCGGGATAGATGGAAGACCTTCTAGCATTAGCCTTTATGGGGTTTTGATAACAGTTTCCTTGTAAGGATGTTAAGAAAATAGGCTTATGTTGTGGGAGTGCTGGCAAAGTAATGTTTTAGAGATGCATTAGGAAGAGAGGAACAATTTTCAGGCTTTTCTGTCATCTGAGTAACACCTCATATTTTCTCAGCAAAATAATCAAAGGTAAGACGATGATGGGAAAAAGCCCCAGTACCCCATTCTTCAGCCAAGTCCTGGGCTGCTGATGAAAAGACTCCAGGACTAGAAATGGCTGGGCGGCCCGCTCCAGTATCCCTCATCAAAGCCACCACAGAGGCGTTCTGACATTCTGCAGACAGGACAGATGGCTGAGGGTTGGTTGTGACTGTCTTTTGTCACTCAGAGGCCAGCACAGGGGTCACCAGACAGATGAGATGGCGGAAGATGGTTTAACCACACTGGAGGTCCCAGGGGTAATATACTTGCCACTGAGGTGTGAGCCATGACAGCCTACTGAAGTGTGGGGACAGGGGGTTGGGGCTAACATTAGTCTTGGTCTCCCTCCCTCTCCTTCTCCCTCTCCCTCTCTTTTTCCAGAACCAGCTTTGTGGGTCCTACTGAGAACTCTTCAGAGAAAGGCTTCATCTTTGGATGTAAGCTGCAGTTTCTACAACCTGCTACAACTTTCAATGCCTGGCAAATTATATCCTACCTCATGAGGTTGATTGAGTGGGGGAAAAAAAGAGAAATGATCACAAGCCAGTATCACAAGGTTTGGTGCCCAGGGATGATCAGAAAAGTGCACAGCATGAGAGTTTAAGTATTTAATATTTTCCGCGGGAGGTTGCCCATCAGTCAGGAGGACAGAACTGACTCTAGATCTTTCAAATAATGAAATTTAATACAGAAAATTGGCAGGCAGATAACAGAGGCACCAAGAAGCATAGTTAGCTTTGGAAACAATACAGGACCCATCCAGGCAAAAGGATCTGCTACTCCAGAACTAATGTCATAAGGGAAAACCAGCTGCTGCCCCTGTCCCTTGTGGGACACCACTGTGGGCAATGAGCACAGGAAGAAAGACCTGGGTGCCTTTAGCTGTCTTGTCCTCTTCCACTGTGGTATCCTCTTGGAGGAGCTCATAAGAACAGGCAGGCAAGGTTTTGTAACGGTGACACTGGCCGCTGGACACAAACATTTGTTTACTTTAAGCCTGAGGGTTTTTGTGCCTAGCATCCCGAGAAATTATAACTCACGAGCTGGGTTAGATACAGATGGTTTTGTTTGTCATCCTAGTCCCAAGAGGTAGCCATGGATTGTGTCCCGTCACCCTTTAAAATAATGTACAGAGGTACTGCTAATAAAGATGAGATTAAAATTCAGTTTTCTCTGCCTCTAAACGGAGGAGGCTTTTTACTCTGCATTGTACCCTTCTCAAGGAAAAGAAGAATGTTCGAGGGCTTGACAGGGCCTGTGGATTCTTTCTCTGATCACATATTAAATTGGTGTGTGTGTGTGTGTGTGTGTGTGTGTGTGTGTGTGTGTGTGTTCCTGATGGGACCAAGTATGACTGTTGGAAATGTGTGTAATGTGTGTAGCAGATGTCCACCATAGCTTCCCCCAACCCCCGGGAATTTACAATGTGAAGACTGTTTCTGAACAGTGACTGCTCCTTTAGAGACTAACAAAGCCTGTCTCCTTGGCCCAGCTGTATGTCTCACACCTGTCCCCTTGTTTATTTGTATGTAAAATAACCTGACAGTAACCCAGGTCCCTGGTCAACTCTGTATAATTAACATTCTGAGCTCCGGGGTACAGTGACTTCAGCAGCCTAGAGTCCAATCCTCTTGATCCCAGTCTCTATACCCATCTGTCCATCTTTTCTTTCTTCCTAGTCAGGTCTAAGGCCAGGTAGCTGTGCGAGGATGTGGCACAAAGAATCCATTTCTGAGGTATGATACTTCTTAACTCTCTCTAGTTTTGCATGAACATCATACTGATTAAGATTTTTTTAAGTCAGACTATGTTATAATGCACGCTAAAACCCTGACCTCCTTTCTTGGTTCTGACTGTATATTTTCTTGTCCAGAACAAAGCTGGAATTCACTATGAAATCCAACGTAAGTCTATCGGGCTTCTGACTGGGATTATACTGAACAGTAAGTTAATGCAGAGAGACTTGGCATTCTCTGTCATGTTGCATCTTTCAGTAGAACAATAGGAGCCATCTCTTCATCTATTCAATACCCTTTTTTTATATCCTTTGATACAGTTTTATGGCTTTCTCCGAACGAGTCTTGAATATTTCTTGTAACATTTGTTGTTAGGTTCATTATAGTTTTGGTTGCAGACATGAGCGAAGCGTTTTCTCCCAGGACATTCGGTAATTGGCTGTTGCTGGCATGGAGAAAGCCTCCTGACTGCCTTGTGCATTATGTTCAATCACCTCACTAGACTTACTTTTTGGTTTTAATGGCTCTTTGGTATACTATCCTGGGTTTTCTAGGTAGGGGATTGGGCTGTCTGTCTTCTCCACTATACTCAAGCTATTCTTCTTTTAATGCCTTTATTCTCCCTACAAGCACTCTATAATTTATCTCATTGCCTTTATATTCAGTCTTGAATTATAGTAATGCCTCTACATTTTACTGCTTTTAGGAGATTGTATGAGAACAGAAATTGTCTTGTTCATCTTTATGTTATCTCTCCCCTTTCCCCCTAGACCCCAGGATATTACCTACCGTAAACTATGTAGTAGATGTTCAACAAATATTTTGGTGGTAATGAATTGGGGTGGGTGGGGTTATAAAAAGAAGTGTCGTGAATTTTGTATATTAAAACCAGACTAGATTGTGTGGTAGAATAGTATTTTTATTTTAATCAACAACCAATTAGTTGAGACCTAATTGTCCTGAGGACAGAGGAACCTCAGAATACAACAGAGCACAGAGATATTAAAATTTCACATTTGGAGTTAAAATTTTGAGTCAGGATTAAAAGCCAAACTTTGTAGCTCAGTGAAATTTCATTTTTCTTCTTATTTATCTTAATGTATACAAATGCAAATGAGCACATGTGCACTCATGCACACACACACACACACACACACGCACACATACACACACACACACACACACACACACACACGAACACATAGTCTCACAAAGAGCAAAGGGGTATCTTATTGAGATAGGCAGAGAGTCCACAAAGGCCTCAAGTCTGTTTATGCATGAACAGAGGACATGTCCTGGCCAAGGAGCCATGTCAGTCGTGTTTTAAGATATAGACAAAGATTCCCCCAGAAGTGTCTGTGGGCAGGTCAGTGTGAATGCAAGACAGAGGTGACTTCTCCATGGCCCAACCAAAGTATCTTAACTCTTGACACCCAGAGTGGTTGCCACACCTTAGGAAGCAAAGACCTCTCCCCTCTGCACTAGATCAACTCTTGGCCAAGGCGGTCTATATGGATTCTGCTCCAGGTCTTCCACTGATAGGAGGGGTAGTAGGGTCACTATGTATGATGCAGCTCATGAAAACAGAAACGGTCTGAGTCAGTAACAACTCTTTCTTTGCATCTGCTCCACACCTCCATGGCCTGGCAGAGAGCCTGGTCCATGAATGATGTGTATTGCAATCCGGAGGCTGCTGTTCCAGAGACGCAGATGGAGAAGACACTTAAAGCCAGGGGAAGTGCATTCTTTTCCCTCTACTTTTCAAACCAGACACCTGCCCCTTCTTTTCTACCTACAAGCCAGGGAGGGAAGGGAAGCTACCTAGGCTTTGTAGGAAAACTGCTGCAGAAAGGACCCTACGATTTCAGCCCAATTTGGGGGGGGGGACATTAACCCAACGGATCTGAGGCTTAATTTCTATTCACGGAAAATCTTCAAATATAGGTCTTGTAGGTCTGGGTCTTGTTAGACTTGAGAGCTTCCAACAAGTAAATTACACTACCACATGGGACCCAGGATCAGGGAAGAACATGTCTGTCATCTGGGGGAATGAATGTTTCAAGCTTATCACCAGCCACATATAGGAACAACAGAAAATGGAGGATATCCACACTGGGAGGGCTCCAGGGAAGTGAGGTTCAACTGTATGTTGGCATGCCAAGAGCATTGTAGTGGCTCGTGTTCATTTTCCTTTCGATTGGATATAGAATCACCCAGGAGACATACTGCTGCAATATCTGTGAGCCTTTGTGCAGAGAGGTTTAACAAAGAAAGAGTCATCCTGAGTACAGGTCCATCTCCTGGACTGGGGTCCTGGACTGAAGTACAAAGGAAAAAGCCATTCGTGTATGAGCATTTGTTTCCCTTTGCTTCCTAACCAAGGGCACAGTGCGACCAAGCTTCTGGTGATGACTGGCCACTTGGGGTTCCCTGGGGAACACCATCACAGCATCAGCTTCCTTGAGTCTTCCTTGCCTTTTTCTTTTCTTTTTCTTTTTTTTCTTCATAGCCCTGGCTACTTACAAAACAAACTCACTGCGATATTTTTGTCTTAGCTTCCCAAGTAAAGGGATTGTAGACCTCTCTCTCTTTCTCTCTCTCTCTCTCTCTCTCTCTCTCTCTCTCTCTCTCTCTCTCTCTCCATTCTTTCTCCCCTTTCTCTTCCCACTCTCTCCTCTCTCTTTGTTTCTTTCTCTCATCCAAACTTTTTATGTATATGTACATTTTGCTCTTATGTATTTCTGAAGACCATGTGCATGCCTGTTGCCTGAGGACTCCAGAAAAGGTATTCAGATACCCTGAACTGGAGTTATAAGTAGTTTTGAACTTCAAAGTGAGTACAGGGACTCAAACACAGATCTTTTAGAAGACCAATCACTGCGTGTAAACACTGAACCACCTCTTCAGTTCTACTTTATGTCTCATAAAGACATTCATTATAGTCAGGAACCACTCAAATCCAATGTTATTTCTCATCTCTCTCCTCCTTTTCTCTCCCCCCTCTCTTTCCTCCCTCTCCAGGGTCTCCTGCAGCCTAGAACACTGTATAGTCCTGGCTGGTCTTGAACTTATGATCATCTTGCTTCCTCCTCCTGAGCACAGGATTAATATGAGCTGAAAAATCTCAGAAAGAAGACTCTCCTTGATCCTTAAATCACTATACCCAGAAAGATTCTTCCTCCTCCTCCTCCTCCTCCTCCTCCTCCTCCTCCCTCCTCCTCCTCCTCCTCCTCCTCCTCCTCCTCCTCCTCCTCCTCCTCCTCCTCCTCCTCCTCCTCCTCCTCCTTCTTCTTCTTCTTCTTCTTCTTCTTCTTCTTCTTCTTCTTCTTCTTCTTCTTCTTCTTCTTCTTCTTCTTCACAATAAGCCACATTCTAGATTCCAGGTGGAAGTGTTTGTAAGGACTCTAAGTTCAGTCCTCTATAGATCTGTCATTCCACTAACTGTTTACTTTCTGTCTTAGGGTTTTATAGGTATGAAGAGGCATCATTATCAAGGCAACTCTTATAATGGACAGCATTTAATTGAGGCTGGCATGCAGGTTCAGAGGATCAGTCTATGATTATCATGGCAGGAAGCATGGTACTGGAGGTGCTGAGAGTTCTACATCTTGTTCCAAATGCAATCAGATGAAGCCTGGCTACAGGCAGCTAGGAGGAAGCTCTTTCAAAGCCCAACCCCATGGTGACACACTTACTCCAACAAGGCCACACCTCCTAATAGTGCCACTCCCTGGGCCAAGCATATTCAAACCACCACAGTTTCTGTCTCACTTTATCTGGGAAAAAACTGTTTAATGAGAACAAGGTTTGTAAACAACAGTTCCATATCCTGTAATGGAGCAAGAGGAAAAGGAGAGCTGACACTTGTTGAACCCTTATCATGTTATCAGTTCGGCAATCAGATTACTTAATCCACCAACACTATTTATTACATATTATTGTCCTTTTCTTTCTAACAAGAGAGACAGAGGTGTTTGGCAGCAATGAAGACTTCTAAGAGTGTAAAACACATGGTAAGCTTCAAACTCAGGGCTATCAAACCTAAAGCACAGTTGTATCGCATCCATTGAATATGAGTGAACACTGGGCTCTGAGATGCAGCAGGAGTCAAAGCTCTATGGTGTGGACCATACATTGTGGATGAGCAGGCAGGCAACAAACACTTAAGACTATATTTTGAGGTAACATGTCCCCTAATAATAATACAACAGGATAAGGCTTAAAAAAACCCCAAGAAGACTTCCCCAGAGAAACATCTAAGCTAAGACTCAGTGTCAATTAGGAGCCATGATTGTAGACCAGGTAGGAGAATTGAGAAACATAGAGGTCCTGAGGTGAGATGAACTTGGTAAGTTCTAAAACAAAAATAATCCAAGGACAATGGCTGAAACTTGGGGTCAGGGATGGCATGTGATAGGAGAGGGGAACAGGGTTAGATCCTAGCAAGGTCTTGTGAGCAGAGGCAAGGCTAACAAGGTGGACTTAAGCAAGTGGGGTAGTGTGCTTTACAGTGGATTCCATGTTCTCTTCTGTAGAGAACTGGTTTCAGGCCAAAGGAGATGCCTTTTAGGAGTCTGTGACAAACCATCCAGGTGATAAGATGAGAGGTGAGGGGAAGAGAGTAAGGTCAAATATGTGCTGGACACTAGCTACTGAGTGGAAAGAGGCTCCTGCCACTAGGAAAGAATATCTGGGAAAGGTGGGAACTCTTTCTGGAGCAGTGAGGGGAGAAGGAAGAGACATCTTACCCCTCTTTCCTTACTTCCCTCCCCAGCATACTCCAGACAGCAAAAATTAGAATTGGATGTGTACCACCACACAACTCTAATGCCTGTTAGATGACCACCATGCTCTTCTGCCTACCTTGGGGTAGAGCAGATAGAGGCAGCTGCACTTCCCTTAGTGGAGGAAAACTCTCAAAGCCTGGTGCACTCTGGGAGACAGGCTGGTAGGCAGGAATAATACTTTGGAGAAGTAGTTCTCAACCTGGCGGTCTTGACCCCTTTGGGGCTTACGTATCAGATATCCTACAGATCAGATATTTAGATTATGATTCTTAATAGTAGTGGAATTTTAAAGTAGTAATGAAATAATTTGTGGATGACGGGGTCATCACGACATGAGGAATCGTATTAAAAGGTCACAGCATTAGGCAAGGTTGAGAACCACTGTTTGATGCCTTCTGTGAAGAGAAATGTTGCAGGAATGGGAGAAAGGAATTCCTGGACAAAGAAATTAAGATGGGGGAGGACAAATGGCCCCATCAATGGTGGCAGGAATGGTAGTTTGAGTGATGGGGTTAGATGCTGAGAGAGGCAGCATGAAGTAGTGGGTGGTGAGAGGAAGTGTTGGATATCATCATGGCCACTGAAAGAAAAGACAGTGCTTGCCCTGGTGACTTTTTGACTGCTGTGATAAAGCACTATGACCAAAAACAACCAGGAAAGGGTTTATCTCACCTTACAGCCCTCAGGCTACAATCTATTACTGAAGAAAGTCAGGCTAGGGGTTCAAGGCAGGATTCCAGAGGCAGCAAGTGAAGCAGAGGTCACAGATGAATGTTGCCGTTTTGATTGCTCCTCACAGCTTGCTCAGACTGCTTTCTTATATACCCCCAAACCATCTACCCAGGGGTGGCACTAAACACAGTGGGATTTCCCCTCCTATATCAGTCATTAATCAGGACAATGGCCTCCAGACTTGCCTATAGGTCAATCTTATGAGGACATTTTCCCATTTAAGATTCCTCTTCTCAGACAACTCTAGCTTGTGTCAAGTTGATAAACAAGAACCACCACCAAGATAATGCTCTTTGGCTTGGTGCTAGCAGATGGCATGATCCAGGCATGGCATTTCCATCTCTATTGTATCTGCACCAAGGAAGGGAGTTTGTTATGGGGTTTATCAAAAACGGTCATCCTTGAAACCCGCTAGAATGTGAAAACTTTTACCTTCTACTTTGCACATTTGCTGAAAGGCTTCAAGTTCTCTAGGTAAGAAAAAATAAAGAATGAAACCAACTGTGCTGTTCCAGGTGTCACAGGAGGAGGAAAACCCTATATCACATATGTCAGGCTCCTACAAGCCCTTCAGATCACATTGTGTGAACAATCAGCCTCACACTCTCCTCAAGGATGGAGGTTGTTCATCTATGGACCCATCAGAATACCCTCTTAATCAGCAAACCTCAATCCCTGAACACACATGCTCTATATCAAGCGGTATTGTCCACGCCAAATATTGAAATTCTGTTATTCATCCTCTTTCCCTCAAATGGATTAGAAGTAGCTTACCCATGAATTAGGGAAGGAAAGCCAAAGATTTGAAAAGGGATTACTGAATGTACACAAAAGAGAAAAGGAAGTCAGAAGAGGTGGACGTGATCTCTAAACTTAGCTCCTGGCTCATTCCATCCTTGGAAAAAAAGGAAAGCACATGTGATGGTTCTGCCTTTTTACACCTGATAAAAGGCTCGTTTTGCAGATGCAAACATCTGGGGAAGCACTGCATCACGTTGGAGAGAAAAAACGAGAATAGACAGAGGTCCAATAGCAGGCACAGGGTGGGGCAGGACACTACAATCTCTGAGCACAAGGGATGTTTAATGTTTTGTTTTTGTTTTCTTTGCAGTGACAACAATTATGGCCAGCAGGGTACTTGATATGTGTTTTCTCATTCCTGGTTTCTACTTCTGGGCCTTATATAACAAGGAGATGATGCTATTTGGTACATTTACTTCCTTTTCTGGTCTTCTGGTCAACCTGTATCTTGGCTGAATGTGTCTCAGAGGACAGAGCCTTACCTCGAGCCTTGGAGATGGGAGCAGAGAAGTGAACCTTTGTCTGGGATTGATGTATCAGATCCTCCATACTGCTAAGGCCAGGTACATTGTTTTTCTGGTTGCACTGGTCTTGGAGCATTAAGCTGATATCCCTGGAAGCTGCTAAAGGACACCACTACATTTTAGAAAAATCCAGGCAGAACTGTACACCTCAGAGGCTGGCCAAGCTTCTGCTGGGCTGTCCATTGGACTCATATCCTTATCAGATCCTTCCCAATTCTTGTCCTACATCAGACATCTGGAAGCAGACAGCAGATCATTGCCCCTCATTAAAACTAGGGCTGGAAAGATGGCTCAGGATTCAGAACAGTTGCTTCTCTTCCAGAGGACCCGAGTTCAGTACCTAGAAACTATATTGAATGGCAAAAAAATCAGTCACCAGGCAATCAAGAGGAAGAAGGCACTGTTGTGCTGAAGTCGATGTGTGGGAGAACACAGAGGTGACTCTGGGTACAGAGCGACTCACAAGCTATGCCAGTTCCAGCCAGCTACAAAAGATGAACACACAACTACTTGCCCTGTGAATATTTTCATGCCCCATGGTCTTCTATTTTCCTTCTTATATGAAAGTCGGCGCCTACCATTTTAGCACAGGATTGTATGGTCACTATGTTAGTGACCTTTCTATTCAAGCCATAGCTCCTGACTGCCAAGCCTGGAGCCTACTCAGCTGGTGTGGGGAGAGCAAATTGGCAGATGAGCCATTACAGGAGTCCCTGCGTCCTCGCCCCTGGCTGTCCCTGATGCTGTAGCAGATGGCCTGTCTCCTCCAGCCCTTCAGAGACACCCCCTTGCAATTACCGCTCCATAGCTGCCATGCACGAAGGTTAGCATCCTGCTTCAAATGTGTGCCTAGAAGATTATGCAACCCTGCTGGCAGGAGAAAGCCGCCACACTTGGTGAGTTTAGCAAGATTAAATGTGTCAACAGTAGGTTTTGAATGTGAAATAATGTAAATGTCTCCCTAGTCTCATTTGAATTAAAAAAAAAGTTAGAATTGGTCATGTTCCTTCTAAAACACTGTAGATTGACTGTTGGCCATTCATTTACCACAGAGGGCTTAGGATGGACCACTTGAATGTGAGACACAGGAACCAGACACAGCTAAATATTCCATCCTGTGAAGAGTCTCTGTTCCAGTAGAGCAGGGCAGGCAATATAACTGGGACTTGGGTATAGCTCAGAGGTAGAGTGTTTGCTCCATGTGCATGAGGTCCTTGGTTCAATACCCAGTACCACCCAGACAAACTAACAACCAGTCCCAACCCCAAATCCTAAGCACGGCGATGACATGCATCCCATAGTAAGACAGAAACTAAGAAATAACATAGAACAAATCCAGAACTTAAGTAGCTCCTCTGAGGTCCAGGGAACGTGGTGGAAGAGGGATGGAACAGACTGGAAAGGTCAGAGGAGGAGGAGGAGGGGGAGGAGGAAGAGGAGGAGGAGGAAGGGGAGGAGGAGGAGGAATGCTGCGAATCCCTGTCTTCTGGACATGACATGACTGTTGTTTACACAAACACATATCTGGAAGCTATGACTACACACCAAAGACATTGAACAAATGGAAGGAAGGAGAGAAGGAAGGAAGGAGGGGAAGAAGAAAGAAAGAAAGAAAGAAAGAAAGAAAGAAAGAAAGATGGAAGGAAGGAAGGAAGGAAGGAAGGAAGGAAGGAAGGGGAAAGAGAGGGAGAGAGAGGAAGAGAAGGACACAAAAGTAGAAAACAGTTGGGGACTAGTTGAATGACTAGAGAAAACTCAGAAAGTATGTAGGTATGAACCTACAAGAAGAAAATTAACTGGAAAAAAAGAGTTGGAGTCTGCAGCTTATGATAAATATGAAATCAGGACGATCTTTAGGGTTTTTTTCTTCTTCCCTCCCTCCCTCTCTCCCTCCCTCCCTTCCTCTCTTCAACAGTACTTGGGATAGGACTCAGGGTCTTGCATCTGTTAGACCCAGGTAAACGCTTTACACTGAACTTGGACTAGTACTTGGTAGGCAAGTCTGATTGGAGCTGCAGGAACTGCTTAGGGCCTCTCAAGATATCATTGATCTACATAGATGTTCCCATAATGGATCCTTGGGTGGCCAGATATCCAAGGTTGGGACTGGGGAAAACTGAAAGTCCAAATCCTAGAAAGCACAAGCACGTGAGACATTGTACCTTGTCCCCACACCTGTTCCTGGTAGATTATCACCCCTCACTGCGTGTGAGTGAGCTGCTATCTCAGCCCTGCAGTGTGCTCTTGCTGCACAAAGCTGCAGTCTGGTTTCACTGCTTAGTTTAAACACATTCTTGTCTGAACTCTATCACCAGAGACTTCGCTACCCTCAAAGAACAGAGAAGAGATTCCTCCCAGCTTTTGTGATTTTTCCCTCAACCTTGGGACCTAGAAAAAAGGCAAATAAACATCAATTTCCAGTGTGCCTCTGAGAGTCTCCAGGGAAATTTTTGCTTGGGGATGCTGTAAAGTTGAAACATTCACTTCAAGTGAGCTTTGGGCATTCCCTATAGATGTTTTTTGTCAGGCTCCTCTGGAACCAGGCATTCAGAGGACAAATGAAACTGGAGCCCCTTGGAGACACACTCTCTATTTAGCTCCTGATCCTGAGCACAAGCCTTGTCTCTAGTAGGGTACAAATGCACATCTCATCATCAATATCCCAACTCTTCATACATGGGCACGTTAGTCTTGGGAGGAGTCAAATACACCAATTTCCACGTCCTTTACCCCTAAACACATTCCTCCTTTCAAGTGTCATTTTAGCAAGTGCTTCATCAGGCAAGCTGAAAGCATGGTAGATCACCTCCACACATCCCACAAATTGCCCATCCTTAACCTCTGCACTGTATTCCAAACCTGTTCTCTTCATCATTGCTCTCATGACCACTGTTCTACCAAGTTCTCATTGTCTGGCCCTTGAATGATGATGAATTCTTCTCGCTGGTCTCTGTTTTTCTCCTCTATCTTTTGTTGAATGTCCACAATGGAGACTCTAAATTAACACCCATCCAGTTCTATCCCTGTCTGCCTTCAGGGACCTTCAGTGGTTGATTCCTTGGCACAGCCTGCCTGTCTGGTCTGAATCCTGAAACCTCTGTTCAGTAGAAGGTGGCCTCTTTCTAATTTTTCTTCATCTGAAGGTCTCCTAGCTCATTTCAAGACAGCTCACCCCACATTAAGGAGACAGTACTGACTCCTCCATTTGGAACTAGAGTTCTGTGTTGGCTGTTGGGGTCAAGATTTGATAGTTTTCCTGACTTTCGAAGCTTGTCCTGTATCACAGAGACAGTGATTCCTGACACTTACCAGATTTATTCACTGGCAGAGGGTGGCCTCATCTTTGCCCTCTTTAAACAAGGGCTACAGAGAGGCAAGCCCAGTTCAAAGCTCCAGTTCAAGTTCTTTAAATTAGAACCGAGGGCAGGAGATTTTGAAGGCAAAAGGAAAGATTAGGTCACTCTCTCCAGAGTGGCAGCGAGGTGACCTGTTAGACGCCACCATTTTCTCCACCTTCTCCTTCCATGAAAGCCTACATCAAATGGGCAGGGATCTTCTTTCCCAGCCTTCTCATTGGCCTTCTGAGTAGTTTTTTTTCTCTTGTAATAAATCTTTGCCTCTTGGAATTTGTAAAGTGGTTTCTATTTCCATAATTAATATGTGTTCTCTTCCCTTCCCAGGGGAAATTAATATCTGTGCATCTAGCACCTTGTCTAGGGCCCAGCACTTAGTGTGTGCTAAATATTGCCATTACCAACAACCATTGGTCCATCAAAAACTGAAAGCATAGTTATTGCTTTCTCCCTAAGGCTTCTCAACAGTGCCTGACTCTTGGCTCATTCCGTGGTAGTATCTGTTTCTCTCCACTCCATTCTCTTACAGTGACAGATCACAAATGAAATGAAGCGCACACACACACACACACACACACACACACACACACACACACACACACATTTCAATGCAATGGCCCTGGATTCAAATCCTATATCTGTTGTCAGTTGTTTGTGACCTAGAGTGGGCTGCTTCTTCAAGCACATCTTCTGAATGGTATGGATAGTTTTGCTCTCCAGAGGACTGTGAGGAATCCATACTCAATACTAAGCAATTACCTTTCCTTTCTGGGAAACATACATGTTTGGAGGCATGAATGGCCTTAGAAATTCTTTGTGACCTCATCTTTTCATTTCACAGATGGGAAGACTGAGGCTGGGAGAAGGACGTTTTGTCCCATGAGATAACATAGTTTCTGACTGGAGGAACCAGAGCCAAGATTAACTCTTTTGAGTCTATGTGAAATTCATATTTCTCCTAGAAGTCAAAGTGATGATAATGGTTGAAAATCATTGTGACTACAAAAGGGCCTAGGCCTTCCCACTGTCAATGTCCCAAACAAAGAAAATCTGGGCAAGGCAGGGTTTTCTCCAGATGTCCCCTGACATAAATATAGAACCAACAAAAAATCAGCATATCTGGTTACTGAGATTTAGAGGGCTCTTGTCACTGAAGATGGCCTATTCCATGGAATTATCTGATGTGGGTTCAGAAACTCTGGCAGAGTGGCTGTTGGTGTTGCAGACCAAAGTTAGTGAGGTGCCTCAGACTCTCGGCAGAAACTGAGAAGTAGAGGCTGGGATTTTGGGTTTTAAATTGTTAAGTTTGGGTATTGATTGATGGCACAGGCTCACCTGTCTCAGATACTGAGATACTGGCCAGACCCCACCACTCAATTATCTCAGATACTTCATCTGGTGTTATAGCATTTTAGGACCAAAAATGATGCTTGCCTGCTATCCTGAATCTGCCTCACAGCCTCCTAAAAGTCCCTTTTCCTTTATGCTCTCAAACTGATTCTGGGTGTTCTTTGCATACAAGTACTATGGTGTACTATGGTGTGTTCAAGAGCCTAAGCATGGAGTTTTCCTCAGAGAAATAGTAGATTTTAGTTCATCAGCACACAATGACACATGATAATTCTGGTTAGAAAAAGAATATTTCATTTTCTCAGATTGAACTGCCTGAAAAAAAAATCAGATGACATTAGTGTCACACTATGGCTTACAGGGGATTTAAAAGCTCTTGGTAGAAGGAGCTGGTGATAAAAGTGACAGCAGACCTGTGCTTCACTGCTGGGTTGCTTTTGTGTATAGGTCAGAGTGAGTTTCCACAGATTAGAGAGGAGGGAATGTTTGATTGGAACAAAGAGAACAGTTCAAGCAGTGTTGTGATTTGTAAGGGAGATGCCCTGTAGGCTTGTGTTTAAAGGATCAGTTGGCTCCTAGCTAGTGGTAAAGTGATTTGGGAAACTGATGAAACCTTTAGGAGCTACAGCCTTGCTGCAGGAAGTACGTCACTGGGGGCAGGCAGGAAGTACGTCACTGGGGGTGGGCAGGAAGTACGTCACTGGGGGCGGGTGTATAGTCTTGTTCCATCTCTTGTTCTTGCTCAGCTTCCTGTGTATGGATAGAAACACGATCATTCCAAGCTTTCTGCTCGTGCTGTTATATTTTGCCTTCCTCACCATTATTAAAGACTCTAGGCCTCTGGTACTGTCAGCTAAAATAAGCCTTCTCTTCTTTTGGGCATTGTTATTTTCTCACAGCAACAGAAAAATAAGCAATACAAACATTGAGGCAAACTCCGAGGAATGAAGCCTGTGAGTGGGAACTGTGGTGCACTTTTCCACGTGTGGCGCAAGTGCTGAAGTGTGTCAGAGAGTGTTGGCAGGAAGGGAATGTGGAGTGATGGCAGTGATATCACGATTGAGTGAGGCGTGGGCTAATGTGTTGGGTGGATCTGTTCCCACACATGAACCTCAAGACAGTAGGAACTTGTCTTGTTTGCTATGGTGTCACAACATCCGGGACAGCTCTGAGCACACAGTAGGACATCCATGGACACTTGTTGGTAAATGATTGTGGTCAAGATGCATTCTGGAGATGTGCTCTTCTCAGAGCAACATAGGCAGGCAGGATCCTGTGGATAATAGTGTGTTTGGTCTCTAATTTGACTTTGTCTTGTGTTTGGGAACAGACTTGACAGATGCAACTGAAGGCTAGGATCACAAACCTCTGGGTCTGAGCTGAAGGTGATAAAGGAGAACACCAAGGCTACCACACTAGTCCAACATGACAGGAAAGGACCAGTCTCAGAGCACAGTAGGATAGACCTTACAGCTGAGCCTGGCAGAAGTCACAGAAGCATCAAGAAGCCAGAAGGCAGCCTGGCTATGGCAAGAAATGAGGCTGGGGCAGTGGGACCTGGGATTGTTAAATATTAAAACTTGACAATAGTTCTGCCATATTCCCTCAACCTTCATTTTGTGGCTCATGACCTTAACTTGACTATTGTTCCTTGCTCTGACAAAAACAACTTATTTTTGTACTTTGTCACAGAGCCTCGGGGACTTTGGAGATCCCGTAGCCTCCTTGCTTCTAGGCACAGCCTATCAGCTTAAAGGTCAGACAGCGCTGCTTTGTCTAGATAGTCTGTATGTTGTAAATGTTGCAAATGCACCTGTTTGTTGTTTTTCCCATGTAAAAACTGGTTCTGAGGACTGCCTATAGTTGCCTATAGATCCCGACTCTTGGTCGTGTCCCTGATTAATGTGTTGGAGTACGTGTTCAATAAACCATCAATAACAGAGTAAGCTTGGTGTCTGAGTGGTTTGTGTGGCTATTCCTGGACCCCAACACGATGAGCAGTAGAGATGGGGATGAGGTTCTGAAGGGAAGCTTGTGGTGTCGAGGTGGTGCTCTGCAGAGCGGAACTTCCCTGAGTTCCTCTAGACAAGGCAAGAAAAACGGGGGAAGAAAATTGTCCTAACAGACAAGCCTAAACAGGAAGCTGAGTGGCCATAAACATGGCACAGGCCAGGGATGCATCTGTGCCTTTGGGTGGTCAAAGGGAAGAGTGGAGGTATGAAAAAAGACGATCCCCATATAGATGGCGTGGATATGTCCTGCTCCCAAGTGGAAGGGCAGGGGACACTGGTAACAGGAAAGAGTTCCCATGTTGCAGAAGACTAAAAAGAGACAGGTGAATTGAAAGGTTTAATAGAGGTTGGGCTCAGTTAAGATGGAAAGCCAAGAAAGATGAATGGGCCTGGAATTATACCTATGTAGATACCAGTCAGTTTTACTGGTGATTCTGGTGAGCCTGAAATATGAAGTTTTTTCCTTCTGTGTCTCACATATGTTTTCTTGTCTCCTTGCCCCAGATGTCACCAGGCATCTGCTATATGCCATGGTTGGGAGTAGAAACATGGACTCCGAGAATACACTGCTGTTGTGCTAAATTTGGTGGGTTTGGGGCTGGGGCTGGGATATTCTTGTACATCCTGACTTTCAGATTTTACAAAGCAGGGCCATGATATCCCCTTGAGACAGGATAAATATGACCTCCTCCTGCTTCAGGAGACACACCCACTTGGGGTAGATAACATAGAAGACAGGAGGACAGCTGTCCCAAGAAGACGTATCTCCTCAGAGGAGCTGGGCCCCCTCTGTGGGAATGCAAACCTTTAGGGCAAGCTTTGCTTTCTTTGAGTTTAATTTGTGAAAGGAAGGGGCCCCTGACTTTAAGCTTCAATTTCTTCTCTGGAAATCAACAATGGGGGAGGGGACTCCTCGGCTGGGTTCAGGTTCGGGTATTTTGGGGCATACTCTGTGGAGAGATATTTTTGTACTGCCATGTGGTGTTTGCTGTACAGTTTCCTCAGCTGAGATATACTTGACTCTATGGCTTGAAATCTGAGATGGGAAATACAATCTGGATGAATTTTTGACCTAGGGTTCAGTGGGGGGACTTGGTACGATATTCCTGAATATATTGTTCTGGCCATTCCAGGGGCTTCTGGAGGAAACAGCTGAGCCACCCACCCATGCTTTGGTACCAAAGAGAGTACGTCTGGCAATTGCATGTCTGGCAATGGGGAGGATAAGACCTCCGGGCTGGACTCCATCTCTTGAAAGGACCTTGGGTTTGGCATGTTAGCCTAGTCAGACAAGTGGAGAACAGCAGTCGGAATCAGGACAGCTCCCCTCCCTCCTTTATCTGTCCGCTGTCTCTGCAGAGCACAGCCTGCTGGATTAGTCTTCCTAAGCACAGTGGGTGAGTAACACTCAGAAGGCCACAGGGAAGTGGAGAAGGAACACTAATAACACTGTTCGCACACAGCCAGCCAAACCATAGGGTGCCTCTTTGTGTTTGAGAGTGAAGCTCCGGCTGGGCAGGCGCTGTGGCGTAGGTGGGTGGATGTATCTGTGCAAAGACAGATGCGCCTCTTACCTTTTATGGGTGGAGCAGAGCTGGGGTTCCGGTTCGCCTTTGTTCCTCCAGGGGGCGCCTTTGTGCAGCGCTTTAACTTGCACAGCTGCTCCAAATACCCGCATCATTCTCTTCAGGGCTGAGAATGTCTACTTCTGGAGTGGGGACCTGTGACCGCTACTCCCTCAGTTCTGTTTTCCAGGGTTTGTCGTCTCAGGTTGAGGGAGGGCAGTGAAGGACAGTTCCCTCTTAGGCCTTCCTCAATCAGGAGCTTTTGGATCTTAGGGTTTTTAGGTATCTGTGAGATCTGACTGAAATAGCCTCTGGTCTCTTCTCTTGGTCTTGCCTTTGACAACCTTTGTCTGCCAGAGTCTTAAGGACAGGGAGAGTGAAAGATGGGTTACCATGTGCCTAAGTCTCGAACAATGATGACGATTCATAATTTTTGTTCCTTAAACAATAACAATATTGTATTATTCAAAACTCTTCCCTTTAGGTAGGCTGCCTGTAGATCTCCTCTCTGTTCTCTTTGAGCTGATACCCAGGTTCAACTTATTCCTTGTGCTGCAACAGAACGTCTTCCCTCTACCTTGCTCACAGCTCCTGTGGATCCCACAGACCAGTGCTTCCTAATGCTGTGATCCTTTAATACAGTTCCTCATATTGTGGTGACCCCCAACCATAAAACTGTTTCTGTTGCAACATTGTAACTAATTTTGCTTCTATGAATCATAATGTAAATATCTGTGTTTTCTGATGGTCTTAGGCAACCCCTATGAAAGGGTCATTCCACAACCAAAGGGGTGGTGACCCACAAGTTGAGAACTGCTGCCACAGACCATCTCCCTCCTGCCCTCCCCCAACTTGTTGCTTTGTCCCAGCCCTCAACTCCAGCAGGCATTTCCTGCTAATCCAAGGGCAGCTCTTCCCAGAGCAACAAGTAGGCCTATTGCTCTGAGATCCAGTCCCCTCAGTCTCATCCCAAGCTGTGAGCTGGAAACCTGCTGTGGTCTCCCTTTCTTCCGTGACCCTCCCCCACCATCCCCAATGGATCACAAAGACCTTCTCCTCCAACCTGCCTTCCTTCAATTCACTCCATTACCTAGCCTCCAACACCAGGAATTACAGGAGGTTACCCATGAGTACCCCAATTAAACAGGCCAGGAAAACAAGCAACACACAGCCAACATGCTCTCCAAAAATCCAGAGTGGAAGCAGAAACCAAGGAACAAAACAACCTGTCTTAGTTAGGGTTTCTAGTGTTGCGACAAAACTCCATGACCAACAGCAAGTTGGGAAGGAAAGGATTTATTGGGCTTACACTTCCACATTCTAGTCTATCAACTGAAGGAAGGCAGAGCAGGAACTCTAGGGCAGGAACCTGAAGGCAGGGGCTGTTGCAGAGGCTATTGAAGAGCGCTACTTACTGCCTTGCTCCATATGGTTTCCTCAGCCTGTTTTCTTACAGAATTCAGGCCCACAAATTCAGGGATGGCATCATCCCTGTTGAGCTGGACCCTCCCACAACAATCACTAACTAAGAAAATACTCTACAGGCTATTCTTATGGAGGCATTTTCTTAACTGAGGTTCTCTCCTCTCAAACAACTATATTTTGTGTCAAGTTGACATAAGTCTAGCCAATTTACCACCCAACAAAGACCAATCCAGACATCAACATCTATACCTATGTAATCATCCCAAACTCAGATGCCTACACGCCAGCATAAAAACACAATAACAGCCAGGACAATATGTCTCCAACAGAGCCCAGCTATTCTATCACAGCAGGTAGGCCCTGATTATTCCAACCTAGCTGAAACACAGTAACAAAACGGAACAAGAAAATAAACAAAACAATTTAAATCAGGTATATGAATGTGATAGAGGTCCTAAAAGAGATTTAAAAATCCATTTTAAAAAATCTAGGAAAACACAGTGCCAGGAAAGGGGAGAGAAAATACCTTAAAGAAAGCCAAGAAAACACAAACAGTGGAAGGAAATGAATAAAACCACCCAAGACCTGAAGATGGAAATCTAGAATAAAGAATACAAACCGGGGGAATCTGGAAATGAAAAGATTAGGAATTAGAGCAGAAACTAAAGAGGAAAGCTTCACCAACAGAATACAAGAGATGAAAGAGAAAATCTTAGGCATTAGATATGATAGAAGAAATGAATACATTGATTTAAAAATGCTAAATGGACCACCACCACCACAATCATCACAACTACCACCAAAAAAAAAAAAAAAAAACAACAACAACAACAAAAAACAGGAATTGACAATCATTGATCATTGATAATCTCTCCATAACAATGGTCTTAATTCCCCAATAAAAAGACACAGACTAACGGAATAGATGTGAAAACAGGATCCATCCTACTGCTGCATTCAAGAAACACACCTCAACATTGAGGATCAACGTATCAGGGTTAAGGGGTGGAAAAAAAGATATTCCAAGCAAGTGGACTTTAAAAGCAAACTTCTACATCTATTTTCATATGTAACAAAATAGACTTCAAACCAAAAGTGATCAAAAGAGATGGTAAGGACTCTATATACTCATCAAAGGAAAAATTCACTAAAACAATATTTCAATTCTTAACATCTATGCTCCAAACACAAGGGCACCTACTTTTGTAAAAGAAACACGACCATCCTTTAAATCACATATTGACCCTCACACACTGATAGTTGGAGACTTCAACACCCCTCTCTCATCAGTGGACAGGTTATCCAGACAAAAATTAAACAGAGAGACACTGGAGGTAACAGATGCTCTAAACTAAATGGGCCTGGCAGATATCTTTAAAATATTTTACCCAAACACAAACAAATATACCTTCTTCTCAACACCTCACAGAACTTGCTCCAAAATTGACCATGTACTTAGTCACACAGAAATTTTCAACGTAAATGCAAAGATACAGGAAAATTGAAACAACTTTCTGCACCCTATCAGAACACCACAGATTAAAGCTGGGTACCACCACCAACAGAAACAACAGAAAGCTTAAAAACATACAGAAACTGAACAATTTTCTACCCATTGAAAAATGTGTCAAGACAGAAATAAAGAAAGAAATGAAAGACTTTTTAGAATTCAATGAAAATAAATACATAGCATACCCAAACTTATGGGACACAATGAAAGTAGTGTTAAGAAGAAAGTTGCTAGTAATAAGCGCCTACACAAAAAGTTGGAGAGATCTTTTACTGGCAACTTACCAGAATGCCTGAATGTTCTAGAAGAAAAGAAGTAATCACACCCAAGAAGAGTAGAGTGTAAGAAATAAAATGAGGTCTGAGATCAATAAAATAGAAACAAAGAGAACATTGTAAAAGAATCAATGAAACAAAGAGCTGATTCTTTGATAAAATCAGAAGGCCAGGCAAACCCTTAACCAAAGTAACTAAAAGGCGGAGAAAGAATATCCAAATTAACAAAATGAAAAATAAAAAGGGGCACATAAAAACAGACACAGGAAATGCAGATAATCATAAAGACATACATTAAAAACCTGTACTCTAAGTGAAAAATTTAAAGGAAATGGTTAATTTTTCAATAGGTACCAGTTACCAAAGTTAAATCAAGATCAGATAAAGAATTTAAATACACCTATAACCCATAGGAAAATAAAAGCAGTCATTAAATTTTTCCTAAGCAAAAAAAGCTCAGGGCTAAATGGTTTTCACACAGAATTCTACCAGGGTTTCAAAGAAGGGTTAGCACCAATACTCCTCAAATCATTCCAGAAAATATAAGCAGAAGGAACATTGTTCAATACATTTTATGAAACCATAGTTACACTGATACCCAAACCACATAAAACTCACCAGAGAAAGAATTATTGACCAATTTTCCTTATGAACATAGATGCAAAAAGTAATCAATAAAATACTTTCAAACCAAACCCAAGGACACATGAAAAAGAAACATCCACCAAGATCAAGTACGCTTCATTCCAGAGATGTAGGCATGGTTCAGTATATAAAAATCAGTAAATGTAATCCACCATATTAAAAAAACAACTGAAAGAAAAGAAAAAAAACCCACATGATTATCTCATTAGATGCAGAGAAAGATTTTGATAAGATCCAACACCCCACCATGTTCCTAATCTCTCTAGAACACAAGGGATATACCTAAACATAATAAAGGCAGTTTATGACAACTTCATAGCCAGTGCTAACTTAAGTGGAGAGAAACTCAAAGTAATTCTACTAAACTCAGGAACAATACAAGGTTATCCACTCTTTCCTTATTTATTCAATATAGTACTTGAAGTTTTAGCTAGAGTAATAGAAAACTAAAGGAGATCAAGGGGATACAAATTGTAAAGGAAGAAGTCAAGGTATTGTTATTTGCAGATAATATGATAGTATACATAAGTGACCCTAAAAATTCCATCAGGGAACAGCTACAACGGATAAACACTTTCAGCAAAGTGGCTGGATACAAGGTTAACTATAAAAATAAAATCAGAAGTCCTTCTATATATACAAATGACAAATGGACTGCGAAAGAATTTGGGAAAATAAGACCTTTCACAATATCCCCGAAATAATATAAAATATCTGGGGATAACTAGCCAAGCAAGTTAAAGACTTTTGTGATAAAAACTTCAAGTGTTGGAAGAACAAACTTGAAGAAGATATCAGAAGATATAAGCATTTCCCATGCTTATGTATTGGCAGAATTAACAGAGTAAAAAATGACTTTCCTACCAAAAGCCATCTACAGATTGAATGCAATGTCCATCAAAATTACAGCACAGTTATTTACAGACCTTGAAATTTCCTGGAATACATGATGGTGGGTATGAGTACTCTCATAAAGAGGGATATGGAGTTTCAATTGGCTCTCTCTTTTGTAGTCAGCTGAGGCTTCCAGTGGAGGGACTAGGGTGCATTCAACTAAGTTCTTTGAAAAGGGGGTCTCATGGAAATCCCCAAACAACCCAAGCTGTTGCTAAGACAAAAGGCTGCTCTCCTCAAACTGACAATGGGGTCCCATTACTGATACCAACACCCACACAACTCAGTGAGCACGGTTGAGCTGGTGCCTACATAGAAGCTTTGTCCCTACATTCCAATCTCTTTGGTGCAGAAAGGTAGTCTGCAGGTTATCAAAAGAGAAATGTGGACACCAACCCAGCCATAAAATCTTTGCTCTACAATCTGTAATGCTTGTAGAATATGCCAGGGCAGCAGTAGTACATTATACATGGGAGTAGTCAACCAATAACTGGTTTGATCTAAGGTCCACTCCATGGGAAGGAACTCATGCCCAACACTGGGTAGCTAAAAACCAGAGGCTAGATAGCTCAGAGATCTACAGTAAAACCAAACGCTACTTGACTTTAAAAAAAATCAATAAACTGATTCCTAAGGATCTCCTCCTCTACTCGTAGATCAGCACCTTATCCAGTCACCATCAGAAAGGCTTCCTCCAGCAGCAGGTGGGAACGGGTGCAGAGACCCACAGCCAGACTTTATTCAGAGAGAAAGTCTAAATTGGAAGTCTCCATCAAATCCCTCCCCTCAGAGATCAGAGAATCCCAGGGAAGAGGAGGCAGACAGACTGTAAGAGTCAGAGAGGATGGAGGAACCAGGAGGACAAGGCCCTCTGAAAGAACTGAGCAAGGCACATATGAGTGCACAGAGATTGAAGCACCAAATGCAAGGTTGACATGGGTCTGCACACACACACACACACACACACACACACACACACACACACACACACACACACACACACTACTAAGCTAATAGTAACTGACTCCTGACTGTGAGTACAAGTGGGCCTCTTCTGACTCTTGGAACTCTATTTCTCCTGTTCGGTTGCCATGTCCAACTTTGACGTGATAGTTTTTATTTCATCTTATTTTATTTTATTTTATTTTTAATGTTCTCTTAGAAGCATGTTCTTTTGTAATGATCAAGAAACAGAGGGAGTCGATCTGGAGGGGAGAGGAGGTGGGGAGGAACTGGGGGGAGTATAGGGAGGGGAAACTATAATGAGGATATAGTGTATGAGAAGGAGTCTATTTTCAATAAAATCCCATCTGCGTAATGGGGACATATAAAAACTGAAGGAGCCTAAGAGAAATGAAGGGCGGGGCGGGGGGAGGGGTAAAGCAAGAGTAATTGATGTAGAATTTAAGTCCAAATATTAGCTCAGCAGAATGGCCAAGCCTGCTCTGCAGAGTTATTCAGCTCTAACAGAATCATGATCAAGAAGGGCCCCCTAATCAAGGACTCGGTGAGTGCACGTAGATTTCATTGAGCTTAAGCAAGCCCAGCCCACACTCAGAGAGAGGAGATGCTGATTCTCTTTTCCATGTCCAGTTCCTACAAGAACTTGGGAGAACTGGTGTGTCAAGGTGTCCTCTTCCAGTCCCTCCTGTTTGCATAGCTGTGTCCTTGTAGCCCACAGCAACCACCCAAGAAATCCATGTTTCCCCTGCAGACACTCAGCGCTGTGTCCTTGAAGGTTTCTCTAAGTGTCTGAACTCCCCACTCATGCAGGCTTGGGAGGGATTCCTGTGCCTCCCCTGGGCTGTGCATTGCCTGGTGCCTTTGGATTCATTCAGGGAACCTTCTGAAAGTGCAGGCTCCTGTGTCTGAACAGTGCTTGGTGCTAGATGGTGCCTGGGACTGAGGGGTCTCCCAGGACACCAAGTCTGGGAAAATCTGGAGAAAGCTAAGAAGTGCTGGTCACCATACTGAATGAACACACACGAGTCTTCTCTCACTCTAGTGACTGTAAGCAATGACAACTCCCCACTTGCCAGGATGTCACCCTGTTTTGACGTCCCTGCCTCCCCTACATTGGTTACATTTGCGGGATGGAGCTTGGGTGGCAATATTGAGTCATAACAGAAAAACCAACTCCCCTCCCCAGCTACTTTTGTCTGCAGAGTCCTGTCCTGATTTGAGACATCCACCATATGAAGAAGTCACTTTGTTCTCTGAGTTAGTCTGGCATCCCTCCGTACAAAGCCCACGGTTCTCTCTCTTGGATTAGATTTATCTTAAACATTTGTAGGCTGGTCAGGGAGCGCCATCATTTCCTCCGTGTCTATTGCTCCCATGGTGCACTAGGGCGTTTGGAATTTGGTTTCCTTGAGTGAGTGTTTAGAGGACTCCGGCCTCCTGCCATGGTGCCTACAACTGTATGGAACTTTCCAGTGGTTTGGGTAGGTAGAAGCAGTCTGTGGACATTTACAGTACTGCAAGGGACACTCACGTGGGGGTATATCAGTGCCTATGGACTTGGGAGGGCTAGGTGACGTGCAGATACCATCAGGCCCAGGACAGAGGCAATCTGTTTGCAATTTCAATTGTGCCAATTGCACTTCCTTTATTTGTATTCTGTGTTGCAGAGCCATTCACGAGAAACACATTTTAAAAATACCATCAGTATAAAATTTGTTAAACTGAGTGTAAACCTTTTATCAGCAATCTATTCTTTTTCTGTTTTTAACTGAAACATTATTTCACAGCCACCTGGCTCTGGGGTTGGGTCACAAGCTAATAACGACTCTACCTTGAATTGAACCAGGCTGCTGTATGTTGGGGGTTGGGCTGTGGCAGGTCTCCCATTCCCATGGCCACAGCAGAAAACCCTGCATCTTCATTACGGAGCTTTCTTCTCCAGTTTATCTTGTGTCATCAAGTATGATCGGAGGACCAGGGGGGCTGTGTTCCTTGGAAGGAGATTTCAGCCACAAAAATATTTGGCTTAATAGTCTTGGGTGAGCTCTGTGTCTTTCACATGGGGGGCATTGCTCTGCACAGATGCTACCTGAGCAAGAAGGGTGTTGTTGAGAACAGAGCTGTCTTGGGGATGGAGCAGATGATCCTTAGCTTTTCAACTGCAGCTCCCTGGAGTGTAAAGGGCATCTCGCCTCCACTTTTTCAGAGATCGTGCCTTGCAGGTTAGAGTTTCTACGTTGAGGATTCAGGACTGGGTGTGCCTGTTGGTAGGCACATCGGCCAGAGTGGGCTTCAGGGGTTACTTGAGAAGTAACTCAGCCTCACCTTGTCTCTGAAATGGAGAGGACACTTCCGGAGAGCCGCTGAAGAAGGGAAAGTGGGCCCCAAGGTCATTTCCACAGCTGGCTTGACTGGCAGTGAAAGCATTTCAGCTATCTCTGAAACCCCTGTGCTCTGAGGACATACATGAGAGGCTGTGACAGTACAGGAGGGAGAGCCTGTGGCAACAGGAGGACCAGTACAACCAAGCACTGAGAGCCAGGGTGTGGGGACCACCTCAGGCTCTTGTGGAAGGATGCTGCCTCCTGTAGTCTGGATAGTACCTGCCCTATGCCAGTTTCTCTTACTGTTTGCATGGTCTTTCCAAACCTTGCCTCATTCCAGCCCTTTGAGAAGTATGGCCTAACTACATAGGTGACAAAAGGAAGATCATTTTGGGGAAGAGTGTAGTCATTCCTTAAATATTTGGAACACACTTACAGACAGATACAGCTGCCATTTGCCACCAGTTTTCCAAAGAGCCCTTTCAAGTCTGGTCTTCACACACTTGCCCTCTGAGGGTCTAGAAATGGATTGCTGGCCCTGATTTGATGACTCTAGACTGGTGTGGCAGGAAGCTTCCCAGAAGGCTGTAATTACCTGACTCTGGAGCTGGCTTTATATCCCAGAGACACAGACACCATTGAGGACAAATCAGCAACAGAGTATGTGTCCAGGGTAGGCAGAACCCTCTTTTCAAAACGCCATTTCTATTCCTAGGACCCTAACTACAGTTTCACTGCTGGGCCACCAGTCCTGGGCCTTTTCTGTGATATATAAGTTGTTCATACGTTCAGAGCATCGTCTCTGCCCTCGTCAAGTTCCTGGTCAGAGAGGAGCCTCATAAATGCTCTGAGAGGGCTTGCTGGTTTTGGAGGAGCCTAACAAGATCCTCAGGGATCAAAGATTCTCCTGAAAGGCAAGTTTCTGGGCTGTAGATAGAAATGTTCCCAGTGAAAAAGAATGACGGTATCGCTGAAAGGGAAAGATAGATTCACATTTAAGGAGGTAGAGATGGGGTGGTGTGGCTGAGTAGCTGAAATTCATTTGAAACAGTTGTAGGAAAGGAGCATGCAAAGGTTGTGAGTACTGAAGGAGTGATAGCGGATACCAGAAGGGAAAGCAGTCGTGCCTTCGAAGAACACAGGACTCTATTCTAAAGAATATTCATGGAATGTCTGAAGAGGAAAGACACGGTCATAGTCACAGCAGAGGGTGTGTAGGTCCAGGATAGAGATGGTGTTGGTCTTAACTGAGAGGTGGCAGAGATTGGTGCTTGGTAAAGCAGAAGCATGCTAACAGGCTAAGGAAGATGACAAGGGTAAAAGGGCTTGCTGCACCAACATGAGGATCTGAGTTCAAATCTCCAGAACCTACATGAAAAAGACAGGTATAACTGGGGTGCCTGAAACCCTAGCATTAGTGAGTGATGAGGAAGGGGTATTGTTAGGGCTATCTGGCCACCAGCCTAGCACTGAGTTCTCTCAAGGAAATAATGTGGAGAATAGTACATCAAAACACCTGAGTTCCTCCTCTAGTCTCTGTGCATGCACATGGAAATGTACCCAGATTTGTGCATCACACACACACACACACACACACAGACAAGATCATTTGAATTTCTAGATAAAGTTTCTGGAAGATTAGTGGCACAGGATTTCTATTTGACATTTTGAAAGTATTTTATTTTTATTAAAAATTAAATATAATTATATCACTTCTTTCTCCCCCCTTTTCCCTCCATGGCTTCTTCCTTCTCAAATTAATGGCCTCTTTGTCTTTGAATCTATATCTATATCGATATAGATATATGTGTGTGCACCCACATATGTGTGCATAAATATATAATTACAACCCACTGAATCCATTCTCCTGACTTGGGCACATACAGTTTCTGGGCTGGCTACTTTGTAGCACTTTGTAATGGTTAGACAATGCGGGTTTATTTCTGGGAGAGGCTAATTCTCCCTCTCTCTGCATTTAGTTGACTGTAGTTATTGTCAGGAGTGGAAGGCTGGGAGATTTCTTCCTTGAGCATCAGTGCAGCTACTCTAAGTCTTATTTACATAGCTATATTTTTGAGGCAGTGTAGATGTCACTCCCAGAGACATTCTCTTACAGATGACTTGCTGGTCTTCTGCCTCTCACAATTTCCCCAACTCTTCTTCCTCAATGCTCCTTGAGCCTCAGATGCAGGAGTTGTGCTCTATATGTACCTGTTGGGACCGGGCTTCCCATATCCGTTTGTCTCTTTTATAACCAGTTGTGGTTTTCTGCAACAGTTTCCAATTGCTGTAAAGAGGAGCTTCTTTTGTGAGAGGTGAAAGTTATGCTCATCTGCATTTACACGGGTATGTTTTAGAAGACAGGTAGGAAGTATGCTGGTCTAGTAAAGTGCTGGATTTAGGTCTGCTTCTAGGCTCCTTGACCTCACTAGCCCCACATAGTTTTTCCCTCCAATTGAGCAGACCATAAATCCAGTTAGATAGCTATTGGTTCTATTGGTCAGCAAGATATAAGTGCCGCTAGTGAACCTGTAGAGATACCTTGACCTGTTGGTCATTATTGCACGTCCTAGGTATCATAGCTAGGACTATTGATTATGTACTGCCCTTGGCAGCTTACAGAGTACTTGATGGTAATATGGAAGTTAAATATCACAGAAGAAGGTTTTCAGGTCGGACCCAGCATGAATCCTTTGAGCCCTCTGTCTGAAGTGTATATAAAGGTGACCAAGGACAACAGTAATAGCCTATATTATTTGAGGAGTCAATTTGAGCTACCCTGACCAACAACTTGAAAGAATACTTCTCATGTCTGTTACTGGGGTGTCTATTAAATAATCTATGACTCTCCTGGGGAGCATTGTTAGCCCAAGAGGCATAACACACACAAACACATGCACATATATATGTATATTATATATATGCATATGTGTTTATATATATAAAACCACATATATATAACCATTTATATATGTGTGTATATATATATATATGTTGGTGCTTGTGTGTGCTCTATATAGTTTTAGGTATATATAAAATAATAAGTATCCTTGAGGCTTTACCAAACACCCTCAATATTACTTGTCCTCCTCCACCTCTCCCTCCCCCATCCATCTCTTCCTGTCCTTCTGTACTGATTTCCCTCCACTATCTCCTGTTAGAGCCCCTCCCTCATTTCACCCATTTGACCCACATTTGATTTTTTTGAGATTATATTTTTCTGCTACAATGTCCTTTTATCTGTTTTCTAGAATGTAATCAGTGTAGGTATTTTGAAACTAGAATCACTTGCATTTACAATGACACAACTTTTCTTATGGGTTTCGGTAATTTGATCTTCTATCCTGGCATGTCTGGTAACTTCTATTGAATTGTAATAACGCATTTAACATGCTAAGATGAGATTAAGTCATTATTGCTTCCTCCTCCTCCTCCTCCTCCTCCTCCTCCTCCTCCTCCTCTTCCTCCTCCTCCGCCTCCTCCTTCTCTTCTATTTGGGCTTAAGTCTGTAATGAAAACCACACACAGTATCAAGTTCAAACAGCATTTTGCTCATCTTTGACTTAGCGTTGGGGATGCCTGTGGGAAATGGCTTCCAGTTTTATTGCTGTGAAGAGACACCATGACCACAGCAACTCCTATGAAGGAAAACATTTAATTGGTGCTGACTTAGAGTTCAGAGGTTTAGTTCATTATCATCATGGTGGGAAGCGTGGCGGCACATGATGCTGGAGAGAAAGCTATGATTTCTACACCTGGCAGGCAGCAGGAAGAGGCAGCGAGCCACTAGGCCTGGCTTGAGTTTATGAAACCTCAAAGCCCACCCTCGAGGGACATACTTCCTCCGACAAGGCCACGCCCACTTCAACAAGGCCACACCTCCTAATAGTGCCACTCCCCATTGGCCTATAGGGGCCATTTTTATTCATACCAGCGCAGGAAAGAACCAGAAACACAAACAGATCCACTCAATCACTGAGTGGAAAACTAGCTGCTAAGGCCAGTTTCTTCCTCATCAGCTTGTTGGAGATCTCCTCCCAGACGGAAACTGAGCATGCTCATGACAGGGTGTTCTCCCACAATCCTCTCCTCTCCTAAAAGCATGTGGAGTATGGCCTCAGAAATGTCTTCTTGTGTTCACACTGCTGGATTGGCTTTGGGTTATGTCCACAGGATACAAGCCGTCGGCTACTTCTACCCTGGTATTATATAAAGCAGAAAGGCAGGGCTGAATTCACAGTATTGGGGACGACTCTCCATGGGACAGAGGCACAGGGGCATCTGTAAAGTCTCAGTTTTATACTAGAGAGCTCAGCAGGTTATAGGAGAGCCATTTCTCCTTGCCACCGTCTCCCAAGGTCAGAATCAGAAAGGGAGTGAATCTGTGCAAGTAGATTGGGTATAGGGAAACCACCTTGATTGGTTAGCCCTTTCTGGTGTTCATTTTCCTGTCCCTTAAGTCATACACATTTTTGAGACATAACTGGATGGATGGCTTTCTCCCAGGGCCTTATAACGGAAGGGGGCCATTTTAACTTTTGTGTTACTACTATCGTGAGGTTGTAGCATTCTTTAAGCTGTGTTCCTAACCTGGAAGCTTCTTTGCACTTCCTGCAGTCATATAGCTTGCACATCACGAAATGACTCAAAGGGAAAACCTGTGCACCAGTGTGCTTGCCCTCACTCTCTCTCCTCTTTCTTTCTCTTCATTTCCCCTTTTCTCTCTGCTCCTCCCTACACATCCCATTTCTTTTTTTTTTTTTTTCAGCTTCTTGGATTTCAATTTCTGATTTTTTGTTGTTGTTGTTAGCTTGAGATCCAGTTTTAGTCTGTCCAACCAAGGGAGGCTGCTGCGAGCTCTGGGTCATCGGTTTATATTTTCTATGTCAGGAATGAACAACCAACTCAAGGCAAAGGCAGGTTGCAGATACAGGGCTCATTACAAAGTATTTCTCTTTCTTAAAGATTCTGGCGTCTCGAGTCTGGGACGCTGTGGTTACTCCCCGATGCCATTAGATGTCTTGCACTGATACAAGGCTTATACGGATTTTCTTTAAGGAGAAGATTTGGATGCTATCTGTTCTCTCTTAACTAGGAATGTAGATCTGTTTCTTAAATGTGTAAAAACAGAAAATAAGTTTGAAATTCTCATAGGCTTAAACAAACCAAAACCAAAACAACTCAAAATTTGTTAATAACAATTTAACAAACGAAACTAATAAATTCAACCAATTAATAAGACAGTACAATAAAAGTTGTTATCGTAGTGTTATGTAAGATGGATCTAAATATGTGAGTTCAGGTTTTGAATGGATTGTGTGATGATTCAGTTCTCACATCTATTTCCTTTTTACCAGTAAGTAAATACATGAAACTCCAGTTGACACCGTGTTTTGTGACTTTCTTCCCCAGTTCCCACAATGTGCTGTGACTCTCTTCTTTAGTTCACACATGTGCTGTGACTCTCTTCTCCAGTTCACACCATGCCCCATGACTCTCTTCTCCAGTTCACACCATGCCCCGTGACTCTCTTCTCCAAATCGTACCATTGTATTCTCCAGCTCAGGCCATATGCTGTGTGTGACTCTCTAGTTCACACCATGTGTTATGACTCTCTTCTCCAGTTCACACATGTGCTGTGACTCCCTTCGGCCTTAGCCCTGCAAAAATATTATATTTATGCAAGTCTCAAATGTACTCTTTCATCTTTGGGCCTGCAAAATTAAAAATAGTATTCTTTGATACCAGCACACTGATGGAGATGAGGAAGAATGTAAGCAGTGGGATGGCAGGTGGTTCTTGCAGGTGAGTGGCAACATTAATATTTCAAAATTACTTAATATTAATATTTTTAGATGACTTGAAATAAAAACATAAATGTAAAAGACATTCAACTGACTGAGGCTCTAAGGACCATGTGGATATGATAGTTGACTTCAATTGAAATGTCTCAGCCATAGAACTCAGTAGAGTCATGGGTCAGAGTTCTGTCTCAGTCCAATATCTTCCTTTGTTCTTTTTTAGCTCTCACAACACTTCTAGTGAGAAATGCACCTGACTAAGATTCCTAGAACTCTGAAAATTTCAGGATTCTCATGCAAAGAGGTAAAAACTAGAAGGAGGAGAGCAACAGGCTCAGGGGTGGAGATAAGACCTTGTTGGCTTACAGACGCATACACAGAGGCCGAGGTTGGGGGAAAGCCAGGGTGGTTGCTTGCCACCTACATCCACAGGGCCTGTGTTTCCAGAAAAGTCAAGACTTTCTGGCTCTTATTTTGAACTCTGCCACAGCAGAAGCAAATGCATTAGGCACCCTCTTTCCCTGAGCTATCCTTGGGACCCAACTGAGAATGGGCTGAAGAGACAGAATACAAAAATGACCAACTCGACTCAGACACCATGACGATCTGGTAGAGAAACTGGAAGAATGACGGGAGTCTTAGGCAACATATAGGTCTCAGTACACATACATGTACGTACAGAGGCAGATTGTCCACCAAAACTATAGAGTATTGCTAAGGAGTCTGGATTAGATTGGAAGAAACTGGATATTAAATCTCAATTCTTTTTCTTACATATAACCTTGGGGATGACACACTCTCCAAACCTGTGCTTTTGGGTTTGTGAAATGACGATCCTGACACGGATTTTGCTACATTATTAGCAAATTAAAGGAAACAATGACTTGGAAAGTCATTTGGCCTGGTGCCCAAGCTCAGGAGGAATGCCACAGACGATACTTCTCTTTTAAGGGGAGACGAGGCTTTACTTCCAGCAACTCAAGGATGGCCTCCTTAATGTGGAGCCGACACTCCATTAGTGATGGAGATGGAGTTTGATGGGGTTGGAGGCAGGGCTTGGGGTGGGCAGTACTGTGATGGAAAGAGGTATGAATGGACCTGGATGGGCTGAACAGGAAAGAAGTCTGAGGCGAGAGGTAGCAGCTTCCTCAGAGCAGCCCAGCCAAGGGAAGTGCAGCCCAGAGACGGTCTACAGCTGGCCCAGGAGGACCCTGCAGCCCTCATTGGTTGGGGTTCTCCTGGAGGAGGTGGAGCCGACTCAGGTGAGCCAGGCATACATCCGGATAACTGAAGGAACAGGCCGGATTGAGGAGCAAAGGTGGGCTTCCGTGGAACCAGCAGACCCAGGGCCTGAGCCAGGAGAGACCTGTGCCTGTGGGTTTCTGAGACATGGCTCTGAAGGGATATGCTGAAACCAGAGAGCAGGCTGCTTGCTAGGAGAGCCCAGAGCAGCAGGTTCAAGTCATTGACTTAGAATTCTCACCAGAGAATGACAAGCATAATAACTAATCCTAGGGCAAAGCCATATCAGAAAAACAGCCAGGACTCGACTATCATGGTAATTACCTGCTAACATCCTCTGTGTCGTGACAGATGCTCACAGGCATTCCTTATCTCCACGAAATGCCCTGCTTTATAAAACGCGACTTAAAAGTGGTAAAGGCCACTAACACCCCAGCCTGCTGACTTCATGAGTGTAGAGCAGCCAACCATGGGTTTGAGATCCTCCAGTCTCTGGGTGTTGCACGGTGATGCTTCTGAGAGGCCTGTGTTTAAAGAAGGAAGAATATTCAGCCTTGGGTGACTGACCAGGTACAATGCAGTTAATATGGCTTCCCCATGGCTCTGTGTTCTTGGATGGACAGGGTGGGTGGGAAGAAGGAGAAATACTTCCAGTGTTATTCTGTGTCTGCTCCAGTATCTAGCCCAGGGCCAGGTCCCTAGGGAGTATCTGTTACATACTTGTTGAAGGACCGGTGGATAAAGGAGCGAGAGAAGAAAGCAGAGCATGCTTATCTGATGATGTATTGTGCCCAGGAATCATTTGATTTCCCTACTATCCTTGGGAGTAGTCAGTCATGATCACCATCATCCTCACCAGTGAAGAGCTGAGTTAAACAGGCTCAGGAGAGTTAAGCAGGCAGCTGCAAACCTAGATTGCCGATAAAACACAGCATTTCTTAGTTAAATTAGAATTTCAGATTAAACAGTGAGCCTCTTTTCGTATAGTGTGCTTTAAATATTGCACGAGACTATTTGTACTAAAAATTATTTCTTCCTTATCTGAAATTCAAATTTAACTCAGTGTCCTATATTTTTTATCCGCTAAATCTGGCATCCATACTTAGGTACCAAGCTGAGTGAGGCTGAGTCCTGCAGATACCACAGGACACACTTCAAATGGACCAAGAATCACCTTCAATGATCTGCTAAAAACGACTTAGCTTTTTGTCTGGGTCTCAGACTGGTTCAGTTCTCTACTTCTTTCGAGTCTATTTTAGCATTTAATGTTTTCTGAAAAGGCCACCCATCGCATCGAGATTTTGAAAACAATCGCTATAGTGCTTGTCTTAAAAATTTTAGACCTTCTTACTGATTTTAATTTTATCTTTTTTTTTCATTCCTGTTGAAGTTTGCTGGGTTTTTTTCCCTCTTGTCAAAACATGGACTTTTCATAGTTCCAAATTTAAAAAAAAAAAGATTTTTCTTTTATGTATAAGCAAAGGGTTTTTCTGTTTAAAAAAATAATTCTGTTGTTACTGTTACTATTTCTTTATGCACGTTTTTATTCTGGACTTTTTCATGGCCTTGGGTTGGATGATTTGTTATTTAAAAATCTTTCTATATTAAGGTTATGTGTATTCCACAAAGCATCCAATTCAGGCAACTCTTGTGAGTCTTAATATGCTGCCTCCTCGATTTTTGTCTTTAGCTAAAATTTCAACCTTTACTCTTTCTTTAATTTAAAGATTATTAGAAGATAAGTTTTCAAAAGTATAAAGTGGGATTTTTGTTTATCTTTTATGTACAAATATTTTTCTTGTCATTTTCTCATCTTACTGTGTGCTTTCTATTAGTTTTGGAGGAAACTGTAATTTTCTGTGCCCTAATACACTGCCAAAGTTCTTAGGATGTACAAAGCACTGTGTATCTTCTCTTTACTGATATGATCTATGCATATCAAGGCACTAAGTTTGTTAATTGTGAAATCTCCCACGCATTTGCTTTATGTTATGTATTAAGCTCGAATGTTTCTGAGAGAAGCATACCAGGGTGTATTGGTATTTTGGGGAAGCAGTATTGGGAATCAAATTGGGCTTCACATCTGCTAGGCATGTAGTCGATGATCTGCATTCTCAGCTGTGTATTAGAAAACCCCTCTGCTCCTTCAGACAGGGTCTCACTATGTAGCTCCGACTGGTCTTGAACTCACAGAGCTCCACCTGCCTCTGCTTCCCAAGTACTGGGATTAAAGGCTCTAGAATTGCTGAGTGAGAGTAGATTTCCAACCTGCCTTATTTCTGCCTTATTTTTGGGAGCTATCATCTTACGCAACTATGTTGTGTGTGACGCCTTAGAGTTCCTTGTGTAAGAACATCTTTGTGCACATTTTGTTATAAGATAATACAAGATATTCCAGTCTTTTACTGTCCCATCCACCTCATGCGCTGTCTGTCTGTCTATCCACCCTGCTCATGACTTGTGTGTGCTCATCACCGTTTTGGATGTTTCTCATCATGGTTTTGGGTTGGCATTGGACAGAACATGTTTCTTCCCAGTCTCAAAGTCTTTGTTGGCCCTTAAAACAGCTTTACTGAAGTGTAATTGATGCAGAATAAAATACACCTGTGGGGAGGGATTGCCATAATGATCACTTTAATGACTGCTTAATGATATTTTCATTGTTATTTGTAATAGGGATAATCAATATAGTCAATGTAGGGATCATTTGAAATGGGAAAGACCTTTGGATTGATTTTATATTTTCTGAACTATTGTCTTTTCTTCTTCTTCTTTTTCTCCACATACATCTTGGAACCCCACAAATCCAGCTCTACAGGTTCCTCGTGGATCTATTTATCACACTTGCCTCTCTTCATAGTAAATTGAATAATCTACTCTTCTGCCAGAGAAAGTTCTACTAGGAAGTATAGCTTTGTTTGGAAAAGGGAATCATGGTAGAGACGATTAAGATCAAGTTCATGGTGGAGGCACATGACCTACAGATTAGGAAGAGTCCCCAAGTTCAAAGGGGAAGAGAAGGCAATAGAGTCCCAGAAGTGTGCTGAGAAAAGAAATCAAAAACAAAACAAAGCGACAAACACCAAACATGATGCAAAGGCAGAATTGGAGTGAGGATCCTATGAACTGAAGAGCACCAGAAACTAGGAAAGAGGCACAGAACAGATTATCTCAGGAGCCCACTTGTGGTGGTTTGAATATTCTTTGCCCCAGGGAGTGGCACTATTAGGAAGTGTGTCCTTGTTGGAGTAGGTGTGGCCTTATTGGAGTAGGTGTGTCACTCTGTGGGTGGGCTTTGAGACCTTTCTCCTAGCTGCCTGGAAGTCAGCCCTCTCCTGATTGCCTACAGATCAAGATATAAAACTCTTGGCTCCTCCAGCACTGTGTCTGCCTGGATACTGCCATGCTTCCTGCCATGATGATAATGGACTGAACCTCTGAACCTGTAAGCCAGCCCCAATTAAACATTGTCCTTTATAAGTGTTGCCTTGGTCACGGTGTCCCTTCACAGCGATGAAAACCCTAACTGAGATACCACTGGAGGATCCAATACTGCTAACACTTTCATTTCAGACTTTTGGCCCCAGAAATCATTTCTGTTGTTTCGAGTCACCAGTTTGCAGTGGCAGCAGCAGGAGATAAAGCTGGCCCTGCTTGTGTACTTGCCTGGAGAATGCCCAGCTATTTAAAACTGTGTATTCCTCGCTTATACCCAGGGTGCCAAACATGCCAGAGAAACCCAACTGAGCTCTGGGGACTCTACACTTTCCAGACGTTTCTCCTGCTCAGATGGCACCCATTCTGTCTCCACAGCTGGCCGTTCCTCGTCAGCCAGCACTCAGGATGCCAAAGAGACAAGGGCTCAGCTGTGTTCTCTCTGTCTCAGTCTCCCCTGAAGACAGCCAGTGTAGTCTCTCACCATCTCCTGTAACGTACACATTGATGCACGTCCTTCCCTCTGCCTCAAATTCACCCTTGGGAAGTCCAGATAGCCTGTCTTTCCTGCAGCTCCCAGTGATGACTAACCAACTGACAGCTCAGATTTAACAGGAGCAGACCCAAATCTAGGCTTCCTAACTGACATAGTTGCTTCTGATATCTTCCTCGATTGTTCTCAATGCATTACCTCAAGTCATGAGGTAATGTGCCTTTCTCCTGTTCCCTGTCCAGCACAGCAGTTCTCCCTTCAAAATTGCCCTAAATGTGATCACTCACAGTCCCACAATTTCGTGTGTGTGTGTGTGTGTGTGTGTGTGTGTGTGTGTGTATGTACCTGAAGAGTACCCTCAGATGCCCTGCTCTATTCTGCACTATTCCCTTAAATGGGTTCTCTCATTGAACCTGAAGCTTGCTGTGTGAGCTATGCTGACCCACCAGTGAGCTCCAGATATCTGCCTGTCTCAGCTCTCTGCAACACTGGTGTTACAGCCCACAGTGGGCTTATTTTTAAATTGTGGACACTGAGAACTTGACCTTATACTTTGTACAACAAGTGCTTTCACCCAGTGGGTCATGACCTTAGTTCCCAGCACTGCATTTGCTAGGGCTTCCCCCCCCCCTAATCACAATCAGCTATCTTTCTAAGACTGGTAATTACTTTCTTGATTGACTGGTAACCCCATACCTAGAGCCTGGACTATAAATCCAACCTTGTTTCTTCCTGTACTGGCTGGTCTTGTGTGTCAACTTGACATAAGCTGGAGTTATCACAGAGAACGGAGCCTCCCTTGAGGACATACCTCTTTGAGTTCCAGCTGTAAGGCATTTCTTGATTAGTGATCAAAGTGGGAGGGCCCAGCCCACTGTGGGTAAATGCCATTCCTGCACTGGTAGATCTGGGTTCTATAAGAAGACAAACTGAGGAAGCCAGAGGAAGCAATCCAGTAAGCAGCACCCCTCCATGGCCTCTGCATTAGCTCCTGCCTACAAATTCCTGCCCTGTGTGAGTTCCTGCCCTGTGTGAGTACCTGTCCTGACTTCTTTTGGTGATGAACAGCAATGTGGAGGTATAAGCTGTATAAACCCATTCCTCCCCAACTTGCTTCTTGGTCATGATGTTTTGTATAGGAATACAAACTCTGACTAAGACACTTCTCCCATGAGTTCCTCTCCCTCTGTCTTTCCTGTTAACCTAGGAATTCAAATTGTATTGTGGTTCCACACAATCCTGCAAACTTGTGATAAAGTGTGGTAAACACTGTGAACAATGGCCCAGTAACCAACCATGGCTCAAACCATGTATTTATTTCCTGTTAAAGTGTTCAGTGCTGAGGTAGGTGAACAGATTCATAGAGTTGTTACACCCAGCCATTCAGGAATACAGATTGACTGTCTTCATCATGTGCCTCTCTTCCAAAGTCTCTCCATGGTGATTCCTTCCAGTTTTACCCAGCTAGGGGGGAAGAAACTTAGGGAGCACCAAATATGGGTGTTTTATATGGGTAGCAGTGACTGTGACCTCTGGCCCTATCATACTGGCCAGGCTCACAGCTGCATTCAATTCCATGGAGGCTGGGAAATGAGACCCAGCTCTATGCTCTGGAATAAGATGAGGTGGTCACAGATTTCTTAATGAAATGTAATTTATAAATGGTTCTTTTACCATCATTCGTTTCAATGCTATAGTTAGGAAATATTTGTCCAACAGAGGGTAAAGTCTTACACTGAGGAGACTTTAGTGTTCAAACACTATCTACAGGTTGCAACTCAGATGTGTTATTCAGGAAAATACTGAATTTCTGGTTTAAACTTTTCCCCCTCAAGACAATTGCAGAGTTATTGGCTCCCAGGGGCTCTGGACTGGTTGGGATTATCAACAGAAAATGTTTCTTCTGGGATCAAGAATGGGGACCTTCAAGAATATGGTTCTTGCTTTTCTTTGCTGCCCCAACCTTATCAATTCCAATTAAACTACCAATCAGTAGGGAAATGTGTCACATAGCATTGACTGTGTCAAAAACTCTTGTACTGTGCCTTAGACTTACAGGAAGTGACAAAGTATTTAGGTCTCTGTGCAAAATCAAAAATGTTTATAGAAAGAAAACAAGTGCCCCATTACAGTTCGAGCTCTGTGAGTACCAGATCATACAAACCTTGCCATGACTGAACAAGATAAACATTGCTGTCCTTAGCTCTCTGCTAAGAATATGAACTCAGAGATGTGCTGTTTCACCCCAAAGGCCCTGGAGTAGGAGGCAGAGCTGGGGTTTGAGCTGTACCATTCTGTCTAGAATGGAGTGGAGTCTCTGGGCACACCAAGCTGGTTCTAAGATACTTAATTCAGCCAGAAGAAAGAATATTTTGCAGCTACCCTTCAGGGCAGCCTGCTGTTCCTATGGCTGTGGAGTTTTTGTCTCTGACTAGGACCCTAGGGCCAGCATGGAGAAGGTCACAAGCTGTCTGTTTCTTTCAAAGCAGCTAAGCACATGGCAAGAGCCTGAGTTCCAGAGTTAGAAAAGGAAGTTTAAATGCAAGTCTCACAGCTTATCCTAGGATGGATTTGAATAAGGTGATCTTCTTCTTCTTCTTCTTCTTCTTCTTCTTCTTCTTCTTCTTCTTCTTCTTCTTCTTCTTCTTCTTCTTCTTCTTCTTCTTCTCTCCTCCTCCTCCTCCTCCTCCTCCTCCTCCTCCTCTTCTTTTTCCTCCTCCTTCCTCTTCCTCCTCCTCTTCTCCTCTTCTTCCTCCTCTTCCTCCTCTTCTTTGCCTTAGACAAAGACTTGCTCTGTAGCCTTAGCTAATCTGGCACTCACTGTAGTATTCAAGACTGGCATCAAACTCATAGCCATCATCCTGCCTTAGCTGCTCAGTGCTTGGATTAAAAGTATGAGCCACTATACTTATCTTCACTAAAAATGTTTCTTAATAGTCTCATTGAGCCTCAGTCTTCTCATCAGAGAGAAAAGGGAAAGGAAATTGACTTAGGAAACCCCACTTCAGAGAGCACTGTCAACAATGGATTTGAGCTTTGATATAAACACTTTTTATCAATCTCTTCCTACCCAAGGCCCAGGGAGCATTGTGAAAGAGAGGGTGGGAAGAATATAAGAGCCAGAGGATGAAAGGACTGCTGGGTAATGCTGTGTTCTGGACATGGCTCGGTCATTGCACATGTGACCTCCCAGCAGCTGCGCTTACCTGCGTAGGAAAGACCTGAACAAGTCAAATCTATCAAAATTCCAGCATAGGTGGAACGGGCTCCAGAGACTCCACCCCGGGTGATGAGCAGCTATTGGAAGTTGATAGTAGCTTGGAAAGGGACAGGAACTATTTTAGGAGGGATATTGTATAGTTGCTGTTAGTTGTCAGTGAGGCATTGGATGACCCCACCTATGTGGTTAACATTAGTTGAACTCAGTGGGTTTTTTTTTAAAGAGGACATGAAGGTGGGTGGGAGACTTTTGGGGCCAAGGGGTAGTTGAAGAGGGCAGTGGATTAAACAAAATGCATTGTGTACATGTCTATGATGTTTTCTCTTCTGTCTTTCATTCTTTCTTTACTTACTTTTCACTTTACATCCCACTCACTGCCCCCTCCCCATTCCTCCCACAATCTTTTCCCCATCCCCCTCTGCTTCTCCTCTGAGCATGTAAGGTACCCCAGGTAGTCCCCAACCCTGGCACTTCAAGTCTATGAGAGGTTAGGCTCTTCCTTTCCCATGAGGCCAGACAAGGCAGCCCAGTTAATAGAATATATCCCACATACAGGCATCAACTTTTGGGATAGCCCCCACTCCAGTTGTTTAGGACTCACATGAAGACCAATCTGCACATCTACTACATATATGCAGGGAGGCCCAGGTCCAACCTGTGCATGTTCTTTCATTGATGATTCAATTTCTGAGAGCCCCAAAGGTCCAGGTAAGTTGACTCTGTTGATCTTCCTGTGGAGTTCTTATCCCTTTGGGATCTGCAATCCATCCTCCTATTCTTCTATAAGAATCCCCAAGCTCCATCCACTGTTTGGGTCTGGGTGTCTGCATCTGTCTGAGTCAGTTCTTGGGTAGAGCTTCTTAGAGGACAGCCATACTAGGATCCTGTCTGTAAGCATAACAGAGGGTCATTAATAGTGTCAGGGAATTGGTGTTTGCCCATGGGATGAGTCTCAAGTTGGCCCGGTTATTGGTCGGCCATTCCTTCAGTTTTTGTTCCATCCCCCATCTATGCATTTCTTGTAAACAGGATGAATTTTGGGTTTAAAGTTTTGTGGGTGGGTTGTGTCTTCAAAGCATAAATAAAGCATACTATTTTTTTTAAACCTGGCAAATCTTTCAGTCAGTATTTTCACTATGAAGACACTCAAAATATCCCAAAAGGTATGAAAGGATGTTTGACTAGATAAGCTGTCAAGAACAGCAAATCAAAACCACAGTGAAATACCACTTCACACCCCCCTAGAATAGCTACAATAAAAGACAGGCAGTGACAGATGCTGGTGAGAATTCATAGTGCCTTGGACATGTTAGAAAGGTCCAGGACATCCTAAACAGAGTAAGTGCAGAACTGTCATATGGTCTACCCCTAGGCATTTGCCCCTAGATATGCAGGTGTGGACTCATGCAAAAACTTAAACAGATATGTGAAGCATTATAACACCACAGCCATGCACAGTAACAACCAGTTGGTCATAGTGGATGCCTGCATAAATAGGATGTGTTCTGTTCACACAGAATATTATTTGTCAATAAAAATGGAATGTTGGCCTGCTACACACTACGGCATCTAGGAAGCTAAAAAATATTATGCTCAGTGAGTGTATCACTCATAAAGGCACATATATTGTGTGTCTATTTATAAGACATGTCCAGAGTAAACAAGCTCATAGGAATAGAAAATGCTGTAGGTTTAGCAAGCTAGGGTAGAAGGATAAAGCATGAATGAAGGGTAGCTGCTAGTAGGTTTCAGGATGATAAAGTATTCTGAAACTGACCAGTAGCTAGTTACACACAATTGAAGAACATCGATTTGCATACTTGAGTAGTGAATTGTATTGTGCATGAATTGCACTTTTTTTTTATTTAACAAAATGAAAATCAACACAATTAGCGTAAAAATAGTCTATAACTTCCAAAGCAGCTCATGGGGCGGGGAGGGGGGAGATACAAAGAAGGAAATTGAAAGAAGCAAACAGCAAATAAACAGAAAGCTACTTGGCGATAATTAGATCTAAATATATCAGCATTCATAAATTTAAAATCACTTATAAAGTACAGACAACAATAATTAGTACACTTGTTATAAATTTTATATATATATATATATATATATATATATATATATATTCCAAACTCGTTGTTAAAGATCCCTTTAGTACAAAGTCACAGAGAACATTTGCACATGAAGGGGGGACAGGGCAAGCTAAGACCATAAATATGTCAGAAGGAAGAAAGCTATTAAGGCATTTCCCATTGGAGAGCAGCAGTGGAGAGTTTGATGCACAGAGAATTTTAAAGAATAACAAAGGCCCTGTGTATTTATTAGGTATTCCACCAGGAAAATATAACAGTGATGGGCACATTAGACCTGATCGAGAAATGAGCCAGATCTTAAATGTGCCAACATCGACAGATCTGAAAGTGTATTTTTGAGAAAAGAAAGCAAGATTTATCTCAAAGCATTAAAAATGATACTTTTATAGGTTTTCCTCTAAGAGTGTGCGTGTCCTGTCCATTTCCTGTCATGTATACCCCCAACACACACACACACACACACACACACACACACACACACACACACACACACACACACACACACTTCCTGCCTGTCATGAAGTAGGAAATTTCCATCATCAAGATTTGTCTCATCCTGGGTCCAAAAACAAAGGGCCCAGTGACCATGCACTGACACCTCTGAACTGTGAACTAAAACAGAAGGTGTCATTTTTGGGTGGCCAGCATGTTAATTCTATAATACGGAAGAATGCACATTGGATATAGATTAGCATGTAGTTCAGGAACTGACTAATTTTATGACATTTAAATAAATGCTCAAATATCCTCTTCGCTTCCTTTAATATAGTAATTCCAGGATTTGAAGGCAGCTCAGTGCCTCTGTATAGTCTGAGTTTGTGCAGTTTATGCCAGTGACATAGTTAAAGCCATACCAAGTCACGTTCTACACCAGGACCTCAGACCAGTTGGCCATCCTACCTTCCAAGATTCTTGAAAATCCACAAGGTGCCTCCAGCATCTTTCAGTGTGCTGTTCTATGCTGGGGATAAGAGGATGGATGAGACTCTGTCCTCCGAGTCTCCCAGCTGTCAGGCCTGGAGGAAGCTAACATTCTGTGAGACAGAGTGGGTCCCGGGAGGATCATTTAAGGTTGAATGTGGCTCTTGTGTAAGGCAGTAAGTGAAGAAGGTATGAGGGAAAGCATGCAGCTGGAACAGGCTGGACTAGGAGTCCCACATGATTGGGTACTGATGATAAGGGCATGTGGTGGGAGGTCTACCTACCCATGGGAAGGTACATGGGAAGTGTGTGTGTGTGTGTGTGTGTGTGTGTGTGTGTGTGTGTGTGTGTAGATATCTAAGGGCAGTCCAGCAATGCAAAGTGGAACATGGACCCAGGAAGCCTCCATGATGCTTTTAAACAAGGTCCTAATTTCCAGAGATTGGCAATGCCTGGAGCAAGGACTGTAGTTGGAGGAATTGATAAAAGTGGCCAAAACTGAGGAGATCTGCACAAAGACGGGCAATCTGGCAACCCATTAAACTGGGGTGTGGACAGTATGGATGAAGAAATTAATTGTCAAGGCTCCAGTTGATCTGATGAGTGAGGATAATTGTGAGCTCATTGCTCAGTGCTTCAGTCTTCAGAGGCCATTGAGAAGTTCAGTCAGTGTCCTCTGCCTCACGGCTATGGGCCGTGAGATTGATACAGGCGGGTGACAGGAAGCACAGGAAGAAGTGACTTGTAAATTATTTCAGCCCGTAGCTTTTTTGCTATTCCCTTGTAATAATTATCTCGAATTTGCATTATCTGCTTTATGACAAGGAAGGCTGACACCAGGATTGCATTGTAGAGTTAAACATCGCTGAACTGTATTGAAATCAGAGAGCTGCTAACGTGTGTTTCTGACATATTTACAAGGTAGCGTGAGCTAGGATCCAGCGGCAGCATGTTATCATCACCCAACATGGTGTTCCTTAATTATCAGCATGCTCGCACTTCCTGCATAGCAGATTGGAATCTCTAGAAATAGCACAAACTTGAAAATTAGCGTTTTCTCCTAAATAATCAGGGTGCTGTATTTATAGCTTTTGTGGGATCGGAATCTTAGCGAAGGTAAACTAATTTCACACTGAAGGTGAAGTAGTTTTCTCCCCACCTCTGTGGTGTGATTCCCCCCTTTTCTAGGGCTTTTTTCATCCGCAGCATAAATAATTCCCTCCATCCCCCCTCCCTGCAAAGAAGTGTTTCTGCACTTGGCTTGCCCTTGTGATAATTCACTCTGTTGGCAAGCAGCCCATGATGAAATGGAAGATTTTGCTTTCTTTACAGTCACTCACTAGTCTGTGACATTAGCAATACTTGATCACATGAACTGTACAGTTTTTAACTTCAGGAAAAAAATTCAAATGCCTTGTCTGGGTCACAGTTTTAAATCACGTTTAAACTACTACTCACCGCCTGGCTAATAGGGAGATAGGAAAAGATATGGAGAAACTCGAACAGGGATGATGGGTGGCTGGGATTCCAAGTGGTCCTTAGCATGGGAATGAAGTGTATGAGTCCTTTCTTCACCCGTTCTCACTCTAACCTGCACTGTGGGCACACAATTGCTTCTGGGAAAAACCACCTAGTTCCACTTCCCATTCTAAGTCTCTGCTCTGTGAACCACCATACTGCCATTTTTGTATTTAGTTTTCTAATGCACATCTGAAGAAGGCAGCAGGCCCAGGGAGGGGTAGAAATATCTCAGTATCAAAGCAATTGCTGTGCAAGCGTGGAGACCTGAGTTCTGATCCTTAGCCCCCACATAGAAGACGAGCATCACCATGTCTTCTACATAATGGCATCATACATGCCAATAACATCTGCTCTAGAGGCAAGGGGCAGAGGCAGAGGGATCTGTGGGTCTTGATGGGTAGCTGGCTTACCAATAGAGGAAGCCTAGGTTTAATGAGAGACTACGCCTCAAAAACCAACATGGAGAGCAACCATAGAAGACACTTGCATCCTCTCTGGCTTCCACAAAGGCATTTAAACATGTATGAATGTGTGAACAGATGAGTGAGGGAGAGAATGAATGAGTTGAAGGGGATCAATATACCATTGGAGTTCATTAATATTTGGAGAGGTGGATAACTTAATTCAGACCCATAGTGACTTCTACTGAATGAATATACTAGCTTCTTCAGATATACGCACAAGCATACATACACATGTGCACACTGTAATCTGAAGGGGAAAGCTACTATAAATTAGAAGTGACTTGAGAGAAATACTGGTTAAACATAACAGAAGGATTTTTTTTTAGAACCCAATAAAATATATCAAATACAAAAAAAAGGTTGTTTTTTAGAAAACAGGGAAATTCCGACTCCCAGTAGTGTAGGTTGCTAAACAATCACTTACTTTGTGAAGTGTGATGGTGTGATTAGTTGTTGATTCTTCATTGGTCAAGGTATGTGATGAAATATGGATAAAACAATGCCTTAGATGAATTAAAATACCTGCATGCATATAAGAGAGAGAGAAAGAGAGAGAGAGAGAAAAAAGAGAGAGAGAGAGAGAAGAGAGAGAGAGAGAGAGAGAAGAGAGAGAATCGTTACTGATGGTCTAAGAAAGTCCTAACAATGCTACTCTAAAAACTACACATTTATCATCTTGTAGTTCTGTGAGTTAGAAATCTGATGTGAGTCTCACTGAGCTAAAATCAAGGGTTTGCCAGGACCGAACTCTTCCCTGAGAAAATTTGTAAAAGTCTATTTTCTGGTTCTTTGCAGACTCCAGGGCCCTGGCTCACAGCCCTCTTCTGTAATGCCAGCAAGGTTCAATGTCTGGGTCATTTTTCCATAGTTACATTTTCTCTGAGTGCATTCAGGAGATGTTTTCCAGCTTTAGTGTGCATGTGATTATATTGAGCACATCTGGATCACCCCATGTCATTTCCCCATCTCGAGGTATTTAAAGTTGAGCCCCTGCAAAGTGCCTTTTGCCACATAACAATACATTCACAGAGGGCTAGGATGTAGACTTTAGGAGGAGGGTGGGGGTGGGGTGAGCATTAATCTGCTTACAGCAGGGAAGATCCATAAGCTAAGGTTTGCAAAACGTAAATATTGATCGTGTGAAAGCAGAGCTAAAATCATACTTCTCTCACGTCTTTTGAACACGTGTGAAAAGAATCCCATCTTAAAAATCTACAAAGAATGAGTTAGGTACATCTTACCAGACTACAAACAAGTCAGATGGTGAATTAGAATATAGGAAAGTAAAGTTCAGAGAACCGTTTTTAATATAATTCCAGTTTCATAAAGTAAACAGTGGTTATTTTGCTTACTTGACAATCCGCTTTTCTCTTTTCAAAAAGGCTTTTGTTATTTAATCTGTTACACTTGGTACATACTTGCTTTATGAACAAATTCACCCTCTTATCCCCCTTCCTACCCGTATAGACTCACTTCTTCCTAAATAGACCCCCCTCTGACTTTCAGGGCTTGTTCGGATAGCTATAACCTCTGTGTGTTCCTGACTGCACTGCCCACACCACAACCAGAATACAGAGATTCCTAGGATCTATCCCATCATCCAGCCTTCGTGGTCTTTCTGTCTTCCTTGTCATGATATTTCCTGGGTCTTGAACAGAGTAAATATTGATATCTCATTTAAGGCTATATACTTAGTAGTCATTTATTCTCAATGTTTTGACCAATTACTCATCTCAGTATTAACTACCATGAAATAAACGTGGTTCTATGGCCAAGGTGGACAGCATTGCAAGACTAAGGGTAGGAATATGAATGTTCAAATATATTTAGTTTAATATTAGTAGTAAGTTCTACTCCAGTACCTGTGATACTCCAAGCAACGGATTTCTGCCCAGGTTTATAGAATTGGTTGAGTATAACTTCCCATAGAGCAGTCTGCAAATCGGATAAGAAAGTAGGTGGTTGCTACCAACAACTGTGCCACTGTTGTACCAGTAGGAATATCTTGGTTGGCAGGTCGCTACAGTAGAATTCAGGAACTATGGGTGTGTGAGACTGCTGACCCCTTCCCAAGCTGGCTTAGCACCATCTGGCAGTACAGATATTAGCCAGTAAGTTAGAAGTTTCTGGCAAAGTTCCAGTTTGATTTATGTTACTGGTGCCTCCCAAGTGCATAGTATCTTTAGTAATAGAGTTATACTATCTAGTTCTGGTGGGTGACTGAGAATGATTGCAATAGCCTGCATGTTTTGAGAGCTTCTGAGACTCCTTGGCTAACCATTAGTATTGGTTGTCCTCCTAACCAACATTAAGGCTATTGTTTAAGGAAGTATGAATTCTGGAATTAGTATTATTAATTCATGCAAAACACTTTCATTCAAACTTTTAAGAATTAAATCTTTTAATTACCCTATGATATAGTGTGTTTATAGATGGCTGTTCTCTATCATCCCTAAGCTTGGTTGACTCACACCTCCATCCCTATTAAACATTTTCAGTTCTAGTATTCTCCCTACCATATTTTTTATAACGAATGAGTTTTAATATTCCTTCTTTCAAGACCTCCCCCATATTTCATGGTTACCTTCCTGCTTCAAGGCCTCTACAGAGTAGCATTTATTACCTGGCACTTATCAGGTTTCATAAAAGCCCTAAATCCTGCAGTCCAGTTCTAGGAAGTTGTGGTGGTTTGAATAGGCTTGTCCCAGGGAGTCGCACTATTAGGAGGTTCGGCCTTGTTGGAGTTGGTCTGGCCTTGTTGGGTGAAGTGTGTCACTGTGGGGGTGAGCTATGATATTTTCCTCCTAACCACATGAGAGCCAGTCTTCTGCTAGCATTCAGATGATGATGTAGAACTTCCAGCTCCTCCTGCATCATGAGCCTGCCTAGATGATAACGAACTGAGCCTCTGAACCTGCAAGCCAGCCCCAATTGAATGGTTGTCCTTATAAGAGTTGCCTTGGTTATGGTGTCTGTTCACAGCAGTAAAACCCTAAGACAGAGGCCATCCAAGTTTGTAAAATCAAATCAAAGCCGACCCAGATTTGAAGTATAAATGGAAAATATTTGCTAACCAGGTACATTTTTCAAGTATATATACCAGAACCTTATGAGTAATGTTTCATTCTCAAAAGGAAGGATTGAAAACCCCCAATATTAACATGAATGATATTTACAATGTGCTGTTAACAATCCTTATGAGTGAAACTCAAACAGGAGAGTAATTATTCACTCTACAAACAGCTTGCTCACTTTGCAAAATGGTTTGCCACGGGGAGCCTTTGAGTAATGAACTCTATGGTACATTCTGGGCAGAGACGCTACTTCCATGGTGTGACTGACAGCAGTCCTGGGGCCAGGATGCCTCCAAGCAAGGTTCTCTTAGCTTAGCGATGTGTTTCTTAGGCCTCCCAATGCTGCAGCTCTTTAGTTCAGTTCCTCATGTTGTGATGACCCCCTCCCAATTGTAAAGTTATTTCTGTTGTTACTTTATAACTTTATTTTTGCTGTTATAAATTATAAATATCTGATACACAACCCCTGTGAGGTAATAACCCACGGGTTGCGAACCACTTGCGTAGTGGGCTGTTCATGCCCTAAACCTAGGAATGAACTGCATATAACCCAGGTGCGGATGTGCATTACGATGTAACCTTGGTTGAGCAAATGTGCCTGGGGTGGGCTCTCCCATTTTTTTTGAGTTAAATGGTTTCAAACCCATGGGCAGACATGTAAAGTAATAATACTGGAGAGAACCATTGCCATGATGCCAGCATGGCCATCTATGATAGATTAAGGGGTAAGAGATGTTGGAGTCACTCTTAGAAAGGAAGGTAAAGAGGCCTTAAACAGAATGTAGCAAACTGCACTACCAGCTACAAGGTAATAGGGTTTGCCTTAAATAGTGAATAATGGAGCTGCTGTAAGAATCTAAGGTGGAAACCAATGAAACAACAGGCAGTTCTCTGTCTCTAAATTATTACGTATACGTGTGTATAGTATATAAATGCACATATTAAGTTTATGTTCTTAACGAACCATGGATTGAAAATATTTGAAAAAAAGTCATTTCTGTATTGAACATATATAAATGTTTCTTGTCGATATTCCCTAATCAACAGAACTTGCAGCAGATTCTGGTGTCCATATGGGGGACAGGCATCAATCCTCATGGATATAGTTAAATGAATAGCATATGTATATGAATAAGCATGCATATATATACAAGCAAATGCTTAGATATAATCACATATGCTTGCCCATGTATGCATGCAAGTACATGTACACATATAAGGACATGTATATAACACAAGTGCATATATATATTCAAGTACTTGTATAGTCATAAGCATATGTTCACACACACACACACAAACACATGTATATATGCTTTGCTTGTGTACATGTAAGTATATGTATGCACACAGGCACATATATACATGAAAACACATGTATATGCCCATGCACATGTGGTACACATAAACATATGTATACATAAATGGATGGTTCTTTTATTTCTAATTAGACTATTTCTAATGTTGCATTAACTCTGACTGTACTAGATGCATGCATGTAACTTGGCATGCTTCTCTAATTGTTTGCTCAGGATAAACAAAATGACTTTGTATGCCTACCTCAAAGGTGTTAGAGTCTACTGTAGAGAGACACTCTTAGAAAGGAATGTAAAGAAACCCTGAGCAGAATGGAGAAAGCTGCCATCCTACCTCATCAACCAGGGACTGAATGATCAGCACTGGGTTTAACAGTTAATAATCTTTACCCCAAGAATAGCTGATTTCACTTCACCAACTTGTGATTCCATATTTGCTCAGTTCTTCAAGTTCGTTGATTACAAAAGGCACCTTAGAATTGTTTACATTTGCATTATTTGGTACCTTGCAGGACTGCACACCTAGCCAATGGCTACTTTCCATATGAAGTATGCTAAGGATAGAAGCAGATGGTTTAGAGACACAGATGGAGATGACTTTTGATTGGATGGATTAAGGACGGCTAAGCTCAGAAAGCGATATGCAATCTGAAATCACAGCCCAAGTAGTACGAGGCCAAGGTAAGACATAGATACAAGTTGTATGTGAAAGGCAGAGTGAGTAAAGACACTTGAGAAAGAGCCTGTGGGGTGGAAAGTAGAACAGTGTTTGGGAGCTGTCCCCACAATGACTGAGGAGAAAGACCTGCATCCTGCTCAGCCCTTCCCTAGCATGTGATCCTGGGCAAGTCTCATAGCTTCTCTGCTTTTATTTCCTCATATATAAAACAGAACAATATCAGAGCATAATAACAGTGTTTGTGCGTTGGTGTTTATGAAGATCAAATGTGTGTTACTATTTATAAAGTACTTAAGACAATACCTAGCAAAAAGAGCAGAATAAAATGCTTGCTGAAGTAGTTGTTCTAGCTTGTTTCTTTGTTGATGTTACAGAACACTCTGACCATGGCAACTTAGGGAGGAAAGGCTTTATTTAGCTTATACTTCCAGGTCCCAGCCAACCATGAAGGAAGTCAGGGAGAGAAATCAAGGCAGAAGGCTGAAGAAGAAATCATGGAATGATTCTACTTGCTAGTTTATGCTATACCTTACTCCTGTATTACTCTCTTACTCAGGTTTAGCTAACTTTCCTATATAGCCATTGTGGCCTGGGCCTTGCCACATTAATTAATAACATTCATTCCCACAAACATTCCCATGGACCAATCTATTCTAAACAATCCTTCAATCCAGACCATCCTGCCAGACAACATAGGCTGTGTCAAGTTGAGAATTAAAACCAGTGATAAGTAGTAATTGAGTTTTTAATCCTTGTGCTAGTTAAGGGGTTTTTTTTGTTCTTGTTTTTGTTGTTGTTGTTGATTTTTTTTTTCAACTTGAGAAAACCTTGAGTCATCTAAGAAGAAGAAATCTTTGCTTAGGAAATGCTCCTATTAGATTGGTCTGTAGGCAACTGTGTGGCATGTTTTTTGATTGAGGATTGATGTGGAAAGAGCCATTCAACTATGGGTGGTACCATCTCTGGGAATGCGGTTCATTGGGTGTATATGAAAGCAAACTGGGCAAGCCAAGAGGAGCAAGTGAGTAGTGTTCCTCTATGGTCTCTGCTCCAATTTCTGCCTGTAGGTTCCCTTGTTAATAAATGTGATCTGAGAGTTATAAGAAGAAATAAATCCTTTGCTCCTTGCCTGATTTTGGCCATCATTTTATAAAAGCAACAAAAAGCACCATGTACAGACACCATGACCAAGGCAACTCATAAGTGGACAGCATTTAATTGGGGCTGACTTACGGGTTCAGAGGTTCAGTCCATTATCACCAAGGCAGGAACATGGCGGCATATAGGCAGGCATGGTACAGGAGGAGCTGAGAGGTCTACATCTTCATCTGAAGGCTGCTAGCGGAATATTGACTTCCAGGCAGCTAGAATGAGGGCCTTAAAGCTCACGCCCACATTGACACACGTACTCCAACAAGGCCACACCTCCAAATAGTACCACTCCCTTGACCAAGCATATTCAAACCATGACAACAAGTTAAGATAGAAATTGGACCAGGAGTGGGGTATTGCTGTGATAGAGCTGGCTGTGATGTTATAAGAAGATTGTGAAAGAATTTGAAGGCTTGGTCAGGAAAGGTGTGCAGAAATTTAAAAAGCTGCTATGAGAACATGGAAGATAATGCTGAGAGCAGTGCAGCTTGAGAACTTGGCTTATAAAGTTTCAGATGGACGTAAAGACTCTATTGGGGTTGTTTATTCCATATTTTCAGTTAGGAATACGTGGTTCTGGCCATTTGGATCTGAACAACTGTGATTAACAAGAGGGCAGAACCACTAAAGTGTAACCTTTCCTTTATTGGGACAATTAAGTTAGTTAGCTGAAGCTGAAGAATTGTCTGTGATTAAGAGACCAGTATTACTGAGGTAGAATCTTCAGGAACGTGTTTCTTTTGTGATTTCCCACAGAATCTTCGGTTGAGAGGGTGCAAAAGCTGTACCTTGTAGAGATAGCTAGACTTGGGAATGTGTGAGAGTCTCCCACGTAATGCTTCCACGTATTTTGAAGGCACGAAGGAGAGCATGCTGAGATTTGGAACCAAGGGAAAGCCTAGAAAGGGTTATTGGTGAAGGTAGAGTATGGCTTCAGTTGCAGTGGTTATTGGTGAAGGTAGAGTATGGCTTCAGTTGCAGTGGTTATTGGTGAAGGTAGAGTATGGCTTCAGTTGCAGTGGTTATTGGTGAAGGTAGAGTATGGCTTCAGTTGCAGTGGTTATTGGTGAAGGTAGAGTATGGCTTCAGTTGCAGTGATAACCCCAGGATTAATGAGACCTTGGCGAAAGCCTGAGGCTGAAGCTCGCCACCATGTGACAAGGTGAGAGTCCCTGAAGAGTGGCCAAGAGGCCACCAGTGAAGGTGCAGCCTGTGGAGGTTCCGGAGGTTTAGAGATGGGATGGCCACTAACAAAAGCAGCAGAATGGAGTTGCTGCTTCTCAATGAGATGATCTACCTATGCCATGAATGACAAGGTTGGAGAAATAGCACTGTCTAGGCCCTTAGGAACCTAGAGCGTTGTGAGTGGGTCCCAGAGATCAAGTACTAAACTTTTTACACCGTTTAATTTTGGTTTTGCTTTGACTTGACTGTGACTGTGTTCTCATTCTTATTTTTGATGTCCAGGAGCAAGTCAGTAAGCTGCATGCCCCAATGGATTCTGCATCAGCTCCAGTTTTCAGGTTCCTGCCTGCAGCTCCTATCTTGGCTACATTCAATGGACTGTGGTCTGGAATATATAAGCCAAATAAACACTTTTCTCCTCAAGTTGCCTTTGGTCCTGGTCTCTATGACAGCAGTAGAAACAAAAAAGGACAGCTCTCAAAATCTTTTTATACTTTTTTTTTTTTAATCATCACAAGACCTTAGTCTCCCCTTTGACCCCAGACAACTGGGATGTGGAAATCAATCTGTAACAGGTTGGGAACTCTGAATCCCTAAGCTCCAAACTTTATCATCATCAAGTTGACTCCCAAATGGGAGCCTTGGTGACATGTGGGAGTCATGGAGCTTGGTGAAGAGACAAGAGAGCATTAGAGGACCAGCCCTGAGACAAACCACATCTGGTTGGGGGAAAGCCCTGAGGTTGTCTCTGGATGAGTTTAGTCCCAAGATTAGGTCAAGGGTTCATGGACACACTATAATACTAGACTGAGTCCTGCTGTATCTAAACTTCATACGGAGCAGAAATCCATCCTCCATTTTCTGAATATAAATAAAATCTGATCCAAGTTCATATAAGAGCTTGGCACCTGTATAAAGCAGGTGATTAGAGTACAAGTTAAGATCAAGAAACCCGTCTCCACATGGGAACACCAAAATAGAGCCATAATGCAGCCCCTATTTCCACTTTAAGGCTCTATTTAGCTGCTGCTCAGGCCCCAGGAGACAGTGGCGCACTCCATTTAAGATCCTCAGTATGCTCATACCCACTGTAGGTATGAGTGAATGGTACAGAGAAGTGGGGTGGAGAGAATGGCAGGGGCTGGTCTGTCCTGAACCTTGGGGAAGGACAGACAAGATCTTTAAAGGATGGTTTGTTCTATGATGCTTTGGAAAGCTGGGTCCACCTCTCACCAATGGTAGTACTCAGGAGAGTGGGCCTTGTGCCTCACCTGGGCAAGCCAGTGGAACCGGCACTGGTGACAGAGGAACAAGTGAGCTAGCCCTGAGAATGCAAGCCCACCACATGTCTGCTGTGAGATGTCTTGGGCATAGAGGTAATGCCCCTCCTCTCGCCCTCATTGCCTTTGGATGGTGGAGGAAATGACCCTGGAGTCATGGGAACAGGACAACCATCCCTGCCCATTGCCAGTGACAGCATTCAGGAGAGCAGACCCTGCACCTCATGTAGACAGCCAAGTAGAGCTGATTCTAGTGGCACTGGTGTGGGTGAGCAGGCCCAAGGGCAAGAGCATAGGAGTGGACGATTCTGCTGTGAGGTAGCATGGGCAGGCACAGAGGTTATGCTCTCACCATTTATCACACATGGCGGTCAGGAGAGCTGGCCATAGAGTCTTGAGAGTGGGAGAGCTGGTCCTGTCCCTTGCCAGCTGTAGCACTTGGGAGTGCAGGCCCTGTACCTCGCCTGGACAACAATGGAGCTGGCCCTGATGTTGAAGGCAGAGGTGAGCCAACCCCAGAGTGTGACAGCAGGAGATCTGGCCCAGCCTCTTGCCAAATACAGTACAGGGAGAGTGGGCACTAAACATTAACTGGGCAGCACAGTGGAGCTGGCTCTGGAGGCATGGGTGCCTGAGTCAGGCCCAAGGTGTGAGAGTGGGAGAGCTGACCCTGCCTGCTGCTGATGGTAGCATTGGGTGGCAAAGCTAGAGTAGTGCTGGAGAGCTTGCCCTGGTGGTGGTGCAGATAAGGGAGAGCCCACACACTGACCAGCTCAGCCACCATCCAGGCCCAGGCTTTAAGTTGGTCTACCTCAAAAAAATCTACATTATTTGTGAGCTGTTGGGGTGTATGAAAGGGCCAGCCCTGCTGCTCCAAAACTGCAGGATCTCCATGACACAGGGCAACAACAGGATAAAGGGGAGGAGTCCCAGTGAGGATTCAATACTGCTAATGTCACAGAAGCTAGAGACCTTGAACCAGACATATTGCAATGAATATTTGCAAGTGAAGATTTGCAGACAGAAGGGTAGATTGTGGGACACACTGAGACACTACAGCTTCCAGAAGGAGATGTTTTCTACTGCATATTTTCTTGTTTGTCTGATTTTATTGGGGGAAGGTTTCAAGGGCAGAGGGCAGGTACTAGGGAATGGTGAGATGAGTGGAACTGGGATACATGATGTGAAACTCACAAAGTATATATAACACACACACACACACACACACACACACACACACACACACATCTTGCTATTGGTTTGTCCCTCAGAGGGAATGTGGGTCTTCCAGATCCCTTTCCTGTAGTGCTTTGAGACAGGGACTGATGCTGCAGTCAACATACAGTTCTTAAGAAATGGTGACTTCTTGTTCTAATTTAACTGGCTTTTCTGTGTGGTCTGACATTTTATTTGTATTAAAATCTAATTTGGGAAACAGGAGTACAAAATTGTTTACTTGGTCCAATGACAAATATAATCTAGCATTTTATTCTTCCAACTTTAGGCATTAGGGGAGCATTGAAAGGACACTGTTACTCAAGTACCCTACACTGTTCTAAGCCTCCTTCTGCTAGGAACAATTGTACTACCATTTCCTAATCCTGCTCTTACCCCTGCCTTTCCTATGATATCTAGCTGAGTTGCTGTTTTTCTTTTCTTTTTAACTTCACATATTGTTCTAGGTTAACGAAGGACTCCAGATTCTAAATTCTAAATTACTCCTCAACTATTCTCTCAGTGTAGCATAAAATTCTTTCTTGGGAGAAGAGGGAGAGGCAAATAATGAGGTCAACTATACCAGTAACCTGACTGCCCTCTCATACTTCCATGATATGTTATTCCTGGTACCCCCTGCACATCTCATGGTACTCTGTGCCTTCATTGGCTTTGTGTATATATTCTCCTCATGTCTCATGCCTTCTATCTTGCTGTGAATTCACCAAGGACAGAAATCAGATTGATCCTCACTTAACCATCCATAGATATATTAGCCGAACCCTTAGATCAGACATTCCACGTCTGATGTGTGCCTAACCTCCATCATTTCACAGTATAATAAACAGGGAGCATCATTCTCGAGCAGCTTCTCCCTCAGGCTGGCGATATGGTTGCTCAAACCACTAGATTTATGTTCTCAAAATCTCAAGTTGTAAGAACAGAGAACTTTTGATATCTACTTTTGCCAGCATAGACTGGAAATAAGTTAAAAAATCAGAACAAAAGATATAGCTAAAACCACATACAATGAAAGTTAGTGAGCCAAGCTGAGTGAAAGCTTAATGTCTGGCCTGTTTTTTTCTTGTGGGTATTTGCCAACTTGAGAGATTAGATTAAACCTGGGAAGCTGAATGGAGTCTTTTGAGGATGTATGTGGAGGATAATAATGCAAATTCAGACCACAAGATACCAGAAAGGTGGGTGAGCACCCAAGGATCTTGGTTAAGGCTAAAAGTGTACAGTCTAAGAATAGAGTTAAATTGGAGGCAGACTATCACACACAAATGATTGTAAGTCCAGCTAGGAGCCATTTCAGTTTTGGTCTGGGTTTAGTTAACCTGGGTCTTTTCTAAATTTCTGGTAGAACCAAGAGAAAATTATTTTGAAAAAAAAAAAAGATAGGATCTGGTGGTTGAAATTATTATTTCAATTATTTATACACAATATCTGATACATGATCAAATTAGTGAGAATAGAAAAACATGAAAGGAAGTGACTACTGACCAAGGTTAGCAAGTTTACAATATAAAATACCTGTTAGGGTATGGTAAATTTTAAAATGACTGGTACGCCTAGAAAAATGTAAGGGGAGGGGTGATTGCAGCAAAGGACACAAAGGGCATTTAAAAAGCCTCGAATGAAAATTCTGAAACTAATAATATGGAAATTTGGAAGTCAATAATTAGTCACACCATTTGGTTAGATCAGGCACAAAGCAAAGAAACCAGTAAAATAGGTGTCAGGGGAATAGACTGAGAGTAAAACATAGCTAAGAGGAAGAATGAAACCTGCATGCTCACACACATGGCTCTCACACACAGCTCACACACACACAGCTCACACAAACACAGCTCACACACACAGAGCTCACACACACACAGCTCACACACACACAGCTCACACGCACAGCTCACACACACAGAGCTCACACACACAGGTAAGAAAGAAACAGCAGACACAGTGAGGTCTAACCTGGCTGCACCATGAGAAGAGAAACATGGAAAAGCAATTATCTGACGTTCAAGTGGCTGAGGATTTTTAAATGTACCAAGCAACACATGGAAGAAATTCTGCAGAACCTAAGCAAGACTCACACAAAGAAAACAACACCTAGATATCTTGTAACAAAATACTGGAAATGCAAGACAAAGGGAAATATCTTCTAAGTGTCTGGGAGAGTTGGGGGAAAGAGGAAATGCTATTCATATGAAAACAATAATGCCATCAAGAACTTCTTTCCCACTTAAATAAAGATGAAAATGCTGTCTTTAGATGGTGAAAGATTACAAATGTGGATCTAGAATTATCATCTGCAAAATGATCTTCAAAATTAAAGATGAGAGGCCGTGAAGATGGCTCTGTGGGTACAAGAACTTGACATCCAAGAGTAAGAACATCGGCTAGATTTCCCAAAACTCACATAAAAGTTGGACACATAGGGCAAGTCTCTGAAATCCCAGAGCTCCTACAGGGAACTCAGAGGCAGAGATGGGAGAACGATGGGATCCTGGCCTGGTATGTGCAGCAGAAATCAACAGAGACCCGATTTCAAACATGGTGGAGACCATGGTGACACTTGAGGTTCTCTTCTGACTTTCTTATGTGCTATGCCACATATATGCCCACATTCATGCACACATACATGCACACATACAATCTCTCTCTCTCTCTCTCTCTCTCTCTCTCTCTCTCTCTCTCACACACACACACACACACACACACACACACACACACTGATGGAAGGAGTAATTTTAAGATAACCTCCATTAGAAATAACTTCTCCAATAGAAATAGCCACCATATGAAAGGATGTGCTATGGAAGTTACTGAAGGAAACTTTTTAGGCAGGCTGAAAATTAACCTGAATAAAAATAAAGAGATGAAAGAAAGAGCTAGGGCTAGTAATTTGCTACAGACTCAACTGCCACAGAGAACATGTAAAATGACACACAACACATTCACCCAAATGCAAGGAGACCCTCAGTATTTGAAAGGGAGGGAAGGAGGGAGGGGAGAGAGGGTTAAAGCATGAAGAAATAGACTGGTGTGGGACTTAAATCCGCCCAGCCCAAAACAAACTCATAGGTGGGATTTGAGCTACCTAAGAGATAAGAGTTTTTGATTCCATTCTAAAGAAGTCACTTGCCCAGAGAAAAGCATGTGCATTCGTCAGAGGAGAGCGACACTCCACAGCGTGCACACCAAATATCCAGGGTCCACTCAAAATTCCCCACAGGGGGAGACAAATCAGTGGCAGAAGACAGTAAGCTGAGGCCAGCAAAGGAATGATCTACTTATTTGCATATGCAGACAGGAAAGGTGGAGAAACTATGATCACCGGGCTTGAAGTCGTAAATAAAAGCATGCTTTCAATAAACAAAAGTCTTACTAGAAAAGCAGAGACCATAAAAAGGAGAACAAAATAGAAAACATAGATGCAAAACACAATAGCTGATATGAAAAAAAAAACCCACTGAATGAACTTAACAGAAGAAGCAAGTGTGAATTTGGAAGCAGAGCAATGAGAATTAATAAGTTCTGATGCTGATACAGATGCTTCTTCATTTACCATGGGGTCATGTCCCAGTAAACATATGGCAAAGCTGAGGAAGTATGCATTCAGTTCATGTTGACAGCATAATGTACCGCAGAGTGTGTTTTCCTTAGAATGGTAATATTGTGTGGCTAATGGGACAAAACCAAACCGAAGTCTCTGAATGCAGTTTGTACTGACGTCTCTTTTGCAAGTATGAATCAGACCACTAGGATTGAGAGCAAATGCAACTGGATATTGACCATTATCTGTAATATCATATTATGGCTGTCTGTGACTAATGATGATGTGTATGTGGGTTTGATATGTGTGGACTTTCATTATAAAGGTAAAAGTAGAAGGGGCAAATACAGTTACAGTGTGCCTAAGTTCCATTTGTCTCTAAGAGTGGTAGATGTACAGTCAAGAGTAGACTGCAGGAAAGTGTGGATACATGCTGAAGCCTCTGGAGTGGAAGGGAAGGGTCTTCCACTTCACCTGGAACTCTGACTGAAATGATAACCAAAAGAACTTCGGTTTTGTGGGAGGGAGCTGAGATCTGCCTGGTTAGTTCTGAGTTACAAGGCCTTCTGAACTAGTGGGATAGCCTGCTGTGTTGTACAACTGTCACACCTTACCTTTGGGTAGGCCACACGACGTTAGCCAATAGGAAGAGGCTGAGGGAATCATTTCAGAGCACAGAACGTAGAGAGTCTGCATGCCTCTCCTCAGTCCTTTACATCTCTAACAATGCTATCAGAGTGTGGCATATGACCGACGCTTGCAACAGAGTCAAACCAAACAACCTTACTAGCGGAGACCCGCTGAATTAGCAGTCATTCAAATGAGCACCCCAGAAGCGTGAGCTACACCAGCAAAAGTAACGCATGCTCACTGCCCTGATACATGAATGATCTGTAGGCTCCACCTGCAGCTGGTGACGCTGTACGTGCAGAGCCTGAGGAGCTGAGGCCGAGCTCCAAGTGGGGAAGCCAGGCTTGTGCACACGGCACTTCAGTAGGCACAGGCTAAGAACAGCCCAGCCTTCTTTTGGAGGCCAGAGTGATTTTATGGCCCAGCTAGAGTTCCTGGGGTCTCCCAATGTCACATTTCATGGGGTGGAAATGGGTAGAGACGTCCTTTTTAGAAGAAGAAGGACATTATGTTGTTGGAGGGATGATTTGTTCTCCTCCCCACTGAGGAAGCTCTCCTCCTAACGATCCTCTTCAATAGCTCTTTTAGGAGAGACTAAGGAAAGTGGTTATTTTTATGGCGGCTGATTGCCAAACTCAGTCCCAAGAGCCAGATTCGGAGAGCCACCTGGGATTAACAAGAGAGGCGCCATTACCATCCAGAATAAAACTCTCCTGTCTGATTTGGGTAAATGTGTGGTATTTCCATAGCACTCTATCCCTTTATTTATTTCTCGATTATCTAGTACATTACTGGGAGGAGATGGGGTAAAATTGCAGTACAGAAATTTATGCTCACAGCAAGGAAGCATTCTGATTGTGTTGCCCAGTAGACTTGGGAAAGGGATTTTTGAAGGCCTTCTGTGAAGTCACTTTCATTCCTGTGGCTCTTGAGAATAGGCACAGAGAATATGGCCGGTCTGGGACAGGGGACCAGATTGGCCAATTGGTGTTCATCTTTTGCACGACAGAATGCTCAGAGAGTCTTACGTTGAGATCTCAGAGCCGCAGTTCTCTTTCTTACTACGACCTAACTCAAGGTAACTGGCTCATCTCTGGTTCACAGACCTGCTTCCTTTCCAGTCAAGGTGACGTTCACTGCTGACCCCATTGGCCCTGCGCACTTTTCACTGAATTTGGGAGCCAAGAATGGTGTCATGGGGAGGGACACAGATTTAGGGTTCGGAAATCCAAATACTCATCTATATCTACTGAATGAGGCTTTGTGCGGTCTGCAGGTCCGAGTGGCGTCTGCCTCCACCCTAACATGGGAGGCAAAATCCAAGAAACAAACAAAATACAGGGTAGACTTACGTAGCAAAACAAGGCTCAGCACTGAAAACTGACTATAGCAGAAGGTGTGGTCCTGTAGATATGGTGGTCATTGGAAGCTGTTCTGAGGAAAGTTGTTCTGAGAGCTTGTGCTTGGACCAGGCGAAGTGATGCAGGAGAAAGCGAAGGCAGGGGGTGGTGTGTGGAGGCCCAGGGCTGCAGTGTGCTGGAGCAGTTTAATGGAGAGCAGAATGTTCCGCAAGGCTGAGCTGAAGGAGACAGATGGGACATGAACGGAGATGAGAGCCGGGTTCCAGGGCTTGCAGGACACACGAGCGTTTCGGATTCTGCTCTGAATGTAATAGGACCAGACTAGCTATGTAAAAGGTTTTGGGCGGTGCAGTGTCAGGTTTAGATACGCACTGTAAGCAGTCACTCCAGGGACTGCGAATAGTCCTTAGAGCAAGATTATGGTGGACTAGGAGGTCCAGTGGGGAAGCCAGGGCAGCTGCAAAGATTGGCTTGGCCTAGGTGGAGACAGCAAAGGGATGACTCCTTTTGATACTGAGCCTGAATTCTGGTACTGTCTCAAGCACACCGTGACCTTGGGCGATCTGTTTAGCTCCTTTGAGCTTCAAACATTTTAAGATAACATTGAGGATGAACTACTGACTCTCCAGCCCATCTCCCCTCAGGACCCCTCACACCCATCCCTACTGTTTCCCAAGAGAAATTTCAACAACTAGTTTTTATGCCTAGCTGGCAAAAAATCCTATCTGTCCTCCTAATTAGCATGTGCCTCGGGGTCATCGCTATCCCTCTAGGATCACTGCCCCCCCAGGGCCCTTCTCTTATTTCATTTTGGCCGTCATGTACCCTCTTGCAAATATTTACAAATGGCAGATTGTTGCCTGCCACTTGTATTTTAAATTTACCGGAGTAGAACAGTGTTACTTCACAAGTTTCCCTCCTTAGCTTCCTGTGTTCTGTCTTCCAGATTGACCCTGGCAGACATCTGTGCTGCTAGCTGCTGACTGGTGGAGTTTTGAGCCACACACATATGCTACTGTGAGCATCCACAACAGTTTACAAAGACACCCTTCCACCCTTGATACCTGAAAAAGCTCGGTATCTTTATACATGTACCCCTTGGACCTCAGTGGCAATTTCTTGGGGTTTATACCCAGTGGGGCTTCAGCTGTTTTTGTACCTAATTTGATGGACCACCACCAGATAGTTTTCAGCACGTGTCTGCACAGTAGCACAAGGAAATTGCAATGCCTTAACCTTCCCCCCAGCACTTGGCATTATCTAGTTTTTCCAGTTTTATCCGCCTAGTAAACTGGAGTCAAATTGTTATTTAAATAGCATCTTTGATTACTAAAGTATCTGAAGGTCTCCTTGTATGCTTCCGTTATTCCCTTTCTAAACTGTTAAGCCACAGCCTTTGAAGATTTTAATTTGGGTCGTTGTCCCTTGACTTGGTGGACTTGTAACCCCTAAGTAATATTTTCTCTATTGATATCAAGTGCCATAAATGCGTGTCTTCATTCTGTCACCTATGGCTTCCTCCCTACATCTCATTGAACTGAAAATTTCATAATTTTGATGTAGTTGACTTTACCTATGGTGGCGGGTGCTGTTGGAGAACTATTTATGAAGGTTTATTCTTTCTATCACTGTGTGGCAGTACACTCTTGTGTATTTAATTCTGACCATTGTAGATGTAGTTAATGACTTCAGATCTTGCATCCATCTGGAATACAGTAGTATATTAGGTAAGGACCCAGCTTTCCTTTTCTTGTGTTCTAGCTTCTCCAATCCTGTTACTAAACAATATTATCTTTGATTTGTGCTGCTGTTATCACATAAGAAATATGATACTAGGTCTGCCTTGGCTCTCCGCTGTGTGCTATTGATCTGCATTTTGTTAGTAGGCTGATACCTGGGTGGGTTTTTTTTATTACTTTGGCTTTATAGTATATTTTATTATCTGTAAAGTAGGTTTATCCTGTTTATTTTTCTTCTCTGGGTTGTTTTAATTTAACTATCGATTTTTTATTTTTTTTATAGAAGCCATTGAGGCGTAACTTGCATACATCAAAAGTTATAGTTTCAAGTTCATTCAGCCGAATGCTTATCTTCTCTTCATGTTTATATTTCAAGGTTTACCTCGAGGATTTATGTGGAAGTATTAAAACCTGTAATTATCTGAGACAACCTTCAAGTCTAAAATACTTTTATCAGCTTCCCTTTATTTTTCTCTTGTGGCTTTATGTCTCCCCCCTCAACATAGTCATTTTCTGTTTACAACTTCCATAGATTAGTTTTACCTGGTTGAGAACTTCATATAAACAGAGTTGCTATTCTCTAAGCTTAAGATCAATGACTGTTGTCCCATGTGTCAGTATTTGATCCATCTTATTGCAAAGTGAGTGTTTTTCATTTTCTTATTGATGGACATTTGGGCTACTCATAATTTTTCATATTATATGGAAGCTCATTATCTATACCAGAGTAAAAATCTGCTGTGGGCGTGGTCTATGTACGTTCGTAAGAAACTCAAGGAAAAGATCTCTGCCTCTTAGGGTGAATTCACATTTAGCTTCATCAAAATGACAAACACATTTCAGATATCACAGCAGTAGTCACCCTTTACCTTCGTGTCTTGGAGTTGTAGTTGCCCAGCCCTCTCTGTCACTGAGTTCTGTCAGTCTTTCAGATAGAAGCCATTCTAGTGGCTGTGGAACATACCATGTTGTGCTTTTAATTTACACTTCCCCAATGACTATTGATATTGAGAACCTTACCGGCTACTCTCTTTTATTTAATTGATTTGTTTTCTTGGGTTATTCATCCATGGTTGACTTACAGGAACATTCGCTATTCTCTTCCCTTTCAATCTGTAGGGTATGAAGCTTTTGCCAGACAAATAATGAGTGTTTTTCCAGTCTGTCTGCCTTTTCATTTCTTTTTCGGTGAGTAGAAAAAAATTTTTAATTTCGTGGGAGCGCAATTTACCAAGTTTTTCAAAATGAAAATTTTAGTTAATTGCTTTTGCATTTTGATTAAGAGACTCACCCACCTGTTCTGATTTGGCCTCTAATGCTGTGAGAAAACATTCCAACTGAAAGCAACATGAGGAGGAAAGAATTTATTTGGCTTAAACTTCCAGGTGACAATCCATCATTAAAGAAGTCAGAGCAGAAACTCAAATGTAAAAATCACGAAGGAGCAAGGCCCTGCTCTGTTTTGCTCACCGGCCCACGCTCAGCTAGCTGTCCTATAAAGCAGGGGTCCTCCTGTCTAGGGATGGGGTAGCCCTCAGTGGGTTGATCCCTTCCACATCAGCCATTAAGCAAAGCAATCCCTCGCAGACATGGCCACAGGCCAATCTGATCTGGGAAAAAAATCCCTCTACTGAGACACTGTCAGATTTCTCTAGGCCAGTGGTTTTCAACCCCTGGTTTGCATAGCAGATATCCTACATATGGGATATTTTCATATGATTCATAGAAGTAGCAAATTACAGTAATGAAGTAACAATGAGATAATTTTAGGGTTGGGGGTCACCACAACATGAGGAACTGATTTCAAGGGTTGCTGCATTAGGAAGGTTGAGAACCATAGCTGAGGCTTGTCAAGCTGACAACTGAAACTATCTAGAACCCTACTCATGGTCACAACGCTGTGATTTGTTTCAACTAAGGAAGTTTATATACAAGCCTCTACATTTAAGTGTATTACCTCAATGATATTTTTGTGTATACATTTGAGATGAATTTTAATGTTAATTTCCCCTCCGCAGAAATTTCCATCTTCTTTCAAAAATATTTTCTTTCCTATGGAATTAGTGTGAAATCTTGGTAAAATATCAATATACAATGGACATAGTTTGTATTCCCCATCCTACTAATCTATATGCTAAACGCATAGCATCCCGATTACTTTTCTCTCAATGTAGATTTTGGTAGTGTAGGCGCGTGCATCCACCTTCTTAGTTTTCCACACTGTTTTTGCTTTTCCAGATCTTTCACATTTCCACCTAGAGTTTAGAATCACCACTTCATTTTCCATATTAAAAAAAAAAGTCTGAAAATTTGGATTGGGTTGTATTTATTACGTGTGCAGGTCAACTGAGGAATGAAGGACAATTTCCCAGTTGGTTCCACATATTGCGTTGCATGTGAAAACTTGAGTACCTCACAGTATCATGCTTTGTATATTCTTGGCCCAGGGAATGGCGCTATTAGAAGATATGGCCCTGTTGGAGTAGGCATGGCCCTGTTGCTGTAGGTATGTTACTATGGGTGTGAACTTTAAGACACACATCCTAACTTCCTAGAAGCCAGAATTCTGCTAGCAGCCTTCAGTTGAAGATGTAGAACTCTCAGCTCCTCCTATACTATGCTGCCTGGATGCTGCCATGTTCCTGCCTTGATGATAATGGACTGAACCTCTGAACCTGTAAGCCAGCCCCAATTAAATGCTGTCCACTTATGAGATGCCTTGGTCATGGTGTCTTTTCACAGCAGTCAAACTCTAACTAAGACACACAGGGAATTTTTTTCTGTTCTCCTGCTTCCATCTAAACTGTATGACATAATTATCAAGCTCCTTTAAGGTCTGTATAGACAATTGCTTGGGGTTGTACCGAATTTATAGACTAATTTGGAGATAGTTGGTGTTTTTATATATTATTGGCATGTGTTTATTACACGTGGTCCTGGGTCTCATGAAGACGTTTTCAGACCAGCATAAGACAGACTTGGACCATGTTTTATGGACCATGTTCCAGCCCAACCCCTTGTTAATCTCTCCTCTTCCTTTAGACACCTTCCCTTCCACTTTCATGTTCGATTGAGGGAACAGACAGCTTATAGAATGAGAGGAAAAATCTTTCTTAATTACGCATCTGACAGAAGATTAATATCTAGAATATTTAAAGAATGAAAAAAGGAGAAATATCAAGAAGTCAAATAGCCCAGTCAATAAGCAGCCTAATGAAATGAGCAGGCTGTTCTCAAAGGATGAAGTACAAACAGTCAATAAACACAGGAAAGCTGCTGTGTTAATGTAGCCCTTAGTTGTGCCACCTGGGACCGTGGCACAAATCTCTTACTCAGGGCATCATTTATACCTGTACTCATACTTATTAGAAATTTAAGGTTGTTTCCATGGAAGTTTAAAAATTCCTACATATTGTATAAAATTTTGACTATTGCGAATTGTATCTTTTAAAATCTCCAGTTGATTATTACTGTGTAAGGAGATGATTTTTGAGGTTGTTCTTAAATGCACGAGCATTGTCAGGCTTTCTTATTCTACGGCTTGACGCTGTCGTATTTATAGATGTCTATGACGTTTCCAAGTATTGAGTATTTCATCTTTGGTTTCAAAGTGTTCCTCTCACTCTCAGGATCATACAACGAACTGTAATCACTGAGGGGGTTTGTTTATTTGTTTTTTTTCTGACTGGGTCTCACTCTGTGTCCTAGACTGGCTTCTAAATCACTGTCTATTCACATGCCTATCCATACATGTGCATGTGACTATGCATATATATATATATATATATATACATATGTACATACACACAAAACTAAGGTAGTTTGAAGGAGAAAATAGAGAGACAGAGATAGACACAGAACGACAGAGACACACACATGAAGAGAACTTAGAGGGTGTACTTGGAACTGCTGATTCAGACTGTGGAAGACCACTAAAGACATGGAAACAAAAAGGCTGTGATAGAAAGTGTTTCTTCCTGGGAATCCTTCCTTTAATTCTGATCTGGTATTTAATGAGATGCTCCACAATGCATTCTCATTTCACTTAAGCTCATTTGATAGGCTTTGCCTGGGTAACCCAGAGCACATCTCTACACTCCAGTTT